>NW_023494785.1:18190747-19390747 GCF_904425465.1 Colossoma macropomum | reverse complement strand
AAAGATGACACTTTTTCATGTACAGAGCTATGCAAAAGTGAGAGATCAGTTTATTTATTTAATCAGTCAAAATGGACATTAAGTACAAATTATTCATTTTCCTGAAGATATTTTGATGAGATTTTATTTAAGATAATCCACTTGCATAAGGAAGGGAAAGTAAAAGAAAAATAAGTGAAAAAAACTCAAAATAATGATTCAAATATTTAAGGGAAATGGGACTCATAACAACTGTGTAAGACCTGGTATTGCTTAAAGCTTCAATATTTGAGAGAGAGGAGAAATTCAAGCTCCACTCTTGTTTCAGATCTGAAAAAATCCATCCATCCATCCAGCCATCATCTAAACCGCTTATCCTTCTGGGTCACGGTGGGGTGCTGGAGCCTATCCCAGCTGTCATTGGGCGGAAGGCAGGATACACCCTGGACAGGTCGCCAGTCCATCGCAGGGCAGACAGACAGACAAACACATTCACACACTCACTCACACCTAGGGGCAATTCAGCTGACTGCATGTTTTTGGACTGTGGGAGGAAACCCACGCAGACACGGGGAGAACATGCAAACTCCACACAGAAATGACCCTGGTCACCCGGCCGGGAATCGAACCCAGGCCATTCTTGCTGTGAGGCGACAGCGCTACCCACTGCGCCACGGTGCCGCCCCTCTGAAAAAATCGACAGTTTTTTTTTGTCCATCCTTCCACTGTGAGAAGACACTTTAACACTATGAGTCTGAAAGGATGTGTAGCTGTCAAGAAGCTGTTATTGAGTAAAGGAAACAGACAAAAAGGAAGACAATTTGCCAATCAATCAAAAAAGCTGCTGATGTTCTCAGAACAATGGACTAACCACTCCAGGGTCCAGACCTCAACATCACTGAATGTGTTTGGGATTACTTGGATCTTGAGAAGCAGAAAATGCAACCAACTTCTAAGACTGAACTTTGGAGGTTTGGGAAAATATCCCTGTAGATTTTTTTTAAACTGACAACAAATATATTGAAAAAGAATGGAAGCTGTAAAAAAGACAATAAGTGAACATAATAAGTAGTGAAAATACTGAATACTGAAAATACTTTTTTTTTCCTGACCCTGAACCCATTAAATAACTTGTATTTAATGGTGCAGGGCATGCCTATGCATGAATTTATTTCCATAATGAAAATTTTAAATTAATATTGTCTTTGTGGAATGCCCCACAAAATGTAGTACCCAACATGGTCTCAGCGGATGTTTGTTTTCTTCAGTCCTTTTGGAAAACCATTCCAAGTCGCTCTTTATGAAGCTGCGTGAGAGAAGTTGACATGAGGAACAAAATCCTACTTTTAAGATTCTAAAATATAAAATCATTTAGATTTTTTAGGGTCACTACATAATTGTATATGTGTGATGTCTTCACTTTCTAACGTGAGTAAAATATTAGGCTGAAAATAAGGAAAAGCCCTCTATGAGCAGGTGTGTAAACTTCTGTTATTACATGGTATGTTGGACTTGCACAATCACTGCTAATAACTATACAGCTGCTGTTCTCTTACTTTTCTACATGTATGCATAAGACTAATCTGTATGTGCTGCAATTCTATGTTTATTGAAAATTGAATATATGTAAATTGCATTATACGTAGCAGAATGCATGTGATTCTGATTTGATCTCTTTATCAGCTGTGGGCTATGATACAGTGCTACTGTTCTACTGAACAGCCAGTGAAGGAGTTGGTTTCTTTCGCAATAAAGAGTGCCTGCCAGCCGTACTCTCTCTCCACACCGCTCACATTAACACTCAGCTTGGCTCCGTGCCTTCCAGGCATAAATCTCAACTCTAGAGCTGGCTCTACCTCAGCCAGTACAACAGCATACTTTCCATTGTATTCACTAGCACAAGGAAAGACATATAAATGTTCAATATATTTTTAGATATAAAACTGTAGATTAATTCAGTAACAGTGAGGAAAACCTTTACTATGAGTCAAAAAAGGGAAGGACTATGCCAGGAGTGAAGTAAAATGTGGAACAATGTGGCCATTGGATCAGTACATGCAAGCACTTCCAGCTGTGTGCATTTATTGCACTTAAATGCAAATGATTTACATTTCACCCCAAACGTCTGGGCAGACGACTGCTCTGCGGTTTTCACTCAGCTCTGCTACTTTAGCAAAAGAGATCCAGAGGGAGTAATTTGGAGAAAGTGAGCACACCAAATGATTAATCTCATAATTAATTGAAGAGTACTCTTCTGTAGAAAAGAGAAAACTTTGTTGTATATGTTCTTTTTAAACTGCTATTAGCTTGGAATAGCTTGTTGGTGTTTAACTAAACTAAAGTTTAGCTGTTATTTAAACCATATATAACTGACGCTGAAACCAACCTGCAGCAAAACACATACGTTAAGCCTGGGAATCAATTTCAGTCATTATATACTTATAAACTACTGCAATAAGTAAATATTTCTATTATTTTTCATGGTGATCTACAGTTAATGTTATACATGTTATATATTTAGTATATTATATAGATTAATTATCTCTTATAGGCCATGCGTATTTTACCTGAAATTATAAAATAGTTATATTTTACTCAAAATTGCTAACATTGCTAATAGGTACTATATGCTAATATTTGGCATACTCATATAATTTAATAAAATTTAATACTAATTGCTGGTCTTTTACCTCTGGTATCTGCCTTTGTTGATAAATTTCTAATAAATTCATGATATGTACTAAATTTGTATGTGAATGCTTCTTTCTTTGAATTTCTTCTCTTTGCATTTGTTTATACTTAAAACACAACAATACACATAAAACCAGGAATCATACTGACAACTTTGTTTCATTTGTTGCTTAGTGTCATGTATTTCTGCAGTTTAAGATTATTTTTTGCAAATAAAATGCAACTTTTTAAAAGGATGTAAAGCACCTTTAATTTACTCTTACCCACTTCCATGAACCATGTGTACTCAACATGTTTTCAACCACATGAGAGCTCAGCACAATTTTTTCAGATGAGTCCATCTCTTTTCTTTCCCTCCCATGATTTAAAACGCTAAATAAATAAAAAAAACAATGGGTCAAACAATTACAGTTAATGACTGTATGCTTGTGCTTCATTAGCACACACCAAATCAGGAGGTTCCTTTTTTTTCCTCCTTGTTTTTGCCCCGTATTGTTTGTGCCCTGAGTGGCATCTCTCATTCCTAAAGGTAGGTTAATGAGGGAGAGTGTGGGAGGGATAATAGCATTAGCTTGACTGATTATTAGGCCCTTTGCTCTTGATTAGGCCTGCCAGCAGGCGTGCACGCTCCACTCTAAACAACAGAGTTTGTCAACCTCACCTAATTAGCATGAGAGTTGAATATTTAAGGAGGGTCATACTGTTTGACTAATGATATTGTATACTATTTAACGTCAATACAAAACGCTCCCGTTAACCACACATTTTCTTCTGAATGTGCTACTAATAGATCATCGTATCCATGTTTTAATGGCCAATTAAATCCTGCTGGTTGTGATATGACTATTGCCTTGTAATTCCTTGGTGTTTCGTTTCATTAATTAAAACTAAAGTGCCTCAGGCTGCTTTTGTAGGATGTTCGCAGTATGTGCTGTTTAAGTTCAAAGAAAGTTTCTGTAAATAAAAACACACAATGCCAGCATTTTCTGAGGCCGCAGAGCTGTTTTAATCTTCCCCAGGGGCCAGTGTCAATCTGTTGTTTCAGAACATGTGCCTTAACCCTTTGCAGTACTCCCACACACACACGTACAGCAGAATCAAAGTTAGCTCACAGAAGGCGAGGCCCCTATTCATCTCTCATAACTACTAGCAGATCAGGCAGAGGCCAAGACACTACTTACACAGTACAGTAATATTTCAAGAAAACCAAAGTACATCTCATTAGTAGTACAGCTATTTTATATATGTGATCACCACAAATAACAGTAGAATGGGATTCCCCAGGAAACATTACACTAATGAAATCCTCCCTTCACAGGCTCCAAGCAGTATTTTGCACCAATGAAGGGACAAAGAATTCTTCCCAAGTATAAAGGGTATCGTGAAGTGTGGAGAAGTCATTCCCGTGCTGGACTTATACACTGTGTCGGGGCTGTGTTGTGATAAGCAGAGGTCAGTGGGCAGTCTTGCCCCTACACTGTCAGAACAAAGCATACTACAGAAGTGCATCTTTGTACTTTCAAAGGTAACGGAAATGTTTTTTTTTAAATAGAAAAAATAACATAAGACTTGAAATAATTAATGATACTGATAGTGTATACTTGAGTGTTTCGCCCCAGTGACAGCGTTTACAGTAGCTTAGTACCATTTTTAGCTCTAGTGTGTATGTAATGTTTAGCTTTCTCTCTTCTCTTTCTCTCCTCTTCTATTTACTCCTCAGTCAGCACAGTCCATCTATGTAAACTAAGCTGCAAAAACAGCTCATTTTGAATTCATTGTTTTTGTGATGTCACAAAAACCAAGACATTTACATACATTCAACTATTCAGTCTACAGCATTCACGTTGTTGAGGTTACAAGCAGCGTTTTATTCCAGACTGATTTTTGAATGAGGTACAATACAGGCCAGTCAATCAGAACAGAGCTCATTTACACATCAGTCTTAAAGGCATGGTAACAAAAACAGTTTAATTGAAAGGGTTAAACTGAGCTTAGATGCAAAATTTATGTTTTTGGTACATAAACCTACACAAACATCATAAGTGACCAGCAGGGAAAAAATAAAGTAAATAAAATGTAGGATGGCTTCATAACAAAATCTCATAACTCATTTTTGGAAATGGCAGCCCTCCCTTCTATCATAAATGGACAAATAGACATTTTCATAACATTCCTGTAAAAAGTCAAGAGATTTTTTCCTTCTCCTATAAAGTTTCTATTTAAGAAACATGAGCTTTTCTTATGACAGCAACAATTACAGTCTTCTGTTGTCACCAGCAAACACTTACTACTAGAGCTAGACCTTCAGTTTGGGCCGTAAATGTCAAAAAACACTTCTAAGATAATGCTTATTTCTGCTGGTGCCTGTAAGAGATTTCTAATAGTATGTTAGTGTTAAGCTAACGATGGTGCACACATAAATGTTCTAACCATTCTAGATTAAATATGGACATTTGAACCTTTAAAAAGACATTGCATAAGTATTTGGAGCTTTCAACAGATGTTAATTTTCCCTTTTATGAAGCATTTTTACAGTGACTTTTTGAGTAAAGAGTCCTGCATAGTATGGGATTTCTCTATTTCTAACAATTGACTGAAATAAGTTTAGAATACAGTTCATATTCACAGTCAGTTGCCACGTTTTCATACATCTAGGTATCAAAAATGTTGCAAAAATAATAGGAATAAGGTAAAGCTTTCTTTGTCTCTTTAGAAGAGAATAAAACTCTATGTCACATTCGTAAAAACACTTTTGTGAACTATGGACTGTTTGCAGACAAATCTTTAGTGCTGAGCAACTTCTTTGTGGCTGTTATGTTTAATTTTATGGTTGTATTTTACATCAAAAGAGCATGGAGATAGAATGTATTTACAAATGTAATGGCTCAAAAAACATCCAATCAGTGGCAGGCACCTTACGCCAGGCAAAAATGGAAATACAGTCATATGACTTTATTCTATTGGCATTTACATGATTTTTCCAGCAAATGTGTTTCCATCATAATTTCTTGCATTTCTTTTTTATTTGCACCTCAAGCAAGCATACAGCATTATGCATTTTGGTAATTTTATTTGATATTTATCTTTACATGGTTGTTTTATTCAATGTGCCAAAATATGCATAAAAATGTCAATGGAAACCTAACTGCTGAAGTTTCTAGTATTCCCAGAAGGCTTAGAGTGACTTTTTTCTCTCATAAAATTGATCCCAGTCATTGAAAATCAAAATGTGACTCCACTGCCACTTCCTAAATTATGCTAGTTATTATGCTAGCAATTATGCTATGCTATAATATGTAAAAAACTCGGTCCAGCTCCTGAAGGCATAACAAATGGGAGAGCTCACTTGGCTGTATCTACCTAGATACTACAAGAAGAAATAGTCCTGACTGGATTTTAACCTTTGTTAAAAGGTTTTCAGCCAAAATGCACCTGAATTAAAAGAAATGAGTATTACTACAATATGTGCAGAATATAAATACAACAACCATTACAATTCTATTAAACAAAAATAAACTAAATATTACAGACCTGTATTTTTTGTTTCCCTGAAATCTTTAGGCCTTTTCTAAATGGCTAGAAGGATCTGAGGGTTCCCCTATGTCTATTATATAAGATAATAATGACAAATAACATTATGTACAATCACTTTTCCTCTCTGCAAATACTGCCTTACCTTACTTCCCTCTCCTCTTCTGACACACCAACACACATACACACACACATCACTCACACACACACACACACATACAAAGGAAATTAGCTACATCAGGAAGGGGATCAGCCGGTGGCAGAGGAGAGAGGAAGATTAAGGCAGTGAGTGACAGCTCTCATCTCTACAGAGCGCCGAGGCTGTGGCAGGGTTTACAGGGATTACAACAAAACATAACTATTTATTCAACCCATCGAACACTACAACACTCAGTGCATGTGTGTCTGACTGTGTGAACCTGTATGTCTGTCTGTCTTGGGGGAAAAACAATGTTAAACCTTCTGGTACAGGAATCAAATATAATTGAGTAAATTGTGGAAATATATACTTGCAAGATGTATATCCATATATTGTGGAAATGACCCAACATTCTGTGATGGGCAGCACCAAATGGGAGACAACAATTTCAAGTACATGACAAGAAGTGGTGAAAAATGGCTGCTCTGATTCCAATTCTGAGCTGTAACTCATGGGAAAAAATTCTGTCATAGTTAGAAGATGTTTGACATCAGCCTGCACTCATAACTTCACCCTCATATCCTGTGCTGTTTAACCTCCATTCATTTGGCTTGGATGCTGCAGCTGCAGCAGTAGTGAATTATAGGGGATATGGCTCAGTTTTCTGTGGGCATATACACTATCCATGTGTCTCAATTTAGGCATTATGCAATATGTTATTACACTATGCACTGTGTATTTCAGATGGGCAGTTTCATTTCAAATGAACACAAACATTTTGCACTAAATGAAAAAGTTACTCTGTGGTACCTTACATCATTGAATCACTACTAGGTTAGCAGTCAGTATATGCTAGCAAGCATAAGTCAGCTATGACATGGTCAGATACCTTTATAACATTTAGAAATACTTAGCTGTATAATGCAAAACAAGCCTAAGGAAACAAATGTAGCACAAAATTTGAGTTCTTGAAATACACATCTAATTCCATAGACCTCTAAAGTCGTGCATCACTCTGTAGTCAGCAGCTTGTCAATATAGTAACTCTGAGTCTAAGTAGATTTTCTCTATGACAGAAATAATGTCATTTTTACAAATTGTCTCCTCTGCACCCTATGGCAAAGATAAATGTTCTAAACTTGATACATTTTGTCCTTTGTAAATTTTCACTGAGTTTCACTGGTTCCACTGAATACTGAGGTTGCTTAGCAGTTTAGCAAAATACCAATAATGCTACATACATGCGACGAACAAGCTAACGCTCCTGTACGTTCCTGAAATGACACCGCATGAACAAAAGCCTACTATTACACTTCAATACTACACCAACACCATTTACTCAAACTTTAGGCTACTACTGTTAAACCAACCTAACTACCACAGTTAACAAAGCTTGCTGGTTTGCATGGTATTTGGTGAGATTGCCAGTTTTAGTTTGCATACAGCACTGGTCATATTTTGGCTCCTCAATGACCTCATAATTTAACGCATCTGGCAACATTCAGAGAAAAAAAAAATGTCTGCAGAGCAAAATGCATCAGCTTTGGAACATTTTTGTTTACCACAGGGCAGAAAAGCAGCAATTTTCAAAAAAGTCATTCATTATTCTCATAGAGAAAATCAGCATAGACCCAGAGTTACTATTATGGGCGTGACACTGACTACACAGTGTCAACTCGACTTTAGAGGTCTATTTACAATTTCAAACTGTAGCAGCCACTCTTGGCTCCTCCTCTTCCATTATATACGGTGTGCAGGGTTGTCTGTAGGACTAACACATTCTTGTAGAACTCCCTTTTGAGGAGCACTGAATTCCACCACATCAGTCTCCGGTTATATATATATATATCTATCATTGAGATGAGTGTGATGAGTGTCAGCGTAACACAGTTTGAACATAAGACAGACAGAGGTTCCTGTCATATATCGATTACTTTCAAACATCATTTCCTCAGATCAGACACCATAAACAAAATGCAACCAAGAGCAAAGGTGGACAGTGAGCTCTGAGGGACAGCATAATTGACCGGGTCATTGATCTCTCTTTCTCTCCTCTCTGAACCTTAGGTCACAAGTCAAACGTGATTTATTGAGTTCTGACCTACTGAGCTGCGGGGTCTGCTACGCCCTTTTGGACTGAAGCCATCCGTTTCAAAGGGCCTGTGCAGCCATGGCGGCGACACTGGTCTGGTCTGCATGGTCACTCAGGAGGAGGTTAAGAGGTCAAAGTGGAGGCCAGTGAAACGTGGGCTACTGATGAGAGAGGCTGGCAAAAATCCCTTTTCGAATTTCCTACTGACTGATCACATGACTAACAATAACACGTCGTCATACTGAGAGACTCTGATGAAAGTGATGAATATGTTTAAAGGATGTTTACACCTGTAGACATATATAGTCACATTGATTTATTGAGCTGTGAACGTTTTCATCACAGAAATAAAAAATGGAACATTCTACTGAACTGGTTCAAAGTCAGATTTGAAAACTCATTTTGGACTTTTAACTGACTTAAATCCTTTTGCTTTGAGTTACCTTATACCTTAATTTGTTTTGTTATGTTTATTTTATTAAAATAAAATTGAATTGACTGAACATTCTATTTTGTCACTACCAAAGCAATCATTTCCCTACTGAACATTTACTAAATGTTTTGGTCATGACTGTTTCAGTATTTTATCTAATTTTGAGTACAGCTTAAAAGGCTAGCCAGTACATGATTGTACATACATAAAATCATAATATTGTTCTTTAAAACATAAAAAAGTGTATTTTGGTAGTGACAATTCTTAAGGTTACACACTGATTTTCAGACTTTGGTACACATTCACTACAAAATAATGGGATCTAACTGCTCTCTATGTGGTCTTGAGGGACAGGGATGCAGTCTCACTTCCTGCTCTAAAATGCAGGGTGTGGCTGAAATAAGGCTCTGCCTGTGGACTAAAGCTCTGTTGCTGTGTCAAAAAATTGTGCCCCTATCACTATAACCTACATTAGAAAATTTGGATCACTGTATAAAACACTATTATTGGGAACAAAATTCAGGATGATTGTAAGCAATTTCAGACCCTAGCCATGTAAACACTATAAACATCATGCCCCCAATCCACTAACTATAACTGCTGAATCTGATTGTATACATGAGGAGCACTTACATCTGTAACAGATCTGAGGAGAGCTCTGTGGAGAAATTGCCATTGCGGCTGGGCCGCTAATCCTGCTCAGAGAAGTTGCGTGTGGATCTTCAAACCAAACAATGCAGTGCATTATGGGTATCCCATATCCCCTTGGGTACATTGGTTCTACCTTACTTATTAAACTGCATTTGGGAATTGTTTGAGCGCCATGGATCATCATGACAAAATGGCAGCATCTATAAATAGTGAACAGTTTTGGACACAGCTTTAGTGTGTTGTAGTGATAGGAAAACTTGGGACAGCATTTTCTAAATGACATATTTTGCCAGTGTTTAATATGATTTAATTGTTGTTTTTTCTATCCATTGAGTTTAAGTCTAATGTTTCCTGTTTTCCATCTTCATTTTGTCCGGATTTGTTTTTGAAAGAAGCATCAGTTTTAGACGCCGTCTGTCATGGTTTCATGTCATGTTCTTTATACTAATTTCACACGTGGGATAAGAGAACAGCCTTGGCAGTTTAATGTCACTGATGGCCTTATACTGAAATGGACCTTCTCAGACCAGGAAACACAAATGTGACAAGAAGATTATTGATGCTGTCAAACATTGAAAAGACAATAGAAAATATTTTCAACAATATTTGGACACTGACTGGTGGAAGAAGCCAGCCCTGTTATAAATTTGATTTGCTCTGCACTGTTGCTATGGAGACTCTGTCCATGCTTGAACACATGAAAGACCAAAGACATATGTAGTGGATGGTGAACGATTGAGTAGTCAGCGCTGATACATTACATTCAACAGGTTCTAATTTTGTTGGACGAAAGCTTTAAGAACATAATATCAGATGGGAAAAAATAGACTCCAAGCTACAATTAAAGGGTTTACAAAATGCATTAAAAGTCACTTTCATGATTTTTTTTCTTGATAAGCGTTGGCAGTGGGCTTTACAATACAAGAAATAATGCTATATTACGATGAACACCACCTTTATTACTTTATTAAAGAAAAAATGCACATTTTGGCAAAGTTGTTCTTTTTAAACCTGTGTTTGAAAAATAGATATGCAACATTTTGGAATTAAACTCTAATTTAAAATGAACTGAAAACTGAAGTGAATCACTGAAATGCTCTAAAATGGACACACTGGAAAATGTACACCTCAATATGGTGAAAAATAAATACCAATAAACCATGGTATACCATTGTACTTACTCTGGAACTAGACAGGAACTGCCTTAAATGAGGCAAAAGACAAGGAGCATTCTCCTGATTTCTCATTTTACTTAAGCACTCAGAATGAAAGAGAATTGTGTCAAGTCTTTCTAGATCTTTACTTTGTGAGTAAGTACATGTATCAGTGTGCACATATGTTTATGCGTTTTCTGGCCTGCCCCCACGGCCCCCTTTGGCCGGAAAGGCGAGGGACAGTGGTGTTTATGAAAAAAAAGCTCTGAGCTGTCCAGCACCATGCTAAATGAGACGCGTGACTCATCAGATGAAACAGGGGATTAGGTGGTAATGATCTGGCAAATGGTTTTGAAATTGTAATTATCTACCCTGTGCTGTTGCGCTTAGATTTAGTGTGTGTGTGTCTGTGTGTGTGTGTGGTGGCGTGATACACATATATATGTGTGTGTGTGTGTGTGTGTGTGTGTGTGTGTGTATGAGAGAGAGAGAGAGAGAGAGAGAGAGAGAGAGAGAGAGAGAGAGAGAGAGAGAATATGAGGCTACAATGTAAAGCGTTTTATCCAAACAAGTGCTTTTTATCCCCCCCTAAAAAAAGCATGTAAGTTCCCCACTATGGAGAGGTGCCACCAGTATTGTTGGGATGAATATAGCAGGCTTCATCACTGAGCCATTGATCTTTGACTAAGTGCAGACAAAGAGGATGCTGAGCAAAGACTGCTCTCGCTCTGCTCTCTCTAGCGTAAACACTTGACCTGACCAATCACGCTGTTACCTGTGCTACTCCCCTCAGTGGTGCTTGAGCACTTTAGAATGTGCTAAAGAACAGCCACCAAAAGCCCTCTAAAGCCTCCCTGTGTGTGTTATATTTCCAATATGGCACAACACTGCAAAGTCATGCATATTCATTGGCTCACTGGCCATTTGATCCAGGTACAAGCAACACATAAAGACGCACAAACAACAAAGGTTACCATTAGAAGGTTTTTAGCTTCTCTCACAGAACTTAACTGTAGCTGTGAGGCCCCTATTTGCCTCTTATTTCACACATTTGCCTCCCTCTTCCTCTCATCTTCAATACTGCGTGATGGTTAAGTCAACAGTGCACAGATCCCAGAAATCCTTTCTCAAAGCAATAGAAAATCTCACATTCTTCAGAACAATGATTCGCAAAACGGGCTGGCTAAGAAGAGGATTTCAAAATCAACTCAACCATGAAATGAAGTGTTTCTTTATTGCAATGGTTGACTGCCATCTCATGCATATAGTGGAATTGCCTGAATGGTGGAAATTAGATGACTACTGCCATCTTGTGGATGACTGCATAAAAGCAGTGCTTGAGCATTTTATTGCTCAAATGTTGCTCTTTGGTGGCTTAGTAGACTTAATGGTGTGTCTCAAAAAAATCATTAGGAGAAAGAGATATTTCTTGTGCAGATTAAAAATAGTAATAGTTATAGTTATCATTGTACAATGCAGCATCAAAACTGAGAAGATTTTTAGTGTTGGATGAGAAAATGGTTCTTGTTTTTACTTCAGTTGTAAATAAACAAGAGTGTTATTATTTTGGCAAATCTGAGCACAGTATCAGTTCTCTATTAAAACTAAGGAGGAGACACATGAGATTACTGGGTTCTTTTGCTCAGGAGAAATATCCGAGGAGTAGGAGACTTGAGCAAAAGTCTCCTTTGTCTTTCCATCAGATTCTTATTGTTGTCTAGGAGAAACTACAAAGATATTTAGGAGATCCCTTGTTAGATTTTTATTTCTTATGGGATAAGTCAAAGACTATATTTTCTTTTTGAAGGAAAATTTCCCTTTGTAGTCCAGGACTAGGTTTAATAGCTGTACTCACAATGTTCCATAAGGTGGACCAACAAGGTAGGAGTGTCTAATAGAGTGGACGGTGAGTGAACACAGTGACTAAAACTCCAGAACGCATAAAGTGTCCAGTGAATGTATGTTTTATTTGTTTGATCCTTTTTTAAAGTTAACATGCAGTGGATGGATATCCTCTTAGTTGGTGTCTCATGTCTTATATGTCTGATCTTAGTGTGTTGCAGCAATGTTTGGACGTGTATGTCTGTGTGTCAGGCTTGGGTCTTCCTGACCCCTTGCTGTGAACAGGTGCTTCTCTCGTCAGCAGACGTTCCTCTTCATTACTGTCCAGCAGAGCATTCACGAGCTATCACCCACATCTACTTACACATGCATATGTGTGTGTGTGTGTGTGTGTGTGTGTGTGTGTGTGTTACCAGTTGGTAAAATAGTCCTGTCTTATTCATTTGAACTTTTGTAAGAAGAACTAAAGGAAGAAACTGAAACAGTGAAATTACGGTAGGAAACAGCAGTCGTAAATTTCCTTACTTTTCATAAATGAACACAGGATTCAGAGCAGATATCTGTACAGTCTTGCAGAGTCATCTATAAAAGATAATCCACCGTATGCAGTGCACCATTTTATGAATCATCATACGTACTAGCAGTTGCCAGAAGAATTTGCCAAGTACTTCATCCTTTCTTTCTTTCTGCCCTACGTTGCCATGTTGTGCTGCAATAAATGTGTTGTCGAGAACTTGGATGCAAAATGCTGTGCTGTTGTGTAATAACAAGTATTAGAGAGCGCGGGTGTTACTAATTAGCCCCGTTCTCTTACAAATAATGACTGCTTTTTCATGAATTCTGCAGCTACTGAATTTATTCTGCAGTGGCATCAATTATTCTGCTTCCTCAGCAGTATAATTTATATTGCATTTACAGTAAAATAATGTAAATTGCTGTTTCAACAATAGAATGTACACTGCAGTTGCAGCAACAGAATTTCTACTGCAGTTGCAGCAATAGTGTTTTAATGAGCTCACTAAGGACTTTTACATTGAAGGTTCTCTTTGAGGCTTTGTCTCACACATCTTATTGGTGACACTTGTAAGCTGATTAGCACTGCAGCAGGGTCTGCAAGTGATCAGAAAAGCCCTGTTTACAGGCCGTACTATCTAACCTTTAATTATAATAAGACATTTAATAATTAACAGCACACAGACAAACTTGATGAGACAACACTGGTAAAATCTACAATAATGGATGATTAGCACTTTGTACCTGTAACAACCTGATGGATTGAGGCCTGTAAGTAAAAAAACAGTGGAATGATAAGAGAAGAAGAGGAAGATGATGATGATGAGGAGGAGGAGGAGGAAGATTATGAAGATGAAAAAAGAGGAACGTTATCGTTTGTGTTTTCTTTCATCTCTAATACAATGTCAGGTAATTTTTACCTTTCTTTTACCTTTTTTCAGTGTTTCACGCACAGCATGACCCAATTGTTTAACAGTAAATTAGCCTTTACTCAGCAATTTCCTTTAAATAGGATAAACTACAGCAGCATTTACTACAAAGCATAATTCAGTGTTCTATGTGCTCCAGCACATCTGAGACAACTATAGTTACTTTGTTTGAAAGTCAGTGTGTTAGATCAGAAATTCTGACCCTGAGGAAAGGGCTATCTATAGTGGGGGTGTGCAATATGAAAATATTGTTGCTGTCCAAACAGAACAAAAAAATGTATCTTCAGAATAGTAACTTTACAGGAGAAAGCAATAATATTCTTAACTTTTAATGTAAATTAATGTAATGAATATTTTATTCAAAGTAATTTTAGAGCATTTCTATTGGTTAATTCCTTATTACATTTTCACACAATGTAATGGGCAGCTATTGTGTTCAAATGAAGTAGCAAAATAAAAACTGAAAACATGGAGTTGTTTGTTTGTCATGCTTTTTATGTCAACAACATGCTATGATAGTTGTGATAAATTGTAAAATATACTTTTCTGAGTAGATCATATATGTATATATATATATATATATATATATATATATATATATATATATATATAAATGGATAGATCTACTCAGAAAAGTATATATATATATATATATATATATATATATATATATATAAATGTTTAATTGGATTGGAATGGTTTCAGGGTTAGACCTTAGATATTTACAAGTATTATGTTATGATCTTTTTAAACCCAAGGCAATAAGCTAAGTACAAGGTACTTTCTGTCAGAGGAGGCTGTCCCAAAACTTAACCCTTAAATTCTTTTAAAGGGAAATTTAATTATTCTTTTAAATAATGAATTTAATGTTTAATTTTAAAAAACTATTCAAAATACGCTGTCCCACATTTTCATGTCACTATCGAAACACTAGTTCTAGTCTCTGGGCAGAGTCTTATTTTAGCCACGCCCCTGCATTTTAGAGCAGATAACGAGACTGCATCCCTTTTCTCTTGGCCTAGGTCTCATTGTTTTTAAGAAAATGTGTCCCAAAGTCTGAAGATCAGTGTTTAACATTAAGAACTGTCACTATTGAGATACATTTTCTTCTACTATTTGTGTGTTTTAATGAAAAATATTATGATTTTATATGTGTACAACTGTTCAAACCATGTTTGCTAGTCATACACTGACTAGTGTTTCTGAGTTGGCAAAAATTGTTGCTACTGAATCATTTGGTAAAATTTCTGTAGTGCTATGATCGTTTTGGTAGTGACAAAATGGAATGTTCAATAATTTATTCATTTAAAAATAAAATAAACATAATATAGTTACACAGTCATTTAAAGCAAAAAAGATTTTTTAGTCTAAAGTGCAGATCAGTAAATGTCTTTAAGTATCAGAATATTAAATTTTTGCCATATAGCCCACTCCTAGTCTACAGTGATGTAAAAATGTCATACTGAAATTAATGTTCTTCAGGTTCTTCATACCCTGCTTTTAAGTTTGTTTATTTGGCTTTTTTTTCTTTTTCATTCCTCAGCCCATAATCTGTTCTGAGAAAGAGTGTGAAACAGCTAAGCCTACTGTTCTGTTTGGACAGCTCATTTTTTTCTATTCTTCTTCTTTATACTACACAGCTGTTTTTCTTCTTCACACACTTAATCGATCAAGTTGAATGATGATAATCAAGTAAATCATCTCACTTCAAAGCTGTTACAACATTTATCTCAGATTGCATATGGGTGCTTCTGAGCATGTCTTTGTCAACTGACATAAATGAAGTGTGTTTCCAGCACAGAGGCCAAAATAACAAGGGCAATTTATGGACAATGTCGTGAGAGCAGCTTCACTGTCTGATTCATCAACCGTTCAGTCATCACAGATGGTCTCCACCTGTGCTGAGATGAAACTGTTAAGATTCTGTTAAGCAAAATATTCCACAGATCTCCCACCACACGGCCAGCACGCACACATACACACACAACTTGTACTATGAATGAATCACAGTCTTAATAAGTAATAATAAGAGCATGTGTGGCTTCTAATCAAACTATTGATGATATAGTGGTTTAGGATACATACAACCATAAAACAGCATGACTTGTGAACTACAAAGTTATCTATGATTAACCCATTTATGTTCAACAACTAAATTTATTACGGTAAGAAAAAATATCACAGAACTTCTGAGTGGTCTAAATCAGGGCTGCTTGAAGTGTGACCTGTAGGCCAAAGTTAGCCCATGAGCACGGTCGATTTGGCCTGTCACAAAGTTACCCTAACCTCACCGACTTACTCAATGAGAGAACAAACGGATTTTTATGTTATATATAATTTTATATATATAACTTTGAATTCCTTTTAAAATAGCATTTTTAGATATTTTGGTAACAAAATATAGTATAATGTTATAAAATACATTTTTCAAAAGTTTGAACACTTTTTATTTGTTATTTTGTCTTCTCTGAGCATTTTGGCCCCTCATAGACCCCTGGTATAAAGTGAAGAAAGGTTGTGTTTATATCTTGAATGATCATCTAACAGTATTTTGATTTCTTTGACTACATATAATTTTTTTACTTTTACTCATACTCATTTTCCCCTAAAAATCAGTCCCATTTGACTAAAATTAATTAGTATAATAAGTATAGTGATTACAACTCCATTTCCCCTATCAGTTTAATCGATTTGACAAAAAAGCTCGGAGATGTTGACCAAAAATCATTTTAGACATTAACGAGTTAATAAAACTACACTGTCATACTGTAACCATACTCTAGAGGGCGCATTAGCGTGTCGTCATATCTGCGCGACATTTATTCCAACCCACCAAAACAGTGGTGCTGTCGTGTTAGCGGGTTAAGTTATTTACTTCTGCAGTTTCAGGAAGAAAAAGACTGAGATGTTAGAATGTACTGAACTTCATATTCACGTGTACTTGCAGTATCTGCTGGTTTTAGTCCTCAGTCCTCGGTCGGTTGAGAGTGCTGGCCGGCGGACTGAGAGGCTGAGCGGAGCTGAGCGGAGCTGAGCTGCTCACTCACGGTGATAGTATAAACATGGACAAACGCTGCTCCGCCTCTCCTTCTGCTTTAGAGGAAGCAGCGTGTCGTCAGCCTCGACATGACGCTTCCGGAGTAGATCAGTAGCCGCAGAGATAGTGACAAAGTTTTCATTGCAGGTTTTCTTCGGAGTCTGGGCTGTTTTAGGAGAGCAGAGATGCTGAACGTCCCGCCCCAGTCATTTCCCTCGGTGAGCTCTCAGCAGCGCGTCGCTCCGTCAGGACAGCCGAGAAACAAGGTCCTCCTACCTTCATTTGATCTTATAATGCTGTGTCAGCCATTCTGTCCTGTTAGGGAACAGTTTGTCAGAATGTGTATTAAATAGAACCATTTTCTGAAGCCATTTTGGTGTTGGTTCTAGACCTGTAGCCATCTGTCTGGGCTTCAAGGGAAACCCATAAGAAAACTACTGTACCGTAGTACAGATACTATTAATTGGTACACTGCAGTAAATACTACATGTTTTCTATTGGAAATTCTAAAGTTCTTCTGAATCATACTGAATTTTTCGGTCAAGTGTAAACCCCCAGAGCTTTTCACACTAAAGTGACTTTTCAAGATTGTCTGATTGATTTTAGATTGATTCCAGACACTTGTGAGGAGTGTCATCACTGAGAAGGTTTTGTGTGCTTTGATGTAGGTGGCACTGAAGCCAGGCCATAGTCTTATGGACTGGATACGTCTTACAAAAAGTGGGCGTGATCTGACTGGACTGAAAGGGCGACTGATTGATGTCACAGAGGAGGAACTTAAGAAACACAACACAAGAAATGACTGCTGGACATGCATCAGAGGTACAGGCTTCCTCTCAAACGACCCAGCTGACAAAGAATGCTGTATGACAATTTTGAAAGAATCCTTTGATTTGATTTGTTCAGGACCCTTTGTTTTCCTTCTTTCAAGACTTTTTTCTGTGTGCCTCACTCCTCTCTTTTTATACTTAATTTCGTATATTGGACACACTGCTTTTATACAAGTTAATCTAAAGACCATTGTAGTTCTAGAGGGGTAATACAGGTGCTCAGGATGCTCTCTGTGGTGCTTCTGTAGAAGATGGTAAGGATGGTGGGTGGGAGATGAGCTTTGTTTAACTTCTACAGAAAGTAGAGACACTGCTGGGCTTTCTTGGCTATGAAACTGGTGTTTAGGGTCCAGGTGAGGTTCTCTGCTAGGTGAACACTAAGAAACTTGGTGGGAGTATACTTGGCAGGGGAGTATACTGGTGTATGTGGGTTGAGTGGGCAGGTTGGTTAAAAGGGGGTCGCAAAACATTTTTAACTCAAAAAAAAGGGTCGCACTGTGAAAATGGTTAACCCCTGGAAAAGTATACTATGTGTAATTTTATCAACAAGGAGTAGAGGATATGGTTTCAATGATGCAATGCTCATTAAAGCCTACACAGTATGTTGTTAAAACATGCTTCTGAAATAAACCAAAATAAATGGTTTGTAAGTGGGTGTTTATATTTCAGGTATGGTGTATAATGTGAGTGCCTATATGGATTTCCACCCTGGTGGAGAGGAGGAACTGATGAGGGCAGCTGGGATGGATGGTACTGACCTGTTTGACCAGGTAAATAATGAACTAGCAAAGTTTTTGCCATTAAGAATATGATGTGAATATATTTTGTTACCCAATTCGGTGGCATGCTAAGCTGCTAAATAATTGCAGAAGAGCAAATGTGTATTAATTAAATGAATAGGAATACTGTGCACCCAATCTTTACTAATAAATGCTACAGAGGCAGTTCATGATGCATCAACATTTTGCCTATAAGTAAATTAGTAATTAATGAAGTAATATCCGCTGACAGGTCCACCGGTGGGTGAACTATGAGTCCATGTTGAAAGAGTGCCTTGTGGGTAAAATGGTGGTGAAGGCCAGCACGGTCCTTAAAGGTATGTCAAGTCCTTAGTAATGTAATTTATCTGTAGAGAGATTAGCTGCGTTTTCAGCATTGAAACTAGTGATGCTTCGATATTGATATTGGTATCCGATGCCTTGCTCATGTGCTCATACTCATAAAAATTCATCGATACAAACGTTCTGATACCAGCTGTGACGTAAGCCGAGTGCACTGCTACGCTAATGAACAAACACAGTGAAGGAGACTCTGCCCGCACAGAGAAGAGTTAGAAGAGACTCTCTGACAGTCTGACTCAAACCTGTCAGTCATTTTAAACATTCTGTAGTTTCTCAGCCACTTTGCTCTGCACTCGGCACACAGTGTGTTGGTTTGAATGAAATAGTCCGTAGACAGAGCTGTCTGTAGAGGTTGTTGTAACAACTTTAAGGATGGGTGGAGTAAGGACATCAGGAACAGATGTGGAGACGGAGAGCTATGTTTTATTTATACACAACACAAAAACCACTCAGCTTTTCAGCTCACTGACAAATGAAGACAAGCCGCTCGTTGGGACCTTTCAGTCTCTTCCGTGCTTTCTCAGCTCTCCCCTCCCATATACAGTTTACCATGGCCAGTGTTGTCATGCATGCAGCTTAACTCTGAGGGCAGATTTACAAAGGGTAAAGGTGACATAGCAGAGTCTTTGAATGTATGATGTTCAGTTTAAGGCATGTTATTCAGAACAGGTGATTTTTTTTTTTGTGAACTTGCTGGCAAACCCTTTTGTGGTTAATTCAGTTCAGTGCTGGCGTTACAACTTTTTTGTTCTAAAATCACTGAATGAACCATTTTTGTTTGCATTTGTCTGTAACAGATTGCAATATTGAAGTACAAAATTATTGTATAGCAACTGTAATATTATTGTTCTAGTAATATATTACATTATGTAGCTTTTTGTCAAAACAAGTTGTTGAATTGTACTTTCCTTTGTAACAACATAAGATTAATTATAGTGATCAGTGTATTAAGTACATGTAGCTCATTATTTGTTTCCATGCTTTCACAGCTCAGCCAACAAAAAAGGAGAATACTCATGTAAATGGTACGACCACATAAATAAAGAAATAAATATATATATATATAATATTTTAATCCAGTTGCTATTTACTAAGAGCTTACACTCTGTTTCTTAGGTCTCACCCCTCCTCCTCCTGTGTTGCCAGAGCCAGCAGCAGTTCCGCTTCCAGCTAAAGACCATCGCCCTCGGTATTCTTCAGTTCTATAAGTCAGAACTAAAAATTATCATGTGTCAGATCATAGATGTATATACATATTGCAGGGAGCAGCCTCAGTAATTATCTTAATTAACTGTTTTTTTTTCCTACAGATATGACTGGTTCCAAACAGATGAAACCGTTACTATTGTTGTTTATACCAAGCGGAAGGTATGGTGTTTTTACAGTGTGCTTCATGTCGATCCACTCTCATGTTTTAACCCTTACTCTGTGTCTTTCTCTTTGTTTCTTTGTGTCTCTTCTTTCTGTCCTTGTCAGATCCCGAACTCTGGCTGTTCAATGGTGGACCTTCAAGGCAACATTCTACGAATAGAGATACTGTTGGGAAGTTGGTCATATTTGCTTCACTGGAGTAAGTATTTCAATCAATTTGTGACTCAGTTTCACTTAAATAACACTGATATACTTGTTTGATACAGTAAATCTTGAGCATGTCTCTTTTTAGGCCTTTCTCATGGAGTAGAAGAAATTGTTGCCAGTGAGTGTTTTTTTCCTCTTACATCTCTTAATAATAAGATGTGGGTATTGAATTGAGCTGGGTCTTTGTCCGATCAGTGGGAAAAGACACTACTGAGAACAAAGAGTTAGTGGAGATTATGTGCTTACATGTTCAATGTCATTGCCAACATTCATTTTCCTATTTATAATTTGGCTAGACAGAAATAAATGTCTTGTTCTCGCATATGCAGAGCTTTACAAAAATGTATGAAGCTGCATTTTAGGCTCTGTGCTGTTGAACTCCAAGCTGACAGAGTGCAAATCTCAGTGAAGGACAGAGTATGTGTGGAGAATAAAAAAAAAACAGCTTACACTCTTTGGCTTGAAGCTAAACTTTCTCACTTCCCCGAATTCATAGCCATAGAGTTAATATAGAGGTGGGTAATATGGCAAAAATATAGCATCACAATACTTCAACATATTTTCATGATACGCAGTGTTACACAATATGTATATTTTTTGGCATCTGAACAAAGTTGAAGCTGACAAAAAGGAACCAATAGTACTGCCTTAAATGCTGTTGAAAATTATGAATACAGTGATCTGTATGCAACATTTTACATCCTGAGCTGCACTAATTCCAGTTAATCAGGACTAATTGTACTCTTAGACATGCATTTGGGAAGTGTTTTTTAAGTACTGATGATATCCATGAAATGAACAGCATATTGTGAAGTCATTTGTCATTTGTCATTGACAGTAAGTATTGTCTTATTGCCCAGCCCTAGCTAATACCCACAATTTTTTATACTGTCATCTTTAATGAAGAACTGCACTATTAGAAAAGACTATTGATAGTAAATATTTAGCTAATGTGAAATATCAGTATTTGAGAAAAGTTTGACAATGATGTGTCCTAATGTTTTTCTTTCATTCCTGTTGTGGTTGTAGCTAAGACAGTCAGTTCAGTTGGAAAGATTCAAGTGTGCCTGCGCAAAGTGGTTAATGCCAAGTGGGCACAGGTGGGCCAACCCCTGGAGTCCCATGACTCGTTTATTCGGAGTAAAGATCGTGGTAAGTGCCAGTTTACTGCTCCGTTTGTGAATAAAAGGAAACTGGCTAATTTGCAACCACTGGTTACAAATAAGTAAAAAGTTTAGTAACAGCTGATTTGTGATCTGAATGCAGGGCTGTTCTACAGAGACTGTGTGTTGGTTTCAAAAAAAGAAGTTACACATGATACTCAACTCTTCTGTTTCCGACTACCTCCTGGAACACACATGCACGTCCCCGTTGGGAGACATGTCTACCTCAAAGCATCAATTCAGGGTAATGCCTCACTTAGGCCAAGCGTTTCAATTGAGATAGTCTAGCTCTTGTCAGATTCATACCTTATTCTGTGATACACAACAAAATTCGCTCAAACAAAAAGTTTTTTTGTACTTGAACACCTGTCATACAAATTCTGCTTGTTTCATTCAAACAAAATTGTACTTGAATGTGAGTTTTTTCTTGTGCACAGGTAGCGATGTTGTAAAACCCTACACACCAGTAGACGAGGTGCTTATGCCACAGAAGAACACAGTTAGCTCTGATATTTATCTCATGGTTAAGGTCTATCCTGATGGATTGTTCACCCCACATCTAGACAGCCTTGATATTGGTGAGACACAAGGGTGTGCATGTATGCACAAGTAGTACAGCAAAATTACCTATAAATGTTAGTTGTTTTGGATTACCATCTATGTAACAGTAGACATTTGGGACAATGATGCTGTACCGTTTTTCATCCTACCTGAATGTTCTCTTTTAGGAGCCTCTCTGTCCATCAGCAGTCCAGATGGTCCCTTTACGCTACGTAGCCTGCGTGATGTCACTCATTTGTACCTCTTAGCTGCTGGCACTGGTTTCACACCTATGGCTCGCCTTCTTCGCCTGGCTCTACAGGACCTGTCCTCTGTCAGGTTAGATGCTACATAGACATGCCAGGTTTCCATGCAGCTGTCGAGTTAAAGTCATGCATGAAATTGAAGTGTCACACAAAAGTTTCCACCAGCTCTGCAGAAGAGAATAAAACTCTGCATCTCATTTGTAAAACAGTTCTGCAAAATTTGTACACAATCTACAAAGAAATCTTTAATACTGAGCAACTTCTTTTTGCTGTTTTTATTAGTATGTTTTGTCACTGTTTGTTTACTGTCTAAAATCACTGTTACATTTCTTCTTTTGACAAGATAATGGTGTGCTTTGTTTTCTTCATTAGTCAGCTGCTGCCTTTTGTCATGTTTTCTAAGTACAGCTGATACAATACATTTGAGAGAAAGCATGACCTTATTCTATTTACACTTACATTGCATAATGCAAATGCATTTCTTTTGCGATTTATTGCATTTCTTTTTGTCATCAAAAGTTCATCCATCTCAAGCAAGTGTACAAATTTTATGTGGATTTGAGGAATTTTATTTGATATTTGTAGTTTCTGTAGCTATTTTACTCAACCTTTTTTTGTTATTGCTATCTTTTAGTATTAAACTCCTTTTTCTGTGCATGACTGAGCCCTCTGCTCAATAACTTTTGTCTGTTTTCCACTTTTGTGCTCGCTGATTTTATCTTTTTTTTTTGGTCATTTGAGCTGTAAAGTTTTTTTAAATTACCTTTGCACTTTTTCCTGCCATCAGAGCACATAATCAAACTCTTAAGCCCATGCATGTTATTGCTGCCCTTTTAGAAAAACCAAGCTCATGTTCTTCAACCGTCAGGAGAGGGACATACTATGGCACTCTGAGTTGGAGCAGCTGTGTACAGAGGAGGAGAGGTATAGGCCATTCACCAGTACCTCACTTAATAACAGTTAGTAAACGACTGTTAGCGATTAACTGCATCTTCCATGTGTGACTACATATGGGAAGTACTAGTGCTTACTAAGTTCCAGGGAGCCCCATGCTAATCTTGACTGCTCCAAAATTACTGAACATGGCCCGGCATTTGTGTCAGGTTTCAGGTTGAATATGTCCTCTCGGAGCCTCCAGGCTCGTGGATGGGCAGAAGAGGACAGGTAGAGGCCACCATGCTACAGGGTTTCCTGGAAAGACCAGAAGACTCAAAGTGCTTAGTATGTGTGTGTGGGCCCAGTGGTTTCACTGAGTTAGCAGTACAGTGAGTATCACAATTCATTCAGTTCTCTGTTCTTTCAGTCACTCGCACTTAGATACAGTATGTTCACTAGTATGTTTTGTTCACACTTGGCAAGTTTGATTCAATTAAAACAAACCCTGGTGTGATTGCTCTATTAGTGCAGGTCTTGAAAACAAGTTGGAATGTTGCCATTTGAACCCTGGTGCAGACCAAATAAGCAGTCCGAAACCTCGAGTTCAGTCTTGGCCCACTATTAAATGAACTCTGGTGTGATTAATTTTAAAGACGAATACGTAATGGACCAAATACAGAATTAATCATCTCCGGCATCTCCTCTCTGCAGATTTGCTTTGGTTCCTGTAACAGATCAATTTCTGATGCCGTTTTCACACATGCATGTGTTTTATCATCTCTACATGAGCTCTGAATTGTTAACTATAGAATGGAAGGTTTCAGTCTTAACACAAGGCTGAGGCATGTTTAAAGCCGTTATAAAATACTTGATAACTACACATATGACCGAACACATCAATTATATTTTGTATTAATGTGAAGTTTTCATGGCTTAAAAACCAGTAAACCACTCAGGCTGTTACACTGATTTACTTTGTGATGTGGGAGAACCACAGAAACGCACTGCCTCTCGTGCCTTATTGCTTTAGAATATCACAAGAAGGGATGAGTGAGTATTCAAATAGTTGTTGCAGTTAAAAAAAAAAATAGTAAATGAAGATTTCCAATATGTTAATAAGCTTGTCTCTAACGTGATGCATTCTGCTAAGAACCATGAGATATCTGACATCTGTACTCCCCCAAAGGTCACTGTAGAGCCTGCGTTTCAGGTTTTGGAGTTCCTTATCTGTTTTCTCCAAAAAAGCACAAATAAACATCAAGCCCAAGCTCTTTTTACACTCTACTCATATAGATTTATAGGGTTCATCTCATGGAAAACCAAATTTTCTTCACTTTTTTGTGGTAAAAGAGCTTATTGTAGTATGAAAATACTTCATTCCTCAGTCTTTACATGGAAACTAAGCTGCAAAAAAACAGCCTGTTTTAAGTTCATTATTTTTATGATGTCATGAAAACCAAAATAATACATAGTTCCACCTGTTCAGTTTACAACAGTTTAGCTCCACCCATTCACAATGAAGTTTGTCAGGACTACTTTTTGAATGTGGCCCATTATAGGACAGCCAATCAGAATAGAGATTGTTTTAAAGGCACAGTAACAAAAACAGCCTGTTTAGTTTTAATAGATAAAGATATGTTGGAATTATAACTGTGTTTGGTAATAAATATAATGGAAAAATAAATACTTGAAAAACGTATAAACTTTCATCACCTTTTAAGCCTTCATATATCTGCCCTCTCACATCCCTCTGTATCTAATCTTCTTACAGGCTGGTCAGGCAGCAGGGATTCAGCGAAGAGGAGATTCATGCTTTCCAGGGATGATTCCTGTGTTCAAGTGTACAATGGCTTTGTTGTAGTGCCGACCATTTCTATGCATATCAGACTAAAAAAAGCACTTCATTTCTCACAATGACTGATGTGAGGTTTCCACTGAATAGCAGCATACACTCTCTTACACGATGCATGATTCTCTTGAACGTCTGTGCGCCTAGCGATGGAAAAAATGTGAGAGGGCATTTCAGGGTGCTGTTGTCCATTCTTCCATCCCATGTTTATTTCATACTTTTTAATTTGAAGAAATTTACTTTCAGAAATTGTATAGCACTGGTTCAAAATGTATTTTTTATCTGTTATGTGCATTTTTGTAAGATTGAGATGAAATGGCCCTTTCTCTCTGTCAAACAATCTTTGACGAAAGTACTCAACACATGTAAGCTATAAATGCTCACTGAAAGTGGAAGTGTGAATGATTGCATTTAGAATGTGAATAAGCGTCCTAAAGCATAATTTATCCAGTCATTACTTTGCTCCTGGCCTGGTCAAAAAGTATGGCTTGCAGTTTTACTCCACATACTCACAGATGTAATTGTAGTACCTGTAGGCCATGTTCTAAAATGAAACTGATGAGCTTACTGAGAAGAGCATGATCTTGCACAGTAAAACCTGGAGCTAAAATAGATGTGTTGACCTGGAGTAAACAACTTCCATTAGTTTGTTATTTTTTATTTATAAACCTTTTTGGCTTTTTTCTTCAAACTTGTGCAGGCTGTATTCAGCAGTGCATGAGTAATGGTGCAATGTGAGCCCTTCATTATTTTATTTATGATGCATCAAAGATTGAAAACTGCCAACATTTAACAGCTTGCTCTTTTTTTTTTAGATCTGAGACTTGACTGCTTAAACATAGTGATGTTCCTTGGGTTTCCTGCTGTACAGTTTAGGGTTAATCAGTAATTCTGAATGCATCCAGTTTTGTTTAACTCACAAATACTGTGACAGCCTGCAAACATCTAGCAGCTGATCCAGGTGAAGGAAGTGAAACTTGTCACAGAGACACCAGAGGCAATACATTAAACAGTATTTAGAATGCAATTCGTATGTGCCCATATCCAAAGGCAAGGATAATATAAATACCAATATTGCCCGTATTAGCTTCCACTATTTTTCACTGAAGACTGTTTCAGACAGATTTCACTGCCAGTGAAACCCAGTGTGCTTGGTTCCACCATATTAGAAGTGCTCGGGTAACGTTTGCCACCAACAGAAAATGGTGGCTCACATCTGTGGTACAATAAACATGCAGTACTGTACTGTGTATTTTGGCTGGCCTATTTGTATGCTTTATATGAGCATAGGTGGGCATCAGCCAACACTGTAAATTTGCTTTTTCTTTTGTACTTTTAAGCATTTCCTATGCTGTGCAGTAACTGAATGCTGCAATTCTTCCCTTGTATGTGAATCTTCTGTTATCCACTAAATTATTTTCCTGTGTAGTTACCTAGAGTTTGGGCAAATAAAAGTCATAAATAAGGTGGATTTTTTGACTTGAAAAAAAAAATTGTCATGTTTTGACATGTTTGTGTTGTATGAGAAAAATGTAGGGTGGTGGTGATTTTAAGTCTATTAATTGAAACTCATCAATATTAGGAGGTTAATTAAAAAATAAATTTAAACATGACAAGGAAGCTTCAATATGGAAATATGTGAATGCTGTGAAATTATCCTATGATTAGAAACATAATTAGAGCTTTCAGTTCAAGATCAGATGTTAAAAATAGATTTTGAAGTTCATCCTGGCTCATTTTGCTGATGAGATATGATGAGGGTTACTATATTTTTTTGTGAACAAGGGTCTCTCTGACTTTAAAAGGAAATTCTACCTGGTTTTGTTTTTACATTTGTACATAATTAAAAATGTAAAGAGAGCAATTTGATGTGAAATTCTAGAGAAATGTATTGTGTCAGAATTGTTTGCAGTGGTGTTGGTAGGAACCAGACATCTGAGTTTAATGCTTCAGAAAGCTCTCTCACAGAAAGCTGTTGTATGAAGTGGTTATAAATTAGCTGCCTGATGTCAGAGACATTGTATTATGTTAGTTTTGAAATAAGTCCAAATTTGGTCTAAAATGTTTTAATCCACTCATGGTGGACAGGTACATGCTGGGTGTTGTGAGGTGGTAAAAAAAACAAAAAAAACATTTTTTTTCATGTTTAGAACTATTTTACCATTAATCAACATTACATATAAAAACAGTGATGATATGTAGGTTCACTGTGATTTTTGGATAGTAAATAAACTGACTATATTTGCATTGTAGACATTGTGACAACTTGTTCCTGTCACTACCACTGTAAAAAAAATTCTTTGGTAAGTTTCTCTATATTTAACTATTTTACATCAAACCACTTTTAATGACTTTGACGCACTAGTTTCTTGTATTTATTTTCATTTATTTATATATTCATTGAGCTGCTCAACAGTGTAATTTACAAAGGGACTGAGAATTCAATAACAATTGAAGGTGAGTGTTACAAAAGGTATATCACACTGATTTATGAGTAGTACCATTGCTAGAGGCTTTTTTGACTGGTTCAGGGCTGTGTGAATACATTTAGGTCTTTTTTGAAAACAAAAAAGCACTGGAGTTTTTACTTTTGTGTATATACAATTGTTCAAAAATAACAATAAATACATAAAGTTTACATCTCTACATGGTGCACCACATTGTTGAGTGAGGCTGGAGTTATGAGACACTCCTTTTAAATAAAATGAGAAAAATTGGGGGAGATAAAGTCCCAGAACAGATGATAAATGGTTTCATTGTGGCAGTGACAAAAAAGAACAATCTGGCATAGCAGGGCTAAATATATCCAGTCTACAGCTCTAATAATTTTAATTCATTTTAAGGGAGACTTTCACACTTTTATTGGAAAGGAAAAAAAGCCTTCCTTCCAATCTATGTATGTCTTTTTTTTTTGTTTGTGTTTTTGTTTTTTTGTTTTTTTTACAAAAAGAGAGTGGCCCCTAAACAGAGCGGAAGAACCTAATAAGAACGGAGAGCAAGAAGTTTGCTCAGAGACGTTTCTAGTGAAGTGCTGGGGTCACGCAGGCGTGTCCCAGCTGTGCTGTTGTTCAGTAGATGGCAGTGTTTTTATTGTTGGGTTTTGAGGCGAAAGCAGCAGAAGCAGACTGACAGGAGCGCTAGCGTTAGCGGGTTAGCTCAGTTTAAAGGGGAAACGAAAGGACAGCAGACTGAGGGGACATTCATTTTTTCCCGAGGAGTTAGCCAGCAGTTTTGAATAATGTTCTTTTTAACCACGTCTTTTCAGCCTCAGGTACTGTACGATCTGTAACTATATTTTAGCCCGCTGTACACACTGACCGATGAAGATTAATAATATAACGCACAGCGCTAGCGCTTAGCCGCGGCATCCAGACATGAGTCAGCTAGCTAGCTAACTTAGCGGTAACCTAGCCATCATGAGGTTTTGTAAGTAGCTCTGTAGGTGGCTACGTTTTACGTTAAATGTGTTGCTTTCTACATACTGTACAGATGTGACAGTAACTTGTTGTTTCTATCAAAGATACACAATTCTTGGGTTTCTTAGTCGCTAGTTGGTACAGTCAGCAGTTACAGTTACGGCAGTTATGCAACACACAACAGCCTAATATTCACGCTACTAACGATGGAAAGTAGCGTTACTGTACATGGCCATGTACATATCTGAATAGAGGCACATGTTTTGGTTCGTGGAGGCATTCAGACATTTTTAGCGTGTTACATTGTGTTGAGTACATGAAGACAGTTTTTAAACACCTTAGTATCATGGCAGTGCGCTTTCAGTTTCCAATCAGTTGAATGAAACAGCAGCTAAAAAGCGAGAGAGGAGACTGATTACGAGCGAGCTGGTTTCAGTTGGACAGTGTGTAAGGTTAGGGAGTTTTTCTGTTTCTCTGCATTCTCTGTTAGCCCCATTTTACCCTGACCCCCAGAGAGCGGGTATTATTTGGGTGGCGGATCACTCTCAGCACTGCGCTGACACTGACATGGTGGTGGTGTGTTAGTGTGTGTTGGGCTGGTACGAGTAGATCAGACACAGCAGCGCTGCTGAAGTTTTTAAACACCTTAGTATCATGGCAGATCTGAGAATAGTCCACCAACCAAAAACGTCCAGCTGATAGCATCCTGTGGGCAGCATCCTGTGGGCAGCATCCTGTGACCACTGATGAAGCATTAGAGGATGACCAACACAGACTGTGCAGCAACAGATGAGCTAGAGTGGACAGTGAATAGACCCAGTGTGTAAAAACTTCAGCAGTGCTGCAGTGTCTGATCCACTCGTACCAGCACAACACACACTAATACACCATCATCACGTCAGTGTCACTGCAGTGCTGAGAATGATCCACCACCCAAATAATACCTGCTTTGTGGTGGTCCTGACCATTGAAGAACAGGGTAAAAGGGGGCTAACAAAGTATGCAGAGAAACAGATGGACTAAAGTCTGTAATTGTAGAACTACAAAGTGAGTTTTGATAATTTTATATGGTCAGAGCTTGTTAGGGATTTTTCATCTATGGTATTTGAAAAGCGTATTGTAGTTATATGTGTAATATGTTCAGTTTCACGCCCATTTATTACAATGTGAGACACAGATCAGGATGTTCTGTTTGTTCTGATTCACAGTGTCCATGATGATTGCACGTGTTCAATGTAATTATATAATTATATTTGTAAAATATTTATTTTGTGTACTTATGGGCCAGTGGTTTATGATCTCATGCATTTATGGCATGTGTAATCTGCCTTTTAGGTAACTGTGCCATTGACCCATATTATCAACGCCCTTCACTCCTTGAAAACTTCAGCCACCTCTGCTGCCACTGCCTCAGTTCAGAGTCTACAGAGAGACATTTCACCAGAGCATGACCTACTTCTTAACAAGACTGACAGACAGGTAGGCTTTATCACAAAGCATCATGTGAATTGAGACTACTTATTCTGCAGTTGCTGATTGAGCATTGTTGTTTTTTTATTGTTGATCAGAATTAATAAACATAGAAACAAGCAGTTTAACCACGACAAGCACAGATGTGATCAGTACATATATGATGCTAGATTTTGGTGCTTCTCAAGGATCTAGCAGCAATGGGAACATTTCTTTATATATAAGTCATAAGTTTCTGTGTAGGAACGGTAGTGATTTGCAAGTTTTCACAAGGTACTGGTGTTCCTGACTTTGACTGACTTCTTTCCTCCAGCCTAAACTAAACCTTAAGGACTTGGGCTTGTCAGAGCTGAGACTGAATGGAGCAAATGAGCTTCTGAACAGGCTGCTACCCACACTAGCTCCTGAGGAAAGCTCAGAATCTAGTGTGTGCCATCCCTCCACAAGATGGAAAACATCTCACATCTCTACAGATTCCTTCTTTCACAACAAACATGGTAGGATTCTGTGAGCCTATTTATACTTAGCAACTTCATGCATCTCATATTCAGTGAATGTCCAGATATTATTCATCCACATTCCATTAACGCTTGGCCAGTGTGTCATGGGCCCTGATCATACCCAGTATTAACATGCATTGTCTGATTACAAGTGGACAGCAATACAAAGTTATTTATACCTTGTACTCCAAGCTCTACTGTGCTTTTGTACAAGTAAGCGCTGGTACAAATGTTTAGGTCACATAGACAGGTAAAAGAACAAACAAATGGGAGAGAACATAAGGGGTATAGGTTGTGCTCTGCTATGATGGTGCAGTTGATAAGGTCATCCATCAGTGCTGAGGATGCATCAGGAGACCTTTGCTTTCACACTAAATGTTATGTGGTCATATGCGTTCCTGACAACTTCCGAAGGTGGTTGGACTGATTGGGTTGCATTCTGGGGCCTACTGAGATGATACTGGGCACCACAGAAATTTTGTTCTTTGTATGTAAGCGTTTTATGAGAACTGTAGGCAGCCGTAGTGTTTATTGCCTACTAAAATGTGACAGAGATTGTTATACACAGTTTTTGTTTTGTTGTCTGTGGTTAGATGTTTTGTTAAAGTTTTGTTGAAGTAAATATATGTAACTCCTACAGGGAATGGACTTCTGTGAATGGTGATGCACAATCACAGTTTATTTTCTGAATTAAACAGATTTGGGGGAAAAAAACATAATGTGGCCTGGGTAAAAGTTATAGCACATTTGATACTTCTTTTTTTTCCCCAATATTTTACACTCAGCAAAAAAAAAGCGTGTTCAAGCGTGTTCAAACAGCATTACAATTCTCCCTGTGGTCAGGCAGTGTTCTTTCCTGACAAATGAATCTGCAATTGATCAGATATTTAATGCTGCATGGACAGTCACTGCCAGTAAAAGTATTGTCCTACCAGTGTTGGCTCCTCTCTCTCTCACATATAGAGCGTTGTCATTATTTCTTTTTTCAGAGATGTGGCTTTATGTATTATGTGACAGTTAAGTAGAAACATGTTGCACAGACTTGTGTGGGGAGGAAAGATACCTGTATGTGAATAGTTTGTGTGCATTTTTACCTGTTAAAAAAGTATATGTCAAGTAATTCAAGTAATGGGGATAACTGATGACTTATTATTTCACATAAAATGATTTTATAATTTCACTGGTAAAAAGTAGGGTCATATTGACTTTGCTGAGTTGTTTATTTCATTAATGGAAGTAACAATCCACTCTTATGGTATGCTTTACCAGGCTTCTCTTACAGAAGACCAGGACTCTTCAGTTCTCCTCTATTCCATAGACAAAGTCCACTTCAGGCAGTTTGCTCAGATCTTCAGCGTTTACAAGGTAATGTGAACTGTGAACTATGACACCGCTGGCCTGTATATTCAGATACTTAATTATCTGCATCAGCTGTATTAGTTTAGGTTTGAAACAATAGCCATAAGGCAGTCAGTCGTGCAACTAAGCCAGCTATTTATTAATGAGCAGATGTACAAAGTGGCCACTGAGTGTATGTAATATAGATAATTTTTGTTGCTCCTCCTGTGAAGTTTGTGTCCAGAGCAGAGGTTTCAAGACGCTGAGGTCCAAGACTAGGCGACTGCAGTCTAGCTATGAGAGTCCTGCAGAACCCGAGGGCTACACTCCAGCATTCATGAAGGTTAGTGACCCATTATTCTGTGGTGTAGAGCTCTCAGGTATTTTTTAAAGACTTTTCTTTTTATATATGGTAGTAAATTGTCATGTGATAACTCTTTGTTGTTGGACTGCAGAAGAGAGTTAACATCTCTCTTTTTTGAAAAGTTTTGGCAGTCTTTGCCTCCTTCATTCATCCTGGTATGTTTCTCTCTATCAGGGTCTCCTCATGAGGGATAAAGCTGAAGCAGAAAGCCTCGACCAGTTAATGAAACAGAAGAATCTTCCTGAGAATCAGCAAGATGCCTTTAAGACTGGTTTCACAGAGGGCTTTATGAAATCTCAAGCCCTAATGCAGAGAACACAAGGCATGTTATCTATTCTGTTTTTTTTTGTGGTGTCATAAACATGTTCAACAAGATTGGTGCATTTCCATTGGTGGCCTTACTCTCTTGCACCAAGTAAGATATAGGTTGTGGTTAAGTGTTACCTTAATTGCAAAGGAATTTTTGTGTCATAAATGGGTCATGGGAGCTTTTTTAACAAATGAATAAAATGTGGCAAAACCAATGGAGGAAATAATGAAATTAATGAAGGAAACCAATATTGTTATGCTTTTTCTGACAGATTCTCTTAAGAGGACCCGTCTCATTTTGCTTGTCCTCTTACTTGTTGGCATCTATGGCCTCTCAAGAACTCCCTTTCTCTCGGGTAAAGGCTCCTTTTCTGATACTGGTTTGTTTCCTTTTTTATTCACTCTCTATATTTGCATGCATACCATATTTAGACTGATGATAAATAGTGCTTATTCTTTATAATGCTCTAGAACTTTTTTCTGTACTAACAAACTGGATCTATTTCCCTACTGCTAGTAGAGTGTGGGCAAAACAGCATTCACTGTTGTTTTCATTTTTTTCAAAGTATCTATCTTTTCTTGCTAATTTTTGAGTATGTCAAAAAGAAAAATAAATTAATAATTGAACAAATTATTATTATTATTATTTTTTTAAGAAAATCATTTTAAAAATTTGGGATTTACTTTGGAAACCATACTAGTTTTCTATTTGCTGTGTGTAGTGCATCATTACTGTCTGGTCTAGTTTCCAGTTAGCATATAGAACTGGTAAAGGGGTAGACGATGTTACTGTTACTCTGCTGAATCTTCTTTATAGACATCTCGAAAGTCCAAAGACTCATGCAAGACTCTTGTTTGTGGATTTCTTATCTGCCCCTAACACAGTAAAACCTCAAATCTTAGTAAATAAACTTTTTGCACAATTTAATATTGGTTCTAGCCTAGCAGCCTGGATTATGGATTTTTTAATATATACGCTACAGCAAGTTAATGTCGAAACCCTTCTCTCTTCTACTGGCTTACCACAAGGTTGTGTTTTGTCTCCTCTCTTGTATATACTTTACACAAATGACTGTAGATGTCAGTACCAAGATAGATATATTCCTGAATTTGCAGACGATACAGTGATTGTTAGCCTGCTACAAGCCATTAAGGTGGCAAGCAAAATAGTTTGGTGTTGTCAAAGCTCATTTAAATGACACATTCATCTGTCTCCTTACTCAGAAAGTGAGATTGATAGAGTTTTCCAGACCATCCACTTTTTGAGTTTCAGCTTCTTCCTTCTGGATGCAGATTTAGGCTCCTGATGGTTAATAGTAACAGATGGGAGAACTCTTTCATACCCAAGGCTATAGGGCAATTAAATTTGTGAAATGTATTGTTTTAGATTATTGCATTTAATATATGAGCTGTATTGTGCGTTTTGATCTTGATCTTGATTGATCTTGATCTTGATTGGTCTTGATTAGCCCCCGGTGGCTTTTTAATTAGTTGTTTAGATTGTATTAACTAAGTATGCAGTTTCTGCATATCACACTATGATGTTAAAGTCTGAAGCATGTATCTTTGCCATATTGCAGTCTGTTGTTTTCCTTTGCTAATATCTTGTTCATTTAACAGTTCGATTCCGTACTACATCTGGTCTTGATTCTGCATTGGATCCTATCCAAATGAAGAATGTCACCTTTGAGCATGTGAAGGGTGTTGAAGAGGCAAAGAGTGAGCTTCAGGACATTGTTGAGTTCCTGAGGAATCCCCAGAAATTCACCGCACTTGGTGGAAAGCTACCCAAAGGTATTGGTACCCAAAGATACCCCCTGGATAGAAGGTGTAAGTAGTGATGTTTTCACGCTCTTTTCTTAAAAGATGAAAACTAATAGTTTCTATTTGTTTCCATTTCCAAACTTGCTTACAGGTGTCCTTTTGGTGGGTCCCCCTGGTACAGGAAAGACTCTGCTTGCCAGAGCAGTGGCAGGGGAAGCAGACGTGCCATTCTACTATGCATCAGGGTCAGAGTTTGATGAGATGTTTGTAGGTGTTGGAGCAAGTCGCATCAGGAACCTCTTCAGTGAGTCTGAAGAGCTTTTAGGATGATACAGCCCTGCGTGTGAATGTTGTATGCGTGTAGCAATAACTCAGATCTGTGACTGTCTTTATGGCTGGTAAAACATAGGGTGAGTGCTTGTTTCATTCTCTTTTTTAAGTTCTGTAAGGTTTCTTTATTTTTGTTTTCCTTTTCTTACAGAGGAGGCAAAAGCTAATGCCCCCTGCGTGATCTTTATTGACGAGCTGGACAGTGTGGGTGGAAAACGGATAGAGTCACCCATGCACCCATATTCACGACAGACTATTAACCAGCTTCTTGCAGAAATGGATGGGTGAGTAGTTTGTATTATTCAAAATCTATTAATACTGTAAGCTTTGGCTAGTTGTAATTTTTTAATTTGTATTGGAAAATTTCAGGTTTAAACCAAATGAAGGAGTCATTGTTATTGGGGCAACAAACTTTGCTGAAGCTTTGGACAAGTAAGTGCAATGTTTTGAAAATTATTCCATAGGTCTTCAACCATAATTTTACTAAGAGCTGAATATACCTCTAATTGAATTTTCAAAGAGCAAAAAGTGAAAGGGTAATATGAAGTAGTTTTACATAATAGCTTCATGAACCAAGAAAATGGTCTTATGAAGTATAACGAGACTATAGTCTCTTATTTATCTATTTTTCTGTATTTATTCAGTTTTTGTCTGCTGTGTAGTGCTCATGTATATGTGTATGTGTTTCAATACAAGTGCTCTGGTGAGACCGGGGAGGTTTGACATGCAAGTCACAGTCCCCAGACCCGATGTGAGAGGACGTACAGAGATCCTCAACTGGTACTTAAAGAAAATCAAAGTGGATTCTGGTAAGAGAGTATGTAGTCTTGTAATCTGCCAAGACATACACAATTGTATGTTGTATTTTTAAACTAAACGTGTGTACTTGCTTGATGTAGATGTGGATGCAGAAATCATTGCCAGGGGAACAGTGGGCTTTTCTGGAGCAGAGCTGGAGAACTTGGTCAACCAGGCAGCACTGAAGGCTGCTGTGGATGGAAAGGAGACAGTGACAATGAAGGATTTGGAGTTCGCTAAGGACAAAATTCTAATGGGTGAGGGGCCTCATTCTCTGCGCACATGTGACAGGGATTACTGTGGGAAGGCTCCACTACAAAGGACTAACATTGTTTCCAAAGCTCATTTTTGTTGTGTATTTCTCACCAGGCCCAGAGCGCAGGAGCGTGGAGATAGACAAGAAAAACAAGACCATCACAGCCTATCATGAATCCGGTCATGCCATTGTGGCATATTATACCAAAGATGCTATGCCAATCAATAAAGCTACCATCATGCCACGAGGGCCCACTCTTGGTCATGTAAGTATCGGTAATTACCACACTGCACTGTAGTGCTTGTTAATATCAATCCTAAACATCATAGCTCCTCCTGCATATTTATTTTACATTTATATCTTCTGACTCAGGTGTCCATGCTCCCCGAAAACGATCGGTGGAGTGAGACTCGTGCTCAGCTGTTGGCACAGATGGATGTCAGTATGGGTGGCAGGGTAGCAGAGGAGCTCATCTTCGGGGGTGAAAATATCACTACTGGTGAGCTTTAATTTGTGATTTCTTTTGACAGTTTGGTGAATTTTAGTTTAGGTTATGTTTGTAAATACTGATTATTATTCACAGGAGCATCAAGTGATTTTGATGGAGCCACTAAGATTGCAAAGTTGATGGTTACACGATTTGGAATGAGTGACAAGGTATGATTATTGCCTACATGCTTTGTCAAGTTCATGATTACCCTGCAGTGATAAGTGATGCTTCTCTAAAATGAATGTATTTTATGTATGTAATGTTGTAGTGATTACATATGTGTAATCTTGCTTTTATGGGTCATATTGTTTATCTTCTACAGGCGTAGTTATGAGCACACAGTGTTAAGTTTGACAGTCTACCTTTTTCAGACAACATTTAAGAAAGTAACATGGCAGTAAATCTTAAATGCCTTTAATTTATGAATTCAGACAAAGACACAAAACCTAGATGATAATGAACTGAGGGAGACAGGAAACCCAGATGATGAGGGTCAGAAAGACACTGAGAACCCAAATGATGAGAGACAGAGGGAGGCAGAGAACCCTGATGATGAGAGAAAAGAGGGATGTAGAGAACCCTGATGATTAGAGAAAAGAGGGAGGTAAAGAACCCTGATGATGAGAGACAGAGGGAGGCAGAGAACCCTGATGATGAGAGAAAAGAGGGACGTAGAGAACCCTGATGATGAGAGAAAAGAGGGACGTAGAGAACCCTGATGATGAGAGACAGAGGGAGGCAGAGAACCCTGGTGATAAGGGAGGAAAACTGAGATATAGTGTTTATTGTGCAAAAACTTAGTTTTAGTTGTTTAATTAGAAGTTAGTCAATTCAAATATTGAATTACACCAAACCAAACCAGACACTGTATTAATGGACCAAAATGTAGTTCTTTTTATCATAAAAATGAATTACTTTCTTTTAACACTGATAAAAGAAATGTGTTGTTTCGTTAAAATGTTTTTCTACAATAGCAGCACTTTTAAGTACATATTTAGATTCAAAAGCACTGTGCACATTTCTGGCTCGTAGTCCTTCCCTGTGTGCTGAGAACTGGGTTTTTCCTCCTCTTGTGGCATTTTCACTGTTGCGTAATCAATCTGAGCCTATTATTTTTTCTACTTTTTTCAGCTGGGAGTCATGACCTACTCTGACCTGTCTAAACATAGCCCAGAGACACAAGCAGCTGTGGAGCAGGAAGTCAGGGTGCTGCTACAGGTACAGAGACCACCTTTGACTTTTTCCTCATTCAGTTGGCTCAGTCAAGCGTGCTTGCACATAATCAAAAGGAGTACAAATCCTAATGATGATCATTTTCTGCTCTTGTAATTCTTCCAACAGGACTCATATGAGCGTGCTAAGAAACTCCTCAAGACATACAGCAAAGAGCATAAGAAACTGGCTGATGCTCTGCTCACTTATGAGACTCTGGATGCAAAAGAAATTCAGATGGTTCTGGAGGGCAAATCCCTGGACCCAAGATGATATTTTTCATAAGGATTTTAAAGAGACTTAAGTTATAACCTTGTTCTTTCAAACATAAACAGTGGAATGTGTAGAACCCTCGATACAATTTTCAGTTCTTCCTCTCAATCAGTTGAAACAAATGTACTGAACTGGCACTTTTTTTGTTTCACTTTATGCTTTTCTGTGCTGGTTTAAAAAACATTTTACCTCCTTATAAGTCTCTTCTCTTCACTTTGACAATGGAATGTTGCCGCTGCATATTTGCAACCTAGTAATCACTGAGTATTGTTGTGCACCCATCGCACAGAGGAGAAGGGCCATCCTTGTGTACCTCTCATTGTCAATTAATGCCTGTAATCAAGAGAGACAGAAATAAGAGTGGGACTTAATGACTCAAGTAGGAACTAAAAATCATTGTTCCATAGTTATCTGATTTTGGTAGTTGGTATATTTCTGTATATTTACTATACATGTATAATATACATTGCAGTGTACAGCACCATGTGAGTGTGGAGTTAGCTTATGTTTGTGGAAGCAGAGCATTTTGTGGATGATTTTCTGTTAACTTCACTCTTTTTTAAGTGAGTAATCTCAAGTTAGTAGCACTTTTTTTTCATTTTTTTGGCACAACATTTAAGTGACCACAGATACATCATCTTTGAAATGAAATATGGGTGTGTTTGAGCCCATTATCCTGTCCTATTCTGTTAGAAAAAAATGCTTGATATAATCCTAGGAGTACAGTGTTTTATTTTACAGCCTTAATTATGAGCCAAGAATGTAACATCAGAACTTTAGTGTTACTTCAATATCTAGTATTTTCTCCACACATAAAGGGCTAGGTCTGCAAATCTATGTATTGTTGCTATTGAGAGAACCCCTGTATTTCAGATTTTTCTTTTTTTTCAGAAGATGGGGAAAAAGTACTTGCATTACACAAAAGTTTGCGCTAATTGTCACAAGACCATTTTAAGAGATATGAGCTTTTTTCATTTCCCAAATGAAATAAAGGGAGTGGAAGTGACAAACATGGCTCACTGATGCAGATTTCTGTTTTCCACATCAGTTGGAATTGGTAGGTTATTGAGGTGTGTGCACACACCGGTGATTTTATTTAGTGATTTATTTATTTGTGTAATATTTGTCATGTTCCAAAACCTTGTCTTTGCTCCATAAACTGCAGCTAGTCTGTGAGTGGTGTAAGAGTTATGGTGGCAACACTGTATATAAGTGTGTTTGTAAAGTTTTGCGTCTGCTCTAAGATTTATTCCACAGTGAGACTTATTTGCCCAAATAAAAATGAACAATAAACTATTGAAGTGTACTGAAATTCCTGCCGGTCTTGTTTGTAAAATCACTATGGCATTCTTTTTTAATTATCTATATTAGCATGATTACCAGTGGTTTAATGAAAGTAATCTTTTGAAGTTACCTGCCTTGTCTGAAAAGAGCGAGTGGGCTGTTCTAGACAATAGCATGCTCAGTGTAGCTGCTGGGTACTTTATCCTTATTAAAAGGTATAGCATTCAGTTCTTTGGTTCACCTGCTTTCCCCTAGTTGGCTATTTTCTCTCTTCAGTAGTGCATGGCAACGTTTAAGCTCTTCTTCCTGCCCAATCAGGACTGAGAGAATTCTATACCACTGAATAAGTTTGGGGAAAATGCCCCTATTATATAAACTTAAACTGCCCTTTTCTTCTTTGCCCAACCATGCAATTACTGGCTTTTGTTTCAAAGCATTTTAATTGTGGTTTACAGCAAGACTATTATGTGCAACCAAATACCTACTTTCTTGAAAGAGACTTTTGTTTAAACTTTTCTTCCTGTCTTGAAAATCTTTATAAAGGCTCCAAGGGGTCTTGGAGGACAGGCATGGACGTGATAGCATGCACTCTGGTTGGCGACAAGAAAAGTGGAGGAGATTTGCAGTTGGTGTGCCGCAGAATGTTTGACTTGTAAAAAATATAGTTGCATCACTCCAATTTTTTTGGTCCTTGACTTAATGAAATAACCAACATGGATGGAGACGTAGCTGTAGTTGGCATTGGGTGCAGCTTCCCAGGAGGTAAGTGCCAATGCTTTCACTGATTTTTTCTTGAGTCTGGTATGTAAACATGTATAAAGTAAGTGGTACACTCACAGGTGAGGGTCTCGACAACTTCTGGAAAGTTCTTGTTAATGGGAGAAATTGTGCTGTGGAGATTCCAGAGGACAGATTTGACTTAACACACTGGTATGATCCCGATGACAATATTCTGGGGAAAACACAGACTACTAAAGCTGCTTTCATAGACGGGTAGGTATTTCTTGGTATTATTATTATTATTATTATTACTATTATTATTATTATGATGATATGTAAAAAAATAGCTTGTGGTTGATCCACGGTATGTAAAAACGTTTCAAATTGTAAAAATGAATTATCCAAACAACACCAATTTCTTTGTGACATATTTTAAAGTTTCTTCCTAAAATTTACATTTCTTATGAATTCCTGACACTTGACATTAGATTTGTAGGTAAGTGATGAGTCTGAGGTTGTCCAGAATGTCAGATTTAATTCAAACACAATTACGGGTGCATCTCAATAAATTAGAATATCATTGAAAAGTTAATTTATTTCAGTAATTCAATTCAAAAAGTGAGACTCATATATTATATAGATTCATTGAACACAGAGTGATCTATTTCAAGCATTTATTTCTTTTAATGTTGATGATTATGGCCTACAGCCAATGAAAACCCAAAAGTCAGTATCTCAGAAAATTTGAATATTATATAAGACCAATTTAAAAAATGATTTTTAATATATAAATGTTGGCCTACTGAAAAGTATGTACAGTATATGCACTCAATACTTGATCGGGGCATCTTTTGCATGAATTACTGCATCAATGCGGCGTGGCATGGAGGCGATCAGCCTGTGGCACTGTTGAGGTGTTATGGAAGCCCAGGTTGCTTTGATAGCGGCCTTCAGCTTGTCTGCATTGTTGGGTCTGGTGTCTTTCATCTTCCTCATGACAATACCCCATAGATTCTCTATGGGGTTTAGGTCAGGTGAGTTTGCTGGCCAATCAAGCACAGTGGTACTGTGGTTATTAAACCAGGTTTTGGTACTTTTGGCAGTGTGGGCAGGTGCCAAGTCCTGCTGGAAAATGAAATCCACATCTCCATAAAGCTTGTCAGCAGAGGGAAGCATGAAGTGCTCTAATATGTCCCGGTAGACGGCTGCGCTGACTTTTTACTTGATATAACACAGTGGACCAACACCAGCAGATGACATGGCTCCCCAAACCATCACTGATTGTGGAAACTTCACACTAGACCTCAAGCAGCTTGGATTGTGTGCCTCTCCACTCTTCCTCCAGACTCTGGGACCTTGATTTCCAAATGAAATGCAAAATTTACTTTCATCTGAAAACAGGACTTTGGACCACTGAGCAACAGTCCAGTCCTTTTTCTCCTTGGCCCAGGTAAGACGCTTCTGACGTTGTCTCTGGGTCATGAGTGGCTTGACACAAGGAATGTGACAGTTGTATCCCATGTCCTGGATACGTCTGTGTGTGGTGGCTCTTGAAGCACTGACTCCAGCAGCAGTCAACTCCTTGTGAATCTTCCCCCAAATTCTTGAATCGCCTTTTCTTGACAATCCTTTCAAGGCTGCGGTTATCCCTGTTGCTTATGCACTTTTTTCTACCACACTTTTTCCTTTTAGCAATGACCTTTTGTGGCTTACCCTGCTTGTGGAGGGTTACAATGACTGCCTTCTGGACAACTATCAGGTCAGCAGTCTTCCCCATGATTGTGTAGCCTACTGAACCAGACAGAGGGACCATTTAAAGGCTTAGGAAACCTTTGCAGGTGTTTTGTGTTGATTAGCTGATTAGAGTGTGACACCATGAGTCTACAATATTGAACTTTTTCACAATATTCTAATTTTCTGAGATACTGACTTTTGGGTTTTCATTGGCTGTAGGCCATAATCATCAACATTAAAAGAAATAAACACTTGAAATAGATCACTCTGTGTTCAATGAATCTATATAATATATGAGTCTCACTTTTTGAATTGAATTACTGAAATACATTTACTTTTGGATGATATTCTAATTTATTGAGATGCACCTGTATACGCATTATTGTTGAACCATATAGCAACTACAGCCATTCTAATTCAATACATAATTAATCTCCACTCTTTCCATAAACTAAAAGAAACTGACCAAAATAATCTTAAATAAAAGCGGGATGTACAGTTGTATGCAAATGTTTGGGCACCCCAGTCAAATGATGTTTAGTTTTCATGAAAATAGGTTAACAAATCCTCCACAGAGAACACACTTTAGCACATTTTAATGCACAAGAACATTTGCTGAATTTAACGTAACGGAAAAAATAATGACCTGTGCAAAAGTAATGGCATATTTTGTATTTTCCCATATGCTAAACTCTATTGAAATTTTAATAAAATTAGCAGAACAATGGTACACTGAAGTTTGTTCTCTGTAGAAGATGTGTTAATTTATTTTCACTTTCACACAGAAAATAAACTGTCATTAAAATGTCATTTGACCAGGGAAACTCACATTTTGGCATTCGACTGCATAGTACTTGGTTGAAAAACATTAATGATTGCCTGTTGTCTATGAACCATAGACATCACTAGACTGGGTACCTCACTGATGATGTTCATGCCTAGAACGTAGCAGTAGGGTTGGGGTCATTGTTCTGCAGCAAGCTAAAACATAGACTTATGAGTCTTGAGGCTTTTGGTTGATTATGAGCCGTTATGATGTTCCTAAAATGATTCTATTCATACTGTTGGTGTAAATTACTTTTAATACCTTATATAGGAGGACTAAAAGGCTGTTATTCCTGAATTGTTTGTCTAGTATTTATGCAGATATTATCCAATTAAAGCTGTCAGTCAGTACTTTCACTTCATAGGCAGTTCTGTTCCAAATCCAATACACACATGGACAACAATTTGTTATCTACTCAACCCTTTTGTGAAGACTATTAGACATACATGAGCCATGAACTACAAACTTCTGCCCCATACTTAGTGTATAAAGTTATAATGGATTATTTGTTGTGTCAAAAAAAGATTGATTTTCTCAGCTACAGAAAATGATTTAATCAATTAAAAGTCTGCTTCTTGTTTTCCACTAGGTTTAATGAGTTTGATCACAAGTTTTTTGGCATCTCTGAGGATGAGGCTAACTTCATGGATCCCCAGCAGAAGCTCCTTCTGCGATGTTCTTATAGAGCACTGGAGGATTCTGGGATTCCCATGGAAAAAGTCAGTGGCTCCAGAACAGGAGTTTATATAGGTAATAAATACATCAAATGTTTCACGAATATATGTTTTTCTACTGAGTGTAGTAAAACCCCTCACTGTGTGAGACATGTTTATTTTTCAGGGCTCATGAACAGAGACTATGAGACACTATTAAACAACAGCCCTAGCACAATAACACACTTTAACGGCACAGGAACAGCTATGAGCATAGCTGCCAACAGGATCTCCTATACCTTCAACCTTACTGGGCCTTCATTCTCTATTGACAGTGCCTGCTCATCCTCCTTAGTTGCGCTCCATTCTGCTTGTCAGGCAATCAGACAAGGTAATGCCTTTTTAACACACTATTGCAAAAACAAAATGGAAATGTTATACATACATATATGCCACTACTAAATCTCAGGTCTCGAAAGCAAGTAACTTTCTGAACATGAAGATTTGTTATGTGTTATCTGATGACTAATGTCAAATGTCAAGACATGTATCATAAAGTTCTATTCTATACTATTCTAATCTGTTCTATTCTGGTGATTCAGTTATATATAAGTTTAATGCAGGGTTTCATGTTGGTGTATACTTTTCTTTTTAATTGTGCTCTAAAAGGTAGTGATGGCCAGAGCAAGGCAATTTGACATTAATTTTAAAGCTGCCCTGTTAATCTTCAGGACGTAGCTCGTGAATACATATTTTCAGTTTTAGTTTTTTTTTAAATTAACTTTCTTCCATTATTTGTTCTGCAATTTTGGCTAATTTGTTTTCTTTTTTACTAGGTGATTGTGAGATGGCTCTTTGCGGAGGTGTGAGCTGCATTCTTGAGCCACGGGTTTTTGTGGCTCTGAGCAAAGCGAAAATGATCTCACCAGGAGGCATTAGTAAGCCATTCTCCAATACAGCAGATGGATATGGAAGAGGAGAAGGCTGTGGAATACTTCTACTAAAGCCTTTGAACAAAGCAAGTGTGTTTTAATGATATTGAAACTGTCACTGTTAAAGACAATATATTCCAAGGGCATGTTTTAATCATGTTTTCAGTTTAGGGCAGGCGTTCCCAATCCCAGTCCAGATGACCCCATGCTCAGCACATTTTTGTGTTCACCCTACTTTACACACTTAGTCAGTGAGTTGAATTAGGTGTGTGAGATGCAACAAAGCAAAAATGTGCCTAGTGTGGGCTCACTAGGATTGGGAAACCCCTGGTTTAGGGATTTACCAGTTGAAAACTGCAAGCATTTATTTCTGTGTTTATTTATGTATGTATTTTTCATTCATTCATTCATTCATTCATTCATTCATTCATTCATTGATTCACTCTGTGATTCACTTAATTCATACATTTATCTTGTTATTTTCAGGCTCTTCATGACTTTGACCACATCTGGGGCATTATCTGTAAAACTGCTGTGAACCAAGATGGACATGCTGTCTCTCCTATGACAAAGCCATCGTTGGTCCAGCAGGTGGAGCTCCTCAACAGAATCTACTCTGAAGAGAACTACCTGTCTGATGTGCAGTATGTAGAAGCTCATGGGACTGGGACTCCAGTGGGAGATCCAATAGAGGCAGGTAGCATTTCCAAAGTCATTGCCAAAGCAAGACCTGCAGAGTTAGGGCCGCTCTGTATCGGCTCTGTTAAGAGTAACATTGGGCACACAGAATCTGCAGCAGGAGTGGCAGGACTTATTAAGGTCCTCCTGATGATGAAGCATGAAACAATTGTTCCTTCAGTGTTCTACACAGAGGAAAGCTCTAGCATAGATGCTCCAGCTCTCAATCTAAAAATTCCCACTAAAGCTGAGAAATGGCATCGTACTGGTTCCATGGGTAGAATGGCCGGAATAAATAGCTTTGGATTTGGGGGCACTAATGCACATGCCATCGTCAGGGAATGTACACATGCTACAGCCTCTAGCTTAGACACTCTCAGTTCAAGGAAATTGTTTCCATTGTCTGCTGCCACAAGTAAGTCCCTTGAAATGTGCATTGCTGACACATATCAAAGGATGAGCAAAGACAACAAAACTGACATACAAACTCTTTTGTATACATCAGCATGCAGAAGAAGTCACACGAAACACAAATACAGGAAGGTCTTCGTTACGACATCTCTTTCAGATTTAGAGGAACAGCTGAAATCTAGCCTGAACAGAAAGTTTGTTCCAGTAAAACCAGACATCAAGGTAGTGTTTGTGTTCTGTGGAAATGGTGTTACTTACAGAGGTATGTGCAAACAGCTTATGAAAGAGGAACCTGTTTTCAGGGAAAAAGTCAGGGAGATAGAAAACTGCTTTCAGAATTACAGAAGCACAAGTATTGTACAAAAGCTAAACAGCTTTGACAATGATGATTTCTCAAAACCAGACATTGTACAGCCTCTTCTTTTTGCCACCCAGGTTGCCATTGCAAACCTTCTAAAGCACTGGGGCATCAGGCCTGTTGCTGTTCTTGGGCACTCCATTGGAGAGGTTGCTGCTGCCCATTGCTCTGGACTGTTGTCTCTTGAGGATGCAGTGAAAGTTATCTATTATCGGAGTGTTCTGCAGAGCAAAGTCACTGGAGGGAAGATGCTGGTTGTTGGTAACATAGCTGTGTCAGACATTCTGAAAATCCTTTCAGATTACACAGGGAAGGTTTGCCTAGCGGCTGTGAACAGTCCAGTGTCATGTGTACTGTCAGGTGATAAAGATGCTGTTGAAAGTGTGTACCAAATTTTGAAGAGCTCTGTTAAGGGCAAGAATCTGTTCCTTCATGTCTTGGAGGTTCCTGCTGCCTACCATAGCCATATGATGGATTCAATACTGAGTCAAATTAAAGACAGCATAGGAACTTTCAGTCAACGTGAAATGGAGTGTGAGCTGTTTTCCACTGTAACAGGAAAGACTTGCTGTCTAGGGGACTTTGTAAGTGGTGATTACTGGGCAAGAAATATCAGAAACCCAGTTGCTTTTGAACAAGCATTGAAAGCTCTGGCCAGCAATAAGAAGAATGTGGTCTTTGTTGAGATTGGCCCAAGAAGGGCTCTTCAGAGGAACATTGTGGAGACTCTAGGAAATGACACAGTGGTGCTTTCCTCAGTACAGCCAGACAAAGATCATGAGACAATGCTTACTGCTGTGTCAAAACTCTTTGAGCTGGGAGTCAATGTAAAGTGGGATCAGTTCTACAATGGGTTTGAATCACCTCCAGCTTCTTACCCAAGGTATCAGTTTGACTGCCTTAAGAAAGAGGTACATTTTGAGGAAGTAAGACAAGGTAATGAGGTGGTGGCTTACTGCTCTCATCCACTAATAATTCCCCATAAATATGACAACAGACTGATGAAATGTAATCTATCAGCAGAAGCCACTCCATTCATTTGGGAGCACAAGAGCAACGGCATAGTGATTGCTCCAGGTGCCTTGTACGTTGAACTGGCTTTTGCCTCTGTCATGGAAACTGTTGTCCCAAAGATGCCGCTCTCCTCTCTTCAGCTCACTATCGACTTTCAGACCTTACTTATTCTTAGTAAGAGCTTCCATTTTTTGAAAGTGCAGCTTGAGCCATCTGAGGATAAGGCTCTGTTTCAGATACAGTCCTCTGCTGCTGTGCATGCATCAGGCAGCATTACTTATACAAGAGGACCAGCTGTGACTGAGCACCAAGAAATTGACTTGGACATCATTTTGAAGAGATGTTCATTAGTCATAACAAGAGAACAGGTCTATACCACTCTTACCCAGGCAGGATTTGAGTATGGGCCCACCTTTCGACAGCTTGGTAACATCCACTATGGAGAGGAATTCAAGGAAGCAGTGACCACTGTTAAGATCCCAGATGAATTGCTTAGACAGCTATATGAGTACTACTTGCATCCAGCTGTATTAGATTATTTTCTACAGATGACCTCTATTTTAGGCTTGAAAAACAGCACTACAAGACGTGGTTTTCCCTCTGCAATTGGCAGCACAGTTATATCTGCACCTCTGTGTAAGGATATGGTCATATATATGAGGGTTTCTCAGGAGATGTCGGAATACTTTGAGGTGTGTGGTTGTTTCACGGACAAAAAAGGACACATTTTGATTGAACTGAAGAATGTCAGAATCACATTTCTTGGAGAAAGTATGAAAACAACTGATTCATACTTCTTTCACAATGAAATACTCACGGCCCATGCAAGTACCAACATTCACAGCAAACCGAGAGCTGTTGTCTTTGAGGATACTTTAGGCATAGCTAATGCTTTGAAGCCATACCTGCATCCATCTTCAGTATTTGTCTCTCCTACTGATGTAAATTGTTGTAGTTTACCAGGAGAAGTTCCTGATTTGCTATTGCAGTCTGATCAGAATGCAGCTGAGAAAATTCTGTTTATCTGGAGCTTTCTGAATCTGAGTCACCTTAAAACCCAGGCAGTTCTAGAACACTTGGTTCACACCTGTGAGCTTGTCCGTCAAATCGTTTTGACTTTGAGGAAATGCAAGCATTTGCGCACTGTTCATATTATAACGTACAGATCATCTGAGAGCACTGCTGATCACATCAGTCCTGGATTTGTGCTGTCTGGCTTGACAAGGGCCTGTGCTGCTGAGTTGTCGGAAATCTCTTTTCAACTAATAGATCTTGCCGCAGTATCAAGGGAGGACATCGAAGCATTAGCTTATGTGATTAGCTCCTATAAAAGCCATGATTACCCAGAGGTTATGATAAGCAAAGGCCAGGTTAACTCAACAGTGATAACACGTACACCCATCAACATGACAGCAGAAGGCAAGAGCTCTTTACTTTCTGACTGCTTCACCCTACAGACAGCTAACCCCTATGAGATGGTACATTTGTCAGCCATACCCATTAATAGTGTAGATCATCTTTCTGAAGGACAAAATGTGGAGGTACAGCTCTATAAAATATGTGTGCACTCCTCAGACTACTTTCCAGTTACCATATCTGACCTTAAATTTGGTCAGACAATATACTGGCACAAGCACGCTTCTCAAAACCACAAACTTTTAGCTCTTGATTTCAGTGGCATTGTCACTGCTGTGGGGAAGGATGTCAGAAAACTGAAAGTAGGAGACCATATTGTGTCTTGTTACCCCACTGCAGCAACCACCAAAGTTGTCCTTCCTGAGAGTGCTTGCTACAAAGCAAAGAAACTTCAGTTTTTGAAGGACATTCCTTGTGTCTCCTACTTTATTCTTGCTTGGGAGATCTTAAACAGTGCTTTACCAAAGGCCAAGCCAAAGAAGACATTGGGCATTTTCTCGACTGTTCCAGATTCAGCTCTGATGAAGGTGTTATCCTTCACGGCAAACAAGTCAGGATGGAATATTGTCATACAGAGGGAGCTCACTGGACTTCAAAATGTAGACCAGTGTCCTGTTTTTGTCCTCATACCTCCTTATGATCAGTCATGGATGGCACAGTTAGGCAGTGTTGCAAGTGCGAGCCATATTTTTCTGGTCTGTGACAACAAAGACTTATCAATTGTTCTTCAGAGTGACAGTGAGAGCACATGCTTCCACTTTCTTAAGTTGCGTAACATTATCCAGAAGTCTCACCTCAAGATGTGGAAAGCACACATATACAGATGGCTAAAAATGATGAACTTGGACAGGACATGGTTATCCTTACACAGCAAGACTTTCCAGGCCACAGAGGCTGAAACCACAAGTCACCAGAATACAGATGTTGGGTCTTATTTTAGCACCAAAACTGTCTCTTTGATTGTTCTGGGTAACAGTGGGTCAATAACTGGCGTTTCTCATGTCAACGTTCAACCCAAACCGAAGCAGCTCTTCACAAGTAATGGTGTGTACATAATTTCAGGTGGTCTGTCTGGTTTGGGACTTGAAACAGTCAAGTTCATTTCAGATCAGGGTGGGAGGTGCATTGCTACACTCTCAAGGAATGCCCCATCTGAAGAAACACAGCTGCAGATCAGCAGCCTCAAGAGACGATATGGAGTACGAATTATCACTCTCCAATGTGATGTGTCTGTATCAGACCAGGTATTGGAAGCAATTACTGTTATTGGAGAAAAGTTCCCTTCTCGTCCGATAAAAGGTGTGTTCCACAGTGCTGCCGTGCTGCACGATGGGCTGCTTGAAACACTGGATAAGTCTCTCTTTGAAAAAGTCTTGCGACCCAAAGTCAGTGGTGCACTGAACCTTCACTATGCTACTCTCAACAGCAAAGTTGATTACTTTGTATGCTACTCATCCATCTCCTCTTTCATTGGCAATGCTTCTCAGGCTAATTATGCAGCAGCCAACTCATTTCTAGACTCTTTGTGTCACTACCGGCGTAATGTCGGACTTGCAGGACAGTCCATCAACTGGGGGCCTCTGAAACTGGGCCTTCTGCTAAACAAAGAGGATATTCAGAAATTTCTAGAGGCCAAAGGGCTGATGATCATGGAAGTGCGTGAAATACATGAAGCTCTAAAACACTGCTTAATGGAAAACAAGCCTCAGCAAGTTGTGTGCAAATTCAACTTCAGAAATTTGAGGAACAACGTTCTCTCTCAAAACGCCTCTCTCAAAGTTCGACTGACAGCTTTAGTTGAAAAAGAGCTTGAAAGCAAAATGGAGAATGAGCCCAGGAAAGATGTGCAGTCTTCATTTGATACCTATGTAAGATGCATGTTAGGTGACATTTGCAGTGTTGATGCAGATGAGCTTGAAGATGAAACTGTTCTTGCTACAGTGGGCATTGATTCAATGATGGCAATGACAATGCAAAATCGAATTTTTCAGGAAATTGGAGTGAACATTCCACTTGTTACTTTACTTGACCCTAACAACACTGTGTCCTCACTGACTGCACTTCTCGAGGAAAGTGCCGAATGTAAAAATGATGCATATCTCTAAATGTTTATTTATTACGTTTTTGCTAAGGCTTCCCCTTAAATGCTTCTTGTTGTTTTTATAACAACTTGTATATGGTTGATTATATTGATGAGATCATGAAGTGTGATGTATAATGAGAAGTATTTGTAGTCGAGGGCTGTGCTAAATATTTTATTTAGTGAAAATGCTTTGTTGTTTGATTGTTGTTAAGAATTTTGCATAATGAAATCTAAAGCTGCATTTGTGTCAGCTGTGTGGCATGTAATAAAATTCCACCAGTCATTCTGGTATGTGGTAAGTTTCTCTGAATAAAGAGGGCTCAAAGTACAGTATCCTGTTATACATATCGTGAATTGCTCTGCCAAACTCACAAATTCTTCTGAAGTACTTATGCAAATATGAGGCATGTGCACAAGTCTTGCCTGATCCAGGAATGTTCCAGGAATGTGATTTGCTAGAAAGAGAGTGGCAACAACACAAAGGTTTGGTTTGGAAAGTGCTGGTATATGAAAACATGCTCTCCAATGGTGTCGAAGTAACTTACTGAACACATCTGATGTGATTAATATGCATATTCATAAAACAGAATTAAACTTGTCAGTCATTTTCCTATACAGAATACTGTGTGGTTATACATTTGCATTTATTTGCTGATTATTCTTCATCAATTAAGAAAAGAACACAGCAAACAGTACAAACTCAATTTAAACAGTAAAGATTTCAGGAAAAAGTATGATTTCTTTTAGAAAATATGTACTTAGCAGTACTACTGTGTGGCTGTCAACACCTAAAATGATGGCTACATGACAGCTATGCATTAAAATAACCATTTACATTTATGTGAATCTGTCCAAATGCATTTTGTAGTTATCAGTTATTGTAGTTTACAGCAAAATGTTAATGTTGATAATGTTAATGTTTAAAGTTCAGTACAAATAAACAAAACATAGCAAACAAAGACACAAAAACATCTTTAAGGTAACTGAATATATTACAATCCAACAACATCAGAATAAGTAGAAAAGAGAGAAGGAATATTGTTAGCAGGAAAGTGACTGAGATTTCCAACACAAATCTGATCATCAGATCTGTTTTGGTGGAGAGTTGATAGTAAACATTGCATTGTCATAGGCTGCGTACATGTGAACGGCATAGGTTTGACTGTCTACCATGAACATTGGAATGGTGCTTATCATGCACATCTGGCTATTTCTGGAGATGCTCATTATTTCCAGCCACGCTCCAGATGGCCAGGCAGGGTTTTGAGTGACAAGGTTTATTATTGTCGGACAAAAAAGTGTGATTGTAGTAAATTTGCTTCTCTTTCAAATCAGTCTGTTTGGTCTTAGACTGAATGTTATTGCCGTGGCTGTTTCCTGTGTCCTGGTCTTCCAGACCTTGCCTTTCCTTGTTGATTGACGTTCCACTGCAAATGTCAAAGAACGTTAAAAATACTGGGATGAAAGTGATGCCATGAAAGAGTCCAAAGAAGATCACCAGAAACATGATCTTAAAGAAAGTTCTGAAAATATAGTTCTTTGAAGCAGAAAGAACTACCACTCCAAGGATAGTGGACACAGCTCCTTGTAAAATGGGGTATCCTAAACTGAATAGTGCTTCTACGGCCTTCTCATTGGCAGTGGGTTTTTTGCTGGATACAAATGCGTATGAAATATGAGCAGAAAAGTCAACTGAAAAGCCAATACAGACGACAAGGATGATCATAGAAATGGTGTCTAAATTAACATCCCACAGTGCCATGAATCCGGTGACGCCCACAATGACAGAGGCAATGGAGAATGTTACCCAGAGGGAACACAGGGGGTTTGGGATTAACATAAGGGAGATTAACAACATGACAGCAGTAGTAACTGCAATATTCTGAACTGTATTACTGACAATCACTGCGTACTGGTCATGGTATATAAATGCAGGATGGTACACAAGCAAAGGCACTGGACATCTCTGTGCTGTATCTCGCAATTTATTTAACATATTCATTTCATCAATGGCTGTGGATATATTCACAGTCTGTATGAAAAAGCGCGAGGCATGGATAGAGTTATTGATAAAATTAACATCCTGCCTGAAGTCTGAGTAGAATCTCAGAAACTTTCTTAAGTTGTCTTTAAAAACGTGTTCAGCGCTGAGATTCAGATTTGTATGATGTCCATAATATTTATACGATTTGATCCATGAAGTAAATATGTCTTTTTCAATGAAAGACAGATTTTTGAAATTTTCAACACAAGTTTCCAGATCTGACATATTTTTTTCATCCCAGTATGAAAATTCACCTTTTACGATAACCATTATATTTGGTCCATATTCAGAAAAGTACGCTTTTTCATCATCATAGTACTTCACTACATATGAATCATCTGCTGCCAAGTTACGGAGATCAATTCCTTCTTTTATCTGGAAGCATCCATAAATACTGACTGCCAAATATGTCATGTAGAGCAAAATCACACAACGCTTCGTCCATGGCTTTGTCAAGAAAGGACCATAGTATCTCTTGAAGAAGTGATTCATAGGCTGGACCTCCTCTGAATCAGTGTGGGGGTCATAAGCCCCTCCCACGCAGCAAAACTCGTACCATTTCGACTGACCTATGGGGCACTCCTCAGGCACCTCCTTGCAGGTCAGCCAGTGCTGGTTTCTGTTCTCTCGCCTCCCGTTTAGCACAAGAAATGCTCCAAAGAATGTGACACTGTAGATGTAGCAGAACAAGATGGAGGTGCTGGTGTATAAGCAGAACGACCGGACTGAACGAAAGGGGGTCATGAGTCCAATGTAGAAGGCTAAGACATCTGTGAGAGTGGTGATAGTGATAGATATTGCTGCTTCTTTGTAGGTATCAGCCAGACGGTTTTCAACACGATCATGAACATTGGTCTGCTGCCAGCAGGAGATCAGAATGAACATATCATCAACTCCAATTCCTGAAACAAAGCACAATAAAGAATTCAAATGTTATACCTTTAACAACAACTTATTAAATATTACCACAGTTTAGTATTTAGAGACCATTACCTAATATCAAGAAAGGAGAATTAGCCACCGTCATGACAAATGGGACTCCAGTATGAAGCATCATTCCAAAAGAAGAAAGCACAGCAAGCCCAGCAGATAGCACACCAAAGGTAGCAACCCACACCTTGTTTCTCACACAGTCAAACCTATTGAATTATATGTTGTAATAAATATGCAAACAGGCTTATGATTAGCAGTTTTGTAGGAATGCAAGTGACATATCTCCTAGCTGAAAGCACAAGATGTCTGTCAGCCTCTGTAGCAGTGCAACAATCAAGACCAAGGATTCACATGCAGCTACCAGCAGCAGAAAACAGCAGACTATTCAAAAAAAGCACAGCACTGGACTTTTCACTTTTTTCTACTAAAAGTAGAGTTGTACATACCTTAAACAAGAAAGGATAGAAAATGCAATGGCAATGACATATGTAATAGAGAACAAAGGGATGACATCTTTTGTATTTGCCTCAAATTCCACCTGCCTTGACAGAGATGTAGAGTAGGTGACCTGTGAGTACAGAATGAGATTTTATCATGTTAAAAGGTCTACTAATCATCAGTAAGAAAAACATTTTTTGTTTTAAATTGGCAGACAGTCTGCCAAAAAGTACGACTGCCTACTCACTAAAAATAACTGGTGTGTTATATTCTGTTAACTTATCTATTTGTTAATAAAGAAATAAAATGAAGTATTAGTGTTTTTCAGTAAAATCAGCGTATTTATTAGATACCATGTATGTGTAGAGTATTTGTGCTTAGCACTGCTTTTTAAATAATGTTGCCACATGAAATTTCATTGTACATGCTACAGTACCAAAATATTTTACATCTTACTTGTCTAAATGTAAAGATAGCCAGGTTTAGTTATTGCTTTAGGTTAACACAACAAATCTTCTTTTTCTTTCTTTTTTTTTTTTAAATCCATCGTACACTCCCAGGAGAAGGTACAAAATTGTCACTGGAGTAGTACCCCTCTTGTCACTGGGGTGGTACCCTCAAGGGTACATCTCAGTACCTTTTGGCAGGGAACATAATTGTACCATAATCCAATTATATTTTCTAAATTGTATTGACTCTACACGCCCCGTCTCCTCTCCAGGCTTTTTGTTTATTATGGTTCTGTTTTAAAACATTACATTATGAAAGGTAAAAATATGTACTTTTCCACTAGAAAAAAAACTTTCCTTACAAAAAAGTCCCACAGGATTCCTGCTGAAAATCTGAAGGTAATACCTGCAGGAAAAGTGTGAAGGATATTTCTGCAGGAATATAATCCTACAGGATTTTCAGTGATCATTCTCCTGTGGAATTACTGAAGGATTCCTGCTGGACAACTGTTATGGAAATTCTTGGATCTCCCTTCACAATTTCCTGCAGGTCACTTTGAAAAAAAACCCAGGAAAATGACTGCTGAGGATTCATGCATAATTCTACTGGATTTCAAATGTCTGAAGGAGTAGTTGGAAGGAAACTATTTAATGTACACAATTGGACCATAAACCGCTGTTGTGACATTGAGGGTACATTTACAGTGTTTGTACCTTGATGAACAAAAATGTACCTGCACAGCACCTTTATTTCTAACAGGGTTTGGGAAAACATCAAGAATGTGAGGATTAATCAGTTCAAATGAGTCCAAGAAAGGCTATCCTCACTTTTCACTGAAGTGCTTAAACTTAGTTTAGGGTAGTAAAATAAGTGAAAGTTCATGGATAAGGGATTGTAAATGAGCGCTCTGCCAGATAAGGTCTCAGAGATAAGCCTGATAATCACGTATGTGTTTAATCACGTTGATGTCTTAGGCTGGAAATTATATACACACGTACTAAATATTTAAAGGAGGAAACTCTTGGCATAGAGACTGATAAGGCTAGATAAGTTTAGTGGGTCAAAAACAAACAAACAAACATTTTTCAGAGGTGAACCTACCTTAATAAACTTAGGTGATAGGTTGGAGGGAAAGACCCTGAGGAATTCATTTAGCCACAAATCTGTTCTGGAGCGATTATCCTCTTTCAGAAAGTAAAATAAGCGAATTGCCCTGGCACTCTTTAAAACGGTTGAATTAACACGAACCCCACCGACGGAGTATCCGAGGAAAAGGTGAGTAAATCCGAATCGAAAGAACGGGAAAGTGAGCTCTGTCTGCTCGAAAAGGTCCCCGTAGTAATTATACACATCCAGGATTTTGTTGGGGATGCACTTCTTGTATCTCCTCGCGCACAGGCCGTCGAATGTGAGCACTTCGCTCCCCGCAGACACGTTCAGCGCTCTGACTTTACTGTCCAAACTCAGTATCTCCTTGAACGCCGCATCGGTCAGAATGCTGGTCGATCTGGTGACTGCGATGAAAGTCGCGTACACGCCGTCAGTGTAGAGTCTCTGATTAGAAAAGACGGAGTCGTTCCGGGGGAAGCTCTGCTGGACAAACTGCCTCTCCAGTTTCGCCGGACCGTTCACAGGTGTGAACTGCTCCTCTATGTCATTGGCCTCGCGGTCTTCTAGGAAATAAAACCCACTCCCCAGCACGGCTGAGATCAGCAGAGGAGAGATGAAAAACCACCAGGGGTTTGATCCAACAAAGCGGCCGAACTTCTGGAAACCGATGGAAATGGGCTTCTCCACGCAGTCTGTGTTGCACCCGGCCATGATCACCGGCGTTAGGAAATATTACAGAGCATTAAAATCATCAACAGTTTCTGAAGGTCGCACTAATAAACATGTGTTATACATATCTTGTCTTCACCTAACTAACTGTCCGGTGTTTTTCTCAACTCAGAGATGTTCATTTTGCAGGCAGGCTACTCCAAATGCATGATGCACGTGGGGTATTAACACATTCTGACGCACTTGCGTGCAAACCTGCAGAAGCCTGCAGAGAGCGACCACTCATCATAACAGCAGAAAGTTTTCAATATTCATATTAGGCCTCATGCATCCAGATAAACAAATGTAGGCTGCATGCATGTAAAATGGATCTAAGTATTAACACCTTTTAGTTACACTGAAATAAATGGTGATTAAATGTGTCATGTGGTCATGTGTTACATCAGCACAATAATTGCCAAAACAAGTAAATAAAAAAAAGCAATAGTGTTGATGTTTTCGTTCTGTGCACCTATTGATTGATAATAAAATCATGAACAATTTTTCCAATTATGCCCAGATTTGAGATTTATGGAGCAGCAGTGGATGCTTTTGTCCTACTACATCCATTCAAGTAGACATGCTGCTGGCAAACATATACACCCATCGCATGTTTTACATCATTATTACCTCTTTAATGTTCAGGGATAACGCCTAGTGAACATTTTCAACTGAATAATAAACATAATGCCGAAAAAGGTGCAGACTTACGGCGCATATTGAGGCTTTTTATGGTGCAGAATCCAGAGTGATGTGATGAAAGAGAGTGATCAGTGAGTTTATTAATGAGGGAAAAGCCCTATTCATGACAACAGAGTATGTGATTCAATTACTGGCCCAAAATGGTTTAAAAGGGACAAACAATTGGCACGAAAATCATTGGCCCTTCTGTGTGCTCACAGGACTGAAGGGAAAATAGGACAGGAGAAATGTAAAAATGTGATCAGACACTGTGTGAATTTCTTAAGTTGATTGGAAGCTTTTCTTTTAGGAAAAATGTAGTTTATTATTCTTAAACCTAAACAGACTTTAAATAACATAACTACATTTAAACAATGTCATTTAGTATCCAGTGTCACTGCTGTGATACTGTCACAGATACTTTTTCATGCCTAATCTTTGCACACTGTAGCTAAAACATATATTTGAAGTATATGAGAAAATATAAGGCTAAAACTGTATAACACACACACACACACACACACACACACACACACAAAGTCTTATAAAATAATCTTAAGTTCATATTCCATGTAGTATCTTTTTTATTTTAATCAAACCAGTGCAATCACAATATCAATTACAATAAATAATAAAAAAGAGTGGCTTTCATGACATGTAACATGTTGTAGTCTATTGATCTTTATTCTAAATTAACATAACTACATATAAAACAATATCATTTGGTGTGCTGTGTTATCAGTGTGATACTGCTAAAATACATTTAGTTCATATAAACTTAGCACACTGTGGCTTATACACAGAAAAGTATTTGGGAAGGTATATGGCTAAACTGGTAAAACAGCATATCATAGAGAAAAATAACTTCAGGAAAAATATCAAAATAGAACTAACAAGCAATAAAAACTGCTACAAAAATGATATAACAATGAAAATGTGATAGTAAGATGATCACAAAGTGATGCTTGAAACAATCATATTTCTTATAGTCTCTTTATGATTTAAATCAAGCCAGTGCACGTAAAATATCAGCAATGTTATATAATAGAACAACTGGGAAATGTGCAGTTAGCATTATGTACACAATATATTTGTTTTACAAAATCTCAGCAGCTATAATTCTAGGATAACATACAAATGGCAGTGATGACATAAACACATACTGTCATGTAAAGAAAAGGAAACAGTTTTGTCATCGACTGCTTATATAGATAGCAATAAATGGACATATCTAGAATCGTGTAATCTCTGCTGTGGTTTGTGGCAGTAATTTTTTCTCAACTTGGTCATTTCCCTCATTCTCATTCCCTCCTAACATTTTCACTATGTCTGACAAAGTGCTGTCTGCATTAAGGAGTGTTACCAGAGGTATATTCACTCCTTTTTCCTGGAAGATGAGATTCTGCAGAGTCATGGCCAACATAGAATCAAGCCCCAGTGCTGACAGAACAGTATCATCAGTCAGCTCATCTTGTTCAACACCAATAGTTTCACTAATCACTGACTTGATATAGTCTTTGGGTGAAGAGACTGTGCTGGCCTGCTCAAGTCTGGAGTCAATCATATTGGCCTTTTTGAGACCCTCTTCTACCAGTGCTGACAACCGCATGGTGAGGGATTTGTTTTGAGAGAGAACATTATACCTTATGTTCTTAAAATTGAATCTACACACAGCCTGTTGTGCCTTGTTGATTAACAGGCACTGCTCAAGACTTTCATGAATTTCTGTCACGTCCAGGACCATCATTCCTTTCGCCTCCAGAAATCTTTGGAAATGTTCTTTGTTCAATAGGAGACCCAAATTTAAAGCTCCCCAGTTAATTGACTGGCCAGGCAGACCAATGTTCCTGCGGTACTGACAGAAGGTATCCATGAACGTGTTGGCCGAAGCATAATTTGTCTGTGATGCGTTACCAAGGAAAGCTGAAATGGAGGAGTAGCAAACAAAGTAATCCAGATCACAGTGTTTAGTGGCATGGTGAAGATTGATCACACCGTTCACTTTTGGCCTCATAACTTTCTCATAGAGGGCTTTGTTCAAGCTTTCAATGAGCCCATCATGAAGGACAACTGCACTATGGAACACACCTTTGATTGGATTTGATGGGAGGAGTTTTTTGATCTGAGCAATTGCCTGGTAAACTTGTTCTGACACTGAAACATCACATTGTAAGCAAGTGATTGCTGACTGGCACTGATTTTTGATGTTATTTATTTCCTGTTCCATCAGGTGGCTTGGACTGCTTCTAGAGAGGATAATAATATTCCCTCCCCCTCTCTGAGCAATGAACTTCACTGTCTCAAATCCTAGCCCTGAGAGACCACCTGTCACTATGTAGACAGAATTGTTCTGAAACAACTTCTGAGGTTTTGGAATCAGTGGAATGTCGGACAGTTCACCCTTCGAGTCAAGTCTCAGGACCACCACAGGCATGATCTGACATCTGAAGTATGATTCTGATTCCTCTAAAGGAAAGCAATCAATCTTCTCATTAGATAACCTTTGAACAGTGGTCTTCTCAAAAAGCACAGACTTTCTGTCCAAATTCATGTTCTTCAGCCAGCGGGAAATGCAAGGCTTCCGTGCTGTTATTGACTGCTTCTGCATTACAATTGATGTGAAAAGTATTTTCACATGAACCCCATCATTTTGACCTCTAAAAGCAAGCTGACTGACAGAGGTTTTCATTTGGTTGTCAGAGACCAGAACAATGTATCGGACACCCACAACATTACTTGCCTCTGCAATGACAGATTCATCATAGGGAGGCAAAAGCACAATTCCCACCATTTCACTGAAATCATGAAGCAATCGATTAGCATTTGTACCCACAGTGACGCTCCAGCCTGATTTGACAGCTGCAAGATTTAAGACTTTCACCAGAACTGAGTCTGGAGTAGTGGAGAAAATGCCTAACTTCAGCTGTTGTTTGACCTTGGGTAATGCACAGTGCAAGATCTCCCAAGCAAGATTAAAGTAAGAGACACAAGGAGAATCTTTCAAAAATGGAACTCTCTTTGTTTTATAGCAAGCAGCTGCTGGAATTACAACTTTGCTGGAAGCTGCAACAGGATAGCAACAGACAACTTGATCTCCAATTTTTAGTTTGCTAACATCCTTCCCGGCAGCTGTCACAGTACCACTGAAGTCAAGGGCTAAACATTTGTGGTTCAGAGATGTTTGCTTGTTCCAGTATAATGTCTGACCAAAGTTAAGGTCAGAGAAAGTGACTGGAAAGTAGTCTGAGGAGTGCACACAAATTTTAGAGAGCTGGACCTCCACATTTTTGCTTTGAATGGATTCAACAGATTTATCAGAAGCCACTGCTGAAAGGCCTGTCAGCCTGTAGGGGTCAGAGGTTTGCAAGACAAAACTTTTGCACTGTGACGAGTGTATGCTTTGAAAAGCGCTGTCTTTAGCCATTATTGGTGTGTGGCTAATCTGTGGTTTAAGAATCTGTCCATCTTTTACAACTAGCTCTGGGTATTTGCTGCAAGGGTGTGATCCGAGGATCTGGGCCAAGGCTTTGATATCCTCAGGAGAGACTGAGCTTATGTCTATCAGCTGAAAGGAGAGATCTGGCAACTCAGCTGCACATGCTCTGGTCATTCCAGAGAGTACAAATCCAGGACTGATGTGGTTAACTGAATCTTCTGATGACCGATAAGTAACTATCCTGATGGAGTTTTGGAAACCTATTGTCTTGAGACCTGCAACAATTGTTCGTAAAATCTCGCAACAAGTTGCCATGCAGTCTAACACATTCTCAGCTTTGTGTGAGGTTACGTCTGCATCACCCCATATGAACAAAACTTCCTGAAAGTTTGTCTTGACATTTGGGATTTGCAGTTCAGAAAGGAAACCTTCAAATCCACGTTCCAGCAGCACTTTTGTATATGTGGAGGGAATGTATTTTGATGATGGATCTAGGTATTGTTGCAGGCCTCTAGAAATGCCTGCATTATCAGCAAAGACCAGTGATTTTGGTCTTGGTGAGAAGCTGGCATGCTCAAAGGCAATGCTGTAGCTGTTGTGGTAAAAATACTCCTCTACCACATGAGGGCCACTGCCTAGGTATGTGATAGTCACATGCTTCAATTCAACCAAAACCCGGCCTTCTTTGTCAGCAAAACAGCCACAAACATTAAGCTCCTCTGTCCCCAAACATGTTGCTCTCAAATACACAACCATCTCCTTCTGCAAAGGTTCGAACACAGTTAGGCTGCCTATTTGGGAAGGGAACCCAGGCCTTCCCAAGAAAAGATATGTCCCTGTTACAGGAAGAAGTTGCATGAGATAGTCTAAGATCACAGGATGAAGATAGTAGTCATGAAGCTGGGGCAATAACTCGTCAGGGACAGTGACATGTGAATATGTTTCCCTAAGCTCCTCTCCATAAAAAACATCCCCCTTGTTTTTGAAAACAGGACCATACTGAAATCCCCCCAAAGAAAGATACTTATAAAACTCCTCAGAATGTATAACTGACTGACATCTTTTATAGACAGAGTCCAGTGAAATGTATTGCTCCTCAGGCAGATTTCTTTGTGTTGATTCTACTTTGCCTGATGCATAGTTTGCTGACAAAGAATGCACTTTGAACTGAAAGCTCATTTCTCCTGCATTTTCAGTGGGATTCAACTGTACTTTCATATCTGGTGTATTATGTGACAAAACACATGGAGTATGGAACCTTACACTGAGCTGCAGAGAGCTGAGGGGCACTTTTGGTTTTACACTTGTCATGAAAGCTGCTAAGCCCAACTCAACATAAAAGGCCCCAGGGATAAGGGCAACACCCTGGTGTTTGTGGTCATGTAGGTAGGACAGTGACCCAGAGGAGAGGTCACAGCTGAAAACAGAGCCATCTTTACTCTTCTGTGTAATTACAGGATGGCCACTACTGGTATCAGAGAATGTTGCTTCAATTAGTACATCTCGCCTTACATTGTCAAACTGATACCGTGGAAAAGGAATTGGTTCCATCTCACAGCCTTTGTAGAACTGGTCCCAATCTACATTGACTCCCATTTCAAACAGTTTGGAAACAACAGTTAGCATTGTTTCAAGATCTTTATCTGGCTGAACTGAGGACAGCACCACTGTGTCATTTCCTAGAGTTTCCATGATGTTTCTCTGCAGAGCCCTTCTTGGACTAATCTCAACAAAGATTGCATTCTTTGTCTGTTTTGCTGATTTTATTGCTTGTTGAAATGCCACTGGCTCTCGGATATTTCTTGCCCAGTATTTCCCATTAACAAAATCTGTGGGGCATGCCTTTCCTCCTGACACTGTTGAGAACAATTCTGTTACCATGTTCTGTGCCTGTAACAAGCCAATACTTTTCTCCACATCTGCCACAATAGAATCCATCATATGGCTATGATAAGCAGCAGGAACATCCAGAACACGAAGGAACAAATTTTTACCATCACCTGAGTTGCTCAAGCTCTTGTGCAAACTATCAATGGCATCTGCATCTCCTGAAATGGTGCAAGACTGAGGGCTGTTTTGAGCTGCCAAGCAAAGTCTTCCAGAGTAAGAGGGGAGAATTTTCAACACGTCTGATACAGACATGTTACTCACAACTAGCATTTTCCCTCCAGTTACTTTGCTTTGCAAACTACTGCGGTAGTAGATCACCCTCACTGCATCCTCAAGTGACAACAGACCAGAGCAATGGGCTGCAGCAACCTCTCCAACAGAATGTCCAAGAACAGCATCTGGCCTAATTCCCCAGTGCATTAGCAGGTTAACAATGGCAACCTGAATTGCAAAGAGGAGAGGCTGTATAATCTCTGGTTCTGTGAAATCATAATCCTGTTCTGACTTGCTCTCTAACTTCTCTATGAGACTCATTTTTCTGTAGTCTTGGAAAAGATCCTCAATCTCTCTCACTTTCTCTCTGAAAACAGGTTCCTCTTTTAGAAGCTGTCTGCACATACCTCTGTAAGTAACACCATTTCCACAGAACACAAAAACTACTCTGGGATCTTGCTTCGATGTTACAGTTGTTTTGTTTAAAGCATGCATAAGCTTCTCTTTCAAATCAGTCAAAGATGATGCATGGAACACTTTCCTATATTTGTGTTTCAAGTGACTTCTCCTGCATGCGGAAGTATACACCAGGCTTTGTAGATCTGTTATATTCCCTGCCTTGATATTTTGCATTGTGTCTTCTATTGTCATTGTAAGTGATTTCTCTGTTGCTGTAGAAACTACAAAAAAATGGTGTAAGTTCTTGACAGACTCTTTTGGCTGTTTTGTCAGCATATGCTGTCTTACAACTGCATGAGCATTTGTCCCTCCAAATCCAAAGTTATTTATCCCAGCAACCCTTACTGAGCTCCCTCTGGTGACCCATTTCTCAGCTTTGGTGGGAATTTTTAGATTGAGAGCTGGAGCATCTATGCTAGAGCTTTTCTCTGTGTAGAACACTGAAGGAACAATGGTTTCATGCTTCATCATCAGGAGGACCTTAATGAGTCCTGCTACTCCTGCTGCAGATTCTGTGTGCCCAATGTTACTCTTAACAGAGCCAATACATAGCGGCCCTAACTCTGCAGGTCTTGCCTTGGCAATGACTTTGGAAATGCTACCTGCCTCTATTGGATCTCCCACTGGAGTCCCAGTCCCATGAGCTTCTACATACTGCACATCAGACAGGTAGGTGTCTGTGGAGTAGATTCTGTTGAGGAGCTCCTCTTGCTGGACCATTGACGGCTTTGTCATAGGAGTGACAGTGTGGCCATCTTGATTCACAGCAGTTTTGCAGATAATTCCCCAAATGTTATCATGGTCTTCTAAAGCCTGTAAGAACATGTACATAGATTTGTTATTCACAGTGTGACTTAAGGAATCTTTGGATGTGGATGAATGTGTACCACTGTGCTTTAACCCCTTAAAATCCCAGGCTTACTACAAACTAAGGCGTATTATTCAACAACTACAGGAACTTCAAAGCAAATTGGCTGAGCTATTTTTGGGTTATAGAAGTGAGTAATAAAACTTTGGTCATGCTGGTTGGCCCTGGCCATTTAAGGGGTTAAGGTGTTATGGTATCTGATTTATGTAGAGGTAAATACTTTTTTCAAAGGCTTTAGCAGAATGACTCCACATCCTTCTCCCCTTCCATAACCATCTGCTTTGTTGGAGAATGGTTTGCTGGTGCCTCCAGGTGAGATCATCTTTGCCTTGCTTAGAGCCACAAACACTCTTGGCTGAAAAATGCAGCTGACACCCCCACATATAGCCATTTCACAGTCTCCTGTTACATAAAGTACAGTCAAACTCACTTTAATAGAAAGGTCAGAAACATATTTCAAGATGACTAAATGGATTTCAAGAATTGCAGTTTCTAAACACTGCCTGTTTATGACTGCATATATTCATAATAATAATATCAAAAAGCTGATTTTGTGTGACTGACCATTGACTTTTGTGTGTGTAATCTTGGAACTATATATAGTACAAGCTAAAAAAACACCTTTGATATGGGATAACAGTGCTTTGTGGTTATCATACCTTCTCTCATGGCCTGACAGGCTAAATGAAGGGCGACAAGAGATGAGGAACAGGCACAGTCAATAGACAAAGAGGGCCCAGTAAAGTTGAAAGTGTAGGAAATTCTGTTGGCAGCGATGCTCATGGCTAGACCAGTACCAGTGCAGTGGTTAATAATGATTGGGTTCACATTTGCCATGGTGAGTTCATAGTCTCGATTCATCAAACCTGAAACAGTATGCATGTATATTTGTCTGAGGTTAGGATTAAGCCTTTTTTCCTCACCATTGGTGTTTTTGTTTTAGTAACATTTAAGATTTCTGTTTTCTCTGTTTTATTTATATTTGAAAATGCAACTAATAGCATATACTCTTAAAACAGATCTGTTAAGAACATTTTACTTTCACATCAGATATGTTAATAACAATTACTTAACTAGATATATCAATGTGTTCAATTAAGGATGTAGGGTCAGAATGTAAGTTCAGTAGTACCTAAAAAAACTCCTGTTCTACTCCCACTGGCCTTTTCCATGGGCATGCCAGCATCCTCTAGTGCCCTGTAGGTACACTGCAGAAGAATCTTGTGCTGAGGATCCATTTGCTCCACCTCAGCTTCAGTGATGCCAAAAAACTTGTGATCAAACTCATTGAATCTAAAAAAAGTCCAAAAAAGATTTTATATTGTACAGTAATACTTATTACGGCCTTTAAAATGAAATGAAGTGAAGATATACTGCAATGTTTTGTCAGTATGGAACTCATGGAACATGGAAATTTTAGTGGATCAAAACAAACATCACTACAGAATTAAAAGGAAGGATTATAAACAGCTAATTGAAAGGCAGGCTAATAGAGGGAGGCTTTGACATTTACCTTTCTGAGAAAGAAAAAATAGTAATAAACCATAATTAAAAAAAATAATAATAATGAAATCTACAGTCTACCATAGTCATTATGTACACACTTAAAAATGATGTTTCTTCAGTTCTTTAGTAAAGAAAGTGGTTCTATATAAAACCATGAACACTCAAAGAAAACTGCATAATTAAAGCGTTCTTCAGATTGATGGAGAATGTGCTGTAGATGGTTCTATATAAGAATCTTTTTGGAAATTGTTCTATATAGCACCAAAAAGGGCTTTTCTGTTATCACAACCTTCACATCGTAACAATAGCAGAATCCTTTTTGGTGGTATATAGAACCCTTTTCACAAAGGTTCTATATAGAACCATATACAACACATTCTCCATCAAAGAACCCTTTAATTATGCAAAGAACTCTTTAATCATACAAAGGGTTCTTTGAGTGTTCTTGGTTCTTTAAAGAACCATTTTCTTTAAAAAAAGAACCCTTGGAACCATCATTTTTAAGTGTGCAGATGTTTGTTTAGTAATCTATGGCATTTAGTAAACGTGAGGCCTTTTGGAAAGCCACATTAGAAACAATAATAAGCTGCAGTGACTTTGGCATCAGTTATTAATAACTCTTATAAAAAAGACTGTAACCAGTGTATTCTGTATTGTTCTGATTTTAACAATAGCAATTTCAAAATCAACGAAAAAGGGACTATAAGGCTCACCCATCAGCAAGTGCTGCGTTTTGTGTTCGTGACTTCCCTGGTTTACTGTCATCCTGGTCATACCACTCTGCACAGTCAAACCTCTCACCTGGTATCTCCACTGCACAGTTCTTTCCCTCAAGCAGGACCTTCCAGAAATTATCAAGGCCCTCACCTTAAATATGTGAGGACAATCAGTAGTGTACACTACTTATTATTGCTAACACATGAACATACACAAATAATGGATATAAAGAGTTTACATCTTACCTCCAGGGAAATTACACCCAATGCCAACAACAGCAATGTCTAGATCATCCTCCTTCATAGTGGAAGCAATCTGAAATCACTCATGGGAACTAAAATGATGGTAATACAAAGTTGGTAAGACAAATGTATTTTGCGAACAGTTGAACATCACTAATGTGAGTGCGTGGCTCAAGCATATGAAGAGGAATTAAAATGAAGCTGACTTATATAGACATGTGGTGTCATAAAGTATTGTGTCAGAGGGTCATCTCTATAAGCATGGCATTGGAAAGAATAAAGCTAATTATTGACTAAAACAAGGACGAGGAACAAAGATAATTTTCATAAGGCAATGTTTTTCTGGTTAATGTTTAGGCCAAAAATGCATGTGCAGGATAATCTCTACTGAAGAGAAAAAAACACTGTATAGTCCAAGGTCCAACATCTATGCAAATAGGGGTCTGTGCATGGAATTATGAATACAGAAAAAACTGATGGGTGATGGCATTTCCAGCCTGAAATGGTAAAAACAGTTAAAAGACTGTTAAAAGAGCACAGTTGTGTGAAAAGGTTTGAAGACTCCAGTCAAATTGCATGAGTTGTTGATTTTCTAAGTCAAGGTGTCCATTCTAATCTGCAAAGGGCCAGTGTGGCTACAGGTCTCATTCCAATCAAGCAGCAGCACACCTCAGTAGGTCTCCATCAAGAGCTGATCAGCTGAGCTCCTGCTTTGTTGGAATGAAAACTTGCAGCCACACTGAGCATTTGCTAATAAGACTGCACACCTTTGGTCTAAATGGAAAAACATTACAGGGAACGCACTTAAATATGGCCTGTTTCTGCTAATTTTAGTGCATAAATTCCATTCATTTGTCGAGTTCAACATAACAGAAAAAATAAAACTGTGAAATGAAATGTGCCAAAACCTCATTATTATTATTATTATTATTATTATTATTATTATTCAACCATTTAAATACAGCAAATAAACAGTAGTTGTGCATTAAAATGTGCAGAGTTGTGATCTCTGTAGAGGATGTGTAACTTATATTCACTTAGAAAATCAACAACCCATCTAGTGTAATCAGGAGTGCCCAAACTTCTGCTTACGACTATCTGTGGAGTATAAAGTATAAATGATAATGTAATTGAAATGTACAGATATAAGCAATGCATTAAGCGATTATAATGAACAGGTATAAGTGATGCTGTGGAGTGGGGGCCATGATGAAAATGATTGTCAGTAATCCAGCAAAGCCAAGCACTGATAGGCAAAGTGAGAAGCGATGACGCTGTGATAAGGGTTTGATTACATAAAGGTGTACGTAAAAATTTCCATGTGGCATTGGATTCTCAGATAAGCTAACAGTCAGATAAGACACATTAATACATAAACAATTACCTTCATATACATGAGCCTTGATTGTTAATGATTTCATCTTATATAATTTGTTCACTTATCCGACCTTTACCAATTGTTGCCCTGGAATTTTTTTTTTTTTTTGGATAATAGTGATCATCAATAGTGATGATGTTTATGTGTTTATGTTAAGTTTATATGTGTTTTAAATATAGGTGGGTTGTGGAGATAGCAGTACTTTTGGTTTTGAGAGGAATTACCATTGTTATTTTTTTTGTGATGAGAAGGTAAACTTTATGGCAGGACATCCCCCACACATGTGGCAGAAGGCCCTCTCTACAGTACTGCCCCAAAATGTTACATTTTCATCTAACACTAGTATTAAATTGCTAATTGCTTTGAATGTTTTAAAAGTTTTTATATCTATTGATGCCATACTGCTACTACTACTACTACTACTACTAATTATAATAATACTAATGACGATAATGACACCAATAAATTAAAATAGATAAAATCATTATGCAATTAATGTAATCACAATAACTATTTCATAATAAATTGTGTTACAGTTTTTTCAAGTGAAGTGTAATCATTAGGACAAATTGATAGAGGTTCATTTTTAGATATATAATATTTCTTGTGTTCTACTTTGATTAAGAACACTTTTTTTAAATTAAAGACTAGAAATGATTTGACCTAAATAATACCCTCTGGAAAACTTGCTATAAAAACGTAAAAACCTATGCTAGAAAAACAACAATGTGTGCTATTCCAGTGTATTTCCTCTAACTGTGTAGGTTTATACATCATCATGATCCTCCTGTACATGCTAAACTCATGCACAGATACAGTTTATTTTTACATTCATATATTGTTCTTAAAGCAGGTGTTTTCTGCATTTTTCCATACTGTACAAATGTTTTAGGCTATCTGAGAAAATGTGTAAAGCAGCTATTTATACCGGCTGTAAGGAGAGCCACCCATGTGGTCATGCCACTAGGCGGGGCACAAGAGCCTGAGTGTAGTGTCCAGAAAGGTTAAGCATAAAAATACATTCCCCTCGAGGTTTAACACTACTCAAACAGAAAATAGTAATCTGTATTGTGCTGAAATAGATCAGAGTGTGTACCCTGGGGTTAAACTGGACCAGAGCACACCACTTTAAGTCCTTCTCCTCTCATTCTGTCTATTTTCACCATCATGCAAGGGTGTATTGAATCCTTCCTGGTGCTTCATGATGCTTCAACTGTCTAAATAATTGTGTTCATTATGTCTCAGCATTTAAGAAGTCTAGATTACTTTCTCTTATTAATATTAGTCAGTCAGTTTGCATAGCCAGATACAACTGAGGTAGCTAAATCAAATATTTGTCTAGGCCTGTTCCCTGTAAATGAGATTTTACTAAATTGAACAGCCTGGAAACAATATCAGTCAATTAATCAATTAAAAACTGGTTAGTGATGTTAGTGATGTAATGTAGCGGCCCTGAGCACTAAAAGTTATCTAATTTTTTGGGGTAAACTGTATTGTCTCTAAAGATGTCTCTTAAAACATTAGACAACTGGGAACAGCTGCTCTAAACATAAAAAATAACTTTTACAATTTCAATGTGGACTCAAAAAAAAATCCATTTTATTTCCAAGTACAAACAGAATGTTAAGCGATTTGTGAATGATGTCTCATAACTGTAGTAAATTTGCACACATTTACAACAAGCACTTTCATCTACTTTGCTGTACATTAGCTATACTATTAGATTATACCCCCATATTAAACCCAACACAGGATCACTTACCTTCCATTTCACTGCCTTACATTAGTTAGGTTACTATAAGGCTGACAGCCTATATCTGCAGGTAAAGGCTAATTATCCAGAGTCCTACCTAGTTACAGCACTAGTGTCAGTGTCTAAGGTGAACAAAGAAAGTTGCTTTGTTCTTGTCTTTTGTTCAGTGTTGAAAGATGAGACCAAACTTTGTTTTCTTTGTTGACAACTACTACTTGCTAGGTTTTCCCACAATCTGGAGAAATAGTGGAGCAGACTAATACTGTGATTACATGTTTCTTTTGGAAAAAAAGTTGTTCCATGCTTTTTTGTGTTAAACAGTGATGGTATATGACTGACACTGACAACATCCCAGAAGGATTCTTTTTGAGTTTTTTTTTGTTTTTTTTTTGGTTAAGAAAAAGAAAAGGAAATCAAATTTACACAAATTTTCCATTCACTCTAGATGTAGTCGAGCAGCCAAGAGATGTTTGGTGTCCAAATTTTGCCTCTTTAGTTTAGTGCTGCAGCTAAGATAATAACATCAACAGTCATCCATGTGTTTTCTGTAAATAAATGAGCAAAACCTTTCTTAATCCACTCAAACCACATTCAGCTTTACATTAAACTCTTGTCACTGTAGTTTATTGCACAGTATGACTTACTGTGAATTATAAAAATAAGCAAAATTTCACTGTCTAACTACAGTGTAGTACACTCTGTAGTGTTAGAGATTGCAGATAAAGAGACAAATAAGCCTATCAAAGAGCTACAACAAAGCAACTTACATATCACACAAAAAAATATGGCCAACATTTGTGAGGTAAAACATAAGAAGAACAAAAGAATAATTAACTTACAAAAGCCTTGAGAAATAAAACCAGTGGAGGTTCAGAAGAACAGCTGTCTCTAAGTAGTATTTCTGTGAAGAACAGATAACTGGAATACTCGAGCACGAGTCTCTTAAGCAGGATGCAGAACAAGGTAAGAAACGTCATAATAAAACAACACTCTGTTTTATTGACCAGGGTATATTTTGGTTTTTCCATCTAAATTTACATGACCAAATCATAAGGCAAATTATTCAGTAACTGCATGAAATAAATGTATATTTTTATTTATTTATTTTATTTTTTGTAAAAGTTCCCGTCAAATTAACAGAAAATGTGTTTTATGATCGTACACATATTGCTATATGCTTACAATTTACTGCTGAAAGCCAAAAATCTTAGACGCTCTTTGTATTTTTTTTTTAAAAATATTTTTTACAGAGTATATCACTGAAGAGACACCATCTGTTTATAGTTTATAGCCCAGATTTGTGGAAAAATGGGTCAACTTTCAGTAGACAAAAAATTTGTGAGTTTAGCTTCTTTTATTATAAGGGTTTAAAAATACATTACCCGTCTATTTGACTGGAAAGAAGACAGTTACAGCTCTCATATGACACCCACTTTTTGATCGTAGCTTATGAAATATGAAAGTTATGAAGAATATGACAAAGGAGTTGAAGAGGTTAAACAGAAAAATAAATGTTTGTGACAGCTTGTATACACAAGCACTGCAAAGCCTCGAGAAGCACACAGTTCATGAGAACATTGATGAAGAGGTGCTAAAGGAGCAAAAGCACTAGTCTGCAGCCCATGAAGATGGCTTCCTATCCATAGCACAGGAAGTGTGAACTGTCCTTTTTACTACGGGGGATAAGTTGGGATACTCGGGCCAATGGTGCACACAACTGGTCAGTGTGGTCTGAAAATGGCCTTCAATTCTCTGACAAGAGAGATAGCAAATGAAATGCAGGTAGAATTAGCAAATCCCCCAGGAAAGCTGCATGCAGAGACTGGAAAAGAATTTGGAGAGGAGAACCACATTGGGCAGTGCTCAGGATGGGACACGCAAGGGGAGAGACATGCAACCTGAGGAAAAGAAAGATGGCAGTTAAGAAAGCAATTTGGTGAAAAGAGGAAAATAAGAGAACATGATTTTTTTTCTTGAGGCTCTAGTAGGCTGTCAAGTTTTATTTGGATACGATCACAATATATTAAGTGTTTGTGCTGTTTTATGTCCTATGGTGAATTCTGAATAAAAAATCTATACTAAACAGCTCACACAAAATAATTTCTTATCACATTGATATGTATCTGCAGTCCAGTAACACTGGACATTTAGCCACAATGATTTTTTTATGACACCTCTAAAGTCAAAAATCAACTACGCATTCATACTCTCACAATATTCATCCAAAATCAAGACCATCTGAGCCTGTTCAGCATTTTTATTCATGCCACAGATGTAGTACACCTGTTTGGAAGCACCTGTACTGATGGTTATCCACTCATTTGTTCAGGTTTCTCCTTTAATTTACACCTGTATGTCATAGACACATTGATTGGTATAATATGGTAACAAAGAGATCTAACATTAAACATCAGATATTTGGATACTTCCTGACATTTTTTTTCCCCATTTTGACAACTTTTGACAGTGTAAATTATGTTTTTATTACAATGGATTTAACTATGTGAACAATGAACGTTTTTTTGAAAATGCACCTTTGCACCCTGTGGAAAATAAATCATTGAGCTGACATCATAAGATATGCACCTACATCAAAATACCTCATACAAACCAGTAAGCTTTGTCAAGTGTGATAGTCAAGTGGCAATAGTAGTATATAATTTCGGCAGCTGGTATCAAATATATTTTTGCAATGTATGAAAATGTCCAAAAAATGCATTTATTTGTATTTGTATTATATTTTTATTTATTTATTTTTTTAATCATTTTCAAATGTATTTGATATATTTACATACTTTTATTTTTGTATGGTACATTTCTACGTGTAATACTTTCCCATACATTTTAAAATAAGCATACTTTAAAAATGATTTGGTTAATATTGATTTGGCAATATACTCTGAAAAACATTTTAGTATTTGAAGTGTGTGTGTCACAGGCGGTAGGTAAGTAGAACAACAGAGAAGTAAAAAGTACAGAAAATGTGAATACACCAGATTCGCTAATTTAAATTAACTTTGAATTCCACTTTCAAAATGCTTCCACAACACAATGCTCTGACTACCAGACAACCATAGGTCTGTGAACCTAGTCAATCAACCAGTAGGCCTGTATGACTTAATAAAGCAAGCAGTAGTCCTACATGACCCCAGTCAACAACCCCCCCCAAAATATGATCTTTATCAAGTAAGTGTACCTATACCTACTTGGCAGGATCATGGAATGATCATTAAAACATAATTTTGATTTTTTAAAATAAAATCTCTCTACCAATCATATTTTGGCTCTACCAATCATATTGTTGCTCTGCATGTTGAAGCCCTGCATGTTGAATCATATTGAAGTCCTGCCCCCACCTTCAGAGTTGATGTGTTATGCAAATTTAGTAGCCTCCACTGTGTATTTTTCCAAATAAAGAGCTATAATTGGGTTGACTGGAACTTCACCTCTGTCTTCTTCATGCAATCATTGCTAAAACAGTGTGTGAGTAAAGACACGAGCACACTGAGTTGTAGCAAAATGTCTCAAAGTGGCTGTGGTCAGCTAACCAGCCAATTTTGTTAACTTTTATATTCACATTACATAATTATTAGCAAACTAAACTACAAAGCATCCACATATGGAATGTTGGCTTGTCTGACAGGCTGCCAAAAGAGTTGTTTCATTTACCTATGTAGCAATGCCATATTCTTCTGTAGCTGTCATGTGTAATAATATTATTAATATTACTATCAAGAGGGAGGGGTTTATGTAGGCCTGCTCTGTAGGGGTACAAACGTATGCATTTTATCATGCTCAAGTTTTCTTGCACTCATGCTCAAGTTTCTGAGAATCTGGCAGGAGAATTTCAGAAAGTCAGGGGTTCTGGTAACAAGTTTTGTTGAATGATGCTTCCCTTTCAAGCGTCCGTTGGAGATATCAGCCCTGGTGGATAATTTCAGCCCAGTGTTGTGGAAGACAGTACACTCAGCCTTAGAGTACTTCCTGCTACAACATGCCCCTGAAAAACCCATTGTTTAAGGAAATGCTGAATCTCTTGGTAGGAAACAAATGACAAAGTCCATTGAGGGGGGATCTGCTCACACAAGCAGGTGGGAGATGTAACACATTAACTGACGATTGATTTATCATTTGCATGTTACCGTAAGACACATGCACAAATAAACATTTCACTGAATAGCTGTCTATCAGCCTTTCTTTCACTGACAGACTCAAGATCACATCTCATGTTTTACTGGGCATTTTTATGAGGTTCAAAGTTATTAATTGAGATCACACAGGAATTCAGCTCCTTCATGTTTAAATGAAATAACATAGCATTACAATATAATATAACTACAATTCAGGTACTATTTAATGACAATGTTTTTCTTAAGAACTTCTCCTCGGCTTCAAAGCTTCTGTTCAATCCATCATCAAATTCTTTAAATACTAATTCTTAAAACTCTGATTTCTCAATTGTAATTTTACTCTTAAGTGTCCATCAGAAGAGGATGGGTTCATATTAATACTGTTAATACTGAGTAAATCTTAAAATTAACCTGCATTTAAATAATTATATACCAGTCTTGATCAAAATCAGTCTATAGAAGTAATTGTCATTAGTATTGAATGGCCCATGTCCTAAATTTTTCCATGTATAATAATTCAATAACAATAATTTGTGAATAATTATTCATTAGAATAATTGAATAAATGAATTTGTTTTTACATAGTAATTTCCCATCCTTTTTTATCCATTAGAATTAAAGAGGTTGTTTTTTCTTTGCGTTTAACTTTGATGCATGTACAGTGGAAATCACAGCATGGGGTCAGAAAAACTTCTGAAAAACACTGTCTATGAAAACAGTTCAGTGCTGCATCCACAAATGCTAATTAAAACTCTTAAACACAAAGGAGAAATCATATATAAACAGGATCCAGAAACGCTGCTGCATTCTCTGGGCCTGAACTCATTTAAAATGGACTGAGGAGTAGTGGAAAAGTGTCCTGTGGTCTAACAAATACACATTTGAATTTCTTTTTGGAAATCATGGACACTGTGTCCCCCGCGCTGAAGACCACTCAGCTTGTTATCAGTGCACAGTTCATAAGTCAGTATTCATGATGGTACAGGGAGACATTAGTGCACATGGCATGGGTGACATGCACATGTGTGAAGGCGCCATTAATGCTGAATGATATATACAGGTTTTGGCAACATATACTGCCAGCTTCTTTTTCAGTAAAGGTCCTGCTTATTTCAGCAAGACAATGTCAAACCTCATTCTGCATGTATTACAGCAGCATGGCTCTGTATTAAAAGAGTCCGGGTGCTAAGCTGGCCTGCCTGCAGTCCAGACCTGTCACCACTGAAAACATTTGGCACATTAAAAAATGAAAAATACGACAAAGGAGACCCTGAACTATTGAGCAGCTGAAATCCTATATTAAGCAATAATGAGAAAACATTTCACTTTTAGAACTACAGCAGTTGGTTTCCTCAGTTCCCAAACACTTACAGAGTGTTGCTCAAAGAAGAAGTGAAGAAACACAGTGGTAAGCATGCCCCTGTCCCAATTTTTTTGGAACGTGTTGTTGGTATCAAATTCAAATTGGGCATATATTTTATATATATTGGGCATAAAATTTCTCAGTTTCAACATTTGATATGTTCTCTTTGTAGTATTTTCAATAAAATATAGGGTTTAAATAATTTGCACATAATTGAATTTTGTTTTTATTTACATTTTGCACAGCATCCCAACATTTTGGGAAATGGGGTTGTAAATTACTGGGCTGAAACATTCCCTATAACTTCTTCATGAGTGGGTGGAGCTAATCTGCTGTAATAGGTAGATATATGTTGTATGTTATATGTGTGTTGGGGCTATATCCTGCAAAGTACAGACATGGACATAGTGGGGACATCCAGGTGCTGGACATTCATGCAGTGGTGGAACATGCAGTGGTGGAATGCTGCTGAATCTGGCCAGAGACATTCAGCAGGGCAGGGGTTCTATTGATCCATTCATTCTTTTTAAGCATGATGGTCCATTGGAGGTTTCAGTCCTCCTGGAATTCAGCCCAGTGTTCAGTGTTCTGAAACTGAAACTCCACTCAGCCCTATAACTACAGCATGCCCTGAGAAGCCTTGGTTTGAGGAAATGCATAATCTTTTGTTAGGAGGCAAATGACAAAGTTCATTGAGGAAGGACCTGCTCGCTAAAGCAGGAGGGAGATGTGACACACTAATTGAGCACTGTTTTGACAACGTGTATTTCACTGTAAACACACGCTTGGATTAATATTTCAGCCATTGAGAACAGATGTCTATCAGCCTTTCTTTTACTCACTGGATAAGGGTCATATCTCATGTTTTATAGGGCATTTTGTTTGAAAACTTTAACTTTCTTTTGTATATATAAAATGACTTCCAAAGAATGCTATCATATAATGCCATGAAATTACCCTCAATCAAGATAAGGATGACATAATATAACAAGGGAACTACTGTTTGATCTGAATGCTTCTTTTTAATGCTTAATTAGTTTTCTTTAATCATATTTCTCATAACTCTCATTTGTTAATCATAATTTTACTATGTGGTGTCAAGCAGAGGGGAGAGGGTTCCCCTTTTTGAGTTTTTCGTTCCTTCAGTGCTTCTTTCTCAGCCGCTGACTCCCTCAGCTTGCTCATTGAAAATGTTGCTGTACATTTTTCGTACAACTGGTTTATAATGGTTTTATTATTAACAGTTACATTACATATATATTAAATAGACAAAAAAGAAATATGTAGTATAACATTTTAATATGATACTGACATTTCAGCATTGACTACAGGATGTACAAATAAATGCATGAACATTTTTAAATGTGTCACACTAGAGGTGTCATCTCTTCTGGACATCAGGCTAGTCCTCAGTGTAGGAGATAAATGATGAAGTATTACTAAGCAAGGACACACTGACATTATGATGTTGTGGCAGTTTGATCTGAATGCCTTTAATGCTTGTCTAAGTATTTGAGTTTGAGTTCCCCTTTTGAGCGTTTAGGAGTTTTTACTGCCACTGTGTCCCTCAGCTTGCCAACATTTATAATGGTTTAATGATTCCATTATTAGCAGATACATATGGCATGATTATATGCACTGAAAACAGAAATATAAATAAATATGTGATATGTCTTTTCTCATTTATGATACTGGCATTTTAAATAAATGCATGAAAATGCTGGACACTAAGCGTCCACTGAAGGAGTCAGCCCTGTTAGATTCTAGCCCAGTGTTATGCACTCTGGTTCAATGTTCTGGAAGACAATCCACTCAGCCCTATAGTACCTTCTGATACAGCATGACCTGAAAACATGTGTTTTTAGGAAATGCAGGATCTCTGAGTAGGTGACAAATGACAAAGTTCATTGAGGAAGAACTGCTTGTTTAAACCAGAGCAGGACGTGACACACTAATTGACCATTTGCTTTGACGACACATATCTCACTGTAAAACACTAAACACTCAGATTAATATTTCAGCCTTTGAGAACTGCTGTCTATCAGCCTTTCTTTTATTAACTTTTATTGATTTACTAGTGTTATAAAGTAAATGGATGTTTCACAGAAAGTCATCAACTTCATGTCCATGAAAAAATATGATAGCAATACAATATTATATATTGACGCTTTCTGAAGAAAGACACGTGTCTCCAAAATAACTTCACAAGAGGTGACAACTTTTCATGTAAGTTAATGTAGAGGTTTTATTCTAAGTGTCTTTGTAGCATTTCTATTGCTGCATTCCTCATGAAATTTTTACACAATGTAATAGACAACTGTCATGTTAACATGATGTGGAAAAAAATCAACAAAAACTGAGACATGCTTTTTTTAATGTGATGATACATTGCAGCATTTAATACTACTTAACAACAATCTTTAATACACTTCTAATATTAGTCACTGTTTTTTCTCATGGATCTCTCCACTGTATGATCTAAATGCTTGTTTAATGTTTAATGTTTTATCCAGTTCCTTTAATCAACTCCCTTTTGTTAATTTTGCTGTCTAGGGTCATTCAGAGGAGGTTGGGTACCCCTTTGGAGTCTTTAGTTCCTCCTTCTTCCTCATGCTCTTAGCAACCTTTTCCACTATAGCCCTCAATTTGCTGTTTAGGGTCTTGAACCTGATTTTGGTGAAGCCCTATCCATCGTAAAACAACGCCCCATAAATACATTTGAATTTAATCCTCTACTGCACGCATTATGCGAGCAATAATAATAATAAAAAAAATTCAATTCACTTTTCTTGCATGAAATCGACCTGATTACTAAATTCAAAAACATTTTTTAAATAATAATATGTGCAGGGGTCCTTTTGGGGTATGTTGCCCTGAGGCACATTGTGTGACAATGGGAAGAAATGATATAAGACCATGTTCCCTGAAGTGGCGAGATCTGGCTTGAGACTGGCTAAATCCATTCCACTGCCCTACAGTGTTGCTTCTAGGTACCAAACAAATTCTAATAACATGATACTGAATGTTAAAAAAGAGGTTTAAAAGTGTCCATTAAGAGATAGTATGGCCAAATACATCCTTTTATTGACTTACTCAAACTCTTCCCTTTATTATTAACCCTGTCATTGTTGTTAAATATATGAAATGTTAGTGTAAAGTGAGGAAAATTGGTTTGTTGCCTAGAGGCAACGTCGTGCAATAGAGGGTTAACTTAATGCAGTGTTTTCAGACATGTGAGCCCAAATTATCATATCAAAAAGCTAAACCGTCTGAGATATGCAAACTATCCTAATTCATTCCATGTATAATGACTTTGAAAGTACATGTTGAAGTTCTGTAGTCTTAAATATTGTGCAATACAACAGTTTGCAAGAAAAATAAAAACCTTGCTCCAATATTAATATTATAATTATAAATAATAATAAATATAAATAATATTATATTTATCTAATTATCAGTAGTTAAAACTGGGATATTTAAACACATTATATAATATACAAAAATAAATAAATGCAGTATAAAATTTAAACTGATACTGACATTTCAGTCTTGGCTAGAGAATTTACAAGTAAATGCATAAAAATGTCTACACACTTCAAAACAGAAAAAGGTCTATCAGTCTTCCTTTCATTTACAGAATCAAAATCACACCCATGTTTTACAAGACATTTTAGAAAGCCTTTATTGGTTTATGTGTTATAAAACAAAATAGAAATTTCACACCAAGTCATCTCAGTCAACATGCACACAAAATAAGATAAAACCATTACAATAAAATATACGATATACAATACTACTTGTGAGTAGTACTAAATATTACTTCACCTCTCAGTGTTTCTTCATGTTCTTAGGGAGTTTTTCTTGCCTCCATTGCTCTCAGCTTGCTTATTAAGGGCTTGACCCAATTTCTGTGAAGCTACTTCCTTACAACACTTGTAATAAGTGCTATACAAACAAATTTCCATACGTGAGTACCCACATCATAATAAAAGCTAAATCTATACATGAATGATGGAATATGAAAGGTAGTACTTAGCAAAGTATGCAAATTATACAAACATTATATTAGACATCATCATAAACTGCTTTTACATTCTGTGCCATATGCTATGCTATTACATTCAGTTCTGTAGTATGTGTAGCTTAAACATTGTGCAATACAACTTACAGCTTACCAGAAAAACAAAACAGTATTCATACATAGATAATGGTTCAGCATTACTAGTTACAATCGGCATAATTATACATTTTAAAGTATATCATTTTATTCTGATACTGATATTTCATTATTGTCTGCACAATTTACAAAAGAATGCATGAAAATGTTTTAGTGTATCACACTAAGCTGAGTGAGAATCATGTGTAACAAAAATAAACCAGTTGGCCTTAAGAGATGGCTCTCAGAGCAGCTCTGAATAATTTGACTTTTGAGGTAACTCTTGCATTTATTATTTTATTTCTGAGCACTTTTATGAAAAGAAGGACCAGGACAGCAAATGTCTGAATGAAGAACATCTCTGCTGATTTTGACACTAGGGCTCACCATCTGGGTATCCTCTTTAATGGAAAACCCTACTGGAAATCAGCCTAGATGAATGCAGTATTACTGGATTAGGGGCAATCAGGGTCAGCGTTCTTCCATGGTAGTGAATTGCTAAATATAAGCGACTGATCCGGAACAGCTCTTTGCTTGCTGGAAGCTCTAGGAGACAAATTATAAACATTTGAAAATTCATGTGCATATGGATCCATTTTTAACTCTTTTTGAGAGGCAAAACCTGAGTTAGAGTAAGCAAACACTGACTGATCCTTCATGTTGTTGTGTTGCTTTGTAGTATTTTCATGTTCGATGGAATTGTGTGCCTTACCACAAAATCCCAATAAGGACAGGAACACGGGTATGAATACGACACCATGAACCAGCCCAAAAAGGATGACTAAGAACATGATCTTAAAGAACGTCCTGAAAATGTAACTTTGTGAGGCTGCCAGCACCACTACCCCTGCAATGGTCGACACTGCTGCCTGGATCATTGGATAGCCAAGGTTGTAGAGAGCATCTATAGCCTTCTTATTTCCTGAGGGCTCATTACTTGAGACAAAAGCATAGGATATGTGAGCAGAGAAGTCAACAGAAAAACCAATGCAAATGACCAGATTGATCATAGATATGGAATCTAGATTAACATCCCACAGTGCCATGAAACCGGCCACGCCCACAATGACAGATGCAATAGCAAATGTGACCCAGAGAGAGCAGATAGGGTTTGGAATCAACAGTAGGGATATGACCAACATAGCCAGAGTAGCGACTACTACATTTTGGATAGTGTTGCTAACTATGACAGCATATTGGTCAAAATAGATAAATGCATAGTGGTACACTAACAGATCAACTGCTTGGCAATTTTCAGCAGTTTCTCTAAAAGCATTCAGCATGTTTTTTTCATCAATGGCTCTACTAATGTTCACTGTCTGAACAAACATGCGAGAGGCAAGAATTTGGTTGTCAGTAAAGTTGACATCCTGACTAAATCTTGAAACTTGTAGAAATCCAGGCAGGCTGGTTTTGAATATATTCTCATCATTTAAATCTAAAGTGTCTTTTCCATAAAGCATGTAAGACTGAAGCCAAGAAATAAGCAAATCTTTGGACGTCATGGAGAGATTATTAAACTCTTGAAGACATAAGTCAAGACTCTCTCGTGCACTAGTGTTCCAGTATTGAAATTCATCATCCTTGATAACTATCATGACATTGGGACCATACTCTGAAAAGTATTTCTTTTCCTTATCATAGTATTCAACAACATATGAGCTGTCTACAGCTAAATTTTTTAGTTCAATTCCTTCTTGGATTTGTAAGCATCCATAGATGCTAGCAGCCAAATAGCCACAGTAGAGAATGATCATAAATACTTTAGTGCAGGAATGTGTCAAAAATGGCCCATAGTATTTCTTAAAGAACAAATGAATTGGCATTTCTTTTTCAGTACCAGTCTCCTTATCGTAAGCCCCTCCTACATAACATATATTTCCATCAGGATTGTCCTTTTCTTCTGGTACTACCATGCAGGTCAGCCAATGTCTATTGCCCTGTTCTCGCCTTCCATTTAGAGCTAGAAAGGCACCAAAAAATGTGATGTTGTAGATGTAGCAGAATAACACTGCTGTACCAGTGTACATACAGAAAGACTGCACTGAGCGGAAAGGGGTCATAAGGCCAATGTAGAAAGCTAGAACATCAGTTAGTGTGGTGATAGTGATGGATACAGCTGCTTCTTTATATGTTTCTGCCAATCGCTCTTCAACTTGATCTTTAACTTTAGTCTTCTGCCAGCAGGAGATCATAATGAACATGTCATCAACTCCGATTCCTGGACAGATTGCATGAAGTAGTAAATTAGTAGTAAATCATAAACATCTACAATCATAACTTAAGCAAAATGTGAAATATCACAGTAAGGCTCACCCAGAATCAAAAATGGAGCTGAAGCCACTGTCATAGCAAAGGGCATTCCACAGAAGAGCAGCAACCCAAAACTGGACAGCACAGCCAGACCAGCGGAGAGTACCCCAAATGATGCAACCCACACCTTGTTCCTCACACAGTCCAATCTACAGAAAGTAAATGAATGACAAATTATAGTGGAAACTTATATGAAATAATCAACTAATCAATGGAAGATGTTTATGTAAATATACAGCTAGTGCTGAAATGCCCAGTGAAAAGAATAATCCTACTTAAACATTGTCGGAAAATACAGATTTAAGAAATACTCAATCTTGTGTGTATAATGTATAAAACACCACCACAGAAAACATTCCAAAAATAGTATTTATCCATTTGACAGTGCACCTATGATGTTTCAAAATCAGTCATAATCAGCAAAATCAAAACATGGTCAGAAATTTATCTTCACACATTGTGTAGAGATGTATTTTTCATTAACGCACCTCAAGCAAGATATAATTGAGATGGTAATGGCTAAAAAATAAGTGATGGAAAAGAAAGGAATCACAGAAGCTGAACTGCTCTCAAACTCCTCTTCTCTTGATAAGGAAGTGAAGTAAGACACAGACACCTAAACAGACAGAAAATACAAATTAATGTGACGTCTCATAATCTCAAAACAGGCTTTTCTAACCTCTAAAAGACAGTCATGTGACAATTGCACGTCGTTAAAAATATTTGGAAAAGTCCCTAATAAATAATGTTGTAAAATGAAAGTTTACTTTTATTTGAACTGTATGATCACTGCCAACATTATTATAAGTGTCAACAGCTTATTTAATAAATCAACAAAAGAATATTTTTTGAGGCTATGGTGAGATTTTTCAACTCATAGCACATATTACATAAGCAAAAGTATAGGTACACACCAATGGAAGACGATGTCTAATTAATTGATGCAGGATCTATAGGAACATCTTTACTGCTGGTCACTTACAGACTAATGTTGAAAAAGCAGGCCAGAATGTCTAGTAGTGATCTACTCACCGTGTTCAGTCCTGTGTAGTTGGAAAAAAAATGTATAAACGCTTTCAGCCACTGAACGGTTTCGTTTAAGTTTTCTTCTTTTAAGAAATAAAAAAGTCTCATCGCCTTTGCACTATTAACCTTCGAGCTACCTTCTTTTAACTGTACACCCCCCAGGACTGACCCTAAGAAGACCCCTTTATGCTCTGGATACTCAAGAGTGATATCTGAAATTTTACTGGCGGTGTAGTTTATAATGTCTAACACTGGATTCGACATGCACGTTCCATCATTTCGAGCACAAAGGCTTGCAAAAGGGTTCTCTGTATTAAGACGTTTCACTTGTTTGTCTAAGTTAATTATTTCTGTAAGCGCGTCATCTGTTAATATGTTCTGCAAAGCTGTAATTATCAGGGAGCCATATGTTCCCTCTGTTGAGAGCCGTAACTGTGAGAAATCTCCAGTGTTCTGGAAGTTATCTTGTACAAACGCCCTCTCTCGTTTAGCGAGGCCGTTCACAGGTGTGAACTGATCCTCAATGCCGTTTGCCTGTCTGTCGCGAAGAAAAATGAAACCCGCTCCAAGACCACCAGACAAGAACAAAGGCAGAATCAAAAACCACCACGGGTGGCTACCAACAAAACGCCCGAACCATCTAAAGCCCGAGGACAGCGGTTTTTCTAAGCAGTCAGTTTTGCATCTAGACATTTTCCTGTAAAGGCTGTGTCTACTTAAGCTGCTCAAAGCCCCCTCTCCCTCTGACCACCACAGCGTAACTAGGCGCCGACCAGCAATACTCCTGAAACATATCAACGCGTCAGGATACTCATTAACCCAGCTCAGTTCCTGTGACGACGACAAAGCCATCAGCTGAGCAGCCAAGCCTATTCCAAAGAAACTGTTTTATGCTGTGAGAGTGGAGGGAGCCATCACGTTAAACAGCGACATAAAATACGATCCAGAGCCAAATATGGATTCAAATCAACAAACTCAACCGCGCTCATAGTCTGTCCAAGAGGAGGTAAGTATTAAGATACACAAAACATCCAAAAGTTGGTCATCTGCTCATGCAGTGTTTGTACTGAAATCAATATTTGATTGGATTGAAAATGACTCCGTCTCCCTTTGCTGCAGTTACAGCCTCTACTCTACTCAGGGCTGTCAAACTCAACCACTTAAAGGGTCATATTAAAAAATGTAATGGGCCAGAGAACACCTGTGTTTTTCTTTCTTTTACATATTTTGCTAAAACCCAAATACGGCGACAGCAAATAGGCACTTGGAGTAGACCTTGGAATATGAGATGAATACTTGAAAAATACTATACATACATATATATCAGTCCACCTTAAATGAGCTCGGGCCCAGAGAAGGTGGTGGCATTTCTAGATTCTGTTTATTTATGGTTTCTTCTTTGCACTGTAGATTTTTAACTTGCATTTGTGGTGAAGCAACAAACTGTGTTCACAGACAATAGTTTGTGCAGTGATTTCCACTACAGAATCGTGTTTATTTTTAATGCAGTGCAACCTGAGGGCCCAAAGATCGTGGCCAGCCAATACTGGTTTTCGGCCTTGTCCCTTGCACACAGAGATTTCTCTGGATTCCCTGAATCTTTTAATAATATTATGTACTGTAGATGATGACGTTCTTTGCTATTTTACCTTGAGAAGTGTTGCACTATTTGCCCGCACAGTCTTTTACAGACTGGTGAACCCCTCCCCATCTTCATTACTGAAATACTCCACCTCTCTGGGATGCTCTTTTTATACCCAATCATGTCACTGATTTACTTTATTAGTTGTTAAGGTGTTTTTTAGCATTACACAACTTTACCAGTCTTTTGTTGACCCGTCCCAACTTTTTTGAAACAGCTAATTCAAAATGGGGATTTATTTTTAGAAAACAATACAATTTCTCAGTTTTAACGTTTGATATGTTGTCTTTGCAATATTTTCAATTAAATATAGGATTTAAATGATTTTCATTCTGTTTTTATTTACATTTTGCTCAGCTCCCAACATTTTTGCAAAAGGAATTTTATGACATTCTTCATTCTGGTGATCACAGAGCACAATATTAAAAAGCTCCTATAATCCTATGATAATCAATTTTTCTTATTAATTCATAATAAGAAAAAAATGTCTGAGAGAATAAAAAAAATCCTTTGAACAATCAAACAATCATAAAAGTGCAATCAAAAAATCATAACAATCAAAAAAGAAATTTGTTTCTTTAGTCCCATGTTATATTGAGCATCTGGCAGCTGAGGTCCCAGAGTCGCTGTGCTGTTGTATCATCCATAGCAGCATTGGAGCAACTAGCAGGTGCACAGTCACTGTGAAGAAGATAGTAGAAGGTCAGTGTAGTGCAAACTTGTTGTTGTATCTTTATGGAAAAAAATCATAACAAAACAAAACAAAAAAAAAAACAGTTAACGGTTTAGAATGGTGTGCCACATGTACTGATCTTACCTATAATACTTGCCACTCTCAGTCTCCAGCTCAGGAGCTACTGCACAGTAGTTGGTGGTTTGAGCTCCCTGCACTGCTGTTTTGGTAAAGGGCTTTATCAACCACATAGCTGCCTGCTGCGGCTGATTCAGGTGTCTCCACAGTTCTGTCTGCACTACGCCAGGGTGAAGAGCATATGTTGTGACACCCGTACCTGTTAAAAACAATTAGGACTGAGAATGAGGGAGGAAGGGGATGTACGTTGTCTTCAGCCACTAGGCCCCAGCTAATCAGACACTTATACAACTAAGCAGAGCTAAGCCATTAGCATTTGCCTCAAAACAAATTCCCAGCGCCTTCCTTAGAAGAGGCATGTTACCCTTCCTCAACATAACTTATGCTGCTCATCTAGTATACATCAACCGGGCATTTCATTTAGTTCACCAATCCTGAATCTACACTGTTGGACCATTTTATCTGGTCAAGTTATTATATAGGCACACTTCGTAGTTCTACACTAACAGGTTGTAGTCGATCTGTTTCTTTGCATACTTTGTTAGCCCCCTTTTCCCCTGTTCTTCAATGGTTAGGACCACCACAGGGCAGGTATTATTTGGTGGATCATTCCCAGCACTGCAGTGACACTGATGTGGTGGTGGCGTGGTAGTGTGTGTTGTGCTAGTACGAGTGGATCAGACACAGCAGTGCTGCTAGAGTTTTTAAACACTGTGTCCACCCAATGTCCACTCTATTAGGCACCCCTACCTTGTTGTTCCACCTATAGAGGTAGAGTTAGACATAATGGCTCATCTGCTGTTAGTTATTCTCCAGTCTTTCATCCAGGCCATAGGACGCTGTTGGCTGGATATTTTTGGTTTGTGGACTACTCTCGGCCCAGCACTGGCACTCAGGTGTTTACGAAACCTCAAATTTCACCATGATTTGATTCAATTTGATTTTGATATTGAATATACAACTGTAAGTGGAAGAAGGATTACAGATAAATAAATACATCCAGACGTTTACTGTTGTATTCAAAATAGCCTGAGACTTGTATGAGCACATGCATAATGATATGTAACATTCCAAAACATATGCAGTTGATTCACCATTTGTACATCCCTTATGACAAATCTAACTGTCAGAGTTAGCAGCACTCACCCTCTAGTTTTTTGGCCAGGCAGCGAGTGAAGAGCACGTTGGCCAGTTTGCTCTGACTGTAAGCTTTTGACTTATCATAGCTCTTCTCGCTGTTGAGGTCATCTAGATTGATGGTCCCCCACTTATGCGCCATGGATGATACATTGATGATCCGAGCTGGGGCAGATCTTTTAATCAGGTCCAGTAGTAGATATGTCAACAAGAAGTGACCTATGAGACCATGTGGACAGCAATGAGTGCTCTTTCAATGACAATTCTCTTGAATCATCAAGTCAAATTACTCGTTTAAAATCGCTCAAACTTACCCATGTGGTTAACCCCAATTTGCATCTCAAAACCATCTGCTGTTTTGCCATAAGGACATACCATCACTCCAGCATTGTTAATTAGGATGTTGACTGCTTTCTCCTCTAAGAAAAAAAAGACGTGTAATTAGATAGGATCATACACATTTTAAAAGGGAGATTTTGCAGATAATTTATGTTGACTTATCTAATATGTACATTGTTTTTTTTATGGTTTTATACAATCATATGCATTTTTCAGTTCTCTGACACTTCCAAAATAAATTTATTACTACTGTCACTGAAATCATGAAGTTTAAGTTCATGCCCACTGATTATGCTGTACTTACATCTGAACACTACATAGTGCAGGTGGTAGTGAGTGTATGAAGAAAGCTATGGGTATGTAGAACATATCAGGCTACAATGAACCTCCAGCTGAAGCAATAGCTTATATGTGTCGGTCATATTCTTTAGTAATGAATGTTATGATTAACTAAAGAGAAAGTAAAAATGCCCCTCATAGGGTGTAGAAGTGGCTTCATCAATGTGTTTCTTGATTGCTACCTAATGACTAATTGGACACCAAATGAAAAGAAACTAAGTGACAAGCCTAAACTCAAACAAGGACATCCATCCATCACTGACTTGCTTTGCAGAAAATTCAGTACTATACACAAGAGATTCCCAACCTGTTCCTCAGGGCTGACCCACGACTTTGCTTGAACCCAGTTCCCACCTGTTTTTAAAAAAATTCTGCCTAGCTCCCGAGTGGCGCAACCGTCTAAGCGTTGGCCCTATCATCAGGAGATCGCGAGTTCGATCCCTGGTGATGCTACAGCCATCCGTGGCCGGGAGTCCGAGAGAGCACAATTGGCCTCGCTCTCTCTGGGTGGGTAGGATGGCCCCTCCCTCTCCCCCCATCACTCAGCGCGATGCTAGTCAGCGCAGGCGTCTGTTAGCTGACGTAACAGATCTGGCGGTTGGCGCTTTCCTCCGAGCGCGTTCGGTGTCCAGTGACGTTGCGTGAGCGGCAGCTCGAAAAGAAGCGGTGGTTGGCTTCACAGGTCTCGGAGGAAGCCTGTGTTAGCCTTCACCCTCCTAGCGTTGATAGCATCGTGTGATTGGGGGAGTCCTAACTAGCGGGTGGAATTGGAGACGACTAAATTGGGGAGAAAACCGGGTAAAAATAATAATTCTGCCTATTTTGAATATTGATATATAAACAAAACCACTCAGAGTGGTCTGATGTGAAATTGTGCACTATAGAGAAACTTACCAACTTGGATTGGTTATGATATTAACCAGAGGTTGCCATGTCTACAACACACATAGTAAAGTTATTTGCTATTCAAAATGACCTGTGCACCTGCATATGTGTTCTGAATTTTATATGTTGATAACGGTAAAGCGGTTGTAAATCAAAAAAATAAAGTTTTCTTTGGTTGCTATTTTGCCTTACAAAGCCATGCATGAACCTCTGCACTGTGAATGTATTTAAAAACAATGTATTAGGCTAAAACCTTAGTAGCTATTGTGATGTCTCGGGCAACAGGAAATATATGTATAACCATTTCATGTAATAGCTTTCTGTGAGTAAGCTTTTAGAGGCATTAAAAACACTGTGGAGGTCTGGTTCCAATCACCACTACTGTGAAAAAGCATGATTGTAGTCTCTCTAGAATGGCATATTTCACATCTTACAAATGCGAATGACTTTGTTTACTGATCCTAATGACTTAATTATGTAAAAATGTACTTTTTAACAAACACATGTTAGGAGCAGAGATTATATGGAACAAAATGTAGAACATCAGAAGGAACTGAGAACTAGTTTGAGAACTACTGCTATACACTGCGTTCAGTGCAAGAACAACAAACTGCAATGGTAAGGTGATGCTTGATGTTTCTCTTGATGAACTCTGATGTTTCAGATGTACAGTAACATAACATGGTCTGAAGGGATGTAGATTATTTTGTCTAGTTTTGATTTGTCATGATGAATTTGCAGTATATGTAGATTGTCTAGTTTACATATAATTTGAACAAAGATATAACTGCTTTGACCAAGTCTGTGTTAGAGGGGGAGGACACCTGCAGGTGGTCTCACCTCACCTCACACTCTCTCTCTATATCTTTCTCTCTCAACTCTTAAGAGTGTTAACCTGCTGATTTTCTTTGAGCTTTTGTCTTGGTTGGGCCTTTGGGTGTGAGGTTGTGTGCATTAGCATGAACGTGTTGACCTGTTGTGATTATGTTTTGCTCTATTTTTATCCATTCTGTTTCCTTTCTCATGTTCCTGTAATGCTGAAAAACATTTTTCTTATTAAATTTTATAATCTACTTTTGAAATTCAGTGTCTGGTCTTCTCTTCTTGGTTTTTGGGTTGTATTACTTCACGGACGTTATAAATAGGTGTTTTCCATACATTTCTAAATTTCTAGTCTTAGTCATGCTGTGGTAAATTACCCAGCACAACAATCAGCAGTTATTTGCTAGGCAGGAAAAAGAGTACAATGCTAACAAGCCCTTCAGCAGTAGTGAAACTATGCAAAGGTGGAAATTACATTGTGCATACAGTAAAGCATATTTAAGCTCATTTTCTTTCTTTTTTTTTTTACCAGATTAGGCAATAATTTACAAACACAGTATACAGGAACAATTATTTATGCAATTTCCTTGGTCATAAAAGTAGCAAATATTTAATATTTTATCACAGATACTTGGCTTTTAAGCATGTTGTCAGACCACGATCATATAAATACTGGAAATTATAGGCAGTCTAGTCTCAGTAATATGTAGACTAAATATGATTTCACTTTGCACAAGGGCTTCAGTGTACTATCACCTCACTGATTTTGCAATAGCACAACAATACAGGGTTGCGTAAAAAGTATCTACAGGAATCTCTTGCTAGTGTTGTTGTGCATGACTCAACTGTCATAAAGAAACTGCACAAGTGAATGGCTCAAAGCAGGAGGTCAGCTCTGCTGATTCACCCATAAATTCTACAATGAATATGCTACAGAACGTAAGGCCAATGTAGATTTTGATATGAGACAATGACTCAAAATATTCATGCCACTACAGAACGGTTCTAACACCTTGCAGATCATGTAAGATCAAGACATACAGCAGGAATGTTTCATGTCATTATTTCTGCTAAACCTACACAGTAGCAGTACCTAGATGTGACTAGGTTGTGTACATACTAGTAAATCTAACGGGTTGTGAGGAAGAGAAGCCTACCTATATGCTACACTATACTTTGGATTATTTATGGTTGTTGCAATTAATATTCATATGATAAAAGTAGGTACATTCATGTTTGACAGAGTTTAAACAGATTTTTTTCAGGCACAGATCTGCAGTGGCTCCAAGAACAGCTATAAAGAGTTAAAATTCACGTTGTATCATACTGAAAATATGAGGTCTAGCTCTCTTACCACTATTGATAGTCTGAGCAAATTCTCTGATTGACTTGGAGTCAGACAGGTCAAGTTTTTTGGTGACCACACTCTGATTTCCAGATGCTTCGATGACCTCTTTCAATGCTGCATCAGCTTTCTCCATATCCCTGCAAGCCATGATGATTCGTGCACCTGGAAATGGGAATGAGATTTTACTAACTGTCTTTGTGACACAAATTACAAAGCATAACAATCCTTCAATGACTGAACTAATGATACACTACATTATAAAATCTCCAGATTGAGTTCATGGTACATTGTTGGGTAAACTGAAGTGCTGGTAAATAGTGAACTTAAACTGTTCTTAAACCATTACACAGGAATCAATAAGTTGGCCAACAGGTGGTTTACCTCTCTTTGCCAAATCAATGGCAGTTTCTTTACCAATTCCAGTATTGGCTCCAGTAATAATAACAGTTTTGCCGTCCAGCTTTACATTAGATGACCACGGTCGAAAAAAGTTTCTGTGGGGAAAATATCGGCGACGTTTTTATTGATTAAGTCAATGAATCAACACAGAGTAAAACAATTTAAGCACTTAATCTCTGGTATAACCCATCATAAAGCTACATGCATGTAAATGCTATTCATAGAAATCAGATAGACTATAATAAACAGGTTATTAGCCTCATCTCCCTTCCCGCTTTCAGATAACAGATTCTCGAGAAGAGCAGGTTCCAGTGTAAAGTACAGCACGATAACACGTATTCATACCTCAGTCCTTGCATGTCCACGACGTGCAAACAGTCGATTTATGACAGAAACAAAAAATACAAAATACACAGCTCGGTCTAGTCCTGAAACTAGCAAGTACGGAATGTGAGAAACGCTAGCTACGTAAACAGGAAACCGAATGACTGGCTCTCGTTCATTGGTTGGAGCTTCCCAGGAGATCCAAACGGGTTACTCAGGTTTTTAATTTCTACATTTGTGCGTTTAGGTCTTTACACCTCTACACGAGAAAGAAGATTACAGTGGTGTAAATAATTAATGGAGGGAAAAAACAAACACGGGTCATCTGATCTGACTTGATTTGCGAGGACCAGGCTGTGTTTTTACGCGTTTGCCACGAGAGGGCAGTAGTAGGTTCGTGTTTTTTTAAACGAGGGATGGGCGATTTCAGGTAATGTTAAAGTTGGTATCTAACGTCTGTGTGATTGGTACAGTGAAAACCAGTACAAAAAAGTGGACATTAAAAACACATTTGAAACCTTTTCCATCAGCATTAAATAAACCGCCACATTAACAGGCTGTTTATGTAGCAAACAATTGATCTGCCTTTAGAGTATTCACTGAATCACGTGGCTGTCTGTGTGCATGTGAGAACCGGAGAGGGTAGATAAAGAAGTAGCGCTTATTCAACATATTTCGCTATTTTATGCTTCACTGCATGCACAACTATGACCTTCATAATATCACTGCACATGAATACAAAAATGTAACCAAGGTTATTTCAACAATAAATAGTATTTTTCCTATTTAACAACAGTAAAACAGGGGGAAATAGGATTTGTTGTACATGTAAATTCCTTTTTACCACCCAAACAAATGGGTTAATAAAATGCACACTATTGTCATTAAACACAGTATTTCTGGCTTTATACTTTAAATAAACCTGTGGAATATTGACGTAGCATCACCCTTTAGGTGCAGTTCTGTTATCATATCAATACAACAAAGTAAGATATAGGATGAGTATGTCTGTTTAATATTTGTCTCTAAAAGTTGTTGTAGCAACACTAACCTCCCATTCCAACCATGTGAGTCACCGATTTTAATGATTATGATTACAAGATTAGCTATAACATTATAAACAGGTTGCACAACTTTGCAGAGCACATCTAGCACATACGTGCACTCTGAATTGCAAAGCTCTAGTGCAATTCCAATACATGCATATGCATTTCTATATCTACCAATAAGGTATTAATTAATCCATAAATCGCTTTGTTTTATATGATGTACAAACTCAAGAACTGCTGAATGTTCAGGGACTCAGCAGTGTTTTGAAGAGTGTTCACTGAGGCAGATTCCAGAAGCACAGACAATATTAAATAAATGCACATGCACGGAGACTATGCTGGACTTTATTTCTCTTAAAGGAAAATAAGGCAATGGAGATGCTGGCATTGGCATTTAGAGCAAAAGGCTATTCTCCTTTTCACAGGTCAGCAAAAGCAACAGCTTCTACTTACAAAACGGACAATTTCAACACAAACACAAGGAGAGAGAAAAAATACATTTGGCTCAAACTGAAACAGAACAGTGCTGAGAAAGATACAAGCAACTGCCAACTCAACTGCAGCATCTACACTGATTAGATAGTCAAGAGTGTGTGTTGCATCAAAAATGGGACAGGATAAGACAAACAACCACATGGAAATATGGAGAAAAATGTCACTGGGTGTGAGATATAGGGGGTGGTGTTACATTGCTGATCTCTGAGTGGTCCCAATCATCATTTTAGGAAAAGAATAAACAGGATTTCAACAATGCAAGTGATAAAAAAGTGTTAAGATTAGCGTTTGAGATTCCTCAAATTGACAATGCAATACATTTTACAGAGGACTCACCAGAGTGCATCACTAAGGCACTTGAGTGTGTGAGAAAGCAGAAGAATCATAAGGAAACTATCAGTGGAGATGCAAAGACATTTAAAGAAGTTGCTGGAATCTTAAGCATTTAACATTCAGAGGATTTTGGAGTGAGGTAGGTTTCACACACACACACACACACACACACACACACACACACATACATATATATATGAAAATGAAGTGCTATTTCATTTTTGGTAAAAAGCACAACAGCACTGACATGAGTTTTAATGTGTGGTGAACTGGTAATGCAAAACTCATACCTTAATGGCATGATTTCGGCAGGTGTAACATTTTGTCACAACAGTGTCAGTAACCTGAGTTGTAGTAATAACAGCTGGCAGTTTGAGAGCTTGGCTGAGTCAGCAAATCAGTGGACATGACAAACTGGTAACAAATAACTCAAAAGCAAATTTAAGAGTAGGAGATTCATCCTTGTGCCCGCGTTCAGCAGAAAACATGCAAAATGCCAGTCAACATTCATCTTTTCTCCTGTGGGGAAAATGTGAAAAGAGAAAGTTGAAAACTTGAAACAAGTCATAAAAGGGTTTTGTTGTGTTTTAAAGCATGGAGCTGCAGTTAATGGGAGTTTCCTTTTAACCCCAGAAAGTTTACAGCACAGTAACAGCATACAGAAAAACAAAATCAAAGGAAAAAGGTACATAACATTTTTGGTTAAAAGGAGCAATGGATTGATGAAAACTGGCAGACTAGAAACTGGCAGTAGACAATACTCTAGTTTATTCACTATGTGAACTTGGTAACTTTTCTTCAAAACAAACCTCACTAAAAATGTTTGCACACGGACCCCCCAAAAAAACAAAAAAAAAAAAAAAAAACTATAAATTCAAATTCTGTAAGTGTAGCAACAGTGATATAATCGAGTCACTGTTAAATATGCAATCACTTTGAATTCATCGTTATTTCACCATGTTTTGCATTTACTACTTTCTACACCATAATTTTTTCATTGTCTCTGATAAAATTGCAGTAGATCCAAAACATACTCTTAAAGAACCTACAAACTGAGTACAAACAGAATCGTTAAGCAAAAACCCAATGTATAAACAGATTCTTCCTAATTGTTAACCATTACTTCAAATAAGACAATTATTCGGTAACTGGAAAGGTAGACAGATACTTTAACAATAGCAAACAACAGGCCAATCACCACCAAACGAAAACTACACATTATTTTGGAGACTGCAGAGACTTCTCTCTTACCCATTAAGGTGCATTGAGCTCTGCAGATCAGAGTGCAGCCTCTCTTTCCTCCTCTTCATCAGCGTTGGCGGAGTGGAACTCTGCCACGTACAGGCTCTTATCTATGGAGCCAGGAATTGGCTTAATGTCAGTCACCAACTGCTCCTCAATGGCCTTTAGACTAAAACGATCATCTGATGTGATCAGATTAATGGCCAGGCCCAGGTGCCCATACCTGCCTAGAGAGAAAACAGAGAACAGAACTTTCTAAAATCACTGAACCAAAAGGAGGCTCACTGTCTCAAACATGACCGTGGTATCAAATAAATGTTTTATTTGAAACTATAATTACAATTTTAGTTTACTCTAGATGGTGTGTTTACAATTGTATATAAAAAGAACAAAAACCTGGTACAATGTTGTGAAATGTTCAAAATGCATTTTAAACAACTTCAATCTCTCATATGGCACTGCATTAAAAACCAGCATGCTTCTATGATGGATATCACCACTTAAGCTCAGGAATGCATTGTCAATAAACACCATTCCTCGCTGCATCCACAAATGCAAGTTAAGACTGTACTATGCAACTCGGAAGCCATTTTCAACAACATTCAGAAACACTGCCTTCTGTGGGCTTAGGTTCATCTGCCAAGGACTGATGCACAGAGGAAATATCTACTGTGGTCTGATGAGACTTTCAAATTGTTTATAAACATAAGGCACACACTGTACTCAGAGTCAAAGAAAAAACATCCAGACTTGACCACCATAAAGCCAGAATCTGTTACGATATGGAGGTGTATTACAGCTCATGGGTAACTTGCACATCTTGAGGCACCATTAACCATTGAAGATATATAAACGGAGCCACATATGGTGCGTCGAGAGAAGTTACATGTTGTTGTATGCTTATCACAGAAAAGTGTTGTCACATCCAATTTTCCTGTGGCCTCTTGGGCCTTTTAAAGAGTTTATTTATTGCAGGAATTCAAAAAGTTAAGAGTACTCAAAATTGAAGAATCTTTAAATTGTGCAGTAAACTTGTAAACTTTACCCAAACTGGTCCAGTTGTAGGGCACATACCTGATCTACCAATGCGGTGTAAGTAGGTCTCTGCATTTTTGGGAAAGTCAAAGTTGATCACCACATTGACAGCCTGGATGTCAATTCCTCTTGTGAAAAGATCTGCACCATAACATAAAATGGTAGATCATGAAAATGTTAAAACACACACACACACACGCACACAGGCATGCACACGCGCACACACGCATCCCAAATTAATATGCAGAGTGTAGTTTTAATACCTGTGCATACCAGGTTCCTACACAGGCCATTTCTGAAGTCATGGAACACACGATTTCTGTACTCCTGGAACATAATAATACTTTTAGAATGTTCAGAGACAGACTGCATAAACATTTATTGCAATATTTCTGGAGGTATGAGGAAAACATAAGATCTCCACTCCCCTTTGTACTGAAAATTACCTGCATCATTTTTGCATGGATGTAAAAACAGGAGTAGCCCAACTGTGTGATCTTCTTAGCCAAAAGTTCTACTCTCTGGGTGGAGTTACAGAAGATGATTGACTGATTGATCTGGAGCTAAAAGTGAGAACATAAGGGGTCTTAAATAAATGAAATACAGATAATTACATCTCCGCAGTGCGGCCTGCTAGTGGGATAAAATGACAAAAACACCTGGTTATTTCTCTCAGTTGTTCAGTTGGTGACGTAAAAAAACGTGCTCAACTTCAGCTCTGAGAACCGAAAATGCATGGTTTCTCAGGCATCACAGGATTTTACCTAGTTAATTATCAATGACTCCTTGAGTTGTTAGGGCAGAAAACACAGAACAGTGACAAATGCTGTACCAGACAAGGCACAAGTAATAAGAAAAAAACTGAAGTGTTTTAGTTTGCCTTCCTACCCTGGAGAAGAGAGTGTTGAGACAGTGCACTTTCTGTCTCTCTGTGACATAGGCATAGTACTGAGTTATGCCTTTCAGAGTCAACTCGTCCATCAGGTTAATCTCATAGGGCTTTCGGAGATGTTTAGCCTGCATGGGACAAAAGTAACAAAAAGAGAAGGGATAAGCAGATGCAGGAAAAACAGGTTGAAGACATTTGATACAAGTATTTGTTCAAAATGAATTCAGATGTTTAAGTCAGTGGGAACCGGAGGAGGGGAGAACAGGGTTGGCGGCAGCAAAACGCTATTCCACAAAAAACCTAAAACAATCAAGTTAAAATAGGTGCACAAGAAAAAACACCTTACAAACCTGCAATCAATACTGCATTATTCTCCATTTTTCCATGATCAGTTATCCTACTGTACAGTAGGAAAACCCACCTACACTTCGCAATTATTTGAAATTTTGGAAAGGGGAGGGGTGGCGCGATTAGCTGGATTTTATAATTGCTGAAGAAATGGCTAGATCTACTACCTATATATAGGTGTCTGACAATCATTCAACATTAACTTTCATTCTCAAGACAACCTTTTTGGATCTCCTTTCATTACACTTTATTCTCTTACCATAAATTTTTGTACACTGATGGGAAAGGTGGCAGAGTAGAGCAGAATCTGCCGATTCTTGTCCAGAAAGCTAATGATTTCCTCAATGAGCATGACAAAGTCTTGAGAGAGCAACTTATCTGCCTAAGGAAGAAGTCACAATGATAAAGAAAACACTCACATGACAAAACACGTACAATACATTTTTCACATGACATTACATTGTTCATATAGATACAGATTTGGTGGACATCAATTCAAATTCAATATTAGTACTCTATACTTTGACAGGTGTCTGACACTAAGGCTATCTGATGTTCATGCTACACAGAGGCAGATTCTCAGGTGACTGGAAAGAAAGAAAGAAATTATATATTATATACACACACACACGACTATGATTCAAGACAATTAATTTTAGAACTATATTAATACAGTCTATAACTATTCAAGACTCAGGGCAATTGGCACGATGTTTCAACACTTTGACAGTCTTATTAACAAACAAACGAGCAAAAACAAACTCACCTCATCCATTACCATCATTTGGACTTTGCCAACTTTGGCCACACCTTTCTTTATAAGGTCTAGGATCCTGCCTGGAGTGGCCATCACAACATGCACTAAGGAAAAGTAAAGAATGATTCAAAAGATGTGATGGTACACCCTGACGATACTAGAGCAGGTAAAATGCAGTTATCTGAATTATTTGAAGTTGTACTAACCTGTGTCATCCAGGCGCATGATATCATCTTTCAGGTTGGTGCCACCAGTGGTAGCCATGATCTTGACTCCACCTAGGTGCTTGCTCATGTTGATACTGATCTGGCTCACCTGTAGAGCCAATTCACGAGTTGGCACCATTACTATGGCTAGAGAATGTACAAGAGTGAAAGTGTGAGTGAATGTTGTAAAAAATCAGATGACATTTCATGTCCAGAGCAAAACGTTACTTCAAAAGACAGTGACTTAAACAAATACACAGGTATATCACCAGAAGAACAGTTACTACACCTTCATTTTTCAGTAAAATTTAATCTAATGAAAAAGTAGCAGACAATATGCAATAAGCAGATTTAGAGACATTAAGAGATTGTCATAAACCAAACACTTGCTGTGACAGAGTCATTCAAAGCATAGTCAATAATTACCTGCAATCCTGTGTAAAGAAGTCACATAAGATACAGCAAAACAGCAAAGAAAAGCCATGTTTTTGGTAACGCAATCCGTATCACCCCCAAAAACACTAATCAGTCCATCTCTACACTACCAAATCTGACAACACCAAATGAATCTGATGATACTGTTGTTGATCATTTTGAGACCAATTTTGTAAGCCAAAACTGAACCACCATTTGCAATGGGGTCACAGGCATTAATTAATTAACTAACAAATTAATTAATTAAGTATGTAAGTATAATAATATAAATAGCAATAATAGTATGAAAATACATAAAAACACAGACAAAACTGTCACCTTTGAAGCACCCTTACCTTGAATGTGATCCTTCTTTAAGTCTATCCTCTCTAGGAGAGGAATGAGGTAGGCTCCGCTCTTCCCCGTGCCATTCTTGGCCCGGGCTAGAATGTCTCTCCCTGACAGGGCTATGGGAATGCTTTCCTCCTTCAAATATTCAAATACAAGTGGAATGAGCAAATAACCCAGAAAATCAACAATCAGTTGATCTATTGTAACCCAAAGGTTCTAAACATAAGCAGAGCAATATCAGTGACATTAGTACTGTTTTATCATAATCATTTTATTCGACAAGGGTGAAAATTAGCTCATCTGTTAGTAGTCAACGAGTAAAGTATCTCTGACAGATTTATGTTCTCTAAATTCCATGCATTGTTGCTAGCTGTGATATTAACACTTGAAATTCAAGGCCACTGCATGGGTAACTGACTTGAACTTGATTCTGACCCTCAGTCAAATTAATCGAAATAATATGCAGAAGAATTCGAACCTGTAACTCAAAGATATTCTTCTTATTGTGTAACCCAACATAGGCTGAAAATGTGAAGAGGTAAAAATGACCAAATTCAGTTCAAAGTTGCTCACATGACTACTGACCTCAGAAGCAAGACTTGCAAGTGTCTGTCCACCTACCAAAAGCTTATAACTGATTTTATTCAAAAATTTGTTGGCCTAGTGGCAAATTTCACGGCACTTGGTTTAGTCAGGATGGTCTACCTGGATAGGTGAGGGCTTCTCCCAACCCATTTCAAAGATGCCCATCAACAATTCACGCTTAAGGCAGTAGTCTTCAAACTCATTCCCCTTGGTTGCAGTCACATCCTGAAAAAGAAAACAAATGAGTTAATATGAAACTTCATCATGAGGGAAAATAAGCATGAGCTTTCTTGATTGTTTTTGCTTAGGGACAGTGATATCATATATACCCAGATAAAACAGTGGCTAAGACAACATACAGGACTGTGTTCTTCAAAAACACAAAATACCACATCAAATTACGTTTTGTTGATTTTCTAAGTGAAAATAAGTATTTATCCTGAAAAAAAAGCAAAATGCTGTTTATTTGCTGAATTTTACATATTGAGTAAAAAATTAAACAAAAGTCATGGCACATTTTATATTTTAGGTTTCAATTCTTCACACCAGTATGTTAACTTAGCAAAAACAAAAACTGGGCACTTTTTTTTTATTTGTGTGTTAGGTATTTTTTACATTAGCTATGCAAGTTTTTCCTCACATCCATAAATTTGCACTGATTTTCAGATCAAGTCATCTAATTACTAGTTTATCCCATATCACTTGGTTTCAATGTAAAATGTGGGTACATTGTGCACAGCCATTTTCCCTGCTCTTAGAAAATTTTATATTTCTTAAATTTTGCTGTCTGAATCGAATACAGTTGTAAAATAAAAAGAAGTGAATCTGATGTCATTACCCTTCTGAGTATTTAAAAACAGCAACTCTACACAAGCATGTGCTTCCCCTCCTCCTCATACTGTCATCCAGAATCAAAGGTTGTAAAACAGTAATGTGAATCTTCCTTCTTACCGAGGTTTTCACTCTCAGGTCTTTTGGTGGGAGCTGCAGGCACTTTTTCCAATCATCTCCAAATCTGGAAAAAAGATTCAATATTTTTAGGACGACTGACAAAAAAATGTAGGTAAATAACCACCTTGGTTAAAAAGAATACTTACTCATAAACTATTATTATTATTATTATGATTTGCATTTATTTTAAAAATTACTAATATTACATCTTCTGAAGCATCCTTTGAAGCTTACTTGATTCCACCGCTCGTCTGTGGTATGCTGCTTCCTTTATGGGGAGCACTGAGTGCTTTTCCTGGTTGTGTCAATCCAGTGACAGATCCTGACTGGAGGCCCATTGGCTTGGGCTGTCCATTCTGTTTGGTCAGTCCCATGACTGAAGCAGGGATCTCTGTTCTTGCAGTAGCCATTGCTATAGGTAAGTATAATGGTCTGGGGTTTTCTGCAGATCTCTTCTAGGCTGTTGTATTTATCCTTTACCTTCACTGCATCTGTCAAATTCAGTGCCCTACTGTGTAAACACTTCTATTTTGTACCTGTCTAGCTCGTATGTGCAGACCTCTTGAAAAGAAGAGGGGCTAACACATGACAATAGTCTATAAGAAACTCTCCCAAAACAGGAGAAAAATGAATTTATATGAATAAATATAACTTGTTGCCACTGTTAATATACAGAACCAATTAAATTTGTCTTGTGTGAAAGCACAATAATGCCTTAATTATACCTGAAGATTTTTTTTAATTCTTCCTTCTGTTTTAAACTGACTTCCAATGTTTCATATTACTGTGTATTTCCCTTACGAGTTATATTATCTCCAGTACTGCTATTGGATACTGGTGCTTAAGAGCCTTTTACATTTAGAAATGCTGCTTTCATGTTATGGTCCTCAGGACTTCCATAAAATTCTTGGTATTTCCTAATCTCTATGAGGAATTTCAAACCAAGATGTTTCCACTGAACCAGCACTGCGACACCGAAATTCAATACAAAGTCAATCCAGAATTAATCCAATTCTTCCTTTTATAAATCAAGTCCTTTGTCTCCTCTCTTGCTAGTTGACTCCCTGAACACTGCAGTGATGGAACTCCTGGAAGTCTGCCACCTTGAAAACATGGGATAATGTATTAGCTAGTATTCAAACAATAATAATAATCAATAAGGGTTAGTGAAAAAAAGCAACGACAATCAGAAAAAAAAAAACAGAACAATTGGAGATAAAACTTCTGGAATTTGAATGACGTAAAGAAAACATGGACCTTTAAAGAAGAAATCCAGCGTCAAATTTCACCTATTGTAATGTCATTTGGTTTTATGAAAATAGACTGTGTACATCCACTCTAAATAAGCTGTATGTCTCCACTCCAAATGTACCTGTTTAGCTCATAAGTGCTGACCTCTTGAAAAGAAGAGGGGCTAACATGACAACAGTTTATAAGCAACTCTCCCAACAACACAAGGTAGCCATGACCAGTCTGTGAGAACAGAACTGTGGAGTCACTTATAGTTACATGGAGGCTATGAGATGGAAAATGATGATGAGTTGACAAATTCTGTCATTCCAGTTATCATCTAGAATTATTTTTACATCTTTGACATCTTTAACTTCATTGTATAGTAAAAACCCCTGTTTCTTTCAAGTTCTGTTTAAAATTCAGAACCTCCTCTACTCAGGTCAAACGAGGGCCACGGGCATCTCACCTATAGTTGAGTACAACTAGCATATCCAGTACACAAACAATATCAGCATAACAGGGCCATGGTTGTGGTTGAAACCACGCATTTCCACACTGTTTAGCACAGTCACTGAAAACCATAAAACTTACAAAGCCCAAGAAAAATCAATCCAGCAGTGCTACACTGACTATCAACAAAACAACCAGTTAGTTAGCTAACCTAGCTAATCCAACACCACTAGGTCCAGATACGGACCCCACAAACTCCAAGCTAACGTTACTGTTAAAGTTGCTAAAAAGCAGCACACCACCGAAAACCGTTATACAGACAATGTTAGTCAGAAAAGTTTCCGTTTAATTGCTGTTACCAGACAATGTAGGTGTGGGATTACAGCTAACCTAGGTACGATAACGTTGGCGTCCGTAGTGGCAACATTGTTAGCTCAGCCGAAAAAAGCCCTCAAAACTCAACTTCATGGCGGTCAAACTAAAACTGCATACCATGTAACGTTAATGATCCATCATCAAACACATCAGATTATTTTCTAAAATCATGATAAACTAGCTAGCTACTTAGTTAACATTACAAAGCTTTACTACACAGTAAGCACCAAATATTAGGTTATAGCAATTTTTATTTAGCTAGCTAGCTAACAGCTAGCTGACTAACTTTAGTTAGTTAGCTAGGTCAACTTAGCCAGTTAGCAAGCCGGAGACAATGATCAGTGCAGCAGGTTGACGACTCCTCATACTTAACAGTACGTCAGGCGTGTTAACTCACCTTCCAGTTCCCAATTCGAAGGATTTAAGAGGTCTTCGCTGAATCAATAAACACAAGCCTTCTCTTTACGCTTGAGAAACACTTTGTTGCTGTAGCTTCACTTTAACTCCGTCCTTTTGTCTCTTCCGCTCTGAATTTAGTAAGTAAATATGGCCGCGCTTCGAAAAGTTCGACACATCAGTGACGCGTGACTCCGACAGCCAATCAGGCTGCAGGATTTCAAACTCTGAAAGACAGCGCAGCCCTTCACACGCAGCTGCTGCGGCACAGTAACGGAAAGGCGCTTCGGTTTACCGACCCGATTCCAGCAGACGATGTTTATTTTTCGAGTTTAATCTCTAATTTGAATACCACATTAGATACTCTGAACAATTTCCTATAAGGTTTCTGCCCCATAGTAGAATAGCTCACAGCTATGTTAAATAAATGGGAAAAAGTGGGGTTGTAGATGTACTTGAGATTTCATTCAGCCATCTCTGTTTAAAACCCCTTAGAATATTAAGTGTTTCTGTTGGTTCCTGATGGTTTTGTAAAGTGTTTTGGCTTTTTAATGGGTTGATATTACAATGCAAAGGATCCTAATAACTGTGTGTTGAACTGTGGTAAAACACCAATGTTAAATAATAATTTGATTTGTTATAATAATGATAACAACAAACATTTCTTCCACCAAAATGCAGTTCATTAACAGCACAACAGGAAATGGTTGCCTAGCAAGTCAAAGACTATTCTGTTGAGGGGCTGTTCACACCTTGCATCAACCTGCGTTTTTGGTGAAAGGATCATGTTGTGTCAAGCCATATGTGAACACCTCCAGGAAACTTTGTGAGAGGATTAGGATTGGATCACTGAAACCTCAGAGGTGATCAGAGATGAATCATACATGGACAATTACGGAAGTAGAAATGTGTCTGCCAAGCATGGATTAGCAGGTGAGAGAATAAACAAGATTTGGTGATATTAATTTATTGATTTTTCTTGTGAAATTCTGTATTCACAAATGCAAGTTCATTAACAGGGGCCTGTTTTCACAGTCTACATCTTGGAATCCAAATACACACACCAAACACATGCCCCTGGCGACAACGTCTGTCACCGGCAGTGCGAATCGGAGTGGCGGAGCTCCTCAGCATATCCCACTCCCAGTGCGGTGTCCTCCACTGACCCTGGCAGACAGCTGAACACCTGTTTCGCGGGCATCCTGAGCTTGCAGCCGAACATCACAAGAGTTAAGTTGAACCTCGTAGACTCCTGCACAGTGGAGCAGCACACCAGCAGGACCAGGGGTAGGTATTGGTCCCAGTCACGCTGGTGCTGGGTGGTGACTTTGATGAGCTGAGTGGTGTGTGTGGAGCAGCATAGTCTGAGTCTTTTAAATGCCCAGCTGGTTACAGACCTCAGCCATGACTGCTCGAAGTTGCATTCCCAGTCACTGTGGAGTTTCTTCTGGCACCCTGAACTGGCAGAACTCCTCAACTAGCCGCTCCATCATTGTAGCCCCACTCTGGTCTGGGACTGCATGTGCCTAAGGCAATTTTGTGAAATAATTCATGGCCGCGAGGACATAGTGGTTCCTGGTGTTGGTGGTGGGTAAGGGGCCCAGAGCATTCACAGCGATCCTCTCTATCGCTGCACTGGAGCAGAGTGACAGAAGCAGGGCATGTGACTGGTGTGGTGGTTCTTTCTTTGCCGTGCAGAGGTTGCAACAGTGCACACAGAGAAGGGTGTAAATGATGCAGCCCCTTCACGACCGCCAGCAGCTCTCTGCTCGTCACACAGTAGTTGCACTCTAGCTTACTCAGGTGCACAGCCTATAAATGCAATGACATTCACAGTTCTGTCCTGTACCTGTGAGAGGACGGCACTGATGCCCTTATTGCTGGCATCTGTGTCCATGAAAAACTCACTGCCTGTCTTGGGAGATGCCAGTACTGGCACCTCACACAGTTGAGCACACCTTCTTCATCCCATTGAAAGGTATCACACTGTTCAGTGAGTCTGTGTAACGGTGCAGCTATGTCAGCAAACTCACACATAAATGTCACGTATGAAGCCAAACCCAGGAAGCTTCACAACTCACCGCCACAGTCAGTGTGAACGCCAACTTTTTTTTGGCATCCTTTTCTTTGCCATCTGCCAATATCTCCGCAAGTCCAGCAAGCTGAACCATGTGGAGCCGGTGTGCTGATCCAAGGTGTCATCAATGCGCAGGAGTGTTTACAAGTCGTGCTTTGTGACAGCACTGAGCCACCAATAGTCCATGCAGAAATGCCAGCTGTTAGCCTTTTCCTTCACTACGGTCCAAGTATAGTGCTCGTCTGTGGCTGTAAAGATGTCGCTGTAATGGCACAGAAGCTCCCACAGCTGCTGTTTTAGCTCCTTTGTTGAGCTCGATCCCATTCAATGCCACAACTCACGTACTACTTCCAGTGTCGCTTGACTCACTGCTGCTGCCCTCCACACCTTCTGCTTCCTTTTCCCCCGCTGCACCATCAATGCCAACAAGGGTGCTGCTTATGTGCATCCCATGACCCTCAGAGATCCATCCACCAGCACTAGCATGGCATGTTCAGCTCCTCCCATACTGGCGGCTGTGGTGCCCTCGACCTGACAGCACACCCCGTCCCCTGGGTTCCGTCCACTGGGTCTGGCACTGTGTGTTCAGCTCCTCCAATGCTGGCGGTTTCCCCTGCCACACTGCCAGGGAGCCCCAACTCTCTGCCTCAACCCTGCTGCTGGCCGCTGCACACAGCTTCACTTGTCTCTTCTTTAGAGCCAGCGTTTCCTTCTTGAGGTCATCCTGTACGGCCAGGAGCCAGAACTCAGCTCAAATCTCCCCAGGATGACCAAGAGTCATTTTCTCCCCTGCATGTTGCCTTGCCTGCTGGATATAGACTTGATTTGGATGGTTGTTGCCTCCCAGCCGTCAGGTGTGTCATTCTTGGTGTGCAGGATCATGCCTGCTTAAAGCAGGGATGGTGACGATCGATGAGAGCGGAGAGCTGTTCCCCGTCTATGCTGCACTTGACCTAAAGTCTGTGGCGGCAGCTGATCTTCCCGGCAGTGGCGTTGACTGTGGGTTGTTCTCTCTAGGGAATTGTGTTACTCGCCTCGGTGTCTTTTCGCTGAGGATGAGTTCCATTCTCTGGCTAGTACACTGAGATGCACGTGCCTTCTCAGTCCCTCTGGCAGCAGCACGTTCAGAAATGCTCCAGCAGCAGCTCCTTCTATGCTGCCTTCTCAAACGCCGGGTATGACTGCCAAAACATCATGCTCAGTTCCGCCGCCAGCATGCTCATCTGCTCTCCCTTTAGGCTCCGGAGTTTCCTGATGGACAGCAGCAAAATGCCGCTGGAGAGCTATGGTCAGTGGCACTAGGTTGTCACTTTGTTCTGTCAGCAGGTCCACAAGCACCTGTAGAGCTTTCCCTTCCGGTGCCAGACACCCAAGAGGAAATGGTTACGGATATGTTGCCCGATGCCCGAGTCATGTTTTAACGATAGTTGTATTAGAAGGTTTTAAAAAGACTTTCATAAGACTTTTGAAAATAAGATCACTGGTCCTTTTGAATAGCAAATAATAAAGCTATTCAGAGCTATTCTGTTTAATTTATCTTATTTAGTGTTGTTTCAAAGACTGCAACGTAACCTAAAGGAAGCTTTGTGTTTAGCTGCCCAGAATGGCTTGGATAGAGTTTAACAATGCTTTACATGAACTGATAAAGGTGAAAAAATAACTAATAAACCTGTTTGTTTACTTTGGGGAATACAGAGACACCTTAATGATGACTTCTCGACTGTTTTCATTTTTTGTTCATTCACGTAAATTGATTTAAAATATAAGTAATAATAATAAACATGTGTTAAATCGATTATGCTTGCATTGATTTTGCCTTAGTTTATGTCAGTATTATCATAGTAATTGGGATTGTTTGAATTAGACTATCAGCAAGAATGGGGATGTGGATGGGAGGGACTAACAGTAACTACAGACTGAGAAAATGTTAATGGAATGTTAAAGTAACATTAAAAAAATCTGAACTTTTGACGCTGTGTACTGCTGGCTGCACAAAAATATCGGGAAGATGTTTTAGGGTATGTTTTACTAACTTGCACCGAATGTCCTAAGAAAATTAAGAAAACTGGAACTATAAACCTTTGAAGAACGTTTAAAGATAACATTCCAGGAATGTTCAGTGGTCAATGTATATAAAGCTGAGGTAATAATCTGGGGCAGTGGTTTAAGAAACATGTTATGGAAACACTAAAATGGCCTTTTTTTAATTTAGCAAAAAATATCATCATAATTAGATGTTATAGGAATGTTTTAACATTCTTAGAACATTGCAAGACCACATTCCTAGAACATTAAATTGATGCCAATGAGGTTGGGTTGACGTTTAGGGAACATTCTTGTAACCTGAATGTTTTAACATAACTTTGAATGTTGTCAGAACGTTCCAAGACAACGTTCCTAGAATGTTAAACTGTTGTTGCAAATGAGGTTGAGGTGACGTTCTGGGAACATTCACATAACTTAAGAAAACGTTCTGAGAACATTAAGAAAACTGCACAGAATAACATTGAGGGAACGTTCCAATAAAACGTTTATACAACCAAAATGTTAGAGGAACATTTAGAGAACATAATTTTGAACGTTGTCAGAACGTTCCAGGACAGCGTTCCTAGAATGTTAAATAATTGTTGCAAATATGGTTGAGGTGATGTTCTAGGAACGTTTTCATAACTTATACAGAACGTTCTGAGAACATTAAGAAAACTGGACAAAATAACGTTGAGGGAACATTCCAATGCAACGTTCCCACAACCAAAATGCAACGTTAGGGGAACGTTCTGAGAACGTAATTTTGTTAGCTGGGTTGCGATTTAGGTTGGTTTTTCTGAGAGTACTTGTAGGGGGTGAAAAGGATTTCTCAATTGAAAATGAAATATTTGCTGAAAAAGCTTGCATGTATCATAACCATAGCTCGTGACAACAGATTATTTGTGTTTTAATACCTACTTTGATGCCTAAATTCTCAGTTGAGAGCTGTGAACAAAGTCTACAAAGTAATATACAGCGCCATCTGCTGGACAAAAGAATCAAACGCTTTAATCTTGAAGCAGGCTCTATGACAAAAAGGTCAAAAACGTGGACGTTACTAAAATGGGTCTACCTTTGGTCGTCAGCGCAGCTTCCAGCTAAAATATTTCGATAAGCACACACTTGTTTGTTTAGTTGTTTGATTTTAACTTTGCTCTGGCTGAAGGCTGTGATAAATCAGCTTTCTAAAGATCTCAGCGCAGCTTTGTGTGTGACTCACCGAGTCAGAGAAATTTAAATGAGTTCTGTGGTCACTTTAGACTTTTGGTAAGTGTATTTATCAACTTCAGGATTTCCCAAATGTTTCACTGCCTAATGATCTATATATGGAGTAAAGAATTGTACTTGCTTTATCATTTAATGAGCATTGCATAACAATTCTTTAACATTTTTGGTTCTCTCTGTGACTCACAATTTGGGCATCCATCCGTAAGCTCTCTTTCACAATTGTCTTCTTAAATGTTGCAAACTGTCCTGAAACTGAATAGTTAAAGTGATGTAAAACCTAAAAGGAAATTTTGCTGGACTTTTTAGAATAATTTCCTGATGGCTGTTTCCAAAAAGTCTACGGAAATGTAGAACACAAAAACAGATCACTGTTATTTTAGTTATTTACAATTGAACTTCCAGTCATTCTGAAAGATTTGCCCCTCTGAGTTTTTGAACTGTATTTTACAATAGTTCTCAAACCAGGTGCCATGAGCCAGTGCAGTGGATTGTCAATAAAATTAGTGCTTTAATCTATAATTATATAATAAATTGGTCAAGTAATTAAGATTCTTATTGCAAAAAGTTTATGTGTTTACCTTCAACCAAAGATGACACTGTGGTATGGCCTTGCATTCTAAATAAACCATGTGAAGATAAAAACAACATTTTACATATATACATTTACAGGATAGCAACCACACAAAGAAGCAGTCTTCCACTGAGGTCCTAAAGGGGTCCTTGGGATACCCATGGTAGGAGAGGTGAGCCAGCAACTGGAAGGTCACAGGTTCAAATCTCAGAACTGGGCATAGTGAGGCAGCAGAATGTCAAATTTCCCTTGTAGGATTGATAAAGTACAACATAACATACTGTACAGGACTATACAAAAATGAGCAGATGGCTGTAGAGTTTCTATAGTCATTCTAGTAGGAAATTCCAGTAATTTATGGTAATATGCTACAAATCTGAAAATGAATTTAGAAATCCAAAACTACAAAAGACAGGTTTCTGATTTAAGTAACCTGGTAGAATAAGCAGTAAATATATGACTTACAGCAGTAGAGAAAAAAAACAAAGCAGCAAAAAAAGAGCTTAACAAGAAACACGAGAACAACAGAACAACAAAGAGACAGAAAAACAGGTGAAAATCTATAAAAAAAATTTATTTTCCATCTCAGTAATTGATGTTTTTATATTTACATATTCATTTCAGAGTTCATAACTACATGCACAAAAAGCTATTTCACAATCAGTAACTGTTATGGAGGGACTTTCCACTCGAATTACTGAAAAAGCGTCATTTTCAGTGACCTTAGAAACAGTGAGAATTCATAACATATTCACACCATTTCATAAATGATGCACCTTCACAGCTGTAACTTTAATAAATATATGAACAGTCAGTGCTTATTCATGTGGTAAAGAGTATGATTATACACAATGGACTTTTATGGATGAAACTACATTTCTTCTCTCAGACTAACAATGTTTTCAAAATGCAAACATTTATTAACCATAAATTATAGGCTACAGTGAAGAAAAAACATCTTGTAAGATGGGCCTGCCACATCTATTCATACTCCTTATTCACCATTATAAGCATTTGTTACTCATCACAGTGCAGAAGAAAATGCAACATGTGCAAGTATAGACAAAGCAGAAGGTTATAGTTGGTCATAATCAGCTTATGCCTTTTCCCTCACTGCTCACACTCATATTAGACATATCTGATTGGTCGCTGTTATGACTGGAGGGCCGTGACTGTGTGGCAATGGATGTTGGGGGTAGGCCGTGAGAAACAGGTGGCTCACTTCTTCCAAGACTAGCTGGTAAGAGGATCAACCGTGTGTCAGTGGGATAAGGATGTCTTTGCAAAGTAGCTGGATAGTAAGCAGTATGACCTGACAGAACATTAGCAGAAGGCATAAGGGTGTCATAGCGAGGTGTGGGGAAATAGGGAAAAGAATGAATAGACATTCCATAGTCTGCTCTGTTATCTGCTGCCATATCGTGAAATGTCCTTGGTCTCCTTTGTAAGTCATCTTTTTCCTGAGTTTCCGTTGGTGACTGGTTTCCTGACATGCTTTCACCAGACTGACTGTGTGGTGAGTGTATACGTGAAGCTAAAGGAGAGACAGAAGCACTTCGGTGAAGGTTGGGAGTGGCCAGTGGAGAATGGCTCAAGCTGTTTGGAGATGGAGCACCTAAACAAGGAAGAGAAAAATGTTTTATTACAGCACAGCAGAAATGTTCAGCTCAAAATGCCTATTAACCCACAAGTACATTTGTGTATTTTTGTTCTTTTGTTTTTATGAAGCTATGTACTTATATATTCTGTGGATGGTCCTAAGTGTAAATCCTGTAATCCACCAACATGGGGGAAATGGGCATGGGAGTGGGGATGTTCTGTGATTTTATGATAAGATACATGCCAACATATATGGCAAAAGACAATAAATAAATTGTTCACAAAAAAAAGTTGAGAAGAGAGACTGAGGGAAGGTGGCTGTGTTTGATGAACTGATGGTTGATGAGAATCATGAGAGGCTCTCACCATCTTTCCCACCTGATGTGTACAGCTAATAGATGTATGGCAATACTGCACAATTAACTGCATTTTAATCAGGACCATGATTTTTAGCTTCCTCAATTAAACATACAGTCATATGCAAAATTCAGTCAAATGACATTTTATTGTTAATTTAACACATGCTCTATAGGGAACATTTATATATAGGATTTTTTTCTGCAAATTGTGAACATTTTCTATTTATTTGCTAAGCCAAACATACTAGAAATAAAAATGTGCCATTACTTTTGCACAGGCCACATTTAATGTTTTTTTCTTCTAATATTATATTGACTAAATAAACAATTATTGTGCATTAAAATGTGCAGAAGTGCGTTTTGCGTACAGGATGTGTATTTATAATCACTATGAAAATCAACAAAACATGTAACTTGACCCGGGGTGGTCAAATTTTTGTATACAACTGTAACTGACTACCATATTGGTAGCTAGAGATAGCTAGTTGACATCAAATATAATTTTTAATTATCTAAAGTCCAATAATATGTTGATATACTTGTGTTTCTATCAAAACAAATCTGTGAGTGTAGTCTAATGCTTTTCTATGGAGGTATAAATCCTGTCCATTTGGCTGCACATTGTAGCGGCGTGTTTATTTATTTCTTTTTTAAGTCTAATTTTTCGCATTTAAAAGATATGGTCCATTAATGTGACTAAGGACTAGTCTTATTCTGATTTAAAGATTTATACATTTGAAAGAATGCAAGCTTATAGTGTAAGACGAAAAGTATGTTTTCTGGTAACCTCATTGATAAAACGCAATCATTGTTTCTGAATTGATGACTTCAGCGTCAAGTTATTGCATTTATCATTTTAGCTGTTACTGTGCAGCCCTAGAGAATAGCATATCTGGAACTCAAGTGGGAAGGCTCATAAGGTAAGCCTCTGAGAGACCACCAAGGGCTACTGAAGTATGCATTGTAGTCAGAACGACCAGCTGATTGTGCCAGGGCTACTCTATCTGCATATGACCTGTCTCTTTTCTACAGGGCACATGTTTGAAACAGGAATCAGAGTTGTTTGTGGAAGACTGTGTTTGACTGATAGAGGAACTATCAACATAAGTAAATAAAGTAGGTAGTGATATCACAGTTCTGGAAATGGTTTTTGAGTAAGGGAGAAATGAATGGTGCTACAATTTCGGTTCCTATTCCTATGACATTATATTACATCTTTAACTGTGTGATTTGGTGCTTTGTAAATAAGCGTATGTAAATGTGAGTATAAGCAAATATCTTACCATTGAAACTGTGCTGAGTTTTCAGAGTGTGGCCACGAGTAGTCTTCCCACGCAACACATCAGAAACCTGATCGAAAAAATCGGAAGTTAACCACGAAAAATAAAAAAACAAACACACTTTTAAAAAACTTAAAAACTAAAAAACACACTAACATTAATTAGTTTGTGTTAATTGTAATTTGTGCAAGAACTGTAATCCTTTAGTATAAACACTAAACTACATGGACCAACATGCTTGTAACTGCTGGTATTCACCACTAATGGGCAGCATTTCCATCCTACTTAGCTGATGGAAAATACATTTCTGTGGTTTACTTTCTTCAGATTTCATTAGAAAAGTAGGTACTAATAAAAGAAAGCAGAAGCAATCTAAATTAAGCAAGTGAAGTAATTTACATGTCATAAATTTTTCTTCAGAAGGCTCTAACATTAAAGATATCTAACCTTTCTAGTCAAGGCCTTCTTCTTTTCACTGCAATCCAGTCTCACTTTCTTACCTTCTTGTTTTTGGCCACCATGACGGCAGTGTCATTGTGGTAGTTCTTTAAACTGCTGTCAGCACCATTCTTCAGAAGTACTCTGACAGCTTCCACCTCGCCACGGCCACAGGCACTGTGGAGGGCTGTGTTACCACTGTATGACTGTGCATTCACATTACAGCCATTCTGAGAACAGAAGAGAGGAAATGTTCTGTTGTTAAAAGCTGTAGATAAAGGCTGCCTATACAGAGATAAATAGCACTTCAAAGATTTAAAACACAGATGAACTATTGCAAATTCACTTTTACGTAATTTGAAGTAGTACTGCCCTCAAATGTTGCTGTACTTGTACTTTGTAACTTGTAGCCCCGACAAAGAAACAAACAATTTGTGGAATCTACAATAAAATTAATCAATTACCATACTACAATAGAGGTATACAGAAATATACAACATACAACATATTGTCACTATCAGAATAAAACCTCATCAGTCATTTTTTTCTGTTTTTACGTGTTCTACATCATTTGAAAACACCAGCTACCTTTACATTGTGTGAACATTTTATGGCATATAGACAAATAAAATGGTCCAATATTAATTGGAATAAAATCCCATTGCATTAACTTAAATTAGAAATAAATGAATCATTTTGGAGATACAATATTTTGTTCCTACAGTGATGAACACAATCTGTGTTTTTTTGAAAGCTCCATCTGAGATCTTAACCCCCAACATCTTATATGATCCAAAAAAAAAAGGAAGAGACTTTGATTGTGACTTCAGCTAAATTTTGGTGGAAGGCTTGAGTCATAGGATGTTGACTCTGAAATACAACTGAAAACACAAGAACACACACCCACCAAAACACCATGGAAAACAGAGGCATAAATATGACCACACCTCAATGAGAAAGTTGACCATCTCCATACAGTTGTTCTCCACAGCATGTATCAGAGGACTGCGGCCACTCTTAATGTCCTGTGCATGGAGGAACGGGAAACAGATCAAACAAAAATAATCTTCTTTTTTCATGATTTTTTTTTTGGAAATAACAATGACACAGTGCATGGTTTGTGCATTGGGCAGCCTGGCACTTAGATAACAATACTGTTGCAACAAAAATATTTCATAACTCACATAACTTGAAACCATTCCTACAAATTGCAGTGACCACAACACCACAATTGCCACACTAGAGAGAATCATAGGCTTTTGTGTGGGGATACAGATAAGATGGACTTCACTGACCACTGCATTGATATCAGCTCCACTGTCCAGTAACATTTTGGCCAGCTTTTTATTTCCATCTTGAACAGCGAGGTGGAGCGGGGTCAAGCCTGAAATTCAACAGAATTTAACATACTATAAATAGGCTGCTACAACTAGGCACAGGCTTTTTGAAAGAAAAAAAAAAAACAATCTGGTAAAACACTCAAATCTAATAACCCACTCAATCAAGCTTGGACTGGCTTTCCTGAGTAAAACACAAATACACACACACAACCACACCCACACATGTTCACCCACAAGGCTCAGCTGTTCAGACCCTCTCTGTGTTTCTAGGGGCTTTCTGTACCTTGAGGTAGGAAAATTAAGATGACTAGGGCATGTCACTCAACAGGAATTACCCTGCCTGACCATTTCTCACCCATGACAGCATTAAAAAGATACACAATACTGACATTCAAAGCATAAATAAATAAATAAATAAATAAATAAATGAATGAATGAATGAATGAATGAATGAATAAATTTTTCACTTTTTAACTACAGTTTTAACTGTGTACATTTTGTTAATACGGTAGGCCTAAGACATTTCAGTAACACTTTACTGTTGGTCAGTGTTCATTCGGTTACAAGACACCTACATAAGCCCTTCGTGATAACTGACATAAACTTACATAAACATTTATAAACACTTAGGTTAATAGGTGCCATTTGTCATAAAGTTTGCATTTGCCAGCTTTGATGTCAAGTTCGTATAACATCTACGTCAGGTGACATTGACGTGTTTCTGACATTAGCTTGTGTCAAGACACTTTCTGGGGTGAAATGATAGACTTTGTAGTTCAGTGTGTTTCACACTGACACAACACACTGAGAATATGACAGAGCTTGCTGAGTCAGACTGGTGAGCATTTTCTGTGGCCCTTAGATAAAAAGAATTTCATTTTACCATTTATGACATTTACACTATGTCACAGTGCATTATGTTACTGTAATATACACTAAGCTACAAAGTCAGCTGTAACATGCTTTGTCATAACAACCTTATGTCTGAAAAAAAAAAATGATGTCACCTATCAATTTAACATCAAAGTTCACAAAATCAGCCTTTATGACAAATGATGCTTACATTTAGCCTTTATAAATGTTTATGTAGGGTTATGTCAGTTGTCATGATGTCATGATATGCACGTGTCCTTTAGCATTATGTGTTACTGACATTGCCATAGGCCACTGTGTGCACTGCAAAACATGCTGCAGGCCATGTTACTGGCTCACACTATTCACAAAGTCATGGTTAAGCACATGAGCTGAGTGTGAAACAGGCCCACCTAACCCTCACAAGCACACACATCTGCACACAAGCATACACCCAAGTACTTCCTTTTAACTAGATTGAATTTCTACCTAGGTCATTCTTCTCTAATAACATTAGCTCATAGATCATACTCCTCACCATTACAGAGATGCCAAAAGATCATTAATACAAATCTTAAACTTCAATACTATAATAAGGTTTAACTCATTAAACCCTAAGTGCCTATATGTGGGTCCACACTTCAATTCCCCACTCTCATAACCTACATTAGTTTCATAGTAGTTACAGATTAATTCAGGATAATGTATAGTAAATGATAATACTTATGAATTATAATGTAATTGTAAGCCTAGAGAATATAGCATGAAAACAATGTGTCAGGCTTAACTATGTTTCACTGTACTAAAACAAAGCACATATATAGTTTTGTTTTGTGGCCTCAGCATGGTAGATGTCTTTTTTTGATTCAGTTAAGCTGCATACTCACCTTCATAGTTCCTGCTGTCCAGGAAGGCAGAGGGGCAGCACGGGGAGTGGGCAAGGTGGGCCAGAATTACAGACAGGCACCTGTCCTGGCTGTGTTCACAACAAAGATGCAGTGCGTTCTGACCATTACGGTCCAGTGCTCCAGGGTCAGCTCCACCCTGCAGGAGAGCCTCCACCACAGCAGGCTGGTGAGTGATTACAGCCAAATGTAGAGGAGTCTGAGGACAAGAGATAGAAGAGGGAATAACATTTTAGTTTATCATAGCTGATGGTAATTTATTTTATTAACCCCTAATTAACCCCTAATCAATTAACCCCTTAAACTGCAGACGTGAGCTGCTGGCAGGTCCAGGTTCCATTTCCCAGTCTTGTAACTAAAGAATAACTCTGCCAGTTTGCACTGTTCATGTAATTACAAAATATAAAAGCTTTAGGATGTAATAAGCCTGACAAATTATTGGGGGTTAATCAGTTATTAACTTTAAAACATATTATGTAGTAAATACTATAGCTTATTCAGTAACTACTGAAACTAATATGTAAGTTACATAGTTATGAGAATAAGGACCTGTAGCGTGGATCCAGTTGTACACTGTGAAAAAGGTTTGTCAGTTCAACCTAAAAAATGACTTCATGTAGTAACAAGCTAGTCAACTGTTTTTATTCAACTTCAATTAAACTTTGAATAAAACAATGAAAACCAAAATAAATAGGTAACATGAACAAGGGAAATATTTCACCTCAGTTTAAATCCACTACTGCCCTGCTCCACTTTTTACAGTGTAGAGTAAAATGTAAATGTGATAGTAAGAAAACGTATTTGTTTCAGATGTACCTCTATTTTGTCTTTATGAACATTACATATTAAAACTCAGGAGACATATGTAGGTTCTCTGGTCATTTTGGATAGTAAATAAAATGGCTATATCTGCACTATAGACATTGCCACCCATGGTTACTATCAGTACCACTGTAAAAAAATCTGAGTCAGTATGTTCCTCTATGCAGCAATTGACATGAAAACACTCTACATGTCTAAATGACTTTGTTTACATCTCAACCACTGAATTATTTTGAATTTGGAATTCCCCTTGTTGTATGTTAGTGTCCTCAACCATTGTAAACATATTTTGGCTATTCGGGCCTTTTAACAATAGAACTATTATTATTATTATTATTATTATTATTATTATTATTATTACTTATTTACAAAAGATTAAAGTATGACAGAAGACAGAGATGTATAAAAATTGAGGCACCAAAAACATATTCATTAAATAAATAAATAAGTACATAAATAAACAGATTAAATTTTCCGCAATAAGTTAAAATCCATGCTCACTTAAACATATCAATGTACACTAAACCACCATAAAAAGGCAAATTCACATTAACATGCTCAGGTTTGTTTGGCTGTGTAGGGTTATTGGGTTGTAAATATGAATCACATCCTGCTGTATTCCCATCAATGCAAGCTCTCAGTTAGAACCTGTTGAACAGGTTAAAGGTCAATGCCACAGAAAAGTGACAACCAGATAAGACTTTAAAAACACTCCAGGTACTCTGTGTTTACTGCACAAATACACACATAACCACATAACACACGTACATGAACTTGCATACAAACCTGTCTGTTAAAGTACACAACGCAGAAACGTGCACATATATAGGCATTCACTTAAGCATGACCTGAAATGTACATAAGCAGCCTTACGCCTCCTATTTTATTGACGTACATCTTTTGTGTTGGCAGGTAAGTTTTTATTTAAGCATAATATGAAAGTACAACAGATGCATGCTAATATGCTTCACCATCTCAAGGTGCAAGTCTAATCATACTGGGGCTTTGTATGAGACTAACAAAGTTCTACCTTCATAAGAGTAGTGGAACAGAAGTGTATTATGTATAAAGTTCAGGGAAATGAAGAATGAAAAAGAAAGCATTCTGAACCAACATTAACTCAAAGGGGTACGGAGTAATATATATTGATGATTTATAATGATACTAAAAACACTTTCATTTCAGTGCTGGCAGGTAAAGGTGGCACTGGACAGGCACACTGTACAAAGGAAAGAGGAGGAGCCAATGTTCCAGTAAGAGCCAGGGGTAAAAAGTACAGAGATACAAAAGCAGAGTGTAGAGAAATTCCTCCAGTGTCACAATGCCTGTGGCGCTCCCTTCCTGTGAAAAAGCTCCAATTTCCCTGAATCCTGTCTGACTCATCACACATCACACAATCGCTCTGTTCTGCATATGTGTAAGAACACATGCATGCATTTTCCCCTGATTTTAGAAACACTGAAATATATACAGCTCAAAGCCATAACAGATCACAAATAAAAGAAGCTCTGTTCTGACACAGAGCCTTTCTTTATTAGCTTATCAAATGTGAATGTGCACACATCTTCTGTGACTCCCAACTATTGTCCATATGTACCAGCGCCATTCAAAGCTGAAGGAACCGGCCCAAAAGGCAAACACTAATGCTTTAAAACCAAGATAAGGACATAAAGAGTGTAAAGAAGGGGAGGGGGAAGGAAGGCTAAACAGAGGCCAAGTGAGGGTGGGAGAGGAAGAGCCGGAAGCGATAGTGTGGAGGGAGGAGGGGAGGGAGACACAAGGAAGAGTGGGATTATGGAGGGAAAATCCCTTTCCTCTCCCCTGCAGAGTACTTTTTATAATCACATTCCTGCTTGGAAAGAGAGAAAATATAACAAACGACTGAATTACTACTACTGTTTAGAGAAAAATGTACTAAAAGAATATATATATTTACCATTTACAAAACTGAAGCAAACCTTTTTGTACTGACAGTTGTGTTAGTATAAGTAAACAGAAAAACTGAACATAGAACCAATGACAACAAAGAAAACCTGCCATAACCAGAATAAACAGACATTTTGGAGACACGTGTTTTTTTTTGTTGTTGTTCATAGGTATGGCAACAATGTGTCATCATGGCAAGTTGACCTGTTGGTCAGTTATTGTTAAAAATGAAAATTAACAATTAATTAAAAAAGTCAATGAAGCAGTATCAAGGTCCAGTGAGGGACAGAGTGCGAGCAAGCAACAGAGAGAGCGCGAGAGAAAAGGGAAAGTCCCAACTTCTACCCTGAACCACAACAGAAGGTATGTTGAGAAACAGCCCAGAATGCAAGGGGCATCATGTGACTTCTCGGAATGAGGATACTTAAGTTCGTACACACATACAAACACACACTCACACGCACACCCGGTAGCTGCTTTAACAGAGCACAACTTACAACACACGCTCACAATGCTTGCACTCTGATGCAGCCGTCATTAACAGCACTGTAGTGTGAACACAGCAAACTGCAGAGAAACAAACCAGAAAAGCGAAGAAAGAACACGTGCATTCAGAATGCAAACGACCAGCACTTACCTTACGATCTAACACACGAAAAGCATCAACTCCCAATACAACAGAGATTTTCAAGTAAAGTTGTAGTTCTCTTGATTAATCTGTGGTAGTGGTATTCCTAAAATCGGCACCCAGCAACAGGCAGTCTTCTAAATGTCAGTGTAAGTGGTGGTCACAATAGAACTGTGGGCGTAAGATGGTGTAAAAGAAGGAAGAGTAGCACAGTAATATAGAGACAGTGGTAGCAGTAGTAACACTTTCTTAAATCCACCAGTCAGCTGAGAAGACACCAACATATCTGCAGTTTTATACTGACCCCAGCAATTATTTGTACTCACTGTGCCAGACTGGGAGTCTTACTGTACAATGCAAATTCTTTTAAGTGTTAAATGTATAAAGTATATAAAGTTTTTTTTTTAATAGAACATTTATTTAAAGGGGAATTCCATTCACCGATTTTTTCAAAAATTCTGCATAATTCAGTCTGTAAGACGTAAACAAAGTCATTCAGAGTGGTTTGATGTGAAAAAAGTTAATTGTAGAAAAATTTAATGACCCAAATGTCTTTACAGTGGTGTTGAGAGGAACTAGGAGTCGTGATGTCGACAATGTAAATTCAATATATATGTACTATACAAGACCACCAGTGAATACTTGTCTTCTGAATTTCATATGCAATGCTGATGATGATAAAATGGCAAATTCTGGAAAAAGGTTTTACCTGCATGTACCTCTCTGCCATGATTTTAAAATGGAAACAGAGTTTAACATGCATTATAGGTCAAAAATTATATAACTATCATAAAGCAATGTCTCAGGCATCAACCAGCATATTAATAATCAATTTATGTAATAACTTTTGTAATAACTCTTGTGTTTGTTGTGATTTTGTTGTAAACTACTTGTAAAAAACATGATTGTCACAACCTTGTTACGTCATTTCATCTGTTTTTTGTTATTTTTTTACACCTTAAAAATGTTTTCCCCCTCTTTATTTACATCGTGTGAATATTTCATGAAAAATGGATCAATAGAAATGGTTCAAAATAAGACGAAATAGTCCATGTCCTCCATTGTTTTTGTATTGTATGTTTTTTCCTGAAGTCCACTTGTATATGTGGTTTATGTACCAAAAGCAGTCATAATTCACATTTTACATGAACATTTTACAAACTATTTTCATCCCTTAGAATCCCTTAGTTTAGTTACTATGCCCTTAAGACTTACATACAAATGACCTTTGCTCTGATTGGCTGGCCCTGTATTGTGATTCAGTGGAAGCTCATAAAACAGTGCAGGCTGAAACACTCCATATAACTTCAACACAAATGGGTGAGGCTAAACTGCTTTAGGCTGAATAGGAGGATATATGTAAGAATTGGTTTTCATGACATCACAAAAACAGGCTGTTTTTGCAGTTTGGTTTTCATATGCTGTATGCACTGGGGATTGGGTGCAATGTTGGGAAATTGTATTTTATTTAAACAAAGTAAGGAAATTTTGATTTTCCATCATACAGGCCCTATAAAAACTTGCAACAATGACAATCTGCTAGGCCATAGAAATATTTGCTCTTGGTTCATCTTGTTCTTTCACACAAAGACTGACTGGTACATGCATGCATGCATGCACATACACAAACACACACAATCATGTATGGACTGTACAGTGCTTCAGTTCTAGGGAAGTGAAGTGAATGAAGACAGGATATAACTCAAAGCTAAATGAATCGTCAGACAAAAAAAAAAACAGCAGTCAGTTCAGGCACGGTTCAGACGCAGCTTCTGGTAACTGGCTTGCGATGTGTGTGTTGAGTGAAACCTCAGCATGAGGTGAGGTGATTTCTGAGGTTTGGTTAGACATGAAGTGGCTATTGCTGATGATGAGAACGGGTGAGAACAGTGGAAGTGATGCTTTAAAGACAGAGGGAGAAAGAGAGAGAGAGAGAGAGAGAGAGAGAGAGAGAGAGAGAGAGAAGAACAGAATGTGAAAGCTTGGGGACACTCCGCAGGGGGTGAGCCGTAAGCATAGTGCATTGTGGGAATGAGAAAAGGCAGTTCCCAGCGAGAGCAGAAGTGCGTGTGCAGTGTGTTTGGTGTTGTGGTGTAGTGGATATGGGCTGCCCACTGTAGGTGCTCACATAACCACTAATATAAGACTGCACTGGGTCTGGAATGATACATTACCAGGAAAGAAAATGCTTCCTCTTTTGCATGCTCACGTTTTCAGCTACAGTGGTCTTTATCAGGCTCTCCTTTAAACATACATTTAAACACACACAAAGAGGGTACTGTATGGGTACATTTTTGACCCTCAAGGTACGAACAATGTAAATGTCCCCTTAAAGGTACAATAATGGTCCACATAGCACATGGATGAGTTTGAAATGCACACTACATTCACTTTTCCAGGTTAAAGGTACAGCCCCTATAAGTACTTGTTCAAATCCACCACCAGCACTCTTGATTTAATATTACTGAGTAAACAACACACATGTTTTGGGCAAATAAATGTGTACTGCTCAGTTAAATGATCTGTCTGAATGGTCTGTCTGTCTATCCATCTGTCTGTCTATCTGTCTGTCTATCTATCTATACAACAGAAATTTTAGAATGTTGCGTTAAGATGCCTCTAAGGTGGATCCAGTGTTCAGAGGCTTTTGTCACTGTTAGTGATCAAAGTCTGTGCCAGCTTGTGTGCAAGCTGTCATTAAAGCAACAGGGGGAAAAACACTAAGAAATTATGAATTTCATGTTAAATTGTCAAAGATTCTACTGTTCACTCAGATTGTTGCTGACAATCTTATTAATCAAACTACAATGAAAAAATTTGTATTAAACAAAAAAGCAAAATAGAAGCATTTTCACTAGTGATCTTTTGGACCCCACTGAATATATGTATGTATGCGTGTGTGTTTCATAAATAAGTCAAAGAAACTTAAAAGAAAAAAAAACAAAGAAAACAAAAAAACTGAAACAAACAAACAAAAAAAAAACCTGGCACAGAATTGCGATTATGATTCAATTGTGATTATGTTTAACTAAAGGTACTGAAGTGTCCTTGAGGGTACTGCCCCAGTGACAAGCATTGTAGCCTGAAAAGTACAGTTCAGTATATATTTTTTTTTCTGAGAGTATACTATAAGCTGTTAGTTCTTCTGCTTGCTTCATACACCATGTGTGTTTGTGTGTGTTTGTACATTTTCAGGACAAAAAAGAAGTAGAACCTACATGTTTCACACACATTGAAAGAGAAAAACCATTACTGAGGTTCAGGTTAGGCTTATATATATTAAAATGCAATTTGTTGTGTTATCACACAAAATATTTTAAGATGAGTTGATTTCAGAATAAAATGATGAATACAGTTTTTGCTGTGTATGACTTTGTGTTCTGACATTGTATAAAAACAAGTGTGTGTGTCAGATGTGCGTGTGTCTTACCTGTCTTAGGTTATTATATAAGTCCAAGTCTTTGCAAGCCCGGCATAAAATGTGGATCAGCCTGTGAACTACTGCCTCCTTCTCCTGAACCACAGCAATGTGCAGAGCCCTGCAATAACACACACACAATTCACACATCTTTAAAAACACATCCTTAAAAAATATCCACACAGGGACTACATACATACATGCATACACCATCTAAACCGCTTATCCTTCTGGGTCGCGGTGGGGTGCTGGAGCCTATCCCTGATGTCAATGGGCGGAAGGCAGGGTACACCCTGGACACCCTGGACAGGTCGCCAGTCCATCGCAGGGCCACAGGGACTACATTTTATCCATATTTTATATGAATATATTAAATTACAGTAAATTACTGACTACTAGCTAGTTGCATTAGTTTCACAGTAATTTATTAGACCATATTATTAACAATAACAACAAACTAGCAACTGTGCACTGTTACTTCACAATCACATCAATCACATGGACCACAGGATAAGTGTAAAGTGGCTGTAATCTCCTGTATTTTAAACATAGCCTGGAACAATCAGTTAGTCCAGCTATCATCTATGATAAAAGCAATAACCACCATACCTGGAACAATCAGTCAGTCCAACTATCATCCATGGTAAAAGCACTAACCACTATACCACAAGTATACACCTATTCCACTATTTTTACTGTGAAGAAAATGGTGTTAAATATTGTGAAACACTGGCAATAATTAACAGTTTAAGTAACTGGCCTCAAACAAAAGCAACAACAAATGTAGTTTCTTAAAACATAATTGCATGAGTTCAATCCACTGTAGGGCACCAAATGTTTTTAGACTGACCAACATTTAGTAAATAAGGTTGTTATCTTTAATTCTTATTTACATACCCTACCCATGTAATGACATCCTGGAGTGCACAATGGATAGACATTACCAAACACTGCTTATCATCTGTGATGACGGTCTTCCAGACCTTTACTTTACTCCACATTCTTATTTTAGTCTTCTTCTTATGTCACCTTCTTGGGAAATGTCAGGAGTTTGACTTGGCCAGTTAAAAATATTTCTCTTCTTAGCTCTGTTAAATACTGTTGCCTGAATCGATGAACAACAAGTTTTAAGGCTTTCGGTCATATCTGAGCTGCAACATTTTCTGTGACTAAAAAACCTACCCTGTTGCTTTCATCAGTAATAACTTTTTCAGTGATTGTAAGCAAGCCAGTTCTAGTGGTAACTATCATGTTTCAGAGATCAAGTGGTATGCCTTGGATCACGGACAGTTCTTTTAGGTACTTTTTCTTCAAATGGGATGTTCTATTCTTGGCATTTACCGGTTTTGCTTTTGTGTTGTAACTTCTGTTTCTGCAAGTGTAGTTATATATGTTGTTTTTTTTTAGAGAAGGCTCCCAATCTGTCCCTTATAGTTTAAGGGATTTTCTTCGAAGACTGGTCTATGAAAATATTTTCAAATGCCAGGTTATTGACTATCTTTTAACTCTTACTGTCAAAATGTAATTTATAGACTCCCCATCTTCTTGGTCATATAAAGTATGACTCATCATATCATGTAATTTAAAAAACAAAAATCTTGTCTCCTCATACTCCTTCAGCAAAAAGCTACTTTTGCCTGCCTTTAAAACATCTTCTAATTTTTGGCTTCACCTCCCTCTCCCACCACTCCATCCATCACTGAGCGAAATGCTCAGTTAACTAAGAGGCCTCCTCTTATACTGTGCTTCACAGTATAGAAGTACGAAAGGATAACACATTATAATTTCTGGTTCTCATTGACTTTAGCAGTTAATAACATCAGAATGCTCAAACTGCAGGCAAACACAGAGTCAAAAATAACCAAAAAAAAACACATATAACAAATAGCAAACCTTATATTGCTGACAGGCTAACTTCATGTGGCATGGTATTTTTCCAAGTAATTTTAAATCATTTCTATTTGCCCCTTTACAATAAAATCCCAAACTGCAGCCAACAGACTAAATCATACCTATTAATATTTTGGACTAGCAGACAACATGTGATGTCCAGTCATTGTGGACACTCTTCACTTTTAGTAGTTGCTTATCCGAGTCAGGGACATCTATGCTCCAGTATTGCATAGATTACAAGGCAGGGTACATCAAGAGCAGGGTATCAGTCCATCGCTGGGTACGCACAAACATATCAGTCAGTCCAGCTATCATCCATGGTAAAAGAACTAAGCACTATACCACAAGTATACACCTATTCCACTATTTTTCTGACTATTCGTATTTGGCTCATGAACACCACTACACTAAACACTTCTCTCAAAAAGTAGATGTCAGCTTGTCACTGTACCTGCTTGAATTTTAACTGAGTTAACACATGAATCATATTTCAGTCTCCACAATGCAAATCTTGACCCCAGTATAGGAAAGAGAGATGCTTCTGTTCATCAGGCAGCTGCTTTTCTGTTAAATGCCAAATCTCATCTTGACAGCACTCCAATATTCTTTGGGCTCTGATGCGTTTTGTTACAAATATGCATAATTCATAACTTTACTTCCTAAAAATATACCGTGCTTGCGCACATACAAAAGTATAAATTGTTCCTGACACACATGTTGCTGACCAGTGGGTTTACATAATAGTATATGTGGTTTTGACAGCTGAGTGAAAAAACTGATTAACATGGCGATCAATCACCTGATTCTATGAATGACAGTTTACGAAAGGCTTAAACCTGCATGAGTCATTCTGCACACAGTGTCCACATGCAACCGATCTCAGTTAGTACAGGGAAATGCTTATCTCCCGATCACTTCAAAGAAAACCTCCATCTATCTGTGTGCAAGTTGAAAGCAGAGAGAGGTAAGACTGGGTGAAAACGAGTGAGGGACTCTTGAACTTTTTTTTTTCTTTTTTCTAAAGAGGTTTCCAGTAACAGCCACTTTGGTTTGAGGTGACTTCCTGATGTCAGGGACAATGGCACTGTTCTTTCAGTTTTGAATAATAATCATCATTGTGATTAATGTCACTTTATAGGGGCTTTCAGTGTATTTTCAGTGACAACTGGCTCTTCCTGTGAAACGCTGAAGAAAACTTACAAACACCTCTGAGGAACAGACACGCGTCTTTGCGATCTGCCTTGCAAAACTGCCCTGCAAAAATCTTGCAATACATTCATGCATAAACTGACATTCTCGGTCCAAAATAATATTATTGGCATTAGACATTAACCTAATTAACACAAACACAGGGAAAATGTGGTTTAGTGGTTTTTAGTGTGCAGTACATACACATTCAAATACATGACATGATTTGTTTTGTAGAAACTATTTAAGAAAATATAAAAAGTGTCAGCAGCGGTTTACTGACTTAGTCTACATGAGGAACTGGGGAAAAAAGATCAGTATCATATGAAATAACTTTTTCATTCATGGTTTTGAAACCACACCTCCCCAGTGTGAATGTGAAAAAAAAGAAAATGTTTCTGTGGCTCTCAACCTGTCCAATAAGAACATTTTATGATTACATGCCCATATCTAAAACAGCATATACAGTGATGTTAAAAAGTATTCTGTTCTTCTATTTTTGCTAATTTGTCACTTTTAAAAGTTTCAGATCATCCAACTAATTTTAATCTAAAGACAACACAAGTAAACACAAAATGCAGCTTTTAAATGATCCTTCTATTTATTGAAGATAAGGATCGATTCTAAAGCTTAATCACCCATGTGAAAAAGTAATTGCCCCCTACACCTAATAACTGGTTGTGCCACCCTTGGCAGTAACAACTGCAATCAAATGTTTGCGATAACCTGGGATGAGCCTTTTACATCGCTGTGGGGGAATTTTGGCCCACTCTTCTTTGCAGAATTGTTTTAATGTGGCTACCTTGGAGGTTTTTCAAGCATCAACTGTCCATTTAAGGTCTTGCCACGGCATCTCAATGGGATTTAAGTCAGGATTTTGACTTGGCCGAATTTTCTTTCTTTTAAGCCATTCAGAGGTGGGCTTCAGATCATTGTCCTGCTGCATAACCCAACTGCGCTTGAACTTTACATCACAAACTGACAGGCAGACATTCTCGTGCAGGATTTTCTGATAGAGAGCAGAATTCCTGGTTCCAACAATTAAGACAAGCCAAGCAGCCCCAGACCATCATCCTACCACCACCATGTTTGACTGCTGGCATGATATTCTTATGGCTGAATGCAGTGTTAGCCAGATGTAACGGTGGTCTGTGCCTTGCAACTCTCCTATGGATGCCTTTTTTGCCCAGTGTCTTTCTTATTGTGGAATTGTGTACACTGACCTTACCTACAGGCAAGTGAGGCCTGCAGTTTTTTAGATATTCATCTGGATTCCTTTGTGCCCTCCTGGATGAGTCATTGATGTGCTCTTCGTGAAATTTTGGTAGGCCGGCCACTCATGGCAAAGTTCACCATTGTTCAAAGTTTTCACCATTTGTGGATAATGGTTCTCACTGTGGTTTGCTGGAGTCCCAAAGCTTAAGCAATGGCTTTGTAACCCTTTCCAGACTGGCAGATTTCAATGACTTCACATCTGCATTTGAATCTCTTTAGAAAGTGACATCATGTGCTGCTTTTTGAGACCTTCTAACCTGCTTTACATTACCAGACAGGTTATATTTAAGTGATGTTTAGATATAACAGGTCTGGCAGTAATCATGCCTGGGTGTCCTAGTGAAACTGACCCCAATAGTCAATTGAAGTTGGTTAACTGGTTGAGTTAGTAGCTAAGGGGGCAATTACTTTTTCAGATAGGGCCAGGTAGGGCTAAACAGCATTTTTCCTTCAATAAATGAAATCATCATTTAAAAACAGCATTTCATGTTTACTTGGGTTATCTTTGTCCAATATTAGAAGTAGTTTAATCATCTGAAACATTCAAATGTGACAAATATGCAAAAATAGAAGAAATTGGAAAGGGGGCAAATACTTTTTCCCAGCACTGTAACAATACAAATGCACACTTTAGGGTTCCTTAGCCTTTATACAAATCTGAAATTTTAGAAATTGATCAAATTACAGTATTGGGCTAAAAGTGAGTTCATCTTTTATAATTTAATTCGTCATATTATCTTTTTGGTCACAAGAGATTGAGATGGGCATTCTGATGCTATTTATAATTATAGTGATAAAGTGCCCTATATTATGTAATATGCTCTTCTGAGCACACTAGATATAATCAGTATTGAAAGAACACTGAAAAACTGCATGTTTTATTATAAAGAGAGCATAATTAGGCCCATTTATTTGAATTTTGCACAGTGCAGTGGGTTAACCACTGAATTAAAAACACTGTACTCATAGGTTTGTTGGTTCACTAAATATAGTGATACACAATAATATAAAATGTCTTAAAGTGTAATGTTATATAATTGCCATACTGTCTATACCTACATGGGATTACTGAATTTTTAACAAAACAACATAAAAATGTATATACATACATTTTCCCTCATCATGCTAAATTTAGATGTTGGACATGAATAGATTAAGGTAAGCACTGTTGATCAGAGCACAATGAATTTGGACAGTCACTCTTTTTCTAATGATGATGGTATACCTTTATGTTCATATTCTAATCGTGAATGAGATTAGAAAAATGACAGAGATCACAGAGGTGAAAAGAAGCCCTGATTCCTATTTCCTCCAGTGAACCAGTGAATGTTGTCCTAGAACGCAGTGCCACAATTGCATCATGATGGCTATTCCACAGAAAGTTTTCAACAAGGAAGAGGATGGCGACACACCCTGCATTATTGGCACAACCTGAATGGTCCACATATGGGGTCTACTATTGCAATAGAGGGTATAATGTAACATTTACACACACACACACACACACACATGTTTAAGGGTCGGTGAAAAATCAAACAACTACATAATTTTCCATATTTACATAATTTACCTCAAATGCAGGCAATCAGCCAAGATATCTTTGGTGTCCAATTTTTGCTTTTGTTAGAACTGGAGCTGCTTTTTTAATGCTGCTAACAAACACAGGAAGTCAGTAGTCACCTTAACTGTTTCCAAAAATATATGCCAATTTCTTCATATATTTACTTCAAAATATGCTGATAAGCTATGTGAACTCATTTGGGAAAAAAAAAAAATTACTAAAATGGCATGTATTCCTGTAGACACATCTATACTAATTGGAACCACATTATTATCAGCCTAACATCCAGTCTGCTTTCTGGTACTATTCTGCCAAGCAGTCATTACCCCAAATTTTCTACTGATGCAGACACATGCAAATTGTGGCTTTTGGCAACGAACCACAAACTAGTATGAGAAACAGTTTTTCAGTAAAGTTACTGTGCAAAATCTACAACATACATGATGAACATTTTTCACCTGACAATTACAAGGAAAGTCTTCAGTGGGATATTCTAAAATCTAAAGCTGTACCAAGTAAATCTCTATGGATGGCACCTTAAAAAAGTGGATCCAAGATCTGAGGTGAGCGCTGTTCACTTTTTCTCCATCATTGGTGTGCTTACTCACTGTCATGCCATATCTAGATAAGAGGTGGGTCCAGCATTCAACTGATACATGTGTATATTCAGGTTTGAACATATATGGTTGAGGCTCATTTGTTCAGAAATTGTGGCCCTCAAATTCATAATCAGACACTGTATTGAGTGCACTTGCTTGGCTTCTCTATCTACATTACCCTACAGTTACCCTGTGTTGTGAATTCCCTCAGCCCATCTTTGATCATCTTGTGCAGAGTTATAGCAAACTGTGCTCAGGAAAGAAGTGATTGCAGTTATTCTAAATGACTGTCCTTCTTTTATCTACACAGCATTTTTTTAACGTTTTTACAGTTCACAGTAGGTCGTACTGCGTTCTAAACCACAATGATTTGTCTGCATTACCTTAATTAAGACATGGTTTGAGTGGATTCAGAGAGGTTTTAGGCATTTTTTATGGAAATGGTTTGGGTGACTATTGACCTCCAGTGTCTGTTATCAACATTAGAACTGGAAGTACAAGGCTACATTAAGAAGCAAAGTTTGGACAGCAAACACTTGTTTCCTAATTGACTGCTTTTAGAGAAAATGGAAAATCATGTAAATTTGATTTTTTACTGACCTATTCCTTTAAGGCCATCAAAAAGTTACAAAGATATAAACACAAGTATTGGATGTTTTGCTGTGTGAGCAACTTTGTGAGAAGCAAGTTTGAAAGCCTAGTGGTTTATCGTTATGACTACAAGATACAAGCTATATGATGCACACATCTACAATCATTTCACAATCTGGACACATCACCATACCATCAAGGTCCTACAGAGGCATCAAACTGAAAAGAGGAAGCTGGACTGAGTGGCAGAGACCACATGTTACATAGACCTGACTCAGGTCTTGCATTCAGACTTACAGACATGGCCTGTAAGAAGAAGAAGAAGAAGAAAAAACTGCTATGTCACACTTTCTCTGTTCCCTGGTTCTCAGTATAAAAAGCAGAAGAGATCATTCAGAACTCACTTTCCATCCCGTAAATGACTTCACCACCCTTGACTTCACCTCTTATAACATCTCTGTCTTAATCATAATCAGATTGTGTCCACTGTATCATCCATTTCATCTTAATTCAATTATCATGTGTTGGGGAGTGGCTGAGGTTAAAGAATTAGCTACTTGGTTTGTTTTGATATTTTAGGAGCGTGAATTATTTCAAATGAATGACATTAAAGCCACAACTGAACATGTTTCAGACATAATATTCAGCTGTGCTCCCCCTAACTGGCTATTAGCTAGTCAATCAAACATAATACTATTGGAATGGATTTACATCTCCAATAAATCAGAGAAAACCGAGAACACTCTAACACTGCAGTACTATTCTAAAGTCATTTCATACTTTAATTCAACTCAAACATTTATTGTCTCTGAACCTTAACTGGAGATATTGTTTTACTAATGGTCAGTATCTGTAGCCCCCGAAGCTGTTATTCCACTTCAGATTGACTGATTTCACAAATGTATGAAAGCTGCATCTGCAGTGGTTAAACTCTGACACATATACAGTGCTGTGCTAAAGTCTTATGCAGTCAAGAAAACTGATTAAAACTCTTTATCTTGGCAGTAACGTAGTAAGACTTCTCAGTGCACTCGAGCCATTCTACTGGTTTGCTGAGCTCCATCAGCAGCAAACCTAATTTAATTTAAGAAAGGACTGATTAGCTGAAGCAGGTATTGGATTGTAACTGTAAATACCAGGCTTCCTCAATGAGAGCTTTGGAAATGGTTAAGCTAACACAAAATCTGATTACTGATTTGTAATATTTATGTTTTTTGAGAACACTTTCTGTCCAGACAAACTACTTCACAATGTCTCAAATGCCTATAACATTTGCACAGTGCCACTTACTTTAGTATGCCCTGTGTCTGCTTCATGCTTTTAACAGGCGTTTTTGTTTAAACATTCATTATTAAACCATCCTTTTCTGTTCCTACAAAATGAAAGAAAAATGAAAAGTGAAAATCATTTTTCCTAAGAACTAGGAAGGAGCTTTGCCACTGTTTTGTAATTCAGCGGAAACATTTTAAGAATTAATAATGAGAGAAGAAATTATATAGAAAATGAGTAAATAACATATGAAAAATAACTGCAAACTGTATGCAATAACTGAATTTCCAGAGCAGAGGAACTGATCTAATCAGTAGCAGTATTGCTATAGATCTATGCTATAATACATACCAGCTTAATATCTGTGCTACATACCACAGTAACTCTGTTAAGATCTAACATCTTTTAAAGATGAAACACCATTGCCATTGCAATTTACTCCAACACTAGGCTAGGACAGGAAACCAGCCCATTATGTTGAGGCTAGTAAAACGATATATTTTCACAAATGAGCAGATGTTGAAGTAATCAATATGTAACACTTAATATAGCTGAGTGTTTCTTAATCATGCTCTTGGGGACCCACTGTCCTGCACAGCTTTAACTATTCCCTGTCCGAACACACCTGATCCAGTTCATCAACTGATTATCAAGCACTTCATGAGCTGAGTGTGTTGAGACAGGGAATAGTTGAATCTGTGCTAAGAACTGTTATAGGTTAAAAAAAAGAATGTACATTGCTGTATACCTAAAATTGTGTCAGGTTTGGTGGCACCTGACCCCCGGAAAATGACCCAGAACACAAACCATCTGTCTCTTACATGGCTCCCTTAACTTTTTGGTGGCTCAGCAGCTGTTACGTGTGATGCTGTGAAGTCAGCTCTATGAAGGACACTGAAAGCTTTATCAGCTTGAGCAAGCTCATCATTTTATCGTTACTCTTCATGATCCACCCATTCTCACAGTCTCATGGTCTTTCTGTCTCTCTTCTCTACAGATGAAACACTCTAAGTTCCTGGAAGTGAGTGAGAGTTAGTTAGACCGCAGCCCCAGATAAAGCCAGGGCTGCGTATGTGCGGCATCCTGTACAGGCCAGAGACACACAAACCTCACATCCCTTGTGGCACGGCCCGCTGTGGCAATAAACAAAGAGAGAAGGGAAGCTGAAATATGGCACAAAAAGCCCTGAGACAAGCACTGTATGCCACTGTTTACCAGAAACCAACCTGACAGCTGAGGGAGATGGTCCTTACGGAAACAAGACAGTAAAGAAGACTGGGGACAGCATCAAGGGACAATTGTTGGTGCATATTTTGCAGGTTTCATGCATGATTCATGGCAGCATTGGCTAAATATTCAGACAGGCAATTTATTCAACTAAGCAAATGCAGATTGTGATTCCTTTTCTGAACATTTTTAAAATAATTGTGATGAGTTTTTGAGACAGAACAGTACTTAAGGAATGGAAAAGCGTCAAGGGAACGTTCTTGTAAAATATTTTCCAGCTTGCAGGCATGATTAATGGGAGCCTTGGTTAAACCCTTAAACAAACTGATTGCATTAACATTTATTTACACATAGCTTCATCATGCTTCAATCAGTATCAATCTAAAAAGCGAGGGTTAGAATCAGTTATGCACAAAACTGCAGTTTCTGTTGCAATCACACCTTCACTACAGTGATGCAAGTACTGCATCTATAATATGGCTCAGTGGTTGGGGTATTGGTGACTTTTCTTTTGATCTGCACCCTGCCTGCTGAGAAATGGCTTAAAATGAAAAAAAAAAAATTAATAACTGGACTCAAAACCACAAGGGTGCTATGAAAAAACAGCTTTGAAGAACTGTGGTACTTCTGGCTACCATCTGACCCTTAAACTCATTCTTATTCAAGCAAAACATCCCGCTCGTACGTCAGTCACACATCAGCAACATCAAACGACGATGTGCATCTGGCCCCTGATGAATGTTGCAACCTGCTACATGTAAATGAAGTTGTTTTCTTGGGCTTACCGAATGCCCAAGTGCTGTAGTATGGATGTTTAGAGCAGCTACAGTGCATTGCAGGGTTACAAAACAACCCGCAGTAAGTCTTAAATGTACTATGTGAACTATAACAAGTGAGATTAGAAGAGAATAAGATCCTACAATATTTGCTAAAATCAATACATTTATGTAATGGTACTTCTTCTCTGCTATCTTCTGGGCCATCTAGGACCCAAGGTGTTGGAAGACTTCGTTTTACAGTGGCATAAAGTGGATTCTTAAGGGCCTATATGTGGGTTCGCATGTAAATTCCTTTTTACTACATAACTTGCATATTTTTTTTCATAATAATATCTCTTAAGATTAATAATTGAAAGATAGTTTGCCATGTTAAGCACTTAATCTCCTGAACTTAGTTTTTGAAGACAGGTGATAACTGTAAACAGTTAGTGTATTTTTACAGTAAATGTTTACAATAACATGCTGCTTTCTTACATTAGGGTTTGTTATTGCATTTGAAAATGAAAATGTAACGTATAGAAATGAAAATGTAACGTATATAAAATTTAAATGAACTGGGTTCAATATTAGATAATAGTAGATTAGCATAGATTTGACATTGTATATAGATATAAGAAGTGGAGTCAATAAACCAATAGTTTTTTTGCAGTGAGTTGTGCTATATTTATCTACAGAGTGAGGTTATCTACGTCCCCATGAATTGAGGTCAGCAATGCCTGTGCTCCTTACTGTAGCAGGCCCTGATGTAAGTGTACCCGTGAGTAAGAATCACCTGTACTTGTGTACAGTAAAGTACTGGCAACTACACTAACTTTTACAGCAATTATTAGAATTTGATTATGCATCTAGTTTACTCTAGTTTACCACTTTTTGTATTCTTTAGCTGTAAAAAATGTCCAGTGTTACTGTAGACATACTACAGCATACTGCTCTTCACACTAGTTATGTGATTTTATTGTTTGAAAATTGCAGTAAAATTACTTATAGTCTTATAGCACAGTACTGTATATCTACAATACTTGTAAATCATGCTGCAAGCAACTTACTGTAAATCTTACAGCATTTTTCCAGTGTATGCATTTATTTCATTTCTTATATAAGTACTACTTACGGAGACAAGATAGGTCCACTGAGCTCCACTTGCTTTTTTCAAAACCTGTCATGCCTTAGTGATTAGCGATGTTGCACTGTGCTAAACAGCTTGGGGTTCAACATCTTACTTAAGGACACAATGACAATGGTCAAAATGGTCAAAGGAAACACACTTGAACTTCTGGTACTAGGTCAGCATCCCTGAATTCCACCTAAGGACTGAGATAAGGACCCACTGAGCCTACTACTCTAACCCTTCTCACAGAAATACACATCAATGGCCCTAGAGTGACCAATGAATGCATTTAGCACTTACTCTCCCACTTATGTTGGGAAAGAGAGGGTTATATAAAGAGAGGATGAAAGAATCAATACAATGAAGGACGAAAGCGTACACTACACAGATATTTGTACCCATCTTGTATGAGTACAAATTGTTTTGTTATTCAAGGGCTTAGAAAGAAGTTACAACAACAGTAGAACATAAAATAAAAAAATAATTCAACTTCATTGCAGCCATTAAAAAAAGGGAGGCATTTATGAAAGACATATATATATATATATATATATATATATATATATATATATATATATATTTATTTATATATATATATATATATATATATATATATATATATATATATATATATATGTATACAGACATTGTCAAGGAGAGAGAAAGAGAGCAAGAGAGCAAGCGAGAGAGAGAGAGAGAGAGAGAGAGAGAGAGAGAGAGAGAGAGATGGGGGAGAAAGCGGTGAAAGAGGAAGTGGGGAGCGGATGTTTGGGTTTTCGAGCTCATTCATTTAAAAAGGGCTGAAAAAAAGAGAAGAACGTAGAGAGAGAGAGAGAAAGACACCTGAGTCAACCGCAGACTTGCACGCTCTCACTGGCTTTCCCGAAAGTGAGGGTCTGTTAAGCGCTGAGAAAAAAACAAGGTGAGAGGATGAAACGCCCATTGACGTCGTAAGATTACAGAGAATGAGGAGACAGCGCGTATTTATGTGTCTGTGTGTTTGTGCGTGTGCGAGTGTGCTTGAGTGTGTGTGTCAGTGTGTACGTATGTATGTGGCTTAATGTTGTTTTCTGCTGAAGTATGATCTCTGACAGATACTGATATAACACAGAGATACAGGCCAGGAAATTCGGTTCTACCAGTAACAAGATTTGCCAGCTTGTGAAATGTGTTGATTAATTAGCATATCCTGACAGTTCTGTTAGAAAACAAGGGCAGAGAGAAATAGAATCACTGCATGAAAAAGCAAGCTGCATGCTAAATAAACATTAGACCAGCTGTAGACCACGGCCTGACTTAAGTGAATATATTAATGCAACAGCCCTTCAGATGGTGTTAGGGATTCCCCCGAGGAGAATCGGCAAGGCCAAGTGGACGAGGGCATGTTAAAACCAGTATTGAAACAAGAGCCAAGCGTTTTAATATGCAATGCATTGTAAGGACATAAATTAGAACTTAGCAAAGTGCACTTGACCTTTCTCAAGGACCTTTTAGGGTGAATTTGTACACTCATACAGGGTCTCATTTGCTTACTTAGACAAAAAGGTTTTGGACACGTTGACTAAAAAAGGCTGTCAATATTGCATGACAGCAGGTGTCACTTTTGAAAAGCCAAGTTTCACTCACATGAGCACACAAAGAGCAGTACTTTCATAGTTGCCATCATGTGGGAGGATGTTTGGGTCTTACAGTAAGGGTATGTGTGTCCATGCATGACAGAGCATTATATGTGTTCATCTGTAGCCTGGCCCCTCTCATATGCTCTTACACTACACATTTTCATTGTTTCACTCAGTCATAATCATCCTGCATATTCACCTTTCCCTTCACAACCAGAATGAAACCTCAGCACTATTTGCCTATAGCAATAAAGAATATGGCTCTGTACCTTTTTTTCAAAAGGTTTTCTCCTTTGAGTGTGCAGAGATGATCAGCTATTCTGTGTTAATATACAACCTGAGTAAATACATTATATGCACTCCAGTTTTGTCTCAAATGTTGTTCAATCACTCAGCTCCTGGATCCTCACTTCTTGTGACTTTAGCACTTTTCACTACATATCTTCACTCTCTTTCATAGACAGTCTTAAAATTGGCCTAATGTTGAGAAAATGATGACGGTATGTTTGTAAAGTGTACCTTTGCACCGTAAATGTCTCATGATAGTCTCGAAAGTGACCCTTGGAGTGAACACAAGATAAGATCTGCTGTGCTCCCATCTCCACTTTTGAATTTCACCTTATTCACAAGCAAATGAGTATACAGTGTAATTACAGAGAACATCCCATGTGCTCAGCCAGTCAGCTAATCTGTCCCAATGTCTTGGTCACTCCCCGTTTCCCTTTGCCTCTCTCTTTCGTCCTCTCTCTCTCTCTCTTTGATGCATATATACTACTCCCCTCAAAATATCACAATCCATAAGAACATGTCTGCTTTCATTCTAACATACTTGCAGTCCTAAACCTCGTTCACTTATTCATAAATTTTTTTCATCCGCACTTGTGTCAGAGAGAGTCAGTGTGATGAATCAGAGCCGATAGGAGCTACAGGGCAATCTACTTACAGGAAGTGAGATGGCTATGAAGAATGTGCAGGGCAGATTCCTCAAGAAACAGCCTGAACATGGCATGTTTAACATGTGTCACTGGAATCTAAATCAATGAAGGGATAATCCCTCACTGTAAAAGTAAGGCACTTTTTGAGAGAAAGAGCAGCCATACAAGTAGGAAAACTACAACAATGTTAGCCGAGCCTACATAAACTTGGCGTTGATTCTAGGTGTCTTGAAGTCAAGGCATGGAATCAGCATAGTTCCTGCATTTTTGGCTTTCATACCCATACCTCATTCCCAAAAACCCAAAGAGTTTTTATTCCAAATATATATCTTGATTGGAAGTTATAGTACGCAAGATACTTTTTTGAAAGGCTTTTATCAGTACAGTGCAATCTTGGTGAAGTATTGAGGAAATGTGTGTGCTGTGTTACGCTCTATGAGCACTTGAATTAAACAATGACAAGTGTACTTCCTGGCGGTCAAATGACTTACGTGTCACCATCTTCGTCCTGGCGTGTTGCCAAAGCAACCTCATTCAGCAGCCGATCTGCATCCTCATAGAGATAAAGGGGTACACTCGCATATGGATAAGATGAGAAGCACGCATATTCTGTGACGATACCTAAAGAAAATAACCAATAAATTAAACAAATATATGCCAAATATAGCTAACTTCTACAGTCTATATCAAATCACCAGCACTGTGTGATGATCTGGATAAACTCAGTTTTACATATAGAGTATTCACAACAACAGCATTTAAGACAATGATAAAGGAGATTATAGTCATATTTAACATGCGTAGACCACTGAAGTACAATAGAGCTGGATGTTTCTGAAATGATTAAGAACAATGGCCCAGACTAAAAACCTGGGTAAAAAAATTTACTTTCTATCAGCTAATATGATAAATGACATGTTCTCAGATCATATTATTTCCTAGTTATAAATAGCCTTGTGGACTCATCCGCAACTGTGGGTCGCAGCTCAGACGCATGTGCTGACCCACTGACATGTTTTGCAAGAGACTACTAAGCAAACCTCATAACTTCCTGTTGATTGGCTGAAAGTTTCACAATGACAAACTATACTGGCTGGACTGACCATGACTGCGCAATCTTCTGTTTGCGACACACACACACACACACACACACACACACACACACACACACACACACAGATGGGGGGAGGGAGAGAGAGAGAGAGAGATAGAGAGAGAGAGAGACAGAGAGAGAGAAAGAGAGAGAGATAGAGATTCATAATGAATAAACCGAACAATGAAACTAGCCACCAGATTCTCAGATTGACCACTTGGCCAATGGAGATACAAAACTTTGAGTGAACCTAGTGTGCATTCCATAAGAGCTGTTGGAGAGCTACAGTATCAATAACAGAAAAACTGACCAGCACAAATGCTAAGAACTGAGCTTGACTATAAACGGGAGAAAATGATGGAACTGTATACATTTTCTAGTATGAGAAATCTAATCTTAACACTTTAATGCTGATGTTAATGAATGCTAATCTTAAGTCAGCTGTAGTCTGGGTCTATGACAGGTCTCCTTCTAAGACTTGTAAACACGTTCAAGGCGAACCGGTACTTTCAACTCACTCAATGGACCCAACATCTCGTCACATACGTTATGTTATATGATAACACACACACACACACACACACACACACACAGACTCTTTCGCTTACAGTGTCCTGGCGCGCTGTGCTGTTGGTGACCGTGGCTGCGTCTGTGCGCTCCTGTCACCACCGGACTCGGCGTGATGCGGTGCGGCCGCGACTCTGTGCTCAGTCCGTTGTGCGCGCTGTTGTACCTGGTCACTTTCACAGGACTCGGGCTTCCTGTAGAGTCTGTCTGCGGCTCTGCCTCCGAGTGATCAGCGGCTGTTGAGTCCACCGGTAAGGGCCGTTTTCTTATCGGAAGTTTGAAGGCAGATGGCTTCGCTGGCTCACTGGCGCATTTCGTTGGGGAGGGCTCGATGCCCCCCTGCGCGCCGCTGTCCGCTCTGACGGCGGGGGACGCTGCAGGGGAGCTTCTCAGGCTGCTGTCCGCCTCCCCTCGACTGCCTCCGCCGCCGCCGCCGCCGCCGCCGCCAACGCGCTCTCTGCCTTTGGTCCGCAGGTCGAGCGGCGCAGACGGCTCGGTGCGGTCACCGCTCATGGTCATGGTCAGAAAACTCTCGCTCTCAGTCAGCCCGCCGGCATCTTAACACACTCCTACCCGTCCACACAGCAGCAGCTGTCCAGGACAGCCCATGGCATTGAGTCTGTGTTACAGCTGCTGTTTGATAAAATAAAGAAGAAAAAACGACCGAACTGACACTACAAGCTTCCTTTTTTCAGTCTTATGGACTCTTTTAGTTACTGGAGCACTCAGAACTAAGTCACGCAAAGAGTTTAACAGTAGACGTTCACTAATCTAGTGAAAACTCAATGTTACAAAAAAACTAAAAAAAAACTTGTCTCATTCTCACAAAGCTGTTCTAGCTTTGATCGCGAATGTGACGCACGTGCATAAGAAAGTACACCGCTTTGCTAGAGGCTAATGCTCAGTGCTCAGTATAGAATGAGACAAGATTGAAAACACTGCACACGTTGAGATGTCCTCGATTAATCTGAAGTCAGCTTCTCTCTTTTTCTCGCTCTGTCTCTCTCGTACAAACACACACACACACGCACGCTAGGGGCTTCCCCTTTTCACACGATTATTTAGTTGCTATGAGCTTACAAAGCGAAACCACCATGCTATCAGCTGTAGCTCACACCGCGCTAGAATACATACAGCCGCAGTTCTATCCGTTCTACTGTGATCTATTGAATATGATGGTTCTATCAGCAGATTGAGCAGAGAACTGTAGGCTGCTCGCCCAATTTGACCAGCGGTCATCAAGTTCATAACCAGCTGACTCCCTGCCTGTATGAGGAAAGTAGTGAAATCACTGTGACTCCCGGAGGCATGTCGAGACTAAGTCATCACCCACAGAGCATTCGGAGGTTACTCTCGCTGCTACGCCCCAGTCCGTCTGAGGTGGGCTGCTTTTTGTGATTAGTCAACGCTGCAGCTGGATCTGACCAGATATCACTCGTTCCCCCTGCAGTTTGTGCTGTGTTGTGTTAGTTTAGCGTTTGTCCTGTAGATCACGCTCACGGTTTCGTTCGCTCTGAATGCAACGCAACATGTAGTGCAAGAGAGGCTTTTCGGCTCTCTGTAGTTCTTTCTCTAAAGTGTTTGGTCTCGCCTTATCGCCGGTATGCGGCGGTAGGAAGCGGGCAGGCGGGGATCTCCCCTCAGCTGTTATCGGGAAACCTCTCTGCTCTCCGCCTCGAGTCCTTCCTGTATTCTCAAAGGGTCAGCGGATCAGAACAGTACATCGCTCTCTCTCTCTCGTTATTTGTTTTTTTCGTTCTCGCTCTTTCCTTCCCTCTCTGTTCCCTTTTCTGCCTCTCTGTCTTCCACCATCTCTCTGTTCTTTCTCTCTCCTCTGTCTGTTTTTCTGTCTCTTTCTCTATCCGTCTTTCTTGCTCATTTCCCTCCACTGCTTATATCATTCTTTCTTTCTCTGTCTCTTGTTCATTTTGCTGTATCTGTTTATGGAATTCTCTCTTCCTATCTCTCTGTTTTTCTCCTGCCTTTCTCTTTCTCAGCCTGCCTGTCCATCTGCCTGTGACTATCAGTCTTTCTCTCTCTGTTTCTCCCTCTCTCTTCCTCTTTTCTCCCTCTCTCTGGACTCATATGCCTGGTGACAGCAAAAGGCAAATTCTCACATATTATCGAGAAAGCACAGCCTCCACTCCTCTTTACCCCTTTCCCCTTTTAAGGCTCTCCTCAGCTTATTAAACGTTTGACATTTAATCCGCTATAACCTGTTGCCATTTTAACCTGTTCCAAAAGAATGTCCATTCTTTGCCATAATGGCCTATCGAAGGGCAAAATCTGTCCAGTTGAGATCCACCCCTCTGGTCTTTTCACTCCCACTCACTCTCTAACACTGCCTCAGTCCAGGGTCTCACTCAGCTAAGGGCTTTAATTTACCTGGGCTCGTTTGGGACTTTCCTGCATCATAAGAGTGAATGGAACAGCAAACGGAAAGATTTAACGAGCATTTAAAGTCCCCAAAACACCGTGAAGAAGCTCTGGTGTGGTTTGTCAGTTTATGACCTGTAATATCATCTTCATGCCACTATAACATACCTCTGAGAATCCAACACCCATGAGACCACAGGCTGCAAACAGAAGTGAGAACCTCAAACCTCAGCATGAAGAATTTGCATAATGCAGAGAGAAGTAGGTAGTTTCCTACAGGACAGCAGGGCAGGCAGGTATGAGAGCAGACAGGGCCCAAGCACAAACCTAAAGAAAACACCTTTCTTATTACACTAAAAAGCATTGTCACATTCCCTGCTGGTTGTTTATAGTAAAATTGCTTTTGTAAGGCCTGTGCAAAGTCTGTTTCAGCAGTAAGCAATCACGAGTTACATGATTCTAGTTGTTATAGCACTTAGGACTGTCATGATCAGGAATTTTTGTGCTGATGATTAACTGTTATACAAATAATTGATTGATGGTATTATTGTATTACAATACAGGCCTAAAGTGGCCAAAGTGGCTGATTAGCCACTTTACTCAATGGCTATGTTTACTTAGTAGCTAACACTGGTGTACTGTCAAATCAGTACTGTGCACACACTCACACCAGTGTCTACAGTTGTGCAGAATTAGAACTAAGCAAAGCCACATGTTCTTCATGTGAGTGATAAATATATGCAAAAAACAAAACAGTCAAATAAACAAACTTTACTCAGCGCTGCCCTCTAAATGTTAGAGCAACAAGTTAAAACATTTTTGTTTTCATAAGTCCCATTATGTCTCAATAAATGCATTTAATGCTTTCTTTTCTTTTTACATTTATTTACCTCTTCCCACCAAACTCAGTTCACATTTTGTTTGTTGCAGCATAATATGACTGTGAAATCGAGGTTAGTTAAAATAATTTAGATCATCTTAAATAACTGTGATTATCTGAAATAACTGTGATTGGGCGATTATGTAATAATTGTGACAGGCCTAACAGCACTGCAGTTCAGTCTTCAGAAGCTGAAGTTTATCTATTTTGATCTTTACCACTTTACATGCAAAGTCTGTATTATGCTGTGGCAGGTCTTTAAATGGGAAAGATAAACAAACAAAGTAATTACATTAGCAAATACAGCGGTAAAATGTAACTATATGAACACATCTTAGTGTCTTTAATACACTACATGGATAAAAAGCATTGGGACACACCCCTTGATCATTGAATTCATTTAGTCCCATTGCCACAGGTGTATAAAATCAAACACATAGCCATGCAGTCTGCTTTTGCTTTTGAGAAAGAATGGGTTGTTTTAAAGAGCTCACTGAACTTGAGTGTGGTACTGTAATAGGATGCCACCATTTCAACAAGTCAGTTCACAAAATTTCTTCCCTCCTAAATATTCCACAATCAATTGAGAGTGGTATTCTTGAAAAATGGAAGCGTTTAGGAACCACAGCAACTCAGCCACGAAGCGTCAGACCATGTAAAGTTACAGAGCAAGGTCGCTGAGTCCTGAGGCTCACAGTCCATAAAAGTTGCCAACACTCTGCAGAGTTCCAAACCTCCTCTAGCATTAACATCAGCATCATGCCATGAGTTTCATGGCATGGGTTTCCATGGCCGAGCAGCTGCATGCAAGCCTTACATCGTCAAGCACAATCTCAAGCGCTGGATGGAGTGGTGTAAAGCATGCCGTCACTGGACTCTGGAGCAGTGGAAATGTATTCTGTGGAGTGACGAATCATGCTTCTCTATCTGGCCTGATAGGCGAGTCTTGGTTTGGCGAATGTCAGGAGAACTTTACCTGCCTGACTGCATTGTGTCAAATGTAAAGTTTGGTGGAGGAGGGATAATGCTATAGATTTGTTTTTCAGGGGTAGGCCTAGGCCCCTTAGTTCCAGTGAAGGGAAATCTTAAGGCTTCAGCAGACCAAGACATTTTGGACAATTGTATGCTTCTAACTTTGTGGGAACAGTTTGAGGAAGTCCATTTTCTGTTCCAGCATGACTGTGCCCCAGTGCACAAAGCAAGGTCCATAAAGGCATGGCTGCGTGTTTGGTGTGGAAGAACTTGACTGTCCTGCACAGAGCCATGACCTCAACCCAAACAAATACCTTTGGGATGAGCTAGAACAGAGATTGCGAGCCAGGGCCTCTCATCCAACATTATTGTGAGTGACCTCACAAATGTTCTTCTGGATGAGTGGGCAAAAATTCCCACAGACACACTCCAAAATCTTGTAGAAAGCTTCTCAGAAGAGTGGAAGCTGTTATATACCAACTCCATATTAATGCCTATGGATTTAGAATGAGATGTCATGAAAGCTGCTGTAGGTGTAATGTGTAGATGTCCCAATACTTTTGTCCCTATAGAGTATGTAGTTTTGTGTCTTAAAGCTCTGTTATAACAGGAGACCAAAAACAGTTCACACATCAGAAGTCAAGTCTCATACATTTCCAATTCATGTTTAAGAATCAAAAGGCAATGTGAAACAGGGCCCCCTATTGATGAGAGCTGATTAACACAAAACATTTCCTCAGCCATACTGAAGAACTGTAATTTGCTTCAAATTCAGAAATTATAGTACATTACAGATTGGTTTTGTGTCTGTATGTATCTCTGTATCAAAGCTTTTACAATCTTCCCAAAGGAGAGGACTGCACACTCCCAGACTTACAAAGGGGGTTCCTTGGGTGGTCTTCAACACAATAATTACAGAACCATTTTGAATACTTCTTTTATTTCAGAAAAACGGTCCATTTTATGCTACACCTGCCTCCACAAGGTTTTGTTGATCAGTTGTTATACTGTCTATTGCATTATCTAAATATTGTTATAGATTATAATTTAAGAATTATAATTACAGGAACAGAAATAAAATATAAACCAGTAACAACAAAAAAAGCCTCTTTTTGCTAGCATCCCCTGTATGTCATACACGTAGCAACAACAACAATAACAGTAATAATAATTGTAGTAATAATAATAATAATAATAATAACAATATGAAGAGGAAGATATGATATAAATAATAAGCTATTATTCTAACATTATAAATAGGTAAACTGGTAGGATTTTAGTAAATATTTCAAGTAAACTTGCTTCAAGTTAACTTACATTTAAACAGTATAATTATTGGGGGCGCTGACTAAAGTTCTCCACTATGTGTAATTGGCATCCTGTGTTTACAAAGGAGAGGGGATAATCTGTGTTCTCAGTGGACTTGTTGGATAACTTGTTTCATTTCACAATTCTGACATGGTGTATCCAAAACTATGTGATTAATAAATCCATGAAGGCAGATTTAGGTAGCTCTTGATGCCACTGAGCAGTCATCACCCGTCCTCCTCCTGGAGATCTACTTTGCTGCGTAGTTCCAACCTGCATCTAACACTAAGAACTGCATACTACCATAACAAACGGTGTGTTAAAATAGTACACCACAAAAAGTAGTGCATTCAGCAATGTAGTATGTGTAGTATAGTAGTTTGCAGTTTTGGATGCAGCCTATTCATTCAGCCTATTCGCAGCATATTCAATATAGGTAATCAATGACTTCTGAAGAAGTTAGGTTAGATAGGTGCATCTAAAGTGAGCACGAAGGTTTTTTTTTTTCAATGGCCTATTCTCCAACCTATTAGCTCTACATGATGATCTACTGTATTCACTTCAGAGTTGCCAGGTTCAGTTTTCTACATCAAACTTTCAGTTCAGGCTACATAGTAGCATCCCTATGGACTGTCCCACTTGTGCTAACAGACTAAAAAGTTCAGCAGCACAAAGGAAAAATTTGAAGCACACAGAGGAGTATATTTAAAACATTTTTAAAGTAAAAATAAGCTGGGTTTACAAGATGCTCAGTCCTGGATTTTGGAGACCATGTTTACATCAATCAAACCAGGAAAATCCTTCAGTCACTTGACGTTAAAGGTTTTCATGTCTAAGGAGGTGGTTAGTGTCCCCTTCAGATGAGCTAATGCTAAAGTTAACATTGGAGCTACTCAGAGCAGTGTTAGATGCTGAGGAGTATTAGTCGCCTTTTACATGAGGTCTTCCAGCAAACTTTAATGAAACAACACAAAGAATGACGTGCGCTAGTGAATTACTACTTACACACAATGTTTAAATCCAAATTTGAGAACAGTTCTGTTAAATCTAACTCATTTATTAACTGTCAGAAGCTACAAAGTTAACTGTTTTCTGTAAACTTATCATTACTAATTATTAATTATTCATCATTATTAGTCAATATTAGCATCATATTAAAATTATTTTTAGCATATACAGTAACCCAGATAATTCATGGTTAGCTTAGCTTACCTTAGTCAGCATCATTTTTACACTGAGCTGTAACTTGTGATCAACATAAGGTCAACAGAAGTCCCCGTTTTCGGTGGTCTGTCCCCGGCCGGAGCTGTCCCCGTTTTTTAACTGTGAATTAAAAACACTGGAAAATCCTACAAAGGTTGTGGCAGTAGAGCAGACATTTCGCGTTGTGCTTCTTTTTGTCCAACAGACGGGGATGGTTGCTGCGATCTACTAACCATTTATAAAACGGATAGTTCCGGTCCTAAAATCTGATTGGCTGAACAGCGTTCAAAGCCGATGTAAAGTACGCGAATATGACCGCCTCACAACAACTGAACGTTGTATTACTGCGCCACAGCACGAACACTCCTTGTGCTGTTACTGGAATAATCTTTGATTCTGCTACTGCTGGGATGAACCATCGAGTGTACTGACGATGTAAGAACCAGTTTCTGTTTAAACTGATTTTCTTAACTAGCGCTAGACTGGTCAACTAGTTAACAGACGAAAAGATATCAAACATGCTAAACACGTGTCATCATTAATATCACAGACTTGAATTAAAGTACCTACGATACGATTCGCGGTAAAGCGGCAATATAAGAGACTAAAAAATGTCACTTGAATGGCTTACACGCTTCAATTGTCCGTGTTTCAGTTAAGGTCAAACCCAGGCTGAATCTCAAACAGCTTCGTACTCCCTAAATAGTGTGCTAGGGAAGTTTGAAACTTAGGTAGCTTCTACAGCCAGATAAGGCACTATTTATTGAGTATGGATTTGGCTGAATTCCAAATGGCTATTTTACTAAATTATGCAGTGTTGGGGTGCAGAAGCCAGTATTTAAATTCCTATGTATTGCACTACGTAGGGAGCAGGGCGCCATTTGAGGTTCAGCCCCAGAGCGGGATGAGGGGCGCGGTTGGGTTGGTGCTATAATACTCGCGGTGGTAATTTAGTGACCTTAAAGTACCTATCAAGCGAATGTTTTGCATTAAACAGTGCTGTGTTATGAAATGTTCTGTTATAAGACAAAAAAGTTAAAAAGTTCGTGAAATGACCGCAATGTACAGCGATAGCAGACTGAACATTCCTGTTCTCATTCAGCAGTCCATGGTTGCTTGGCAACCATACCATAGGCTAAAAGAACTAGTTGCATTATTAATAATAACACATTATTTTCTGAAAAAAAGTATTTCATCATATTTTATGTTGGCCACTGTTTCATAAAATAAATTAGCTTACTGTTTTATTCTGCCACTTGCTTGCCTAGTTTTGGAGAGTAAACACACATCACCACAAACGTCTTTTCAGGACAAGAGATAACTCAGGCAGACAGGGGCGGGGTTACGGGGCCGAATCGTACTACCAGGTGATAGGTAGGCTACCTGATTTGTATAGGCATACAATATACTTGCATTTAGACTACGATGCGATCTACAAATAGCGCACCATGTTCTAAACTGCGTCACTTTTTCAGCCATTCATATATGACATAAGGTTACCTAGTTAGTACCATAGATAGTACCCAGTTTTATCAGTTGGCCTTTACCATAGTTTATTACAGTACAGCAGTTGCCATTGTCAGAATACATTAAGCTGGATTGGTCTTCATTTTTTTCATAGATAAAAACACTGGAAATGTTAATGATATATTGTCTGCTGAACTGGAAATGTCCCTAGTTTTCACTTCAGAAATTTGGTCACCTTAGATCAACATTTTTCAGCTTCCCGAATGAAACAAAAACACCACAATCATCCAGATGATCCAGATCAAGATGTGTAAGTCACTAAAGGCCTGCTTTTCTTAGCAACACTTTCCCGCTATTTCTATTGCAGCCTTCACTTGTTTGCATTGAAAAAACAAAAACGTCATTCTCACCTCATAGAGATACGCGACCGATGGCGACTTGAAGCCACGCAGTCGTTGGCATGGTGACCATACCGGCGAAAATGGATGAGTATCAGAGGAGAGCTTTAGCTAGCAGTGCAGACTGTTTATTTGAGGGGGAAAAAGGAAAAACGCTTTGTAGTTATATTCAGCATTTGAGTTGTCGACCTCTGACCTGGCTCAATGAGCTCGTTCGCGACCCGTACACCGTTAGGTAGTGTGTGACCGCGATCTGCCGGTCTGGTTTCAAGTTGTAACTAACCACTATTCCTATTTTGATTTGCACAATACTGTGGAAAAAGTTATAGAGCTGATTGACTGCCTACCTCAAAGGTGAATGTTGTAATTTTTTGGAAGAATTTATTGGAAGTGAAGTTATTTGTCCATTGATTCTTTTGGGTAATTGTTTTATCCTCGCACAGCGAGGTTAGATAGCAAGGAAAGTCTACTTACAAACAGGTGACACATTTTTCAAACATAAAGCATATTTGTTTTCCTTTAATTTCATATCATTCTGCTATTACCAAACACAACTCTGGTTGTTTATAGCATACTACCATCTCTTTTAATATGATTAATTATTTTAAGTATGTATGTATTTGTATAAATATGTAATTTACTACAGCTGTAAGGTGCTGGCAAAGCTTGAAAATGGACCTTGAATGTGCTTGAATTTGACCTTGGAAAAGGTGTATGAACCCTGTATATTGTATTGTATAATACTAGGTTCACTTGGAACTCAACAAGGAGACGTCTGGCGTGTATGGCTCCCAAACAATCAACACCAGTTTTATTCCACCACTGCGTTCAACGGCAAAAGTTGTGGACACTGATCTTGTGACTGATCTTTCCGTGCACCGCTGTGGTCTGTAAACTGTTGCTGCTTGCAGTGGCAAAATTCTCAGTCGTGGCCCCATTGAAAATAATAGAACATCAGGTTTGCCATTGTCTGTCTACTGCAAACATGTGAACGCCACTGCTGTTCTCACTGCAGGTTGATTGTCATTGGCTGAGAGGCGTGTGAGTTATAATTTTGCAAATAGTCAGTTGGACTGGCTTGAAACTGCATGCATGGGCTACTTTCAAAATGTACAGACAGTAGAAAAATGAAAATTAATCGTTTTATGAATGTTAACTGCTGCTGAATAGCAGGTAGAGTATATGCTACGCTAAATAGTGGAAGCGGATGGCGCGCTTGATGATCATGTCATCGGTTTGTTATTTTACGTCCGTGTCTATTGACAACTCTGAATTTGAAGGAAACTTGCGTAATGTCAAGAAAAACAGACCTCTCTATGTTAACACTGACAACTATGTACCATATTTTTAAAAGGGGTTTTTTTGTGCAAATTAGGTGAGAAGTTGGGGAAGAAGAGAAGATATGTTACACATTAGCACAAAAGGTAAAACCAAAGATTATATATCCTCTCTAATAAAACCCATTGTATAATTTGGATGATCATCTAATAGAGGCTATTTGAATTTTTATGACTACATGTCCCTTTTAAGTTTTTATTCACAAGCATATTTGGATTTTTGCTGCTTAGTTAAAATTCAGTAATCAACGGAGTAGTTCAGGGAGAGAGCGCCATCTAGAGTCTGAGGGAGCATCGTCCAGCCTTTGTGGAAACAAATCCACTTATAGGATTCTGCCTTTCCCTGCCCTGTGATTCACCAAAGACTTTGCATTATTCTTTTCCCCTGGTTGGACCTTCTGTCTCACCAAAGGAGTTCTAATCCCTGTCACCCTCTTTCCCCTAGTTTAATTCTTTTAGCCCTTCCATGTAGTGTTAAGACACCTAATGTAAACAAAGTCATTTATTTGTGAAGTGGTTAATTGTAGAGAAACTTACTGACTCAGATTTCTTTACAGTGGTGGTGATAGGAACCAGAATATAAATTTTATTTACTATGCAAAACGACCAGTGAACCTACATGTGTCTGAGTTTTTATATGTAATGTAGGTTAAATTGTGATAAATGTGAAAAGAAAAGTTTTCTATGCAGATTTTTCTTCCTTACAACATGCTGCATATTTTAAACAGACTTTTTAGGTCAGAACCTGATCACAAAACACTGTATTCATAGCCAAAACAGTGTATTCATAACCATTTCATCTGAAAACTTTGTGATGTAGCTTTTAGAGGCATTAAACTCTTCAGATATCCGGTTCCTCTCACCACCACTGTAAACAGTTCTGACTCTGAGTTTCTCTGGAACGGAGTGTTTCACATCAAACCACTCTTACTGACTTTGTTTACATCTCAACGCTTGAACTGCTATAATTACTCAGTTATTTGGTTTAATTATTTGCAAACTCTTGCCTGTATCCTAGCTATTTGCCCTTGTTGAGTCTGCCTGTTTCCATTTTTTAAATACATAAAAATGCTAATTTACTGTAAGATTATTATTCTTAAAGAGAAAGTACTAGAATGAATAGATGAGGCAAGTGTGACCAGGCCATGTAATATAAATTCTGTCAGTTAGAGGGCAGTAAAGATTCATGATTGAGTGAGTCCAGTCTAAGTTTAAGAGATAAAAGTAGATGCTGTTACTCTGATTGAGAGTTTTTCGTACAGGAGCCATATGCTACTTGAGAGAAAGTAAGTACATGTTTTTAAAGTTTGATCATGAATCAGATCTTTGTTGTGGGTCTGCTTGTCCTATATCTAGTGTACAGTCACCCTAAATACACAGTAAGTAAATATACCCATTACAATAAATACAAAGTATGTATTGTCTCGGCCTCATATACATGTAGTTACAGTTGTTCTTGAAAATAACTGCTATTTTTCCATTTTGCTTATCCACACCCCCAATCTGTGACCCACACATACATACATACTGAGTTTTTTTTGTTTAGGTTTTTTGTATTTATGTGGTAGCCTATACATATGTGTTATGGCTTTACACTCTTTCTCTCTGCCCTCTTGAGGTCTGAACAAACCTGTTTGTCTGCCTGTCTACCACCCGGAAACTGATCAAAGAGTCAGGGCATGTAAAAAAGAGAGAGAGAGAGAGAGAGAGAGAGAGAGGAACACAAATGTCTACAACTAAGCTACTTCCTGTCCTAAGCATACAGAGCGTACTTTTTTTGGCACCCGTGTTTAGATTGATGATAAACAACAGAATAAGATGGACAGCAAAAGTGAAAAGTGAGACCACATGGGTGCCAGAGATTGTGAGAGAGTGTGAGTAAGAAGGGGCGGAGAGAGAGTGAAGGGGTGGGAGGTTGCTGGAACAGGCAGCAGAAGGCATTTTTTCAGAATATTTCTCCATGTTCAAATTGATGTTGTCTCCACTGCTGTTATCAGAAGAAAGAAGCTTGACGGGATGGGAATGTAAGACTTTTATTTCTGTGAGTTTTTGCAGTGGTTGCTTTTGAGTCTTGGGGAAAAAGTCAATTGAGACCAACCTTTGAAGATGTTTTAACATGGGTCACTTTATTTATAGGCTTGCTCTTTTCTTTCCTTTGCTCCTAATGGAGAAGAAAATGTAGATGTTCTTCAACACCGTTTAGTGTTTGATGAAACCGGTGGGAGTATGACATGGTTTGAGTTGGATTACGCAACAGATTTTAAGACGGACTGCAAAATGGATCATTGATTAAGGGATCAGCATGGTAAGATGACCTCTGAAAAGAGGATATATTGATACTGGTTAATCAGGTTGCTTGAAATGCTGTCTAAAGTATCTTTTCATTCTTCTCCATAGTTAAAAGGACACAAAGTATCTCAGGAAGTGCCTCCATATATACGCAAAATGCAGAGTGAGATACAGAGACTTTGGGGAGCTGCTCACTTGGCTACATAACTGTTGGGTGAGCAGTAGTCGGCTTCACATGTACATTACCCTCCATGATAAAAAACTGTACATAATGATATATATTTAAATTAAAGATTACATTATTAAGAGTGTCATATTACATCATTTGGCAAAGAAAGACAGGGGCAGTTTTCAGTCAGCTGTATAACGGAAGTGATTGATATCAGTAACCACTGAGGATCACTGCCCTTCTAGACACATGCTATATCTTCACCAGACTTAAAGACACGGCCTAGCTATCACTCCATGTGCATCTCTTCGTGTAAGGCCACTGGATCAGCAGACCTAGGGAGAAGGGCGCCACCTCACATTCCTAATGGCAATGGCTGAAAGTGCAGGGGGTTTAGGCCGAAGCCCTGAACCTGATCCGTCCAACTCTGCTGCATCCCAGCCCCCCAGCAGCGCTGACCTTAAACTCCTCAACAAGGTCTTCAAAAGACTAGCCAAACTGAAAATGCTCTGTACTGACCCACGGCTAGGTCTGAAGAATAGTCCACCGTACCTACCTGAGTTGGTCTCGGAGACTGCAAATCTCCTAATGGAGGTATGGGCTCCCTATAAGGGTTCAGTCCCAGCCGTGCCGCGGGAGAATGAGGGGGAATACTTGAAGATCCATGTCCGACACCTGCTGGACAAGACGGACAGGGCCATCATGCTGTTTAAAGAGGGCAAGGACAGGATGTTTGAGGAAAAGTCTAGCTACAGGTGAGACCAGAATGTTAAAAGTTAAGGAAATTTCATGTGGCGGCTTGTATCTTAATTTTCCTTTCTGTAATAAGAGCATTCCTAAAAGAGTACTTGTGCCGAAACGTCACAGTTGCATCAGAATGTCGTGTCTCCAAAATGGTATCTTTAACTTTTAATGGAAGTATATATATATATATATATATATATGTTTAAAATTATGTAAATAAATTAAAAGTGACAGAAATGGAGGTTGTGTTCCGACAGCGACGATATATATATCATGGCTATTTATATTAAAATGCTTTCCTTTTTTGTTTCTCACAAGTTCTATAACTGAAAATCCTAAGAAGAAATTTAACATGTTGAGTTTATTAAAAATTGTGAGTGCCTCAAAAGAACATTTGACAACTTTTTACATCGAGGATCACTCCCAATACATAGGAGGGTATCATCACAGCTTCCATAGAGTATATACAAGAAAGATTCTGATCAACAATGTACGGTAAAAAATAAACAAACACAAAAAATGGAAATTATTTCTGCAGCTGAATAGATACACTAAAAGGCAAACATGCAGTGTCACAAATCCATTGAAAGGAAAGCACTAAATATAGCTCAGGTGCTACTGAGACCACATGACCTCTTCTGCTAACCGTCTTTAAACAAGTAGATTTTTGAAAACAGCTGTGCAGCTATTATTATTATTATTATTATTATTATTATTGTTATTATTATTATTATTAGAACATCATGTCGTCTGTCTCAGAGAAGTGACATCATTCTAAAATCTAGAAGTAATTGGATTACCAGATTGTCCATTCATGGCTGTTGCAACAATTCAGTGTCCATATTCATAGTCAAGAGCCAAAGAGGTTGGTAATTTTGTTTTGACTCCTGCGTAAATTGAAAGTAGCATGCCAGTTTTGTCCCTGTTCTACATTAAGAGTGGGCCAAGTGGCTGAGCTACTCTGACTACTAATGCCCCATGTGTATGAGTTCTGGAAGCTTCGGCCATTATGATGCTAATAGAGGGAATCTTCTGGCAGTTAAAACAAGCAGCCAGGCATTATGTCCAAGTACGGACGTGTTTCTTATAGAAGGCTACAAACAGAAATGTAACATTCAAATTCATCGGCCTGTGCAGGTTTCACACGCACAGTCAGCTAAATAAAGTTTTAAAGAAAGATAATGAAAAAATAGTGAATCGATACACATGGAATACAGCTCAAAGATTTTACAAGAAAAAATGCAGATAATTCAAGATCTAATTGAAAAGCTGTGTAAAAAAAAACCTGTAAATGAATAACAAAATGAAATGAAAATAGAGCTAATTTTAGCACAAAAGTAATGCACAAAACAGAATAAGCAAAAAAGATTGAGATAGAGAAGAAACAAGATCAAAATGGTCTATTCTCCTGAGGGAACTATTACATTTCAAGCAATAAAATGTTGCGTCAACACTTTTTGTGTTTCATTAATGGTACGATTTAACCTTGGTACAATTTCACCATTTGACCTGTGGTTCAACAATTGACAATTGAGCAAACAAGCAAATTTTGAAGGTTAGAGTCAACATTTAGTCCAAATCTTTAAAAATGTAAAGTTTCGTGAGGATATAGAATTGTGTGGTACAGCAGCAAGTTCAAAAATTGTGTGAGACGTGTAGGTGACATGCAGTGTTGCATTTCAGACCAGACAAGTCCAGACAAAACAGTTGGGTGCATATCCCTTATCTGCTACCTTCTTTCTGGCATTTACAAGCTCTGCTTATCGGGCATAAGCAATGTGAATAAGTCTCTGTATGGGATCGTTTTAGATGCCAGCCTCACTTTGTATGTTCTCCACATGAATCATGTACAGTCATATGCAAAAGTGTAAACATCTCTGATCAAACAATGTTTTTTTATTTTTTTAAGTGAAAACATGTTCACTTATTACCATTATAATAAGCTTTTGCAAACTGTATTACCTTTACACAAATAATACAGACACAGTAACAAAACTGGTAGTCATTCACACATACCAACAAAACACCTCTCCCAAAATTTTACCCTGAAAAAGTATTCATGAAAAGCATTCCATTAAATCATCATTGTTAGGTGTTAGCTAGCGGTAGCAGAAAACATTGTTGTACAGCAATACTTAAGCATTTGCTTTTCAATTTCCATGAATATGCTCCACTCGAAAACTTCCTACATGGACTACAAACAATATATGAGTATACATGAATAATGGTAATACTGTCTTATTAGAAACGTGAAGCGGCCAAATAGTAAAGGGGGATCATGCAGCTCAAACTTTGGCTTGCGAAAAAGTTGACCTTAGAAGTTGTATTAGAAGATTTTGCCGTGCCAAAGAGTTTTGTATGTAATGCTCAGAGCTGGGTAGTGACTAGGTACATTTACTCAGTTACATGTACACTAGTGTTTAAATGTTGGGAATCACTTGTCATACAAATCATTATGATTATGATTAATGGCTAATTGTCATATTAGTTGTTAATCTTAAGTTATACAGTGTCAACAGAAATACTATAAGCTAGACATTAAAAGACATTTCAAGATCTTTTATTTAATATTTGAAGTTTCTGGGAACACCAAAAAGTTACTAAATGATTGAAGAAAGTACTGTAATTATTTATCGCAATTTCTTGATAGCCTATCTGCCTGAGGTTTGATCACCACGTTTCAATTATGAGATATTCTGGATGTTAATTATACTTTAATTTCATTAAGATGTTTTACTGCTTTATCTACAGCCCTGTTCGTTACTCTGGACACATCTAACACTTATGTATTTTTTTGTAGCTTTTTACTGACTAGTTGAAATATGTGAAAATATGTGAGGTTGTAGAGCAGTAGCATCGTAAAATAATAATTTCACATTCTCATGTATCTGCAATCCGCAATTTTTTTTTAAAAGTGATTCTGAACTTGTGAATTGTAATTCCAAACTTCTGATGAATATTTTCACATAATGATAAGGAGCTATTTTTTTTTTGTTGTTGTTGTTGTTGTTGTTGTTGTTGTTTGGTGTGCAATTTTATCATGTTAGATTAGTATGGCATCTTTAATACTTTGTGATTGATCACGCCTCTGATTTTGAAGTGTCAGCATTTTAAGTTAGACCAAAAGAATCTTAAAAAGAGAAGAACAGAGCCCAACAAAACTTTAGTTCCTCTGCTGAGAGATACTAGCTGTACTATGAAGTTCCACTGCAGGTCAACTCAGAACTTAAAATAGTTTTTTGACCAAGTACTTGTGTACCTTGATTCAAGCAGTTTTTGGAAATGTACTTTTACTTCTACTTCATTATTCACATGTACTTCATTAGTCGTTATTTCACAGATGTGGCAATACTTTGATTTGAGTGTGAGTTTAGGCTACTCTACTCACCTCTGGTAATACTAGAGTAAATGACTTAGAATTGAGTGACTCGCAAACAGGTCACAACTTTGGTTTGACTTACCAAAGTGAAAAATACACCTGTTACTTGAACTATGGCCTTGACCTGGTCATACTTGAACTCGGAACATGACGGAACAGACCTTAGATATACTGTACATGTAACTTTATTTACCTATTTAATTATTTAAGTACATCTAAATAGTGATGTACAATTAGATAATTCTGTTGGCTAGGTCCGAAGCAGCCGCAATGTTTGTTTAATTCAATAGCTGGAATATCAAGATAAAGAATAAGACCAGATGAAACCACAACAGTTGATGTCTTGAGACACCATTTTAGTGCAGAAGCAGTAATCTAGTACAGCCAGATTGTATCAGATAAAATAGTGAACACTGCTATAAAATGAGCGATATTTAGTTCTGTGAAATATTTGTATAACAGAGATAAGTAAAAAGTGCTGAATTTAGCAGAGAACTCTTTTCTATTAAATGTCTTGATGTGACCTGGTCATAGTATGTTAGCGTATAAAAATATACTTTCCCAGCATGTCTTGGAACTTTGCCCTACACTCAGAATTGAAGACTTGAGATGTATAGACCTGGTTTTGACATTACAGATTTGGTGATGTGTTCAGTTGTGAGCTATGAATAATGGTGCTTCTGGGACGCACTGTGGTAATTCAAAAAAAGGGAAACATATTCTTATGCAAATTGAGGTTGAACCTTAAATCTCTGGCCACAGATCAGTAACATAATTACTTTACTATCTATTCACAAAATGAACCATATTTCATTAACTATTGGGAACCATTGGGCTAAAAAAGAAAACAAGGTTATAACAATGACCAGTGGAAACTTCAGCCCTTGAAAGAAAAGAGTTTTAAATAGCTTGTGGAAGGACTGAAAGGTACAGTGAGAGGTTTGTGGCCAGGAAGCTGGTAGCCCAGAGAAAGAAGTAAAAAAGTGCTCAACCTGTCAAGATGGAAAAAAAAAATCAGCAGAGGTGGTCATTTAGAGCCCCTTCAAACACTTTTTAGAAAGTTTGCAAGGCTGTCTTTACTTGCCGCTCAACTGACCATAATCGCAAGCAAATGTGAAAGGCCCATGTAATGCAAATTTGAAGAGAGAGCAAGATGCATAAGGAACTGCATTAAGTGAAGGGAAAGGATGATACGGCATGCAGCTGTACATGAGATAGTGTCATCTTGCATCAAACGTTGCCACGTGCAAAGTTAATTTTAAGGATCAATAAAAAGAAATTTTTTGTTCATTACCATTTATTTGAAATATTTGTTTGCTGCCATGGCTACTGCTATTGCTGTAGATGATGGTGATTATGATGACAGTTACGAAAATTAAGTTAAAGTAGGACTTTTCTAATGATAGTCTACAAGAGTACTAGCTTTTAAATGTATGTAAGTATGTACTATGCATTGTTATAGTTAAAGAGCCTATATTTTCATAATAGAAATGTAACTTTTAATAAAGTTTAATTAAATATTATAGCTTAAGGGGATGGTAAAACATAGCAGTTCTATGTTGTGCTGATTCTGTTGCCAGGGCTCTAACCTATGTATGGTCATTCGCCAGTGGAAAATTCTGTCAGAGCTACAAAGATTCAGGACAGGAAATGACAGACTGTGACTTCCTGTTTGTAGTAGCTTGCATGCATGCGTTTACATGTGGATATGTACATGGTTTTTCTCTTAAGTGCACATTTGCTTGTAAGTGTATCAGTATTAATAGTGTAAAGAAGAACAATAGCTTTTTATTATGTTAGATTATATTATGCATGTATGTATATCAATGCATTTTATAAATATCTGTGAATGAGTTTTGTTCAGCAGTGGCATTAAACCTCTGACTCATTGCAGCTGAAAAATGCTTAATTGTACCTACATTTTTATGTATTCATGCTAAGGTAACAATGTTATATGTTGTTCTTTCAGGAGAAACTTGACTAAACTTACTCTGCTGTTCAGCCACATGTTATGGGAGCTACGAGCCATGTATCCAGGTGGTCGATTTCAGGGTGATGTGTATAAGCTGACCAAGACAGAGGCACAGGAGTTCTGGAGGAGAGCATTTGGATACAAGTGGGTGAATATGACAAGAAAGCTCTCTATGCATGCATGTGGTTCATGATTTTAAGTGACATGCTGCTTTAATGCAGTATGTTTATTTTATGTTACAGTTCAAAAAGTCCAAAATACAAATTTTGAACTGTCTTCTATTGTGCCTCATCATACATCCGATGCAGTTCTGAGGTTTGAAGTTTGTTTCATGCTATATGTACTCAAAAGCACAGGGTGAGGTTTTCTCTCGGTAATGTAAGGAAGTATACTTCCTTTTTGTTCTCGTTCATTCTCAGGTGTATAGTTCAGTGGAGCAACTTTAAGCAGCAGTTGAGACGGGTACACAGCTTTGAAGAGGGAATGGAGGCCATGGCCCTAAAGTCGACAGTTGATCTCACCTGCAACGATCACATTTCTATCTTTGAGTTTGATATCTTCACCAGGCTCTTTCAGGTACATGTAACAGGCAGAATTATTTTCATATGTTGACCAAACTGTTGAATTTTTATTGTTGAATTTTATCTTTATTCAGAAAAATAGTAATCTTAAGTACTGAATACCTCATGAGCAGGTTCACCTGCATTTTTTGTTACAGTTTCATGTTAAAATTGCAAGTTTAAACTATATGATGAAGTATATCATCACAAGTAAAAACACTTTTTATGGTAACTTTATAGTAGAATAATTCTTTTTTATTTTAATATTTGTTAACATAATTATAGTAACATAAAACATATAAAAGCTTTACACAATGTAAAGGGAAGCTGTTTTTTTTTTTAAAGTAAAATGTTTTGATATGACAGCAATGATATAAACATGTGGCAAGAACATTACTGAGATTTTGCAAAGTGTGAGATTTAGATTTTAGGTTTTGCATTATTAGTAAACCTGTAAATTCGTAGTGTAAACTTGTAAACTGGCATTATTAGTAAATGAGTGAATGAGTGTCTACTCATCCTCTGGAACAGCTGTTTTTAACTATTGCTTCTACATTTTGCTCTTTCATGTTGGTTTTGTATTGTTACTGATTTAACATTCTGTTGATCTTCTTTTTGATCTTTCTTTTCTAATAGTAAAGTTGTAAAATATTTAGAAAGTACTGTAATAACATTAAACTTATAATCTGTCCTTGTCTCAGCCCTGGTCAACACTGCTGAGGAACTGGAATCAGTTGGCAGTGACTCACCCAGGATATATGGCCTTCCTCACCTATGACCAGGTCATAGCCAGACTGGAACACCACAGACATCGTCCTGGCAGGTACGTGATGTTTGATTAGAAAGCGTAAAAAAGTGAAATGTGAGAAAAGCTGAGATGCCAGAGTCAATTTAGAGCAACATGAATCGGAAATCATTTCGCATTTTCTCTACATACTCTGATATATATATTTAGAAGTAAAACACGGTTTAAGGCAGGGTCTCTGAGCTAGCTGAGCACTTAGCATGGTGATAGGGGTGGTGGGGGGTGGTGAAGCAGTATTATTGGTTAATATTATTTTTTGCTACCCGCTAGTGTGCAGTGATGTAATCAAAACTTGGAAGATGTTCTCAAGGCAGGCATAAGATTATGGAACAATGAGAATTTTGTCTTTTAATTGATAAAGTATGATGAGTCATGATTAATATGATCAGAACAATGAACTAACAAGGTAAAAAGTATGTCAGATTGACTTTCAGATAAAAACAAGTCAGTCCCTTTTTTACTGGATTGCTCACCGGGCCAATGAAGAATATTCAGTGTCAAATGTTTAAATCAAAACATTACACAGAAGACTTAGTTTAGTACTTTTTGTTACATATATGTGAAACAATATCATGCAATTCACTTTAAAAAAACCTGTAGAAATAGGACAGAATTGTATGAATAGTCTGTTCTTCTGTGGTCTAAGTCTGAATAATGGTATTCTGTGAAAGAAAAGTTCAGACAGGTTTGCATTACTTTACAGAATACAAATACAATATGCTAAGATCCGGCAACAATATGCTAAGATCTTTCAAAATTCTGGTGGCCAGAATTCATTCTAAGTATGAGCTAGAAAACAAGCTCCAAAAAAAACTAGCTACAGTTGTATGCAAAAGTTTAGGTATCTCTGGCCAAATTGATTTATGAAGTGTAAAGAAGCAAGCACAGCCTCTGCACAGCCTCTGCAGTCTGCTTTTTACTTTATATTTAATAAACATAAAAAATAGGAAATATTAAAATAGTAATCAGGGCATGTGCAAATGTTTGGACACCCAAAGTTCTCAGAACTTAACTAACTAATTAGGCCTTAATGGACTCGCTGGGACGGAATAGGCAGGTAAAAAAAAAAAGGCTTGGAAATTGTCAAAATTCCAGAGCGTGAAAAATTGTCTGATTTTTTCAAACTTTGATTACCTGTCAACAACCGTGGGCTCCTCTAATCAGCTGGCTGAGCATCTAAGAATGAAACTAATTGCCTACAAAGCAAGGTAAGGGTATAAAAAGATGTGAAAGTGCTTCCAGCTTGCTATTTTCACGCTCTGTAAAGTCATTAAGAAATGGCAGTTATGGGAAGCTGTAAAAGTCAAGGGAAGATGTGGAAGACCAAAAAACAAAAAATGTTATCATATGCTGACCACAAAAACAGCAAAAACCCCATATGACAGCAAAGAATCAGGTCATTTTGGAAACAATTGCTGTGGACTGATGAAGTGAAAATGAAACTCCTTGGTCACAATCAGTGAAAGTGTGTTTGAAGGAAAATGGGCAGCATTTGATGAAAAGAACAGCTTGTTAACTGTTAAGCATGGGGTGGATCTATTATCCTTTGGGTTTGTGTGGCAGCCAGTGGCACCGGAAACATTGCATGGGTAGATGGAAGAATGAATTACACTAAATGTCAACAAATTCTAGAAGCAAGTGTGACACAATCATGGTCAGTCAAAAATGTGAAAAGTGGTTGAATCTGAAAATATGCTGACTTCTACAATAGGAAATGATCCAAAACATGCCTCAAAATTCACTATGAACTACTTCAAGAAACAGAAGCTGCAGCTTTTGGAATCATTCTCATGGTCCCCTAACTTGAACATCTGAACAAATCTGTGGGTAGATGCCGCGCATGCAAGATACCCCAAGAACATCAGAGAAATAGAAACATTTATGCAAAAGTGGGTGAAAATTTTAAAAACGAGAATGAAAAGACTCCTAGCTGGCTACAAAAAGCATTGGTAAGCTGTTGTATCTGCCAAAATACAACCCCATTTCCGAAAAGGTTGGGACGCTGTGCAGAATGTAAATGAAAAAAGAAAGCAATGATATGCAAATCATGTAAACCATATTTTTTCATTTCATAATGCACCAGATGTTTTCAGTGATGACAAGTTTGGGCTGGAGGCAGGTCAGTTTAGCACCCAGATTATTTTAATACGGAGCACTTGTTGTTGTAATACATGCAGAATGTGGTTTGACATAGTGCTGGGCGATGTTCACGATTAATTCGGTTAATTCGAATTAACATTTTCATGCGATGTTAGAAATGTGACAGTCAAGTTTGTACATGTTTACATTGCTTGTACCTTAATTAAAATACCCACAGAAACTATTCAAATTTCTCTCACAGGTCTGTGCACATCAGTTCAGTGGTGTGGAACTGGTAGGGATTTGAAAAGTCAGATGTTGAACAAATGCATGTAAAGTGTAAGTTGTGTCGAAAGACAGTTGCAACCAAATGTAGCAGTACGGCGAATCTGGTCCAGCACACAAACACTCAGTGGAATGGGAGCAATAAGTGAAACAACGCGATGAAAATGAGCGAGTTTGCAGTGCGGCTGGGAACACTGTCAAGGCGGCCTCAGGATATTTCTTAAGAAAGAAATTCTCGACAGTTCTGCGAAGCCGAAAGCGCCTACGCGAGCTTATAATCTTGCATACTTTCCGCGGTTTCGTGTTGCCTGTCGCAGATGCTCCACGTGACACTATGGCATTTTATGATAAGTTTTATGACTGCCGGAAAACGATTCTTTCATATTTCTAGCTATGGTGACGTTTGAGTTCAGAATACCGCCACCATATAAGGTGGAACGGGAAAAATCGAACAAGAAGCTGGTGAATAGAACTTCAGCCTCGTCCTCTTGTGAACCTAAATATAAGATAACCTGTACGTTTTGGTGCTCAGTTAGTATTACCGAATAACAGACTTAGCATCTTACATTCAGTAGGTATTCATTGTTCATTCAACAGATGCGCGTTTCACAGAGAAATATTAGTATTAGTATTGTCCATCTTCGTTTCATGGCGTGCCTCTTTTTTAACCGACCAATCACAGCCCTGGTAGCGTAGCGTCTTCGTCTGTGGAGTTTGCCCAACTGCCATGTGCGTGACACGGCGAACAAAGCCTCCGCACGCCGTCTGCGGTTGTTCGTTTTCTCCGCAATTGCGGCACATTGTTCGCTGAAGCCAGGCGAATTTTGGCTCCGCAAGAAGTCTGATGAGGTCTTTACCTGTCAAATGGCATCTCTCAAGCCTGAAACAGTAGATAGGCTTGTGTTCCTTTCAAGAAACCTGTAAATAACTTAATAAATGTAAGGAGGTCATGCTTGCACATTATTTTAAGTGAGAGTTGCTTGTGATCTTTAAGGAAGCTGCTTGCTATTCTTAAAAGAATACCACTAATTAAGATGGTTCTTTTATGTTTTAATTATTGTTTTTTTTTTGTTACAAAATTTGTTGTGCTTGCACAATTTGAGTCCCTTGAAAGGATATTTAATTTAATAATTATAGGTGGTGCTGTTACTATTTTTGCACTTCTGCAGTCTTTTAAATTAAAGCACACAAAAGAAATTGGCTTTTTCCAATGGCGTTACGCAAAAACCAGAAAAAAAAAAATCGGAATCGGGAATTGTTAATAAATTTGAAAATAAACGAGATTTTACTTTTTTTGCAATATCGCCCAACCCTAGTTTGACATTGTCTTGTGAAATAAGCAAATCCTTCCCTAAAAAAGACGTCGCCTGGATGGCAGCATATGTTGCCAAAACATGTATATATCTTTCAGCGTTGATGGTGCCTTCACAGATGTGCACATCACCCATGCCATGTATTGTTGGACCACAGGACACTTCTGCACTTCACCTCGGTCCATTTTACATGAGATCAGGCCCAGAGAAGGTGGCAGCATTTCTGGATCCTTTTTATATATGCTTTCGTCTTTACGTTTTAGAGTTTTAACTTGCATTTGTGGATGCAGCAACAAACTGTGTTCACAGACAGTTGTTTTCAGAAGTTTCTGAGCCCATGCAGTGATTTCCACTACAGAATCATGTCTGTGTTTAATGCAGTGCCACCTGCGGGCCCAAAGAAAATGGCCAGCAAATACTGGTTTTTGGCCTTGTCCCTTGCGTACAGAGATTTCTCCAGATTCTCTTAATCTTTTAATGTTATTATGTACCATAGACAATGAAAAGCAAAAGTTCTTTGCTGTTTTATGTTGAAAAACATTATTCTTGAATTGATGCACTATTTGGCTGTGCAGTCTTTCACAGAGTGGTGAACCCCAACTCATCTTTACCTCTGAAGGACTCTTTGGGATGCTTTTTTATACCCAATAATGATACTGATCTGTTGTGTTTTTTTTTATTATTATTTGTTTTTTAATAGCTTTATACAACTTTGCTAGTCTTTTGTTGCCCCGTCCCAACTTTTTTAGAACGTGTGTTGGCATCCAATTTAAAATGGGCATATATTTTTCAAAAAACAATAATATTTCTCAGTTTCAACATTTGATATGTTGTCTTTGCACTATTTTCAATTAAATATAGGGTTTAAATGATTTGCACATCATTGCATTTTGTATTTATTTACATTTTGCACAGCGTCCCAACATTTTTGAAAATGGGATTGTATAAAGGAACTTTTTATGACAACTCTTGAAATTCTTGTGTCATGATATTGGGAGTCAATGACTAAGATATGTACACTGATCAGCCTGCTGAAAGGTTGGCAAAAGTAGATGGCTGTGTAGCAGTATTTAGGATCTCTCTACGTCTTCTGTTCGCAGCTATATCTTCCGTCTAAGCTGCACACGAATGGGCCAATGGGCAATTGGTCATGTGACCTTTGATGGCAGCATCGTGCAAACTATTCCAGAGAACACACCTCTCTACCAGGCTCTAATAAAAGGATTCAGAGAGGGATGGTGAGTGCATTTTGTCGTGTCTTCCACGACACAAATCTTAAAGAATATAAGGTAAAATGATAATTAAGAATGTGTATATTTGCAGCTACTTGTACCCAGATGGGCGTGATGTGAACCCTGACCTTACCAGCCTGTGTATGGCACCTCAGAAGGGTCGTGTTAAGGTCACAGAGGTAATTTAGCATAACTTACAGTAAATCAGCAGCCAGTAGTGGTTTGAAATAATCGCAGAGGCTGTTTTCTGAGTTTTACTGCGATTGGTATAGTTAGCTGTGATCAGAACACAGCAAATGCTAGCAGTCTGCTGTTTGGCAGGGAGACAGTGCCAGTTTACTTTGTCATGCATCAGCTGACAACACTTCTTATAGACTCTCACAGATTTTTGAGATTGGCATAATAATATATATATATATATATATTATTAGGGAAACAGGGAAACTTTTTTTTTTAAATTTTTTATTTTGAGGGAGATGCTTTTTACTCTACCATTTGTCCATAGGCTTAAATTGACTCTTTGGTCTTAAATTGAACTGAATTGATTTGACTGAAAATGGTTTGGATTGTCATTTTTTACTTTATACATATATTTTTTATACATATCATTATTTATCTTTTATGGGTTTAAAACTTGTACTATACCTGCTGCTACTAATAATAGAGTAATTATCTCTCTCTGTCTCTCTCTCTCATTCTCTCTCTCTCTCTCTCTCTCTCTCTCTCTCTCTCTCTCTCTCTCTCTTCCTCTATACCTAACCAAATTTCTCTGTGCAGGAGCAGTATGAGTTATACTGTGAAATTGGCAGCACATTTCAGCTTTGCAAGATCTGTACTGAAAGAGACAAGGACACACGCATCCAACCCTGTGGACATCTGCTCTGTCAGCCTTGCCTCACCGGCTGGCAGGTATTCTAAACATTTACTGATATAACCATTAAGGGGATTTATATAGAGAGTAAGTGGTCTGTACATGTTAAGAAAAGATTGAGGGCCAAATAGCCTTACTATATATATATATATATATATATATATATATATATACACATATTTCTCTCTGTCTATATATATATATATCCCTAATTAAATAACTGACCACGCATTACAGAACTTAGCATCATTCAGATAATGATTCAATGTTGTGAAAAACACATTTGACCACAATAGGACCTAAGATTTGGGTTTGACTTCCTGTCTGTGCTTCATCAAGCATGAGTGCATATATATGTGTGTGTGTGTGTGCGTGTGTGTGTGTGTGTGTGTGTCTAATTTTCCACTGCTTTCACATTCACTGTCACGCCTGAGAACAAGCATTTACATTTTCAGGCACAAGAGTAGGTCACATGCATTTCTGCTGCTTCTTACTGTCAAAGTACTTTCCAATGAACTCATTCATCTTGATGCATATCAGTGCATTTACACAAAGTTCAGTTTGCATGTATTACATATGCTTATGATGAACCTTACAGTAATGTTATAAATAACTTTCTTTTAAAGTATTGTGCAATGTGAAGATGCCCCTTTCAAGATGAAAGGAAGCACTTCTGCTGTGTACACTTGTTTTGCGCATGTGTAGATTATGTGTGCAGTGTTACATTATCATTCCTGACCCTCAGAAGTCAGATGGACACACCTGCCCTTACTGCCGCTGTGACATCAGAGGAACAGAGTCCATCCTTATAGAGCCATATAACCCCACAAGAGACACATTAACTGGAAGGAGAGAGGAAGAGGATGATGAGGATGAAGACCATGAAGATGTGGAACTGGTCATGAAGAAACTGGCCATGATGAAAAGGGTGAGACTGAATGCACTGCATGTGTGAAGTAGAATATTCCTTTGCTGTGCGGTTGTGTCTGGACAGCTTGGTGTCATATTTGTCAAAAGTATCCATTAAGTTCTCTCTTCTGTACTTTAAAGGAATAGTTCAGTCAAAAATGCTAGCATTGCAAAAAGTGAATGAAACCAGTTAGCATCATGCAGATTACATAATGCTAATTGGTGGTCTATCCATTGTTAGCAGTGTTAGCATAACATTTGTTCAAGTGGCCATGTCCTACATTTTTTTGTCATTTCTTTTTTCAAAATGTCATGACGTTTTGTGGGTGTATATTCCAAAAACAGTTAAAATTCATTTTTTAGTGAACGTCACTTTCTGCCTTATAATTACATGGGCTGTTTTTATTACTGTGTTTTTAAGTTGTATGTATGGATTGATTGATGTATTTTATTAGACCATTTCACATTTTTAAAACAAACAGCATTATTTGCATCTTAAAAGGGTTTATGCCATAAAATAAAAACAAAAATAGTCCAAGAAAGTACAAAACTGCCCAAAGGCTTATCTCCCCTGTGGTTCCTAAATTACCTCTGTTCTGGCTGGCAGCATTGTATTGTGCCTCATTCAAAAGACAGGCCAGGCTGAAACACTCCATATAACTTCAGTGTGATTGGGCAGACTAAGTTGCTGTAAGCTGAGTAGGCAAAAATATGTGAATGTATTGGTTTTCATGACATTACAAAAGCAATGCATTAAAAACATTTTTGCAGCTTAATATTCATATATGAACTGTAGAGTGATGGGTACATTTTGAAACTTTAACAGCGTTTACTTGCTAAATCAAACTAAGGAAAACTCAGTTTTCTATCATATTGCCCTTTCAACATTAATGATATTTGGCATTGTATTGCAGAATGAAACAGGACCATTAAGGCAGGTTGTTTGAAGTACATAAGGAAAAGTGTCAGAATTCACAAGAGGAAGCACACTGCCCATTTAATACACATTAAACAAACTATTTGCTAGAAAACTTTATTGGATTCTCTGTCATAGCTTTACTCAGTGCATGTGCTCTAGTTGCAGAGTTGTACATTTTAATAACACCAGTTTTGCCTTTCAACTTTGTAACAGGCATCACAGGAGGAGTACCAGGTTCCTACCTCCAGTTTAGGACCTCCTCCACTTCCCCCGAAACACTCCACCCCCTCTCCCTGCCCCTCACCCAGACCTCACGTCAGGCCTTCCAACAGAGGAATGCAGGCCAAGGGCCACAGTGGCTCAGTGAGTATCTTTACAGCACTGGATCAAATATGGCATTGTTACCAATGTTGACACTTCTATAGTATGATATTATTAGTCACATTTAGACTATATAAACTATTAACAATTCTTTTAATATGAAGGTCTTTTACAAAATGTTTTTCTTTATTGAAATGTCTTTGGTTATACAGAGAGAAATTTCTCACCTGTATATACCATGAAGGTAACAATACCCTAGCCCCTCTTTCGTAAAAGCATGTCAAAAGTCCTTTGTTTTTGGCATTTGAACATGATTTTTGTTTTAAAAGTTTTCGAACATAAAATAATGCCAAACGATTTTATTTAAAATTTATATAACGAAATTGCCTATTTTGGTAGTTTACTTAATCAACGTATATGTTTGGATGCTTGCACCACCTGACATTTTTAGACTTTGGCATGAAATGGGTATTGGTAAATAATTTGATATATGGCATGTATTTATTTAAATATTTTTTGGGAAAATAATGGACAAACAAAATTCCATATCTATATCTATCTATCTATCTATCTATATATATATATATATATATATATATATATATATATGGGTCATTGGTATTTCTTTTTCATAATATGCGTGGTAAAACAGTAGAACACACTTGTGGGTATTTTAAAAATAGATGAATCAAATGATGAATCAATTCAAATGAAATGCATGATGTCAAGTGACTGTTAGCAATGTAGCATCTATTGGGTACTTCTTATTACTTCCTACTTTGTTCTGATAATGTAAAACACTATTCTATGGCTGCAGAAAACCGGTAGCAGTGTGACATCTTCAGAAAACCAGCTAAATCAAAGTGAAGCATTCTCCAACAGGTCAGAAATCATGTTTATTTATTGTTTTTTTATTTCATTGACAAAGTTAAGCAGACTGTCTTGCTTATGACTAAAGTCAAAAGAGTTGACATGTCTGACCATCTTTTTTTGAGTCAAACTCATTTGCATTAACTTAACCCAGCTGAGAATGAATACTTGCAATTTTTACATGATCTCTGTCTCTTGCAGTGAAGAGTCATTTTCTAGCCAACCATCATCCTTACAGTCAGGCAAGAACAGTAAGATATTTGTTTTAATATTTTTTGAACAAGGAACATGTGTAAAGCTTGTGTCATTTTACATTACCATACATTATGCACTTTGTAATAGGAAAGAAATGTTATAGATAGTTTGGAGAATTTGCCAGGCAAAAGAGATTAACCAACGTTAAGCTTGACTACTCTACCAACTCACGCTAGTCATTGTACGGTAAAGAATCTGTCTCTCATAAATAGTCAGAGTGTAAACCCCAGTGCCGCCACTTAGATTTCCACTTTGACACTTTTATCATGCCCCTTACTTGTGAGCCTGTTACATCTAGCAGCCAGCAAATGCAAAAGATGCATACTGGCCTACATTGCACTAAGTAAATAACTACAACCCCATTTCCAAAAAAGTTAGAATGCTTTGCAAAATATAAATAAAAACAGAATGAAATGATGTTTAAATTATAAATAGTACAAAGGCAACATATCAAATGTTGAAACTGAGAAATTCCTTTCAAAAACATTGGGAGAGAGCACTGTGTTGCATCACCTCTTTCTTTAACAACACTCAAAAGCGTTTGTGAAGTAGTGCCTGTAGTTTTGAACATGAAATGTTTTCCCATTCCTGCTTGATATAGGATTTCAGCTGCTGTATTTTTCATTTCATAATGCAGCAGATGTTTGTAATGGGTAACAGGTCTGGACTGCAGGCAGGCCATTTTAGCACCCCAACACTTTAACTATGGAGCCATGCTGTTGTAATACATGCAGAATGTGGTTTGGCATTATCGTGCTGAAATAAGCAAGGCTGTCTCTGAAAAAGATGTAATCTGGATGGCAGCAAAACTGCTTCAAAACCTGTGTTTATCGTTCAGCATTAATGGTGCCTTCACCCATGCCATATGCACTAATGCACCTCCATACCACCATGGATGCTGACTTTTGAACTGTGCGCTGATAACAAGCTGGATGTTCCCTCTCCTCTTTAGCCCAGAGGATGCGGCATCCGTGATTTCCCAAAATAATTTAAAATTTTGATTTTAATGGAAATTACTTATCTTGGAATTATTCTACTTGATGCTTTCACACACCATTTGTAGATTAGCATTTCAAAGTATTTAAGTATTGGTTTGCATTTAAAAAAAATCCTTAAAATGAACCTTATCTGCCCAAGAATCCCAACTGCCAAATAAAATACACACGTTTTAATGTCTACAGTGACATCTTGTGGCCAGAATTTGGAAAAATGCTAGGTGGAAAGGGGAAAAGAAAACTGTCAACCTCTCTTTATTATTTCTTTTTCTCAGCTGCGGTGCCATGGGTGGGACCTACAACTTCAGCTAAAAAGACGAAAGAGAAAAAAAGGGAGGAGAGAACTAAGGAGGAGAGGAGCGAATCACACACATGGTTTCCAACAGGACGACATAGTCGAAAGGACTCAGAGAGACACTTCTCATCCTGACAATGTTGCACAGAGCTGCAGGATAACATTATGGATAGAAATGTAATGAAAGATTTTATTATGTCGCTCGCATTGTTCAAATAGTCCGTTCTCAAGATTATCAGCCTTGGAATTACAGCCACAAAAGTAATTCATGGCACAATCAAACTATACTGATAATCACATTGTGGTTAACTGTCTTCAAGTTTAAATTCTACCTCACTCATACTAAGAGTAGAAATACTGTAAAGTGCTGTATACTGTATAATCCAGAATGTAACATTGTGATCTAGGAATATAATTATAATAATTGAATCAACATTTATGTTACAGAACAGACAGCTCAGACAGAAAGTCAGATTGCAGATTTGTTGGTATTATTTAGCGAGTAAAACAAAACGTGAAAATTTGCAGATCAACTCTTGATAATACACATTTATAGCATTGCCTTAAACAGCATATTTACTATGTATATCAGATAGTTTGATTGAGAACGGCTAATAATGGACACCCAATAATACTTGTAATAGGTAACAATTCTAGAAAATTCTAGAGATCTCAATAAATTGCACATTATCAATCTCAGACACTCACCTGTCTGGTCATGTATGAAATATCAACCTAGTTTTTAGACAGGTTTTCTGTACTAAATTCAGTCAGTAGGGATGAATGTGTTTAAGACTGTACTCACTGACACAAAAGAGGTGTGAATTGGGGAGTTTATTCTTGAATACCAATTGTAGTTTGTCAGTTATTTTTTAATGAGTGAGGGGAAAGTGCCCTACAGAGCTGAGCACAAAGAAGGAAAGGGCTCCAGTAGTGATGTAGGATGCCTGATGAACAACACGGACAAAGGGCAGTGGAATATTGATAGAAACTCTAAGGGTTGGCTGCCATGACGTCTCTGATCCAGTACAGGAACTCGCACACCTTTACATATACACCAGGGTAGCCTGGAAGACCGCAGCCCTGCCCCCATGATACCAGTCCATGGACCTCTCCAAAGCACACTAGCGGACTGCCTGCATCACTCTGACAATGAAAAAAGTAAAAAAAAGCTTAAAATATTCAGATCAACAAAACATCTCTTAGAATACAGTTACGATACAAACCTTATTACTCAATTCCGATTTTTTTCCGCTGATGCGAGCCTTCTGCCTTTATGGTTCACATTTATGTTTGTAAGTGACCCGTAATCAGTCCAAATCAGTAATGTTACATGAATGATCCACATGAGTCATAAACAACAAAAAATGAATTATTAGCATCTCAAGCCCTCATGACAAGAATTACATGCTTTGATTATTTGTGCCATGATTAGGACAAAAAGGCAAAAAAGGCCAGACACACTGCATTTGCTGCTTTTACTGGCCTTAACTTCAAGTTACCTCAGGGCTGCCACACTGTCAACAATCAACAGTGGATGATGACAGTAATACAGTTAAAAAAAACTTGAATTCTGATCTGGCTATTCTCATTAAGGTCACACGTCCGTAAGTTGGATATACATCCAGTCTATGGCCTCATATAAAGGAGGTTCAGATGTGGGGCCAGATTCATGAAAGAAAGAAGGAAAGAGCTTAGGAAAGATCTTTAAGACAAACACTAAGATGTTCAAAACTCACACAGTTTTCAAGATTATTTTGACATTTACCAATGTTTTCTTATTTGGGATTGGGTCTTATGTAAAAAGAGAATCTACACACACTGAAGAGTGCAAAGGTGTGAACGATTCTGCAGTTTAAAGACACGTCATGAATCTGACGTAGGCTTTTTCTTAGGGCTTTTCTCAAGAACAAATTTAAGAAAAAACTTAGGAAGATATTGGTGAAAGAGACCCAATATTCTTAAATACATTTCTTGAAGGAAAAAAAAACCCTAGAACTGTTCTCAAACATACTTTTAAAGTAGTGTTTGTTTGCAAATATTTATTGGAAACATGCTGACACCAGATTTCTTTACAGTGCTGGTGATAGGAACCAGGCACAGATTAGGACATGTACAACGCAACTATTGTATATTTACTATCCAAAACCACCAGTGAACCTATATTTTTATAAGTAATCATGGTTAATCTGCATAATAACTGAAAAGTTAAAATTGAAATGAAGAAAATTCTTAAAAGGTTTTTTGAAGAATAACAATTTTTCTTAATATTTTTTTCTAAATTAGGAATTTAAGGACAAAAAAAAAACAATGAAGAAGATTTTCTTTGTTAAAACACATTTGTGAATTCAGCCCCTGATTTAAAAACAGATTTTTGCGTCCAGACAGCTCTGAAAACGTGTCACATAAAGGCAGAAAGTCAGAGGCCATTTCAATCTGGTAATGTGAAAACAGCCTTATATTCTGATTCTAAAACACCTAAATGTTTGCATGTTATCACGTCACAGCCACTTCACAACTGCTCTCATGCTCAGATGTATGTTCCTACAATGGGAAGAGCCTGAAACTGAAACTTACTCCACAAGCATCCTTGCCTCCCTCTGGATGGCCAGCACACAGCATTCTACGAGTCAGCATCCCGGGATAAGACTTCTCACATTCTTGATCACTCACGATTGGGACATCAACACACTGCAGGCGGAAAGGCAGGAATGCTGTTTTGGAGAACACCAGAAAAAAATAGATCCACAATGTCAACAAGTTTTTGTAGACTTCTTTCTGAAATACATGCACATTTGATTAAGCATGTGTTGGTCTATTCATAATTTAATGCAAAGGACAACTGCTTTGTTTAAATGATGTAATTTTTTTTCCTTTTTTTGGACAGCAACAAAATGACTTTTAATGTAAGTCAATGTCAAGAGATTTTGGAGTATTTCTTGAGGGTTTTTTGGACAGTATTGATATGTCACATACAATTTTTCATAGATGACGGTATATCATACAGTCTTAGAAACCACGTGTTTGATATTTTTTAACAACTTGACATGGATTTGTGATAAGTAAGCAATGATCTAAACATGAAGTTTGCATGATGTTTTTTTTTGTTTTGTCTTTTTTTGCCACAACTCCAGTGCAAAAATAAACAAGCAAACTTTGTACACCAAACATGTTTTGTATGATTGACTACATTTGGGATAAAAAGGGGAAATATGTAAACTTTTTATTTTGAAACTATTAAAAATAAAACTATTTTTATAAAACTATTCTAGCACAAATGTACAGATAAATTAAAGATACTCCTTCAAACCCACATTTTGATGGACTATTGAGTGGCTTATTAATCAGTTTTCTTTACATTTTAGAATTTTGTATGGATAAGATGAAAGCCATACAGGTTTCAGTGCTGACAGTTCCCCATCCTGGGACAGTACAGGGCATTCCTCCATAGGGACAGCCAGCGGGCAGAGAGATAGGTCTCACTGCATCGGTCACCTTCACTGGGTGGAACAGCTTAATCAGCATAATGTCATAGTCCAGAGTCTGGTAGTTGTAGCTGAAGTCAAAAGGTCAAAGGGCAATTTTAGACATGCTGTTCATGACATGTTCAGGGTTTCATTGTGATCCAACACATTTGCATTAAACGTAACAGGTAGTAACTAACATGTCTGGAAGTGGATATGATGCTGTAGAAAAGGTACTTGCTTGGGGTGCCAGATAATGTTATCTGTCTTCATGAGCTGTTCAGTTCCCTCAAACACACGAACATCATGATCTCCCAGAATAAGCTGCATGCTGTAGGGACTTAGAGTGGAAGATTAAGAGAGAAATGGTTTCAGCTGTTATAATGGACTATGAGTGTAGTACCAAGAAGTGTTCCTAATAAAGTGCTCGGTGAGTGTAAATTTTGAGCCTTTTTGAGTCTGTGCATGTGACAGCAATACTTAAGCAATAGAACACGAGAGTGTGTTATCGTGAAATTACATCACGTCTGTGATTTGGTCGCAGGCTCGAGCCGAAGGCAAGTATCGTAGATCATCATAGCGGTGATGTTATACGCGATAACACACGACCTTGAGTGTTCTATTGCTTTTATACAACAGTTAAATAAATAAAGTAAGAAATAAATAAATTGGGTCGTGAACGTGTCGTTTTGTATGTTTAATGTTAGCAATTCCTTCCGCCAAATTATAGTTCCTTAACAAGCAGCTTGTTGCTACGTCAGAGTAACGAGCCCCACTCACTCGCTGTTTTATTGCGGCAGTTTTATAGCTCAGTCCGATTTGGTCAGACTCTGAAGATGAGACTACACGTTTGGCGAATGGTATTCGGTTCATTTCTGGTTAATTCCAGGTTGTTTAGCTGACTAAAAAGCTTGCTCAGTGGTGATGAGAGTTTAGGAATTTAGTATAGTCTCATCTTCAGAGTCTGACCAAATCGGCTGTCGGTCAAATGTGATCTTCAAGGTAACAGTTGTCCATTTTCTGTTTGTGGCAAAGTAAGAATTTAAAACGTTCAAATAGCTTGAGCATCTCCTATCAAAGTCGTTGCTTAGCAACGGCGTATCAGCGGAGTCATACAGTATTTGTGAAAAACCTGTGACGTTATGGCGAAATATCAGCACGGTTAGAACGCCTCTCAACCAATCAGCTTGCGTGGCCGGAACTAACTGTTGTATAATTAGAACATATAACATGGTCTGAAAAACTTCTGAAATCTGACCCAGTGCCTTTTACATTCTCATTTTAGGCTTTACAGGGTGACTGCACACACACCAGATTTTAGTCTTAGTAATGCTACTTTCCATTTTAACAAAAACAGTTAAGAACAATTTTTTCCAATACTCCACTACATACACTTCAGGACTTGTATGTCAGCATTAAAAAGGATTAAAGCTGTTCTGAAGTTAGGAAGTGGTCCTAGTGTTTATCCATTGCCTGTGTCTTACATCACCAATAGAATATGAAATGTATGTTTAGTTCAATAGAGAAGAAAGTGCTACTTTGTTTTTGTGAAGTACTCACTTGTACCAGCACTGGGCGGCAGAGAGCACCCACTGTTCGTTAATAAGCACTCCTCCACAGAAGTGATAGCCATAATTGAGAGAGACCATCCAAGGCTGTGAATGAGGGGTGCACTCGTAGCCTCCAATGATCCTTCCATCACCTCGGGGTACTGCCACTGCAACACCGCACCAAATACACACATCAGTGCACATAATGGAGAAATGTAGTCTGTACTTGTATTTTAATAATCAAAATTGGTTACAACAGATGTGGCCTCAAAAGCTGTAGTCTGTTTATAGGCCTTTTAATGTCCAGATACTGTACTGTTAAAATTAAGAGAACACCCTACATTTATGTACTTTACAAAGTGTCCATTAAGTAATATTTATTTATTCTTCAGGAGATATTTAAATCTTTGAGAGAGAGGAGAAAATCAAACTCCACTCTTGCTACAGATCTGAAAAAATCCACAAGTGTTTATGTCTACCCTTCCACTGTGAGAGGACAACTCAACACTGTGGGTCTGAAAGGATGTGTAGCTGTCAAGTAACTGTTACAGAGAAAACAAAACGAAAAATTTGCAATACAAACAAAAACGCTGCTGGTGTTCAGAATAATGAACAGACCACCCCAGAGTCCAGACCTCAACATTACTGAATGTGTTGGGATTACTTGGATTGTAAGAAGCAGAAAATGCAACCAACGTCTAAGAACTTTGGAGGTGTGGAACAAATCCCTGCAGATTTCTTTAAAAAACCGTAAGCAAGTCTTCTGAAAAGAATGTAAGTTTAATATGTTTTATAAAGAAACGTTTAAGAATGTTTAATAAAAACAAAGAGTGGACTCACTATAAATTGTATTATTATTATATATTTTGTTTTTGAGGCTTCTATGTAATTTTTTTTTTTTAGTTTAGTTTTCTAAACTAAACTTGTATTAATGGCTGTTTGACTGAAATATAAGATGTTAAAATGATTCTTTGCTTACCAGCAGCTCCCACTAGTGCCAGAAGAATGAACAGTTTCATGGTGGTGAGTGTTTCAGCAGCCCGAAAAGGTGTCTGTCACTTCAGGCGTTATATATACTATCTTTAACCCACTCCCCTAGAGACACACACACACACACATCTGAAGCAATGACCAATGTTTAATGGTTAACTTTGTACAAGAGGTTTGCACGACCACTGTTCGCTGAAACAGCAAGACTTTTAATTGAAAATACAAACTAATCTTAATAGGCAAATCATCTTATCTCTTTCAGTCAATCCAGAACTGCAGTATAAAATGTTCTCCTAAACATTACACACCTTAAATTATATTGAAGACATGCCTGACTTGTACTGCTCCTTGTAGCTGCCATCATTAGACTTTCATTTGTCCTTGAGTTAATGCCAAGTACTGCGTGAAAATAACCACATGCCGTGCTGACCGTGACACTTACTAACAGCAAAACATATTTGAGTGACTGTGCATTTCAACATCTACAAACAGTCAATATCAAGGCTGAGATTCAAGCATCTGTGGCACATGGCAATGTAGAATTAAGGATAAAACTTCTATGATAATGATAAAACAGACATGTATATTTATTCTGCTTGGTTCAACAACAGCTGTTTCAAGTTTTGCAGTGGTTTGTGCAAAAGTCTGCAAAAATACCCATTTTCACATTTTTTTTTTTATTCGTTTTTTTGTGAATATGAAGTGAGAATAAGTTAACACATTCTCTACAGCAAACACATTTATTTGCTGAATTTAATACATTGGATTTTATACAGGCCACATCTTTTTCCACTTACAAAAATCAACAAAATATGGAATTTTACCATGGCCACCCAAATCTTTGGAACTGAGATGAAAAAAGTAAAATCCAGTTCGTTTCAAACTGTAAACCCAAACCCATTAAATCTCACGTTTCAGTCAGCCCCACTGGATATTTGCAAATGTTTGAAAAGGTATATTAGGGTATATTGTGGCAAAAATTGGATATTGGAAATGTAGGAGAATATTTGTCTAGTCATGTATATCATTTGCATTGATGTGCATTATACTGCATTTGAACAAAGTAAAGAGACAGAGAGAGAGAGAGAGAGAGAGAGAGAGAGAGAGAGAGAGAAGAGAGTGTGTGGGTTATGTGCTCATGTGTGCAGATAAAGCCAGTACTATAAATGCAGCTGACTTAAGGCACTGCGTCCAGTCAGGCGAACAGAAGGCAGCATGGTGATCTTATTGTTAGCTCTTCTGGGTGCTGCAGGTAAGGCAGATATGAATATAATCTAATGATCAAATTTCATGACATTACTACTTCTCTAAGCATACTGTGGATGTCATGAGAACCTAAAGAACACTCACAAACAACATGTTTCATCACAAAGAAAGAATAATTAGTCCTGTTAAATTGCAGTGCAGGATATAAAATGATAAATAAAAATGATTGCATTTAGAGATTTTGATAGTATTTTTAAATGTGATGTTACTGGTTCTTTTGTTCTTATCAGACTTCAGAAAACTACATATTGTGATACTGTATATTGTGAAAACATCTCAAAAGTTCAGGATGTTATATTTTGCCATGTCACCCACAACTACTTTGTAGGTACATTTCAGCATATTTCAGCATAATTTCTGAACTGGTAACATTAATAAAAAAGGACTGTTTACTCATGTAAATGTTTTGTTACATGTTACAAAAACAGCTTGAGTAAAAGTACAAAAATAGCAGATTGCAAAAGTACTTAAATGCTTTAGAACTGTAAAAATTATGCTAAATATTATAACTAAATGTTAATGACAAATGTAACTGAAACTAAAATATTTGACAACACTCAGTACAGTATATTAAAAATGTGCTTAATTATTATTTTTACATGTGATTAAGTGAGCACCTCTGGAAATCAGTGAGAGCTACTCATTTCCAGTACAGCTAATAATGATTTAATTACCCTAACATGATTTCTTTCTCTCTCCCTCTCTATCTTTCTCTCTCTCTCTCTCAGCTGCAGCCCCTCTGGATGATAAGATAGTGGGTGGTTATGAGTGTAAGGCTCATTCTCAGCCCTGGCAGGCCTCTTTGAATGTTGGGTATCATTTCTGTGGTGGCTCTCTCATCAATGACCAGTGGGTCATCTCTGCAGCCCACTGTTGGATGAGGTAAGTGTTGTAAACGTTTTATCACTCATTCCCAAACACACTTTTTTAAAATCTGGATGTAATCAGGAGTAACTCATCATGCAATATTGTAAATCCAAATGCTTAGGTTTTACTTGTGTAGTGTTTAGAGAAAAACTGTGGAAAAATAAATTTGTTAAAAAGAGTGTTTATTTAAAAAAATATATTTTTCTGAAATTGGAGAAAGCTGCAACTAAACTCTGTGATGCATTAAAAAAAAGTGTTTAAAGCCTTTGTGTTTGCAGTCTACTACTTATGTAAGCAAACTGAAGCTAATTAATTGAATAAATCAAATAACTTTGATATCTTTCTATCACTCAGTCCATATTACCAGATAGTTATCCTGGGTGAACACCATATCTGGCAGTATGAGGGCACAGAGCAGTACATGGCTGTGGATGCCATCTACTGGCACCAAAGCTATGACTACCAGACACTCGACCATGACATCATGCTGATGAAGCTGGCTCACCCTGTCACTGTAAATGAGTTTGTGAAGCCTGTTGATCTGCCCAAAACCTGCCCAACTCCTGGAGACATGTGTGTGGTGTCTGGCTGGGGCAACATCTACTCAGACTCAGGTCAGTACAAGCGCCTCATCACCAGTCCACATTAAAACAGTCTACATAAGAGTCTTTTGGGGTACATAATATATATTCTCTTAGAAGCACCCTGCCATTGCATTGTTAAATTCCATCACCAGCACATTTGTTTTAATATAATTAAGAATTGTCTAACTAAACCAGGTATTAGATAATAGCTACAAATAATACTGAAGGAGACATTTGGAAATGGTTGAATGAATACATTGATATACATGATCACATATTCAGTACTTACTGTCTTAATGTAATTTGTATCTATTCCAATATTAGTTTTTTTTCTATGCAGATAAATTCTTACTGCCAGAGAAATTGCTTTTTTCTTATTATTTTACATTATATTAACTACATAGTTGCAGATGAGCAGCACTTCACTGTTTACCACCAGCAAGTGGTCCTGTGGGACTCATGAAAACTTTTGTTTGTCACGAATTACATGCAGTGTAAAACTTTACTGTTTCTCTCTTTTTAAGTATTCAACCCATTCAACCTCCAGTGTTTAGATGTGCCCATCCTCTCTCAGGAGGTGTGTGAGAACTCCTACCCTGGAAAGATCTCCAAAACCATGCTGTGTGCTGGGTATCTGGAGGGAGGCAAAGATTCCTGTCAGGTATGTCATGTGTTCCTGTATTATTTATTCTATTAGTCCTATATATGCTGTGTACATTAAAAAATGGAAAATGTATTTTCAAAATGTCTTGCTTTTTTGTTTGAATACCGTACATCATTTCCAAGATGTAAATGCAGTTAACATTTCAAATGTCATGATAACACATTTTCATATGTACATCTGCCAATTCAGCCTACAGCAGCTTAGCTCTGCCCATTCAAGGAGTTGTTCAGCTTGGACTGCTTTTTGAATGAGGCACAATACAAGCGAATTGGAGCAGACGTCATTTACATACGTCATTTACATCTTAAAAACCCAGTAACAAAAACAGCCTGTGTAATTTCAAGAGATGAAGACGGCAATACAAACATTAATTATGAAGTTGGTACATAAATTCAGGGAAAAGACAAGACACAAGAAAAAAAATGTAGAATATGTGAATATGTAGAATATGAAGACATATTTCTTTAAGGTCTTATGTTAAAATGTGAAGAAGTCTGAGAATCATCATCACATTTCTAAAAGTGTTTACATTCAAATGTTTGCTCAGAATGAATGTATGTATATACATACTGTTCAGTTACCTCTCTCTCTCTTTGTATCTCTGTCTCTCAGGGTGACTCTGGTGGTCCTCTGGTGTGTAATGGTGTGCTGCAGGGTATCGTGTCATGGGGTTATGGTTGTGCTCAGCCTGATTACCCTGGAGTCTACACTAAAGTCTGTGCTCTGCTGCCCTGGATCCATGAAATTCTTAACAGTTATTAGAACTTTGGAAGAGATCCCCATAAGATGCCTTTGTACAAATAGCACTTATCTGGTCTTACACAATCCTTTCTGGACTTTTAGTCATTGCAGAGAATAAACAATGCATGAAAAATACTTTTAGAGCTTTTAACCGTATGTCTCCATACCAAACATCATATTATATGCCATTCTAGTATATGTGAGAAAAACTCTCACCCAATACAAAGATTATTATTCATGTACACCATTATGCTCTTTGTTTTTAACATTTAACTTTTTAGATCTTCTCTACAACTGCTAGAGTGCCACACATCCAAATGTACTGTATTTCGTTTTTGGTCTTTTGTGGTTTGTAGTCGCTGTCAGAACAAAAATCTCACCATTTTCATTTTATGATGAGTGAATCAATTGAAATGCTCCAAAAATTACTTAGAAAAATACCTTGTTCGATTAACCTCCATTTAAAGTTAAGAGGGGTTTATTCTTTCTTTTGTAAAGTTACCATTTTTGTGAAATAAGGTTTTGTCACGACAGTAGCAATATATCTGTTCCTAATGTATGTATATTGTTTGCCATTATGAAAATGTAATTTAAATATTTCTTCTTTTGTAATGATGTTTTAACAGCCTACCATGGAGACTTGGTTTCAGTCATATGTGTAGTGATCTTGCCCAAAGAATCACAACCATCCAATTCACAATAGTTCTTAAACTTAAACGTAAAACAGTTTCTCATCTCCTGTGTAGAAATACAATTATAAAAGTAATACTTATAATGTGTCAACATATATATTTAAAACAGAAGTTACTAGGTGCTCTTAAAATAAAGGCTCCTAAGTTGTTCTTGGCTCAGGCGTACAGTTCAAGGTAAAACCTTTCAAAAACCCTGAACCTTTACACTATGTGGTGGTTCTCTAAACTGTATTTACTCTGTATGTTCTTCACACTTACAGCCTCATTTATAAGAGTAATTCTGTAAGGAAGCATCCACTGAAATGTCCTGAAACCAAAAGTGGTTCTTGTACGTCAATGCAGTATCTAAAATATGTCGTTTGGGAAGTTGTGTGTCTAGCAAGGTGTTTACACAAAAAAACAACAACTAAAGGTTTGTGCCAGAGTCTTCCAGCTTTCTGGATGCTCTGCTGATTTTCAAAAGAAGATCACCTTCAGGGCAAAGAGTAAATGAAACAAAAGTTACCTAAGGATTTGATTACAGATGCTAAAGATAAACCCAGGAAACAAGTTAGAGGACAAACTTTGCATGTGAGGGATGCAGAAGCATGAAGAATATTGTTGGTGACGTTCAGTCTCAGTCTCTGACGCTCTGCTCACAGTACAACAGGAAGAAGTCTAGTTTGTGAGACTATATTCAGTCCAACTGCAAAACAGTGAAGTGCAGTCTGGAATGGATTAATGAGTTAGCCCCTTAAACTTCACAGACGTCCACATCCTAAAGCCTGTTATCTAACAACAAACTCAAGAAAAACTTATCAAATTTATAATGTATCAGCACAATATCAGGCCTGTGTTTACAAGACCATGTGGTACATGTAAACAAGACATAGACTACTCATATGACAGTGCTGTACAATACCACTTCAATACTCAAGGCTCAAAGCTCGACAGTTACAATGAAGAACTTGCTGATATAGCAAAATGTTTACCTGTTTAATCCTAAAGCTTCATTTCTTATTATTTTTTTATTTCTCATTGTAGTCAGATGTGCTTAAGAACAAGAAGGAGCCATTTGATTACTGGTTTTGCTTGACATATAAGGACAGTGAGTGTTAAACTGTTACTACAACAAAAGACTTGTGTGAAATGAAGTGGTCTATATGAGCAACAATGCAAGAATATCTGATTTCCTAACATACAAATGCTTTAGAGAACACTCTTTAATAAATTTTAAAGAGGGGCAATGTTTATTCAGTCCATTAAAATATGTCTTGCCCCAGAAGGGTCATCGTTGTCATGGTGTGCCGAGCAGGCAATTGATTCCAAAAGTTTGTTTCCCATCGGATTGAAAAAAAAGTGCAGGAGATTGTGGGTTGCTATTTTTTTTATTACTGATTTCTTTGTTCTGTTTTTAGCCTTTCCCATACCCAAGGTGGCTTCATAAAGAGAAGGAAAATCTGGGACTAAGACTAAGGAAACTCTAACAATACAAAGCTACAGGGCCTGACAGTATTGACTCTATGATGCTGAAGACTTGTGCTACTGTGTGAAGTTATTTAGCATAAAGTTGTTTTAATCTAAACATGAGTCTGAAAAAAGTGCCAGTTATGTGGAAGACATCCTGTGCCCCAACCTCTAAAAAGCAACAACCAAAAGTCCTAAATGACAGCTGCCTCATGGCTTTTAACTCACACATAATAGAAATTCTGTTGCTGGCTTGCCTTCAGAACCTCTTCACTTGGCATGGCATTGGAAGAGATGATGCAGTCACCGAACAGAGCTGAATTGTTTTTTGACAAACCTGACAAAGTAGACAGCACTGTGCAGATATTTGATTTCTCTACACTGTTAGAAATAAAGGTGCTGCGCAGGTACATTTTTCATTCATCAAGGCATAAACAATGTAAATGTACCCTCAAAGATACAAGAGTGGTTTTAAGGTCCAATTGTGTACATTAAATAAGTTTTTCCCCTGTGGAAAAGAACACAGAGTGTGTGTACAATTGAGACGGAGTGTGTGTACACTTGAGGGTACCACCCCAGTGACAAGGGGGTACCGTTTTGTAAATTTTTTTCTGAGAGCATAGTGCAGGGGTACTCAGTACTGGTCTTGGAGACCTACCACCTGGCAGAGTTTTGCTCCAACCCAAATCTAGTACACCTGATCCAGGTAATGAAGGCTTTCAGGGGCATCTGGATACTACAGCCAGGTGTGTTGGATCTGAACCCTCCAGGGCGGAAGGTTTCCAAGACCAGGAATGGGGACCCCTGCTCTAGTGCATTAACATAAATCCATGCAATAGTGCAAAGGCGATTCTCCTATTGTTTCTTGAAAATAGTCCGATTGGCAGACCATATTAGGCTTGTGTGTCAGATATGCTTATGATCAGCACAGGGCTTCCATAGATGATGGACTAGATGAGTTGAATGAAGAAAACTAAACCATCTGCAGCTCAACAATAATGAAAGAGGATGTGGCAGTGAGGATCTGCAAGCGTCTTGTGTTGCACTTGTACCATAGACTTTGGTGGACTGTGTGCAAGAAGATCCAGAATCAGCTTTACTTCCTGAGCAGGGTCAGGCCTTGTGGTGTATGCAGGTCACTCTTTCAGGTCTTCTACCTGAATGTGCCTACTAGTGCAATCTTCTATGCTGCAATGTGGTGTAACAATGGCATAAACACAGATGATGCCAGCTAGAATAATAAATCAGACTGAATTTGATAAACAGAGGATCACCTTCAGTAGTGATAATGCTATGCTGTGCCAAAGAGAGTCACATGAAGGTTCCTACCCATGGTCATTAGGCTTAAATAAAAAGTCAACAATTTATATTAGCTAGTAATAGAAATAGCAATAATGATAATAAGCAATTAAATTTATATCATTGATAAAATCTATACATTTGAGGCTTAACAGGACATCAGGTATGTTCTGTATGTTCTGTATTACACCTGGTAGAATTTTTTGATTACTGTGCCAAACAAAGCATTCAAAAAAAAAGACAGAGAACCTTAAAGAATGTGTTGAACAGCCTGGAGCATTAGATGATAAGACCATTTTTGTTTTCTTTTTCTTTTTTTACTCTTTTCTTGGAACTCTTTGCATTTACAACAACCTGTTCCAGAAAACCTGTATTTCAAGTGTTTCAACTGTTACACGTTCTGTAATGTTAACCTTAATGTTTTCTTACAAAAATAGTACTCAAATGAAGTTAAAAATGACTTTTGTCATAACACCTCAGTTTTATTGCAAAATTGTGCTAATTAATTTAAATGCTTCACAATGGAAGAAGATTAGTATGTGTACGTTTTTTTCTGGCATAAAATGCATAAAAAAGAGTCACACGTTTGTCTAAGATAGTCTTGTATCATTTTATTTTACATTGCAGATCAACTCCATTACAACAATACAGACTGCAACCGGCTATACCTTTTCATTTCATTGTTCATTGCAGTTTTTGAACTGAACACCTCTAAGATAATTCTACTGAACTTTTGTTATCATGTAAACTTGTAGAATTTTCTTAAGTAATTCTTGATAGATATTAATTATCACAGTAGGTAGACAATATTAACAACTTACATCCCAAATGACTTCCCAAATATCACAAAATTATAAAAAAAAAATCCAGTATTCATTCATGTCCAACTTGAAACAACAGCAGATTCATGAAGAAATAACAAAGACCAGTATGTTTAATGAATATTAGCTGATGACAGATAAACCTGGAATCAGCTGGGAACAAAGAAATAGGAATTACTTTTCAAAGTGAGGTGTTAGGTAATTACAGAGTTAAAAAGTAAGTATTACAACCATAACTTAATGAAAATTGCCACTTCCCCATTAGTGATTAATGCAGTTAACACCACACACCATTTTCCTGTAAAACTTAACTATATTTCCAGATTAATCAAAGGTCATCAAATAAAATGTATTCTTATCAAATGATACATTGAGCATGGTATAAAATGCTGTGTAGTTATGACTTGTTGACATCATCTGTCACTTTCTTCAGTTATTTACTTCTTACTCCAATCCTGCCACCTTCAGCACTGCTTTTGCATCATCTGCCATCTGATTCAGTCCTTTACTCAGTAGATGAAATATTGTGCCCAGAGAAATTCCTCCAGCAGGTAGGGCACCCATTAAGGGTATGCTGCTCAAAACATACTCAACCTTCATTGCTATGTCAACCTTCGATGTGGAGAAAAATGTGCGAACCACTTCAACAGTGATTCCATTGGCAAAACAGGATTTCATCACTGATTTTAGCTCATCTACTGGCTTGTTGACTCTCTCTGACAGGCTCTGCAGGGACTTCTCATCAAGACCAAAGGCCTGAAAGGATCGAGTGAAGAAAGCCATCACTATGCCGATGTCACACCCTGCTGCCAGACCTGGAATAGTAGTCATTGCAATGGCACCAGATCCAAAGGCTGTCAGCCAGATCATTCTTCTTAAGTACTGCTTCTTCTTCTCAAGCACTTGCAGAGAGCAAACTGGCAAAGACTGGACAAGGGCATATCTTTTGTGTTCTGGAAGGTCTCCCTCCAGATGATCCATTAGTGCCTGAAAATCATATTTTTCCAATTCATGAGAAGACACCAAAAACACTTTTGGATCTCCAAGCTTCTTTAAATTACGCCTGCAGTCATCTTTGATTTTGGAGAGCACTTGCTGTTCATTGAACTTCTTCTTCTTTTTCTCACTGCGAATATCATTGTCTATTTTTGAGCGAACAAAGTAAAAAGGCTTGTTCTTCTTCTTGATCTCTTCAGCCAGCATCAGGTCATTTTCTTTGAATCTGTCAGCTGAAAGAATGATGAAGAAATCATATGTATCAAATTTCACATCTCTCAGGTATTGCTTCGCTTTAAATTTTGGACTACCGATTCCAGGCAAGTCCCAAATCTTCACATTTGGCATGCTGGGATGAGGAAACATTGTAGGAACCATTGTAGTTTCAGTTACTCCAGTTGGAGACGACTCTTCTTCATCATCATTCAGACCCCTTAGAGCACTGATGAAGGTGGACTTTCCAGCTCCAGTCATCCCTGTTATAGCCACATTTAGCGAGACATTTTCTAAGTTGTCAATATGGTCTCTCAGCTTTGCACTGGCCTCTTCTGCTGTGGAGACCTTGAGGTTCTTTATTAACTCATCCGGTTCCAAATAGATATGGTCTTCCGGATCCAGCTTTGTCTCGTAAGCCATGGTGATCTAAACAGAGCACATAATAATGATGAATAAGAATAGGAAAACAAATTGCACTTTGCTATTAATGCAAATATCCTTAACACAAACATTAATGATTATTATGTTTTATGCACACATCAAAGATTTCAGATTTTGACAATTATCTTGATTCACATTATGTAAGTAGCAAATGGATGAAGTAAAAAGAGATTCTGCAAATTGCTTTCAGTTTAGTAAGACAAATAATTTAACTTTCTCAAAATATTACACAAAATAACAACCATACATGTATAAATACACAATCATATTTATACAATAAAATAAAAAAAATCTTACCTACACAGGGTTGGAATATAATGCAGTACAAGTATTTGGAATATGTATTCAGAATACAGAAATTAAGTATCTGTATTCAGCCAAGATACATTTTGTAAAGACAGTATTCAGAATCCAGTTACTTTTTACATTTTTAAGAGAATACATTTAGAATACTTACCCTCAAAATAAAAAACATGCAATATTCAAAAGAAACACCATCAGTGCTTGTTTATGAACTATTTTAGAATCACTGCATGGCAAACATGCTTGTTAGGTGTATTGTAAGGAGTACTTCAATTAACAGCTTCTTTACAAACACTAAAGTTCCTACCAAAGCCTGAGTAGACTGATAAATCAGTGTGATGATCAGTTATTAATCTCAGTGTTACTGAGCTCTTTTAAAGCAAGGATCAAACTAATGTATGTTCTCAGTAGTGGACGTTGGAAGTTTAAGTTGAGTATTGGTGTTTTACTGAACTTCTGATCGGGGATCATGGGAGCAGCAGTGGACTGATGCAGGCAGTGAGAGAGAAAAAAAGTTTTTTAATGGTAAGGAATTTTTTTAATGAAATGTTTTACCAGAATATTTACATGAACAAGACAAGTAGTAACAGCTATGAACAAGATGAATTATGTCAAAAAAATGTTTTTTTTTTTTCGTCTGCCTTACCAACATGTATCGAAAATGTCTTCTAAGTATTTTGTCCAACTCTGTCTGTAAAGTCACAATACCTCCAGTGGCTTAGGTGACAACAAAGTCTGGCTTAGCACATACCTAAAATAAATGTGAGGAATGTCTTGGCTGCTCTCAGGAGTAACAAGACACTGACACACCTCAAAATACATAACTAAAGACTAACAATTTCTTTTCCTGGTCTTGGTTTTGGCAAAAAAGTAAACATCTAGAGAGCCTCTGTATTGCTCCCCCAGGCTCAGCAGCCCTGTCTCCCCATCACTCCCTGTACTATTACCAATGAACCAGCCCTGTCTCCCCACCCCCTTACCCCTACCAATGAACGTAACACTGTAATTATTTTTTTACAATTCATTTTTATTTGTGTTTGTTTTTGAAATAAACATACATAAAAACCATCATATTTGCATGATACATAATTTAGGTAAGTGAGTGTCCATTTTACAGCACTGCATTAACATGCTAACGTTAGCTAATTTTGAAGCCCCAGGCTATTGTTTAAAATAGTCAGCTGTCTATCAACTAAGTAGCCAAGGTAGCGCTAAGTTTTTATGCTGCTGTTGCCACCACATTGGTGTGGCCTGTGGAGGTGGGGTAGTGGGGCCCAATGTGATATTACTTCATAGGGCCCAGAATCTCTGGATGCACTTCTTTACCTATAAGACCTAAACAATGAAAAAAATTTATTTTATTTTTGGTATAAAAAGAGCATTTTAGAGTGGCAGAGTCTCTCAGAAGCAAAGATGGGCAGAGGTTCATCAATCTGCAAAAAACTGAATCATCAAAAGATTCAGAGAATCTGTTATGATAGACTGTTGTTAAAAGAAGAGGGGGCGCTACACAATGGTAGACATGGCCCTGTCCCAACTTTTTTTGAGGTGCGTTGCAGCCATCAAGTTCTAAATGAGTTAATATTTTTCATGACATGATAAATGTTTCACTTTCAACATTCTAATATGTGTTCTAGGTTCTATTGTGAATAAAATATGGGTCATCATTATGGGTCAATCATTGCATTCTGCTTTTATTTACATTTATGTACATTTTACACAGTGTCCCAACTTTTTTGGACTTGGGGTCGTATGACAGAAGAATGGCAAAAATATACACTTTCAAAATTGGATCAATTAGTGTCTTTAGTCCCCAAACGATTATTAAGCACATGTCAGGTATTATGTATTATCTGCACCTATTAGACCAATACAATCTGAAATGTGTTTACTTATTTATTTACTTACTTACTTGCGTACTTACATATTACTTACATACTTATTTTTGATTGATCACATTGAGATTGAGCAAAAACCAGGCTTAATTATGAACTGTGTTTCTTCTTGTAATAATTCTAAATGCAAACTGCCAGGATGTCTTGCCTAAACCTATATGTTGCACTTTCTTTATTGTCATTCCATATTCATTTATTGTTCACCACTATGAGGAACCAGACAGAAAGTTACACACAATAGAAATAAAGTAAGTCTGTTTCTAAAGAAGACATAAAACCACAAGACCAAAAATTCCAGATAAAGTTTTTGAAATAGTCCAGCTTGATATTTCCTTAGGTGGTGTGTTGAAATGTGTGCATGTGTGATTCTTATCATTACCTAAGAGAGAGACAAAGAGAAAGAGAGAGAAAGAACGAGTGAGAGAGAGAGAGATAAAGAGAGAGAGAGAGAGAGAGAGAGAGAGAGAGAGAGAGCATAGTTTGACATTTTATAAGGAAAAAAAAAACACAAATGAAAGCCTGTGACTCCCACAGGCAGCACTGCACTAAAACATGTTTCTGTTATGGATATCACCACTTGAGCTTGGGAATAGTTTGACAAACCGCGTTGTCAATAAACACTCTCTGTTTCTGCATCCACAAATGCAAGTTAAGACTGTACTATGAACAGGGTAAGTCATATGTCAACAACATCCAGAAACGCTGCCGTCTTTTCTGTGCTCAAGCTCATCTGAAATCGACTGATGCAAGTGGAAATGTGTATTGTGGTCTGAACTTTTCAGACTATTAAAAAAAATAATAGACTTCATTGTCATGAAGCCCATCCAGATTTTAGGTAGGGTATTGTTCTAAAGCCAGAGTCTGTGGGTAACCTGCATATCTGTGAAAGTACCACTAACATGGAACACATTTTGGAGCAACATGTTCTGCCGTCTTTTTAAGGGACACCCATGCTTATTTCAACATGACAACAGCAAAAAACATTCTGCATGGGTAACAACAATATGGCTGTGTAATTAGAGAGTGTGCGTGCTAGACTAGCCTGGCTGCTGTCCAGAACTGTCTCCCACTGAAAATGTGTCTTGATTAAGCTCAAAATTCAACAATAAAGGTCTCAGATGATTGCAAAGCTGAAGACTTGCATAGGAGAAGAATGGCAAAAAGTTATACTTTCAAAACTGGATCACTTTGTGTCTTTAATCCCCAAACATTTATTAAGTGCTGTTAAAAGGAAAGGTGATGTAACATAGCAGTAAACACCCTCCTGCTCTTGTCATTTTGGAATGTGTTGCAGGCGTATAATTTGGAATGAACAAATCTTTAGAAAAATCATCTGAAGTTCACAAGGTAAAGCATAAAATATTTTTTATTATTTTCAATTCAATACAGATCATGCAGAGTTTACTGATCACTTCTTGCTGCTTTTATCAGCATTTCACATAGTATCCAAACCTTTTTGGAACTGGGGTGCTACAACAAACAAACACTTACATTAATGATGCTTATGCACATATCAAAGATTTCACATTTTGTCAGTTATCTTGATTCACCTTATTTAACTAGCAAATAGACAAAGTAAATGGAGCTTCTGCAAGTTATCCTGCTTATAACTTTAGCCAAAAGTTGAAGGATAGGAACATGATTTTATATTGTAACTGGCGATTAGTGATGCATGCTGTTCAGTAAGATAAATAACCTTCTCTAAGTATCACACAAAATAGTAATTGGACATGTATAAAACACACAATTAAATTTATACACAAAATGTTAAGCGACGAAACAGAACAAATCTTACCTGCACAGTACAGTCAAACACCACCAAGTGGATCAGGTGACAATAAAGTGTGGCTTAGCACATACCTTAGATATATGTGAGGGATGTCTTGGCTGCTCTCTCGAATAACAAGACACTGACACACCTCAAAATACATAACTAAGAGACAAGTGGAAATGAACTCATGGCATATGTTAAATGTTATATATTATCTGTTCCTATTACACCAATAAAATCCAAAAAATGTATCTATTTATTTATTTATGATTGATTGATCACATTGAGATAAACTATATTTCTTCTTGCAATAATTCTAAATGCACACTTCCAGGATTTCTTGTCTAAATCTATATTTTGCACTTATTATTTTCATTCTGTAATCATTTGTTGTTCACCACTATGTGGAACCAGACAGAAAGTTTTTCACAATAAAAATGTAGGTGTTTTTCTAAAGAGGACATAAAACAGACCAAACATTCCAGCTAAAGTTCTTAAAATAATCCAGCTTTATATTTCCTGAAGCAGTGTGCACTAAGTATCATTCTTATCACTACTGGAGAGAGAGAGAGAGAGAGAGAGAGAGAGAGAGAGAGAGAGAGAGAGAGAGCATAGTTTGACATCTTATAACGTGAATTGATGTGTAATATTTTCAGTACAGTCCTGCATTGACTCCAAATTAATCATTCAAGGTAGTCTGCATGACTGATAAGTGTCATGTACTATGTACTTATGTACAAACCAAACTCCAAAAAAAAATTAGGACAGTAGCTAAAATGACAATAAAAAGAGAAAGCAGTGAATTAGAAACCTGCTTTAACCTGTATTCAAACAAAAACAGTACAAAGACAATGTATAATGTATAATATATAATGTTTTACCTTTTCAACGATAAAAAAACTTTTTGTTTTTATGAACATATGCTTATTCTGAAATTGATGCCCATAACTCATTCCCAAATAACAGTTGGAACGTGGCAATTTACGACTAAGACCATTGTGAAATGTAAAAAAAAATGTTATACAGCTGATGTAATTATGCTGGAATATAAAAGCAGCATCCAGTAAAAGCCTTGTCTTTTATGAGCAAGGATGGGTCAAGACTCGGCACTAAAACTGCATCTACAAAAAAAATAATAATAAAACAAGATCTTAAAAATAATGTTCCTCAGCCAGGTGGAGAAATCTCTGTGCATAAGGAAAAAGGAAAACCACAAATAAAAAGCCTGTGACCTTGGATCCCACAGACAGCACTGCATTAAAAACTGACATTTTTCTGTAATGGATACCACATGGGCTTGGAAATACTTTGAAAACCTGTTGACAATAAATACTGTTGCTGCTGCATCTACAAGTTAGGACTGTACTATGCAGTGTAAGTCATAAGTCAGAGATGAGCTTGAGCTCATGTGAAATGGACTGATGCACAGTGGAAATGTGTATTGTGATCTGAAGAGTCAACCTTTCAGACTATTAATGAAAATAATGGAGGGTATTAGTGGGTATCCATGTTACCATGTTATTTCAACATGACAGCATGGCTGTGTAATCAGAGAGTGTGGGTGCCAGACTGGCCTGCCTGCAGTCCAGAACTGTCTCCCGCTGAAAATGTGTGTCTTGATTAAGCTCAGAATATGACAACAAAGGTCCCATACAATTGCACAGCTGAAGACATAAAAGAAGAGATTTTGGCAAAAAGTTTTGCTTTCAAAACTGGATCACTTGTGCTGTTAAAAGAAAAGATAATGTAACACAGTGGTAAACATCCTCCTGTCCCAACTTTTTTGGAATTAATTTGGAATGAGCATATGTTTACAAAAAAACAATGAAGTTCATAAAATATGTTTTTGTATAGTTTTCAGTTTTATACAGGTCAAACAGAATTTACTAATAACTGCTTTCTGTTTTGATCAACATTTCACGCACTGTCCCGACTTGTTTGGAATTGGTGATGTACAACAAACAAACAAATGAATAATAAACCCATCTTCTGAAAGTGAATGAGGACACATTAGAAAGAAGTTGAGAAAATTCAAGCGGGGAAGAATCGTGAATCTGCGGAGTCAGTTGGTAAACTCGGTATTTGAGAGAGCTCTATCAGTGCTTTAGTTTCGTTTCTCCTGTGAAACCAGACAGAGAGGAGAGGAAAAACAGCAGCGCTCGACACAGAAGTATGTTAATTCGTCGAGAGTGTCTGATCCATTTTTGGGACTCTCTGCCTCACTGCTACACACGGTTTAACGATGTTTAACTGAGTTAAAGAAGACGAAGCCCTTTGTGTTGTTGATAGTTTCCATCTACTTTCGCTTTTACTGTCCGGTAGCTAACCTACTAACATGGAGGCCGGGTGAGTAGACTAGTCTGCTCTTTTTAAAGATGTACATAGTTCATTTTATGTGACAAGCAGTTGATTAAGCGTATTGTGGAAATAATGATATATAATTAAAGACCATGAGTGGAAGATCAGCTGTGCAGTCTGTACCTCTTTCTCCTCTGCAGGTTTTTGCCACTTTGACTGAACTGCAGTCCTTCCTTAAAGACATTTTGTTTCGTAGCCTATATGATTATATTAATTCCTGGAATATTTAATTCTGTACTACAACGTTTTGATTTCTACTTTTTTATTATATAATTTTCACTGACATCAATCTCTATAGATAGAAAATATGAAAGACTAAAAAAATTCAAGGGTAAACTAAGAACTATTCCCATCCTTGTTTTTGGAAATTAGTCCTGTTCCCCAAAGTATTGAATAGGCTTAAAAAGAATTAGGGGAAAATTCACAGCTTATCGACTCAGAACTGATCGATTACTAATGTGGGATGTTAACTATTGAAATCAGATTGTACGTCAGCTGTATGTGAACTGTCCTCATTTTGTCCTCAATTTGGTTTAGTATGAAGATCCAAAAGATCCCAGAAGAACACATCAGCAAAATCAAAGAGGCACTGCAGTCTGTGGACCCAGAAAAAATCCCCCGTCTGATTATGAATCTCCTGGACATGTTTGTTCAGTTTAAGATGGATGTAGCGGTGACGGGAGATTCAGGCGCAGGGAAATCTTCACTGATTAATGCAGTCCTCGGACTGGACCATGATGATGAAGAGGCTGCACCGACAGGAGTTGTGGAGACCACAAAGGAACCTGCGATGTACCTTTATCCAAATAATCCTCATGTAAGGCTGTGGGATCTTCCAGGGATGGGAACGCCTACTTTTACATCAAAGAGATATGTGGAGACAATGAACTTTGACCTATATGACATGTTCATTGTAGTGACATCTGAGAGATTCAGAGAAAACAATATGCTTCTGATTGATGAAATTCAAAAACAGAAGAAGCCGCTTTATGTTGTCAGGGCAAAAGTAGACAATGACTTGCTTTTACAGAGTAAAAAACACAGTTTCAGTGAAATCAATGCCTTGAGGGATATGAGAGATGAATGTTTGAAATATCTATGTGAGAAAAACCTTAATGTCCCAGTATTCTTAGTGTCGAGCCATGACACTCAGAGCTATGACATGCAGACCCTAAAGGACACCCTTGAGAAAGCGGCGCCAGAGCTCAAAAGAGATGTTTTCCCCATTTTCATGACCAATTTGTCCACTGCAGCTGGGAGGAAAGCAATGTGAGTATTCTCTGAACATGAGTGTTCAGCATGCTCAGCAATCTGTTCAACAATATGCAGATGTGTTCTTTGTAGAGGATTTACTTATTTTCACTAAAAAAAAATAACAAAATGTAATTTGATGAAGTGCACCCAAACTTTGCATATAACTGTACTAACTGTACTATACAAGTCTTAGCTAGCTTGGTAAAGTGATTATTTCTCATGCTCTCTCTCTCTCTCTTTCATATCAGGGCCATAAAGCGCCATGCTTTAAATAGTGGGAAAATGAAAGAAAAGGACCTTCAAAAGCTACAGAAAATCTACAAACGCTTGATAGATGGAACTGAGGAAGTCAAAGCTGCACTGGAGGCTCTAGACCACTTCCAACTTGATGTGGCTGTCTTAGGCGAGACAGGATCAGGGGCAGCTACTCTGGTAAATGCCCTAACGGGTCAGAAGAATGGCACCAGAGGCTCAGCACATGCCAAGATCCCAGCAACTAGTCCTCAGTACCCAGATATCCGATTTTGGCATGTGTCAGGAGTAGAGAGAGTTATGGATAACTCATTGCAGGAGAAGCAAATTTTGGATCATTTTGATTTCTATATCATTATTGTGTCAGACTGGCAGAAGACCTGTCACATGGAACTCGCAAGAGCTGTAAGAGAGTTAAAGAAACACTACCACTTTGTTCAGACAAAGATTGACTTGCATTTGCAGGGGCAAGAAGACTTGTGCTGTTCTGAGACCGAGATTCTGGATGGGCTTCGAGCACAGTGTGCTAAAGAGCTGCAGAGCACAAAAGCTGCCCAATCACAGCTGTTTCTCATAAACAGTTTGGACACAAATGCCTTTGACTTTTTCAGTCTGGAGAGTGTGTTGAGAAGTGACCTGGACACAATTAGGACAAGTGCTTTTGCATATTATGTTGCTAGAATTGTCAGACAGAAACAAGAACCCCACACTTGTCAGATATTGTAGCTGATTTCAGCTGATGTGTTGTTTTCTGTGAGAGTGTAATTCATTTTGAAAGCATTTATTTTTATTGGTGTGCAATCAGCATATGACAAAATCAAGTTTTCAAATGATGGAATGTTATAACTTACCCTTATTTCTGGGGATGGTGGCATTCAGGGTGAAAAAATGACTCCCCCACCACCTAGTGGACAAAACTGCAGTTCCTTTATTGTCTGATTTTAAAGTCCAATATAAAAATTGAATGATTATTTTATTAACGTATTGCATTATAAGTTAATAGCAGAGAAAATCTGCAAAAATAAGTATTTTTTTATTTGAGAAGAACTAAGGAATCCAAATGAACTGTATCATGTCAATGTGGGAAGAACAAAATATCTCTTGAAAACTGTTTTTACATGTTGCACTTTCACTTTTATCTCTCCTGTGGAAAACATTACCTCAGTTTTTCTTTAAGTCATCACAAGAAGCATCACTGTATTTTTGATTACCTTAGTGTCACCCCATCATGTTCTTGGGTTTGTTTTTTAAAATCAACTTGATCCTTAATTATTTTATTGTGTAATTTTGCTTTCTTTAAGCTGTTGTTCAGATAACACACAACATTCAACTAAATGGTTTGCTAAGTCTGAGTGGTCAGGGTTTGTATTCTGCCAAAAAGATTCAGCCTTTTACTAAAAGTAATCATCATTCCGTTCCTCTGTCATGATAAAGCTGAAACAAAGATACAGTATGATACATGATGTGTCTAAATTTGCTGCTGTTAATCTTTTTATTTATATTATTGACGTACTACACACTGGTTAAAGTCAATGTGAATCAGAAATCAGTAACACATTTTCCTTGTGTTACCGTCATGTCCGAGTGAAATGAGAATCTCTGAGCTAACTGAGCGTTTTGCTCAATGAGAGGTGGGGTTAGAGAGAGAGGTAAAACATGATATTATTTATTAATATTATTTTTCCCTGCCTGCTGTTGAATGGTGATGTAGTTAAAATCAGATGGTTTAGAAAAGGTATTGGAACCCCATTTCCAAAAAAGTTGGGACACTGTGAAAAATGTAAATAAAAACAAAATGCAATGATGTGCAAATCATTTAAACCCTATATTTCATTGAAAATTGTACAAAGACAACATATCAAATGTTGAAACTCACACACACACACATACACATATCTTCTAAGCTGCCATCAAAGATTATGGGAAAACAAAAATTTTGTCAAGTGATTAGATGAATCATGCTTAATATCAAGGATGTAAACTAACAAGGTGAAATCTATTTTGGTTTCAGGTTAACATTAACGTTTAAAATAAAATGAAATAAAACAACTCAAGAGAGTGCTGTATATCTATACATTTAGTACTATAATAGTTGGTTCCTCCAGACTGTTAATTGCATCTTTACTGTAATCAAATGTTATTTTTGTTGGTTATATTCCTTGTTGTCTTGCTGTTGAATTTAAAGTCGGTTAAAACAGCACTGTTTTTCTTTTTTCACAATCGAACAAGTGTATGTTGCTTTAGTGTTTATTAAAATGTAGGTACTAATTCTCTTTTGGTGTTTAATTTCAATATGTTATGTTTATGGCAAGATCTGTAGTGATTTGCAAGATTTATCATTTTGTTTTATATCATGCATATATATATATATATATATATATATATATATAGTATATTGCTGCTGTCAGAACAAAACCTAGTATCTCCAAAGTGATAACTTTACAAGAGAAGGGAAAACATACTTTACTTTTAATGCAAGTCAATGGAACCAGAATATTTTCCATGTCATTTTGGACTGTTTTTGTTTTTTTATTATTTACAAACAGTGTAAAGAGATAAGAGTAAAGAGACATATAGAGCTCAGCAAATGTAAGTTACTATGCTAATAGATGCTGAATGTACTAGGAATTTAATCTAATGACGATTTAATTTAATGCTATTTTTTTTCAACCTGATATGTATACAGCATCCTGAGGGCAGCATCCTGTGACCACTGACGGACTATGGCAAGAATAACAAAAACTGTGCAGCAACAGATTGTTATTCATGCTGTAGTGCTTCACAAACTGTTGCTACACAGTTTGTGTTATTCATGCCCTAGTCCTTCATCAGTGATCACAAACTGCAGCAACAGGCGTGTCTAATAGAGTGGACAGTGAAAGGGGGCTAACAAAGTATGCAGGGAAAAAGATGCACTATAGTCTGTAATTCTAGAACTACAAAGTGTACCTATATGGTAGGTAGAGCTGATAAAATGAGCAAAGAACGTAGATACAAATAGGTGGTTTTAATGTTAATGTTATGGCTAATCGGTATATATACACACACACGTTCCAAGTTCACTAATTAAAAGACTAACAGGCAACCGGTTGTGCAGATGAACGCAGAGAACCTAAACCCCGCCTCTGCCTGTTCTCCACTGAGCGCCACTGCAGGGGTCTTAAGCTGTGTGTTCGCTGATCTCTGTTCTTTTCCAGCCGGCGCTCTGTGCTGTGTGCTGCTGTAGCCTGTCAGCGCTGGAGGTTGCGTCAGACTGTTAGGCCTTTCTTTTCGCCTTTGTTGCTGGCAGAGCTTCAGGCTTAGCTAAGCCAATACTCCTAACGAAACAGACGGCATCGAGCGCCGAAATCTTTCGCCCATCAACGTTATCGTCCTAATATCGCATGTCCTCTATCCAGAACCTCCAGTCTTTCGGTAAGTTGTATCGATGTGTACACATCACTGGAGCAGTTAGCGGTAGTTATCTCTGGAACGCTGGCCTACCGAACAATAACAACCGAGAGGAAGAGCTATGTGAGCGCACTAGCTAGATCGAACTGGCTCACATCTGTCTAACGTTATTTTATCAGCTATAGTTCAAATATCATTGGCCAGAAAACTCGACTGTAAAAAAGTCAAGACCGCTGATTTTTGTGGACGTTTTGAGGTAACCATAACAATAGCTCAATCTGGTTTCGGTAGCAAGCTAGTTAGCTGTTGCTACTTTGGGCGGTGGACTGCTTTAGCTAACTTAGCTAGCTAGCTAGCAAGTGAGAGCGACCACGATCGTTTAATTTGTTGTAGGCCGGCATTTAGACACTTTATTTTTTTCTTAATATCTCGACATCTGTTAAATAACTCGTTAATACTTTTGACCCAAGCTGGGTGGCTAGCGAACCTAGGCGACTAACATGACTTGATGGCTGCTCAAATCACAGCTAACTTGCTAACCTAGCTAACGTTAATTGCAGTTGCAGCTATGCAAGCTAGTTATCTTGAGCTATTTGCAAAAGTGTTTGGACGATGACGCACAAAGACTGGATAATCGATCCACTCACATTTTTTGAGATTGTCACGATTGTGAAAACACGTAAATTGCTGTCAAATCGGCCTTTAAAAGATTAGTATACACTTTCTTCTCCACAAAGGTTTTCATAAACAAAATGATTCCTTTCATTTTCTCGTTGAGGATCACTTGAGGCAGAGTGTTTGATAAGCTACACGTTAACATAGCAACATCGCACTGAGTTAACGTAGTAGATTTAGTCCTTGCTTTTGCTTGCTAGTTATATTTAACTAACGTTAATGATGGATGTGTTGCTTGTGCCCTGTTTTTTTAGATCCCTTTGCTGATGCAACTAAGGGTGACAACTTGCTCCCGGCGGGGACAGAGGATAAAATCCACATAAGGATTCAACAACGAAACGGGCGCAAGACGCTTACTACAGTACAGGGAATTGCGGATGATTATGATAAGAAAAAGCTGGTGAAAGCGTTCAAAAAGGTATGTTAACAATGCTAGTGGACAGTGACTTATCATATCTTACTAAACATTTAAAATGACTGATCTTTAGTCTTAGTCTTCACTGGGATGCTGCTGTTTTACAGAAATTTGCCTGCAATGGTACTGTAATTGAACACCCTGAGTACGGGGAAGTTATCCAGTTGCAGGGAGACCAAAGAAAAAACATTTGCCAGTTTCTCCTTGAGGTAAATTTCCTTTGTCTTTTAGTTGTGGTATAGCAGGGATGGTGAACTCCAGTCATAGAGGTTTAGAGTCTTGCAGAGTTTGGTTGTTTCCCATTTATGTGCCTGATTCAACTTGGCAGCTCACTGCTTTAGTTTGGTTTCCTCTTTGGTTTAGTTGGTGTGTTAAGAGCAGAGAAATCACCAAACTCTGCTGGGAACAGCCCTCCTGGCCTGCTGTTTGCCACGCCTGTGTTAAAGCATTAGTTGTGTTTTAAATCCTGACTTTTTTCCTTCTCCCCTTCTCTGCAGATAAACATTGTAAAGGAAGAGCAGTTGAAGGTCCACGGCTTCTAAAATGATGGACTTGCCGGAGGATCAAGACTACAGCAGTTTTTAGGACACCACACTTAATTAGGGCTCTAAAATTTTCTGACCATATGACAACATGGCTGTCAAAATGAATGACTGTATAAAAGTTTTTATAAGTATTCCAAGTTAAGATATTTTGATAAGTGTATGACTGCTTCCATTCAGGGACTGACTTAGGTGTTTGTTGACTAACAAATTATGATGGTCATGCTTAGCTAAATATTTCTATTCAAGACACAATAAAACCATATGATTTTGGCACATTTTTATCAGCATCTTTAATTCTTTAATCTGTCCTTTGGAGTTATGAATAAAATGGGCAGATTTGTGTGACAGTTGGAGAATGATTTGAATGCAGTGCCGTTTAGAAGTTATGGCTCAAAGTGGTCCTAGATTCTGAGGTTAACTCATCCCCAATCCCAGCATCTTTAGTGTGACATGCACTTAAAATAAAAAAGCAAGTTGTTCAGAATTGTGGCTTATGGTTTGTTTTGGCCACTTTTTTGCCCTTGTCCAAAGTGCTTTCTTTTTAGTAAGGGTGGGCATTTTTCACATGACCTATATTGCTAAGTGTTTGCTAATTTGGTTTGTTGAAAGTGTTATTTGCAGGACTGGAGACAGACCTCCATCTGTTTTTCAGCCAATATTAATGCTCCTGATCCAGCTTGAGGCTTTTTGCAGAGATTAGTTGGCTAGAGCAAGTGTGACGTGACTGTATTTGCAGGAAAGCAGTTCTCCAGAGTCAAGGTTGGTATAGTAATTTGTGCCTGAGCTGAGTCTAGACTAGTCTGGTACAGGTTATCTTGCGTGTTTTCACGTTCTACTCTACAGATTCAGTCTGGTAGTTCTTGGAAAAGCAGACTGTGTCTTGTGTGTATCGATTCCTGTCTTAAGAGATTGGTTGTGTTTCTTCTGTTTCTGCACCATATGTGCTCATTTAACTTAAACTGAATCACTGCTGGAGGCTGTTGAGGGATCTGACCAAAACTTGGCTGTAGAAATGATTTTTAAATACAATCTGTGTAGCTAAACATGGTGAAAGTAGGGTCTCAAGTGTGTGTGTGTGTAAATGAAACTTAAATTACAGGAATTGAAACATAGTGTGCTTAAAGTAACTATTAACTAAACCAAGAGTGCCTAATCTCATCTGCAAAGCGTCAGCGTAGCTGCAGGTTTTTATTCCATCAAAGGAGTGTGCATGATCAGTTGTTGTAGACAGACCAATTGATTAAATGTGTAATCAGGTGTGCTCCAACTTGTTTAGAATGAAAATCTGCCGCCACCCCAACCCTTTGCAGATAAGATTAAACACTTTGGAAGTAAACTAAAGTAATTGCTTGTGGATCAAATAAAGGATTTTCCAGAAAAAAAAAACATTTTAATTGGAAAGTTTTGGTCCTTTATGAGCATTTGATATATGACAACATATTTACTCTGAGCATGTTTTTCTTTCTGAGATGTTTGGTTTGTAAGAATGCAAAAACATTTAAGTTATATGGAAGGGGTTAAATTTGTGTCATACAACTGTATAGCCTTATAACAATATTTTCATTCTCTTCTTGCTTGTGCAGGCATTGACCAGTCTTGTCTTCAGGCCCCATAATCCTTTTAGTGCAGGCCTAGGCTGTGTGACCTGTCCTGCTTAAGTGAAATAGAAGAGTAATCCTCTTTTAAAGGCCAGGATGTGGGAAGGAGGAAATTTTGTATGGTCATTTCAGGTCATTTCATTGAGCAAGATTATATTGACAGTTACATTTAAGTCTTCAGTGGAACTTGCATTGTAGGTATCAGTAGTATCATAAATGGAAGCACATTCAGTTCTGTGTTTAAGCATACAAACAATCAACAAACATACAGATGTAAGAAATGTTCTTCACCCACGTGCTTTATCAGACCTAATCTGTACCTGCTCTCTGTGTTCTGCTGCGTGTTAGCTGATAATGCTTAACTAAGTAATCACTACTTAGTTAAGCTTAGCAGGGACCTTGGCTGGGCATGGAAAGATCAAGGGCTTAGTCCAGTTCTCTATAATTGTTTTGGGATGTCATGATTTTTTTTTTTTCAAAATTAACCTGTGTGTAGTTGCTGCTTTTTTATTTAATGTAAGGTTTCACACATCAACAAAATGTGCATCAATTCAGCAATGTTCACTCTCAAAAACTGTACCTTTTAGGGTACAAACATTGTGGTTCCCTCAGGTAGACGTCTTTTGTACCATATGCTATTTTACCTTTTAAGAGACAATATCATACCCTAAGGAACAATCAGGTACCCTGATGTAATGGTACCAAAAATATGCCCCAACAAAAGGTACTATTTTGACTCATTAGGGCACCACCCCAGTGACAAAGCTGTTTTGTTCCTTCAGGTGGCAAAACTTTATTTTCAATGCGTACTATTTCCTTTTAGGCATTCAAAGAAACAGACAGGCATACTGATTTGCAATTGTGTTGATTCAGAAATACTTTTAAATAACCTCATTAATTGTTGTTCGTCTTGTACAATGAATACAAAATAAATCATACAAAAATCTTGGCTGCATGGCAATAAAGAGTAGAAACATTTTAGCTATATACAATTGGGATTAAAACACATTAAACTGCACTAAATATAATTTCAACATTAGTAAATTAGATCAAAACAAAACATTCACTGAAGTAGAAAGTCTTTTTCTCTGTTGAACAGGAACTACAAAACAGCATTTGTTTTTTTGCCAAACATTTTTAAAGAACGCCACCAATGGTTACAGCAGTAGCAATTATTTAGTATGCACTTAAAATGAAATAGATTTGAATTAATGTCAGGATTTCAAACTAATTCATAGTCAAAGTCAGCATAGAAAAAGTAGATTTTTACATTGAAACACAACAACACCAATCATTAAACAGGAGCTATGATAGGTTTGATGATGATTTTTCTTGTGTTTATATGTTGGGGGGAGTATGAAAAAGTTACTGGAAGTAGTGTGAGCATACCATTTAAATCTCTGCCTTCAGGTTTACAGCATTCTCTCAGTGACAACTATGGTGATATCAGTGATGTCAATTTTTAAGACACAACACTCGTGTGTAACAGAAGTAGCAATTAACAATGAGAAGAACTGTAAAGGAGTGTTTGCTGTTGGCCATATGCAGTCAGAAAAAAATTTGAGTTGAAAAGCATGAGAACGGATGAGGAGGTTGCTGTTTCTGTTTGACAGTTAGGTAACTAACTTATTTTTGCTGTTTCAGAGAACCAACAGGTCAGTATTGTTTTGTCCTGTTTGTGATAACAACTGGTTAGCTTCACATCAGCAATTATAGCGACAATTTGCTGACCCACAACCTAGCTAACGTTAGTTACATTACTTGCTGTATCATTGTTCAATCCAACATTATATCGTGGTATTTGTCCATACATTGGTGAAGGGTTTTATGGCCACAAGGATCTAAGTTTTGTTTGCCTCGGCCAGGCGCGTCCATGAATTTGGGGGGCGAAGGGGTGTGTTTGTTTTGCTGTTGAATTCAAATATCAACAGTGGTTCTCAAAATCTTTACTGGGCCTTTAAGTATATTGTTAACATTGACACAGACTGGGCATTGTGTGAGAAGCTGTTGGTTCCAGTTGTTTTTTTCTCTTATTGCTATTATTCATATTAGGTGGAATGTGATAGTTCCTATAAGTACTAGTTACTTGTTTAAAATACTGAAATTTGCCTTCAAATCTCACACACCATACGAATTGTAAAAGGCCCATATGACAGTATCAGATGTGAGTAATGAATCAAATAATGACATTTTGCAGCAACTTTCTGAAGTTCAAGACATGCTTCAACATTAAAGCCATTTTCTCAAGGTGACGTGAGGAAAACATCATAGTTCACCTTAAAAAAAAAAAAAGAACACCTTCAGGTAACTCATGCTGTAAAGACTGTGGAAAGTGATTCTTTTCTCTGCATTTCAGAATGAATGAAAAAGTTTTCACTAAACTGCAGCAACAGTTCATATTCTTGTTGCAAAGGGATTGACAGCTCCATTAGATCTCTCAACCTTGTCCACCAGATCCTAAGCCTCAACATCAGCAGTAGCTATTGGTAATACAGTGTGCTTATGCTTGTGGTACACGTGTCATCTAAGGGACACATTCAAATGTCCTCTGACAGTCATTAAGGCCAAAAGTTATTGTAAAATGGCTTTATGTGCACGAAGAAGGCCAATATGCTGAATAAATTTAATAAGAGCTCTCCGAGAGGATTTAGTACAGCAAAATGGCTGGCCGAGGTTACTCTAGATGGTTAATTACTCTGGTCACTGTTATTGGTAGAGGCTTGTCACCATCCTTAGATATTTTCAGAACATACAGCTGAATAAAAACCAGAGTGTTCTACAAATGAGATGGGTATGCCAAGTTGAATACATAATAAGCACAAAACACAGCAAGAGACCTTCATCCATGCCGCTAGCTCTGCAGACCTCCAGCCCATCCACTTTGACCACTGCAGTTACTCTTCTAGTGAAAACAGATGTCAACTCAGTGACTTCTGGTACCTGAACTGTTGGATATGGTGATGATGGCTCATCCTAAACAAAAAACAAACATTGTAATAATTTTTCAGTCAAATGCACATGCAAAAATTATACAACATTGCTGAGAGATCTGATTTTTATTCACAATATCAGTCAAACATTTGGATATAGCTGCTCATAGATTGGCTTTCCTCGTTTTTTTTCTTTTTCCACATTCTGTAATCACAGTTAAGACAACAAAACTATGAAATAACATGAAAATATGACCATCAGATCATCAGAATATATCTTTTTGAAATTAGCCCCACTTTGCTTTGATGCACACTTGATGATTCTCTCAAGCAGCTTCAAGCAGCTTTTTCCACAACTAAAGAAAATACCAGATAAATAACTTGTCCTTCTCTTTTTTTTAGGTTGATCTGACAAGCGATTTATTACAGTGTAGGCACACGAACGAAAAAATATTTTTGTTTATTTATTTTTTTTTTAGTTATTAAATATGTTTGTTGTGGCAGTAGTCATTGCATACTTGCAATACTTAAAACACAGTACTGGGTATGAGAAGAATTCATAATGATGCATTTTTACAGAGTTGTAGTTCAGGATGGAGTAGTTTTTGCATTCTGCATATGTATATTTTGTAATTGGCTGTTTCGCCTAATGGTTAAGTTACTAGTCCCCCAATAGGTAAAAGCAGGGTTCAATCCCACCACAAAGAAGTATTTATTAAGGTTTGTACTGGCAATTATATGACTCTCTGTGGGTGCTTATGTTGCCATTGTCATTTTAGCAGCTGTCATTGTGCTTTATTTTATGAGCTGTCTAGCTTAACATGACGGGAGCTTTGGCTCATTTCTACATGCAGAGCCACCAGAGGAGTCTGCAAAAAAGCATGATTATGGCAGTCTTCAGTTTATGAACTACTTAAATTCAAATTCTCTTTCTCTCTTTAGCAAAACATACTAATACAATTAATGGTTCAGTGATGATGTATGCACTGGCTAGTTGTTTTACATAGAAAATGATTTGATCCCAGGAAGATCTGCCTTTTGTTAACTCAGACGTGAACTTCCACGGTGGTTTTAGTGAGTTTTTGGCGTCAGCAGTTCGGTGTGCCTGTGCCTGTGTAAGACTTGAGGAACAGACGGCGGAGGCAGTCCAGCCTCAGGCTATCCACCGGCCTCTCTGTGCCACTCAATTAATTTCTGCAAGAGGATGCAGGAAAAATGCACAAAGTTAATGATGGATGCTTCATATTAGTCACCAACCATTTTCATCTTTTATATCTCTGTTTGTTTTCTCTACACTTTAATGGCCACATCGTTGAGTGGCTGAATGCCACAAATTGATATTTTCAAACTGCTGAGACTGTTGTTTGCAAACCATTCATAACATGTTTGGGTGAAGAGTTTATGATATCTCTAATTACCTGTGGAAACATATACAGAATGGCCCAGCATATGCATGGATGTTACTAGATTACTTGATATGCTGTATCACAGAATTATTCAGTGCTGGCTTTGGCAATCAGCAGACTGTGTTGTTTTTGTGCAATTTTAGCCAGAGGCCAGCCAGCTGTTATTGTTTTTGTCTTGATTGCCGTCTACCCACTCACACCCCTCAGTTTTTATTTAGTCTGCCTCTTTATACTGTTGCCAACATACTGGCTTCAGATGGGACATTAATGGGTATGCTCCTTAACAGAGGAGGTCAATAACTGTAATCTTTTGTTTCCTAAATAGAAGCTGTGATTTGATATCTGGCCAGCAGGGGGAGCTGCACATCCACTCCAAACAGCCAACAGTCTTGAGCAACATGTAAAATATAAACAACAGCATTGGTAAGAACAAAGACAGAAAACATTGCTGACAAAAGAAGACAAACAAATACCTTTTTAGACCTTTTCTAGTGAAGTTCTACAAAACTATATTGCATATAGAGTGTGTCAATGAAGATCTACAGAGAAAGCTAGTTTAAAGGTTCTGCAGTCCAAGTAAATGCACTTGAAGCGAATAGGTCAGTTCTATTTTTCTGGAAGAAAAATGAGCGTTATTCTTGCTCCTGTCCATGCCCAAAATTAAACTTACAGCATATTAAAGGCATTCTTATCCAGAGAGTCTAATGGATACTTTCTCAGGGCAGCCTTCTTGTTTTTGCCAGGGCAGGGAATTGCATATTGGGCTACAGAGTTAACCACTACACTGTTTAAATACTACATTTGATTTTGTTATTCTCTTTAAGCAGATGTTCTTTATAAGCAGTCCATATTGCCTTACATAAATCTGAATATATATATTTACAGTACTGTTTTTAGAACTTTGTTTAGTGAGTTATCAGTCATTATTACTTACTATAACAGCATTATGTGTGGTTCTAGTTCTAAATAACCACAATTTAACCACAAGACACTTTCTTAAAGAAGCATTATCTCTTTCATTGGTGAGACTTCCAAAGCTGTACTGATGTGTGCATTCCTAAAAGGTAATTGTTTAACCATGTGAAATCTAGTGTGGCCACTCAAGAGTGATGCAACTCATGGAGCCTAAACCAAACTGCAAGCTCTACTCCTGGGGTGAGGCTGAGCCACTTAGGAACTGATATTTAACAATGGAAACGATAGTATAACATATATTCCAACCAAGAGGGCACTTTTACAGACTTAGGGCAAAAAAGGCAGTGGCCCAACCCCCCCTAACTGTGCATATGCCTGCTCCTGTCTCTGAGATAGAATAAAGATAAAGATCACTAGACCAGCGTTAACTAATAATAACACTAGACAAATGATGATTGTCTCAGATAGTGGTATGGTACAGTGGCATCTAGAGGGGTCTTGCAAGGATGTGTCACAAAGAAGCAAAAAAAATAAAAAGTAAATAAACAGGGAAAGACGGCACGAGCTCTTCTTCTGAAATACAGTTAATTAAAAAGTGTCTGTACTAAAGAGAATGAAACAGCTTTCTTTTCCCCTTGAGGCTTACGTGCTGTCGGACACCCACGTTTTGAAAGAATAATGTTGCATTTATTAATTATTGCACTTATCCACTGCAGGTGTGGACTTAATTGAGATTCACACATCTGGAGTGTGTGCCAGTGTGACCTTTTTGAGCAGCACAGCTTGCTGTGTAGTGAAATCTTCTCTGTCACGCCTTCACAACCAGCTTTATTAATACTGTATGTCAGACAGGTCTCACAGTCCATCTTTATCTCTTGTATCCACAGACATCTCTGTAGCATACATCACTGAAAAAGGCTATCCTGAGTGTAAGGAATGATGAAGCATAACACTCAACTGATTATATTGCCTCATCCTTACACTAGAACTAGAATTACTGGTAAGCAATGTAACAATATGTAATTGTTATTGTTATTAATTATGTCATAATAGCATGGGTATTGTCAGTACTTGTTTCTTATGTCACTGCTTTAGCAATGACAAATGAAACAAATGTATCATAAAGACCAATTAGAAAGCCTATAGCAATTGCATATACTGCATAGAAGCAAGAAGTTAAGTGGATGTCAAACCAATATGCCTTTGTTATATTTTAATTATGTTTATTTTATTCAAAAAATGTTTGAACATTTCATTTTGTGGCTTACAAAACAATCATTTCACTATGTCACTATGTATATTAGGGGTGCGGGAAAAAAACGATTCTTAGATGCATCGCGATGCGTACGTGAACGATTCTGAATCGATTCACAAATGTCAAAAATCGATTTTCTAAATATTTAATTTATAACGTAATGTTGACGGAACGCAAAAGGCGGAATTTGGAAGTGGGTGCAGCGCCCGGACAGTCTGTGGTGGCACATAACAAAAACACAATTGGGTGAGCCAGAAATCCGACCGGCTCCTCTGCATTAAAGCCAGGTTAGGTCAGGAGTCACAACCCAAATGTTCAGAAGAGCCATTTTGTCCGTTCAACAAAAATCAAACCACCTTGGGAGCCACAACATTTAATGTCCAGTATGTGTCTATGTCCTAGTATAGGATAAAAAATATAAACTAGAGCGCAGACTTACTTTACTCTGCTTTAAGCTTCGCCTACAGCCTGCAGTCTGCACGGCAATTCTCAGTCGTTGCGAAACAGGGCATTCTCGCTATGTTGCACACGTCACGTCTCGAAGATATTTTGCTGACAGAGCGATCCCCCCACCTTTCTCTACAACGAGACCAAAACCGAAGTTATAAAGTCACTAAAAACGGGTAGGACGGCTGTAACGCGCTGCGTGGTCATCAATTGCCACTTATTTCATCGTAACTGCGCATTTTATCGCAGATGAGTGGCAGCAGCATCTCATGTGCTCCAAAGGCAGTGAATCAGAGCCTTCCAATTCACTTGCCACATCACTTCCATTTGATTTATTAATAAAAGATATTGGAAGTAAATTCATTATGGATCATTACAAATACTTTGCTTTAAAACTACCAAGTCCTCAGTAGGAAAATAGAAATGATGTATATATATATATATATATAAAAAAAAAGATGCATCAATAAATGTTTTATAATCGCATCGCAGCCCTCTGAATCATAATCGAATCGAATCATGAGGTGCCTAGAGATTCCCACCCCTAATATATATATCATATGTACTGTAAAAAGTGTATCTTTGATGCTGTGTGGCATCTATGCTGGCAGAGTTTCTCAGGCCTTTATGAAGCATTCATGAAATTTCAAACGCTGGTTACTTCTGCCAGAAGGCTGTGTCTTGGCTGAAGATAGATTTTCCAAAATGGCAGTGATCCAAAACAGCATTCCAGAATCAACTATGAATGTGATTATGCTTTAGAAAAAAAAGGTTTGCCACAGCCAGAGTGCATAGCTAAAACACACACCTAAAAAACCTGAAGAATCTGAAAGAATGTTCTGCGTGAAGGACCAGTTAAGTACATTCCCCAACCCAAGAAAGCATTACAGGAAAAATATTAACATTGCTACCAGTTTTGTAGTCTGACCTACGTTTTTAGAATAACTTACACTTATTATAAAGTAATAGTTGACTTTTTTTACAAGATGCTTCTGCAAAGTTGAAACGGAAATTAGACGCTTTGCGATTGATACTATTGTGCAGCAAATAGTGTCGCAAGACTAATGTTCTTAATGTTCTTGCTGTGATCAGAGATCTAGTTTATTTCAGGCATATTTTACCAATGTTAAATTTGTTTTTTTGCTCTCTATTTTAAGCGAGTAGGTCATCAGCAATCAATTTACACATGGTTTAGCTCTGAAAAACAGCTTTGAAATCCAGATGTCCACATTACAAGGTATGCAGACCACCACTGACCTGCTTAGCAGGATATCTCTGTTATTTTGAGATCATAAAATTTCAAGACAAGCAGTGGAAGAAAAAAATGAGTAACAATATCCTTTAGGCACAACGTTTTCATGCATAAATTGAATCTAAATCCAGATATGTAATCAGATTTGTAAAATTGCATCCTGGTCTAATTATATGTCCTCCAATTACATCATATAGGTTATTGGTCACTTTCCAACCTTAATGAGAGTTCTATTTTAAATACTACCAAGTCTCATGTCATGTAATTGTTTCTACTTTAAAAAAAAAAAAGCGCTTTTCAGAAACACTGATTCTTTTTAACTGAGAGTTTTCAGGTTTCTCTAGTTTGCATCTGGCTTGGTATCAAAATGCTGCTGTCTGTATGAATTAATTTGCCCGTCATTACTTTTGCATCCACCAGATGGCAATATGTAATTGATAACAGTGAAAGCCCATATTGACAATTTATAATTTTCTGATAGATTAAATCAAATATTTAACATTTCTTCTTATAGATGTGTGGCTGGACACATAATTATTGAAAGCATATCGGCCCATATTTGGATATTCTTTGTTTGCCAAACAAGGTGGACCCTTATGAAAGTGTAATCAATGCTGGCATAACATATGGTGTAGGCTTATAGCCTATTCCATGGAGACGAATGCCTCTTCCCCTTCTCCAAACTCATCTTAAAAACAGCAGCAGCACTGGAGGTGGCATGCTTCCAGTTCTGGTGGACTAGTCTTAGTTCATCATCTTCATCTGCTGTGTACAATGTCAAACATACCCTCTCCTGCCTAGTTTGTCTGGTTAAAAAATTAAAAAATTAAAAAATAAAGTACAAAAATCCACGAGAGTAACCCAGCAGTACCTGGTGCAGCGACAGAATGGAGCAGTGGGTTAGTGGTGTTTCCTAGGGAACTGTGTGTAGGCACACAGCCTCCGCTGCTAATAGCCCTAAAATATCCCAATTAAAAGTGGAGACGGGGGACTATGTGTTTTCATTGGCCCATGCTCAGAGTGTTGGCCGCTGCCAGCGAAAGGCAGGGTCTGGTTCTGTTGCAATATGTTCCTTTGAGCGTTCCATTTTTAGAGATGAGAGGTGGAAAAAAAGGATCCTGCGAGTGTCTTTGTACCATATGCATGTAATAGTTGACACACAGCCATGTACTCCAGGTTTTTTTTTCTGCATCTCGTACATATATCGGGTTAATTGGTAAGACACAACAAACTTGTTTGTAATTATGTCTCACATTTTTCATTGCGGTCCCTCAAGAGCTTTGCGGACATTGTGGGCACACTGGGCATTTTGTTAGCTGATTAGTGCTGCCTGTTCTGTGCTGGTAGATAATCTACACTGAAAAGAAGAAGAGTTTGTAATATGCATTTGTTTCTAATAGATTAGTAACACATTTTAATAAATCTGTGTTAGTCTTCAGTTTTCAGAGGCGTCATCAAAGCTCCAGTACATTTTGTATGCAGCATCGTAAGTGCCATTTCTCCTCAGACATTCAAATCATTTTTCATGTGAATGTGAGATGAAATGGGATTGAATAATTCAGGTAAGTTTTATAATGCAGGCTGCTGCGCTCTAAAAGTAAAGGTGCCTCTTTGGAGTGATGCCATAGACAAACCACCTTTGGTTCCCTACGGAACCTTTAAATTGCCTGATTCCTTAAAGAACCTTTTTTTTGGAAATGAGTTGTGTCAGTGTGAAGCACATTTTTAAGAAAGGTTCTATACCAGTTAAATGTTGTTTCCTTGAACCAGGGGACTGTGTTTTTTTTTTTAGGATCCCATCTTTTTAAGAATATATGTCTATATTGAAAGAATGGAACTATATGATTTGTCATGTCATAAACTGACAGTGTTACAATCTCACATAAAACCTCTGTGTGTTTGATACGCTGCATACATGACAGCATGCTGTATTTGGCCTGTTTGCAGCAGTCTATGTTGCATCCAGTGTGTTACAGGGTGCATGTGGAGTGAGAGGAAGCCCCCTGCTGAGCAGCTCCACTGCACTGACAGGTGCTTCACAGAGACTGGGAGTGATTTACAGCCATGTGCTCCTGCTCTGCCAGACACATAGCAATCCAACGAGGCCCATGTGAGTCCTGCATCATCCACCTGCCCTCAAGGATGGACAGCAACACCACCAGTGCAGCCTGCTCGTATATGTTTGTATGCATGTCACATCAGTTCATTAACTTCTGCATCTTCAAACATTTTTTCCAACTCTTTTGTTCCATTTTTTGAGCACTGAACTCTCCTTGTCCTAAACCACAAAGTGCACATTTTGACCTTGAGATGAAACCAAGGTGTTTTGCTAGCACATTTATGGCATATTGCTACTGTCGGAAGCCATGTATCTCCAAAATGGTATCTTTTTAAGAGAAGACAAAAATATTTGTACCTTTTAATGTTCGTTAATATATCTGCAAAAAGGAAGAAACAAAGGAAGAAAGAAATGAAATACCCTTCTATTGGTTTTATTCTTGGAACACGTGTGAAGATATAAGCAACTACTAAGGGCAGTTGTTCTTCTGATAGATGAGATCAGGAAATTTGGTGTGTGAACGATCTTACTTATTGAAATAAATTCTGCCTTGTTCAGTGGCTTGAAGACAGTCTGAACATGCTGTCAGTATTTGCTTTCTGTTTAGAGCGCACCCCCCCAAAAAAAACCCAAATAAACAACAACAAACAAACAAACAAACAAACAAAAAAACATTCAGGCATTTTGGAATTGTATTCATAAATACACTTCATTTCAGTGATTTCTGTAATGTAGCAGAAGAAGTATTATTTTGAACACTCTTTAAACAGAACACAGTAATAACGATTAGTGTATTAAAGTTTTTGCTCCCTTTATTGATGAAGAAATTGAAGAAATATTGAACAAATGAGAAGAAATGGAACCGAAATGAGTATAAGGTTTTCAGGGCCATTGGAGACACAGATGTCTTCTGGTAAATTTCTTCTTCTTCTTCTTCTTCTTCTTATTATTATTATTATTATTATTATTATTGACCTATTGTTTTCTCTGATTGAAATAAAACAGTAGTAAAGGAATCAAAGCAGCCTTTTTCCCCCAACAGATGGCGCTGTAGCTTTGATGCTCTTTGAAGGCTCTTGCTTTTCAAAAGTCCTGTTAAAGGTGAGATAAAAGTCCATAAAAAGGCCTTTATCACAGTATGACAACAAGGAACAAAGTTTAATTTTGGAATAATGAGACAGAACACAAAAAGAAAGAACACAGACTGATAAAAACAATAGCAGCAAAAAAATGGATGATGACTGATGCTCAGAGAAAATGCCCTTTTCTTCCTTATCATCAAAAATAAATGTATGCTGCACTTGCAATTCCACATGTATTAATATTAAACAAAGACAGCAATAAAGTAAAAGCACTCTGAGCAGGGCAGTAATGACATGTGTATACAGTAAGTAGGATAAAGTTAATTGTTCCATGTGGAGAGCACTGCTAAAATCTCTAATCTATGCCTTAAATGATGCTTGACTTCTGATATCTGCAACTGTACTATTACTGTTTTTTATCCAAAAGTATAGGCATCAGGAACAAGACATCATCAGTACATTTGGATAAAAAACTAATAGTACTGATTCTAATATTTGGAATACAGTAATTGCATAAAATTAATATAATTATAAAAATGAATATAATATAATATAAAAATGTCATCTTCTGTTTTATAGTTGCTTATCCTGGAGAGATAAGAGTTTTTTTGTGCAATTTGTTTTTTAAGTAGAGCAAATGATTTTATACTGTATCTAAATGTATACTGTATTACAACGTTAGATTGTAGATGTGAAATCTTGTACTCTTTCAATGATTTTTTTAATATTCATCCACAACTCATCTAATACATCCACAGCAAGCTCTTCCTCCTGTACATATTTAGGAGGAATCATCTTCTCTGATATAGTTCAACCTAACATCATACAAGTCCTAATGACATTTAATTTTCTGATACTTTGCGAAATGGGAATGATGAAATGTGTTTTTCCACTAGCTGGAATGATTCAGCACAGTCATTAATATAAATTACCTAACAGAGTTTACCAATCGTCTGACCTGTACTGAAAAAGTAATACATTGCATTTTCCTGATTCTAATGTACACATGCACATCAACACAGTTTTTGCCTAAAGAAAGTAAATTCAAAGGCTGTGTTGATTTAATATATTTTATTCATGTGGAAATGATGTGCATGTTTAAACACAGTAAATTCAGTGCATCATATTTTCAATGTATTTTGCCTTTTCATGAATGATATGCTTCACTGCAGCTGATTGAGTCACATTAGATTATCTACATGTGCACATATCAGAATTTATATTTAAATATGTCTCCAAATCTTCAACATACAGCATTGTGCAAAAGTCAAAAACCACCATTCAGTTATTTAATTAAGTACAAGTTTCAGCACCAGAAAGATAAGAGATAAGAGATAAGAAAGATAAGAGCTTGACTTTCACATCTCTCTCAAAGAAGAAAGCTTTAAGTATGTTTATCTGATGGGACAGTTTTGGTGGTCAAACAGGTCTGGCATAATTGTTAGGAGTCGCCTTACTCCATATCTTTAGTAATTTTTTGAACTCCATTTTTGGACCATCATGTTTTTTCACTTATTTTTCTTTCACTTTCTCCTTCCTTCTACAAGTGGGTTATTTTATATTGAATCTCTTCAGAAATATAAAGTAACTTTTACAGTACTGTACTTGAAGGAGAGAGTGTAGTTTTCTGACAGACAGAAAATTCCAGCAGCAGCTAAAAAGGCACACTCTTTCTGTTGTCTCAGAGGTGTTTCTGACAAAATGAGAAAATATTTAAATTAGCTGCCCAGGAGTGTACTTAAAGTTGGGCAGACTAAATTTTATTCATGTAATTGTTTCTGTGAAGTTCTGTTACTCATGAAAAAAATAATGAGGTAACAGACTGCACAAAGGAACCTAGGAAATATAACTTCCTTAATAGCAGTAATTGTCCCCATCAGGGTTATAAGACGAATATCTCAAAATTCTCTGTTCTCTTTTAGAAGGTCAACATTTAGTAGTTCATCAAATTTTAGTCAGTGAACGCTCTGTGCTCTGGTATGTGAAACTATCCTGTGCAATTTTACTTTACTTATTACTGATGGGCATCATTTCGTTCTTGTCCCTGCCTGTCTTATTTGTTGTGTCACTTGAGAAGCTACATGGTTTGTCTCCATCATTCATAATGTTTCTAAGTTGAAACTGGAGATTACATGCCCGTATATTTAAAGGTACTTGTTTAGCTTTTCACCTGTCCAGGGTGTATCCTGCCTTCCACCCCAATGACTGCTGGAATAGGCTCCAGCTCCCCACGCGACCCAGAAGGATAAGCGGCTTTAGAAGATGTGTGTGTGTGTGTGTGTGTGTGTGTGTGTGTGTGTGTTTAGCTTTTCTATTAATGAAATACTTAATGCAAGTGATAGACTAGAATGACATTTTACAGCAACAATCAATGAAAAAAGATCTGAATCAAGAAGGAAAAAAGTCATTTCTTAAGTGACAATTGAGCACATGATTAAAAAATGAGTAGCTGTAACTGGCAAGTCTTCAAGCCTACGAGATTTGAATTCTTCATGAGGAGGACACCTGAATTTAACATGACTACATTTTGCAGACAAGAACTAGTAGCCTACACCATTAAACTTACCATGTCTTGGCTATTACATTTTTACATAGAGTGTTCAGAATAGTTTTGAAAAATGAAGAATTATCCAAATTAGGCTGACACATTTAACCAGTTTTATAGGAATTTAGTTAATTGACCCAGAAACAATAACGTACCTCCCACTGAGATCAAAATATCCAGATGCTTCACAGGTATGCTGAAGCAAGAAGGAAAGGGAAAGCCACATTTGCATTCAGCCTCTTTGCGAGGGCACTGACGCTTGCAAATGACTTGCTCCGTTTCCAGTATTGCATTAATAACAGGCTTTCAGTTGGAGACTGAAATCAAACTAAATTTATGACCATCCTTTGCTATAATGTTCTCTAGTGATGGACACTGGATTTGTTGCTATTTTAGCAGGTATTCTTCGATACAGCATCATGTTTTAGGTTACTTTAAGACTTTTTTACTTAGTAAAAGAGATATATCAGGAAATATGATCAAAATGCAGAAAGAAACCAAAACAACTACTTCACTCCAGCTTGATATTTTACCATATTTTGGGAGCAAGCAGCCATTTTAATCACTCATACAAGAACTTCCTGGCGACTTATGTGATTTTCAGGGACCTTGTATGCACACTGGTTAAAACAGATCTGTTCTGATACTGATTTCAAATAAAACTTGGAATGCTGCTTTAAAAATATCTGCACAGGAGCTTTTGCCATCCCAAATATGGTAGCGGTTACAACATAGCCCCTTAACAGCAAGTGAACAATCTTTAAGTGTTGGAGATGTGCTAACTCTACTGATAATTAATGAAACCAATAAAGATGAATATCTAAGAAATACTGATCTACAATTTGCATAATTTGCACATGAAAAGGAACATTTTAAACTTGGACAGGGTAAACAGGCTTGTTATAACATATTTTCCTTTCTCAAAGTATTAAGGAATAATAAGTATTAAACATATATGGAAGATACTTCCATGCGTGTTGGTCATGTGTGGTTTTCTGCCCTTTTGGCGTCTCTGCTCTGTTTCTTTATCAAATGTTTACAGTTGCAGCATTTGTGTCTGTGTTCTGGTGGCTGCTGTGTAAATGTTATTAGTACCTTGGTTGGTTGCTTGTTGAATTAGAATTCAACTTCAGACTCATCTCTGTCTCATTTTGCCTCCCCTGTGTTTTGTGAATTTGTATTCATGCTCTCAGAAGTGCTTTTGTGTTTGATGATTTGTTTGCATGCTTTTAATTTTGTGTTGTGAGTGTGTCGTGTTGTTATGCGTGAGCTGGCCACTGTAATTTAGAAATAGGAGAAACAATTGTTTATCTCACCCATTAATTGCTCCCTAAATGTTCTCTGGAAAACAAATGTGGCTTTCTTTAACATGAGCACTAATGTGTGGGCAAAAACTACAGTGACACCAGCGATCATCAGTTGCAGAGATTACGTCTTCAAGTAGTGAGTGATTAAACAGGCACTGTAGGAGTTTTATATACAAAGCACAGTTTAAAAGCTTCTGTACCTAATACGTCTAAAAGTTTTAGTGGGTGAATAAACTTACTATGTTCATTTTTTTGTTGTTTTTTTGCTTTTGAGAAGTGCTGTCAATTAGACAAGGCAGGCTGTATATATGCTAATTGACTGAGCAGATAGTTTTCTTGAACAAACTGTCATAACATAGAACATCACATCCCTACCCAACTTAAAACACTCTAATTGCCTTGTGTAAATATCTGAGACGTGAACCTCCTCTGATCTGAATTTAACCATCTACTTGCAAAGGAATCCAACTGTATACTGATATGTACAGTTTATGTCTGGTACTGTTTAGAACTATTTGGACGTCAACTCACGGGTTACGTGTTAAGATCCATTGTACTTCACACAAACTGAGCTCCTGCTACCACATTTGTCTGCACATATAGTCTAATTAAATTGATTAAGTTCAAATAAATAAATAAATAAATAGGATGTAATTCATGTAAATCATGTAAATACATGAATACAGACATCAACAGATGTTATCAAGACATAACTGATTAGTATTGATTAGTATCTTTTGTTTGTGTTTCTGGACCTACTTCAATCATAATGTGAATTTTATTTTTAAGTTCAGTTTCTCCACGTTTTTTCTGTGCTGCTAAAGTGTTTAATAACAAAAAAAGATGTTGCTTTTTGTCTTTTTCTTTTATCATCTTGTTTGAAATCTCTGCTCCACATTGCAGTTGTGTCAAACTTTTAGAAAGTGGACCAAAGTGATTTTAAATAGCATGGAATATGACTAATGGCAGAAACATGTTAAAATCATTGCTAGAAAGTCCTTGGAAGACAAATGAATTTTCAGCAGAATAATTAACTTAATTAACAAATTTGCATGCATATTCATCAAGCTATTCAAGTCGCTCCAGCTCGGCTTGATGAACGTTGGTGTAATAACCATCTCATTTACATTCTGCCATCCACCGCCATTTGTAGATGAAGATGAAAAATAAAGAAAATGGCACACATATATACGCACCCGGGCCCTTCATGGATCATCTTAGAATAGACCTCGATATGAAGATGGCGTTGTACAATTAAAACACACACTTGCTTTATCATGATAAGGGATTGCAGTGGAGAGCTGTGGAGAGCGTGCTTTTGCCTCCTCGTGGCTCAGCGTGCTGCCTGGTCCTGGGCTGTGCCTGTGCCTCATGCCCCTACCCCCTCCGCTCTCTCCAGGGTATAGAGTTGGCAGCGCTCCCTGACTCACGGCTCTCCGGGGCCGGCAGACTGTGGCGTGTAGAAATTGCCGCTCTCCTCACTGTCTCCGCAGGGCAATCTTAAAAGGCAGCAAGGTGTAACGGCACAGACTGGCAGCCTGGCACACAGCGCCTGAGGATACCAGCACTGCTGACAATCAAGCCACACAACCCCACCCCTTCATACACACCAGTACACACTCGTCTGTGCAGGCATCTAAGTGTGCTCTTCAGTGCAGCCTGTGTTTGTACACAAATATATACTTAGCATTTGTTCAGTTTGGTCACAATGTGTAGTTTCCTGTGCACTGTACCTGCCTTTGAGTGTAAAGTTTCTTTCTATTATTATTTCCTTGGCATGTAAATGTTGAGCCTCTGATATGCATAAAGGCAACTACTGAATTGTGGAAAATAAGACGGGTTTATCATTTCTTGTCAATTCAGATTTACGAGAGAGCGTTCCTTTGCATATGGGACAATTAAGAGGTGATGGCAATTTGCAAACACGTTTGAGAGGTTCATTAAAATTGCTCTGAAATAGAGAAATCAGCCGTAGGCCTAACCTGAGTTCATTTTGATCGTGCACACACTTGTGATAATTTGAGCCGAACACAACATATGTTCGACATATTCTGGAGTGCTATGTTTCACAAAGCATCACCTCCCTGTAGATTCATTCATCAACTTTATAGAGGGGTAGGTTAGTATAGCAAAGAAGAGTTACTGGTCTATGTCTGTCATCTACATTAATGCAGCCATCAAAGTGATGTGAGAACAATGGTTTGAAGCTCTATCTTCTCCACACAATCTACAATGATGTGATTCAGTTTGCCTCATGAATTAACATGAATTACTCCTAAAAATAAAGGGTTTTTTGGAGTGATGCCTTATGAGAACCTGTTTTGCTGGCCTAAAGGACCTTTCAATTGATGGTTCTTCAAAGAAGCATTTTTGAAAATGAGATGTGAGTGTGAAGCAGTATTTTAAATAGCCTAAAGAATCTTTATTTTTAAGAGTGGAAGTGCATTTTTCTGTGTAGATGTCTGACATGTTTGCTTTTTCAATCTGATTTGTGTTGCTTGTTTCTGAAAGTATTTTTTAAAGTTCAAAGTTACAGGAGGCCTCCAGATTATGCATATAAAAATTCTTAAACGCTGAATATTTAGAGCTTGTCATTGAGTTCATCACTGTAGCTTGTGACAAATTTATACACAAAGCATGCTTTATAGATCTATACTGTCTAAAGCCTTCTAAGTTTTTTTTTTTTTCCCCTCCTCTCTGTGTTCATTTGTATATGTGTGCATGTGTACATATGCATGCATTTTCCTTGATGTAAAGGGTTGAACTTAAAACATTCAGCTTGGAGCACTTTGGCCCCTTTATCATTGTCAAACGGGTTGAGACCCAAAGGCGACACTAGCACCAACATTTCTTCAACTTATCATCTGCTGTAATGTGAAAAGTGAAATGCCATAGGGTTTGACTGACTTGAAGGCTCCTTTGAAGGTGGCACGTCCCCCCAAAAATTGAAAGCAAAACATGGCGTGGTCTTTCAGAACCCAGACCACGCTGTTCCATCATTCTACTGGAGCTGTACCATGCCGAGAGCGTTTGATGGTGGTGTGGGGAAAGTTCTGAAGAAAGTCCCAAATTCACAGAGGAATTTGATTACCTCTATCCATTATCCACACAGTGAGTGATGGAGCCGCTAACCATCTGTCATCTGTTTCATTTGCATCATCAACACCTGCCTGCCTGTTTATTGCTCACCATTTTTTTTATAACCCCCTCACACTTTTTTTAGGGCTTTGATAGAATCTGAAAATGTTTTGTTAAAATACAAATGAATGCATTCATGCTTTGAACAGCATCTTTCTGTTTCGATCCCGCATAAGCGGATCTGTTTTTCATTTGATTTCTGCCCGAGTGACACAAAGCGACATTAAGAAAAGCTTACAAAAAAACAGCCATTACTTTGACACTGGAAGCAATATCATGAAATATGTTCAGATTCTTCACCTGTACTCTATAATGGCACTACATAATAGTCTCTGTCTTAATATTGTGACAATGAAATGAAAAGACAATGGGGAAACTGCAATAGCTAATTAATGGCTGTGAGTCAAGATCACGTTGTTTGACCCTAAACACTGGCCACTCCTGTTATGTCTTTGTGTCTGCGTGTGTCGCTCTCTCTCTTTTCTCTCTCTCTCTCTTCTCCTCCTCTCCAGGTGGCGTCTGACACTACAGAGACTGAGGGGCTGGGTTTTGGCTCCAGCTGGTGATACATGGTCTATCATGACACTTTTTTGGAGCAGGACCAAGTAGCAAACCACCCCCACTCCTGTGCTCAACCACTTTTTACTACCATATAAAACCTGCAAAGTTCAACCAATCTGTTCCCTGAGGTCCCATCCAGTCCACTGCCTGGAGAGCAGCCTACTCAGGCATGCCGACCAATGGAATCCTGGGAGATGTGGTCCCAGTGGAACGGGTACAGTGGCAACATGCCAGAAGAGGAGCTATGTGACAGAGATGAGCTCCATTGATTACCATGGCAAGTGGCTGACATCCTTTAGAACAGACATGTATACATGATGTTGTGGAGACAAGGCTGTGGAGGATGAGGAGTACAGGACATTGTCTCCGCAGAGGTACAATCTGGAAATGGAAAAATTTGGATTTGCATGATTTCATTCGGAGTTAACATCCTAGGCATTCTTAGATTTCCTTGTTGTGGTATCCATCAACAGATGTACATTTTGGGCAGTGGAACTGGTTGAATTCCCACAAAGCTTGAACATTTCCCCCGCTGTTGTTGACGGAGGGGGTTGCAGGCATTATCATTCAGTGCTGCCTCCTCCCACCTGCCCTCCCCTCTCCCCCTCTTCAACAACCTCACACATGCACAAATATGCCACATATGTGCGTGCATGACGACTGTAACTCATATGAGAAGAGGATAAGTTCTGACCGCAGTGCATCAAAAATGAAGTAAACTAATTTGTAATTTTAGGACACACCCATGAGCCAAAAACAAAAGGGCATTAAATATAATTTAGTGTATAATGTGCAATGAAACACTAAAATAATAATAAACACACTTGAAAAGAAAGATTCCTAAATGGTCCTTAACTTGGACGTATGGTTCTAGAAAAATCTTTACATTATGTAAAGGTCCTTTTAACTTAAAAAAAGGTTCTTCACCCTTGCAAATCTCATTTACAAAAATGTTTTTTTAAAGAATCAGATCATTTAGGGAATCATAAGTGGTTCTTCTATGGCATCACTCTGAAAAAAAATTTCTGGCACCTTTATTTTTGTATATATCTTTATACACAGTTCTCTGCAAAAGTGTAAGAAAAGGCTTCATGTATTTAATTAATTAGAAACTTGCTCTCAGTTTTTCCCAAAATTCATCAGCAGCTTCTTTGTTTGGTTTGCAAATTTTCTTCTTTTTGTTTATTTAATTTTCTCAGTAGCAGCTCGTGGACAGCTACACATCCTTTCAGACTCATAGTGTTGAGTTGTCTTCTCACAGTGGAAGGATGGACAGAAACACCTGTGGATTTTTTGTCAGATCTGAAGCAGAAGTGGAACCTTTCTCCTCTCTCTAAAAGATAAAAGCTTTAAGTGCTGCTTATCTGACAGTGACAGCTGTGGTGGTCTGACAGGTCTTGTGTGGTTGCTAGGAGTCCCATTTTCTCAATATCCTATAATCATTTTTTTAACTCCAGTTTTTGAAACACCAAAATCCGCTTATCCTCTTATTTGGATTATCTTATTACCAGTCCCCTCAGAAATTTCTCTTGAAAAATCAACATTTTTTTTTTTTTTACTGAATATTAAATAAATAAAGGGTCGTCTCTGACTTTTGCACAGTATTGTGCACATGCGTACCATCATGTACTAATTGTTTTAAATTGTAGAAATATTTTAGATTTTAGTTGATTAGGAAATTGGTACCTCATATTGGTTCACATAAGACCAATACAGAAATGAATGCATTACCCATATGCATGACTAATAAGTCACACTCATAAGTATGAGTAATAGAGTGTCCTCAGAATAGAACACTGAAGACCTGAATCATCTAAATCATTTTATGACATGGTTTAAAGCTTATGGTTAGTGTAGTTAAATTTATATTCTAGTTAGAACAAATCTCATTTCTTTCCCGTTAAAATTTCTAATCTAGTTAGAACTGCCATACGCAGTCTTGGCGTGGCATTTAGAAACTGTCTGCACTGTAGACTGTGCTAGAAATTTATGGGTTTGAATTTGATGCCAAGAGACCATTTGGTCCTTGTGTCTGTGCCACTTCACTCTCTCTCACCCCTCCTCCCCCCATTCCCAAACAACACACACACATACACATAATTTTTTTATACAAACGCTTTATTGATTTTGTATTCATTATTCAAGGCCTGATCAACATAATTATAAAAATGTTAATGTCTCATTTTTTGTTTTTGCTTTTCACATATTAAACAATATGGATATTTTTTGTGTCAAAATCATCCAGTAATTTTAATCCAGTTAAAACCTAGAAATGATTGTGTCTGCCTCAATAAACATACATCAGGGATTTTCCTTGTATGATTAAATGTTTTTCATGTATTGATAATTCAGAGACTCTATTTGTTTTATGAATGTCTGTCTTCTTCATTTGTATTTACGACCAACAATCGAGCAAACCTAGAGCAGCAAATTAGCAGTGACCTAAGCAACTACTACTAAGTACCTCTGAGAAATGCATGGCTGGCTGTTTATTTATTTATTTATTTGTCTATTTATTTGTTTATTTATTTAAGTATATGTCATTGCTATTGCTGTCTAATTTAACTTCATCCCACAGGTCACACTCTTTTGTCCACAAGTCTTGTTGTTGATGCAAAGCAGTGAATGACTTTCATGTTTAACCCAATGGTATTCAGTAATCTGTGGAGAAGCTAGCTCTCCTCATTCGCTCCTTTCCAAATTTCTTTCTTCTCCTTTCATTACTTGAAGAGTTTCATTTACAAAATGCTGTATGTCCATGTGTATCAATTTTGGCTCTAATCAGTTTTTGAAAAGAATAACAGCTGACTCATAATTGAAAACACTTTTTTATTTCTACCATAAAGGTAATATTAATTATTATACAGCATTAATATTTATTGTATGTGTAAAGCCTGATGCCAACAGTGATGATCATGAATAAAAAGAAAATTCTTGTAAGGGGATCTACAGTGCATTTTGGTACAAAATCCTTCATTTACAATTAAAGAATATATAATTTTTTTTTTATCAGTTTTTTTTAATGCATGATCTCCTCTCTTATTTCATTGGTTAAGCTCTGACAGTATTTCTGTCTGCTAAATATTCTATTCATTAGAGGTTGTAACAAATTAGCACTGATATAAGCAATGTTTTCACCATGTTGTGCGATAAGACATTTTCACATTTTGTTTTATAGGTGATGAGAGTGGAAGCCAGTGAAATGTAATCAGGTTTTGGATGCGGTTGGAGTGTGGGGGGGTTTTGGCACGGTGCTGATATTTGATAAACTGTTGGTCTGTCGAGGTTAAACGCCTCTCTGAACTTCACAGTAGCTGAATTGTCTGGACTATTTACAGGGTGTCGAGCCAAAGACCTCAGGTCAAACGTGTGTTTTAGCAAGTGCTGGACTCTACTGCACACTCAAATAGATGAAGTGAAACGAGGATGTGAATAGTATTTTGTGCTGAAATTTTACTGCAGGCTTTTGTGCACTAGCAAAGACATTTATCTGAGGCTTATGGTCATTAACTTTTTTTTCAGCTTGGCTTAAGCACTAAATACAAATGACTTTATTGTCCAACTTCCTTTTTAAATGGCCATTAAATGTGCTTCTGATTAGCCCATGTCTAGTGCAGACAAACTTCATGTAATTTGTCGAAATGGGAATAGGTCCTGAATATTTAATATCAGGCTTTTAAATTCACATTAGGGGCCTCCTAGACTGATGAGGTCAATGCCCTGCTCAACTGCATCACCGTGTGTCAACTTTACAGAGGCCAACTCACTTAAAATGTTCTTGGTAAAACTATAGAATTACAAAGAGGCCTGTGTATGAAGCGGCCCACCTCTTGAATGTATCAAATATTGTTCCTCTTTCCCTGAACCCAGAAATAAACATGCATCAGGGAGAATCACATCATTTCTATGTGCAGACTGATCACTTTCAGCATATACACCAAGTCGCTCATAACTCCTGATACTAAAGCACTCACACCATGCCAGGATAAAGGGGGGGATCTGCCAAGTTCAGAAATAGGGGGGTTCTCTCAAGCAGGACGAGTGCCAACCTGACACCAATCTAATATGTAAACGAGTTGCTGGCTGACGATGTGGTTGCAACTTCTGTTTGGAGGATCACCTGCACCCACCTCTCAGAGGACGCGCTTTTCAAAGGGGCTTAGCTCCTTAAACCCTCTAATTAAAATGAGAAATCCCTCTGCCTCACCCCCCTCTGCCACCAGCACTGCAAAAAAGATTATTAGGAATTTAATGGGGAAAATTCTGTGTCCCACACCATCTGCGACCCGGGACTTGTGGAGAATTTTGGGAACGATGACAGAGAGAATGACAGAGAGAGAGAGAGAGAGAGAGAGAAAGAGATAGAGAGAGAGAGAGAGAGAGAGAGAGAGAGAAAGAGATAGAGAGAGAGAGAAAGAGATAGAGAGAGAGAGAGAGAGAGAGAGAGAGAGAGAATGTGTATAGAGAGAGAATGACAACTCTCTTGCAGCCAAGTGGAGGTGGAGGTGTGAGGAGAAGGCCACAGCCCCACACAGATAAATCAACATCACGCGAGCACAACATTTTTCACTTTTAATTACCCGGACGTTATTATTAACAGGCTATTCATTCCGAGCAGTGTCTCTCAGGCACTCAGGTGTCTGTTACCCAGGGCTACAGAATGAGTGAGCCTTCGGTATAGCAACAAGGAACAAACTACAGCCTTTTTAGCGCATACACATATAGCAGCCTGTAACACACCACCAGATTAGCAGATTCTATTATTCAGAACAGAGCGCCCAGTCACTTAGAATTTCATTGTTTATTATGGTCAGTGAACTTGTGAAGGCACTTGTATTGTATTTCCATAGATAGATAGATAGACAGATAGATTGATGGACCGATTGACAGACTGTATGTTCGAAAGTATCCAGACACCCCTTCGAAAAGATGAATTCAGCCTCTTTAAGGTGTACACATCTCCATAGAAAAGCATTACTAATAAAATGGGACACTCTGAAGCATCTGCACAAGGGGCTAAGGCCACCATGTCCAATGCCAAGCATCAGCTAGAAGGGTATAAAGACCCCCAGCATTTGGCTGTGGAGCAGTCTAACTGTGTTTTCTGGAGTGATAGAGCCAATACCTTTGGGACGAGCTGGAGTGTCGTTTATGATCCAACATCAGCACCTGACCTCACTGATGCTCTTGTGGCTGAATACAGTCAAATCATCACAGCAATGTTCCAACATCTATCGTAAAGCCTTGCCAGAAGAGTAGAGGTTGTTGCTATGGCCAAGGGGAACAAACTTCTTATTAACACCTTTGATCTGAGAAGAAATGATGGATAGGCAGGGGCCCACAAATGAATGAATGATAGATAGATAGATAGATAGATAGATAGATAGATAGATAGATAGATAGATAGATAGATAGATAGATAGATAGAGAAATTTGGGAATTATGACATACATTTACACTCTCAGAAAAAAAAAGGTACAAAACTGTCACTTTTATTGTTCTGTTTTAAAACATTGCGTTATGAAAAGGTACAAATTTGTACTTTTTCTCTGGGAAAAACCTATTTAGGGCACATAATTGGACCTTAAAGCTGCTGTTGTACCTTTGAAGGTACATTTACGTTGTTTGTACCTGTAATGAAATATGTACCTGCACAGCATCTTTATTTCTAACAGTGCACTAGACTTTTTACGGCTGTATATGATAACTTCACCGGTGCTGAAGGTAAGAGCAGGGGTTGAGGTGACTGTGACATGCAGACGAACATGATTAGCAATGAGCGCAACTCACCTACAACCATCCACCCACACACACCCACACACCACAATACCATATGCTCAATCACACCATTAACACGGCTCACATACGACAGCTTATTTTAACCATGCTAATGACACACCAAGACACCCTCCTACTGGGACTTGATTTCAGAAGGCCAAATATGACTGAGGAACATTAATAGTAGTGGTGGTTTTGTTTTTGTTGATAGTTTATGAGTCAGTGTCAAAGGAGTTTCAGGCTTTTGAACACTTCAGTGCAGTTGAATTGCACATTTGAACACAGTTTGAATCCTGCACACTGAAAGGCTGAAGGGAAGGCCAGTGCGCTCTACAGCCGGTCAGTCAGTGAGTGAATGCTGAAGAGCGCTGTGAGGCTGGTAGCAGCTTCATGTCATTCTTTTCGGAGTTGTCCCACTGCCTAACTGCGCACAGTGAAGAGGGAAAGTGTTTCTGAGCGTCCCGGCTGCAGCCTCGCCATCTGCCGCTCCGCACAGAAGGAGACTGAGTCACCTCAGCTATTGTCACTCACACGTGAAGACACAGCGCCCTTAACCAACTTTCTAAATCACTGTGTTCCTCTACGAGACGAACACCGCCTGAGTTTAATCCAGGAAGAAGAGTGCTCTGGTCCAGGCCACTCTGCTCATTTATTCATTTTCTTATCTGCCCTATTCATTATATATATATAAATAATAATAATAATAATAATAATAATAATAATAATAATTCACAGAAAAATAATAAATGTACAAAATAATAATTAAACATGCATCATTTCAGATTTTCAGATTCTCGTTTTTTCAATTATTTCTTTCTTTAAAATCGTAATGTTTATTATTATTATTATTATTATTATTATTATTATGCACTTGGAATCATGAAGAAAATTTGCATTATTTCCATCCTAAAATTAAATGCCTTAGATATGTTTCTAGATATTTCTTTACATGTCACACTAATAATCCACAATCAAAAACAACAGAAAATCAAATTGATTTACAGGAGTGACTGATCTTTTTCTGCTAAATCTTCAGTTTTTCGTTTATATATTTTACTCGGATCAGGAGAGGATTGTGTGTGTGTGTGATCTTGTGTGTATGTGGCATTATCACTTTCTCCTGAAAAAAGTCAAATTTTACAATAAAGTTTATCCATAACCGTTTGTTTCTGTCCGTGATAATAATAAAGCCTCAGTTTCGTTTGAATACAGTTTGTTATCTTCTATGCGAGAATCTACGCTGTTTAAATCACTGCAGTCTCAGACAGACAGAGTCAGTAACTCCGGTCACTGCGGCCTCTACAGCGATCGTGTACTGACGGACAAAACCGGTCAGTTCTGCATCTGCCGGACTGCTGGGTTCGAGTGAGAGGACCTGACTGAAGCTCTGTGACTGTTGCGCGCTATATGCCCCTGTTTAAGCCCCTCTGCGCCGTGGCGCTGGTACCTGAGCGCCCGCAGGGCCGCTAAACTGTGAGCGGTAGTTTGAGAGGCTGCGGTAGTTTGAGGGCTGAGCGCGTGCCGCCCGAGGATTAGAGGCCCTGCGCTGCTTCCCTGAAGGCTCGAGCCGCAGTCTGTCGCTCTCTGGCTCTCATCCAACTGCTGCACCAAACGCGGCGCCCCTCTCATCAGGGCCAGGGTCTCCCAGCCAGCCCACCCTCTACTCTCTCACGGTCAGCTCTGAAAAAAAATGCTTGGAACAGCACAGCTCTGTCTGAGTGCCGCTCAGAGCGTCAGATTATATTTTCTAGTTACTGCGCAGTTTGGTGCGTGATTTCATAACTTCACGTTAGATTATAATTCGCTATAATTCGCACTTTTACTTGCACTGATAAGAAGCATTGTGGATGGATAATAATAATAATAATAATAATAATAATAATAATAATAATAATAACTTTTGTTTTTTGCATTTCATTCTTTATTCTGTATGATTTAAAGGTGACTCTCTATGACACTGAGTCTGCTTGATTATGATCATGTTGTCTGACGATGCGCTCATTAAACAGAAACTTGCAGTATTCAATTGATATTTATTTTGCTTTACAAAACAACTTAATGACAGTGTACAAATCTGCACGAGACCAGTTTCAGTGCCTTCCATAATGTACAGTGCTTTACGAGTCCACCACTGAAGACATCCATTACATTGCATAACTGATGGGCGCCAACTACATCATTAAGGCAAAAGGATTTCCCATGGCATGAGCTCACTGTACATGACACACACACCTTTCCACCGAGGAGGATTTTTACATGCTTCAGTTTGGAGTTTAAAAAAAAAGAAATTTGTAGACATGATTGTTTCGAGGCTGTGCGCAAAATCTCCAACATCATATCAACTGACTGTACAACACAAATAAATAAAACAAACAAATCAGTCAATCAAAAAGTGTATAAACAGAACAAACAAACTGTTGCATAATGTAGGTACATTAACGAACTGTAAACTTTCCAAATCATCCTTCATGTCATAAAGCTGTGCGCGCACTCTGACGCTCTTTTTTCTCTCTTTTAGCTTTTTTTTCTGTGCACAGTCTGTAGGTAGAAAACTCTGAAGTGCGAAAATATTATCACAACACCTGCAGGAAATTAGATTGTCCACCATCCAAATGTTCAAGGTCAAAGAAATACAGTCAAACACGTACATTTAGGAACATAATTTATATTTCTGGACAATCGCTGTCTTTGAGGGATAAATATATTCCTATGTTTCAGTGAATGCTTAAAGATTTTGAGTATTGTCGATTCAGGCATTCAGCCGTTCCCACATTTTCACATGTCAAACATGAAACGAAGAGCGGACACGGTGAACATGGCACCTTATTCAGCATCGAGATCAGTAAAATAAAACTCTGGAATGCAAATACATATTTATAGATATATTTATATACACGCGTTTGAAGCTGTCAGCAGTGTGATCCCACTGTCGTGTGTCATTAGCAAAAGGATGATCTGACGTTAGGCCACTTAAGGAGAGGGAGGCAGGGCCTGGTGGAGTTATCATAGGCTCTCACTCGCAAAAGGACGACGTGTGTTGCATAGCTCCCTTTGCATTTATTGCTGTCTTGTATTCGATTTCTTTTTCTACTGATTTCAATTCCACCTCGCAAAATGAACTGTCTTACGTTTATTCTGGGACATACGGACGACTTTGCGTTGCTTTAAATTCGCATAAACGCGATGGAGAGTGGATGGGCCTTATTGCAGGATACTCAGGTTTAAATACCAGACAATCAGGAATCTGGAATAACGCAGATAATTAAGGCTGGAATAAATGTTTAAGCTCCCGTTTATATTAACGCTGTTTTTAATAGTTTGCCATGCCTTCCGTTAACATCAAGATTGTGGTATTTTAATTACTGACTAATTAGTGGGGGCATAATGTTACATGAAACTCCGTAAAATAGTGGTATATATATTTGTGGTTTTTTTTCTTTCTCTCAAGAGCATTCAACGCCGCCAAAATGTTTGCTCCAAGCAAATGCTCCATTCCCTTCAAATCAAATACATAAAACATCAGGTGGCCTACAACCAGAGACACCACCCAACACACACTCCCATAATGCAGAACGACCTTAAATAATGCATGTGCGTGTTAAGTTCGTTATTTTCAGTAATTACCCTGCTCAAAAAAAAGAAAAAAGAGAGCGAGAGACAGCAAAAAAAGAGATGCAGAGAGACGGAGAAAGGGGGTCGCTCGTGCCCCCTTCCCCCCCCCTCATCCGTTATGAAAAGTCGTGCTTAATTCGTCCTGCACGGGATAGAACTGGCCGCGCACGTGGAGGTCGTAAGGGAAGTGCAGGTCAGCGGCCCTCGCGTGACCCCCACCGCCTCCAGCGCTTCCACCGCCGCCGCTGCTGCTGCTGCTGCCGAGCGCCGAGCGGCCTGGCAGCTGCGGCGCGCTGGCTCCGGTACTGCTGCTGGTGCTGCTGCTGCAGTAGCTCCGTGCGCTGTAGTGGCAGCTCTTGGCGTACTCGGCCGCCGCCTCCTCACGCTTGAGCGAAAAGATGCCGCTGAAGCTGAGCGGCGGCGGGGGCGGCGGGCTTAGCGCGCTCTCGAACGGCGGGCTCGAGCACTCGGGCGACGCGCTGTCGTAGAACGCCTCGTACGCGCCGCAGTAGCCGTACGGCCTGAAGGCCTTGGCGCCGTCTTGGTGATGGTGATGATGGTGATGATGGTGGTGGTGAGGATGGTGATGGTGGTGGCCGCCGATGGGGGGCGCCCCAGCCCCAGATGCCGTCGCCGCCGCCTCCTCTGCACCGTGGTACGCCGCGTACACTGCGTCGTACGGAGATCTGGTGGCCGAGAAGGACGCGTCTGCGCCGGGCTCGCCCACAAAGCTGCGCGCGTTCAGCTGCAGGCAGCCGGCCACCAGGTTGGTGGTGGGCTGCGACAGGCCCTTGCACAGCGTGTGCACGAAGCTCAGCAGGTCAGGCCGCTTGCCCGAGCTCAGGATCTCCGACAGTGCCCAGATGTAGTTCTTGGCCAGGCGCAGAGTCTCGATCTTGGACAGCTTCTGCGTCTTGGAGTAGCAGGGCACCACCTTGCGCAGGCTGTCCAGCGCGCTGTTCAGGCCGTGCATGCGGTTCCTCTCGCGCGCGTTCGCCTCCAAGCGCCTCAGCTTTACGCGGTCCATGCGCTCTTTGGTCAGCGTCTTTTTCTTGCGCGGGCCTCGCCGCCGCGCCGCGCCCCCTTCCTCTTCCTCCTCCTCCTCCTCCTCCTCGTCCTCCACCTCGGGCCCCTCGTCCCGCTCGTCGTCGTCCCGCTCCGACTCGTCGTCCTCCAGTGCTTTCAGCCTGTCTCGCGCGTCCTTCTTGAAGGCGCCGCCGTCCGCGCACTCCCGCGGGAAGTTCGCCACGAAATGCGCGTCCATCATCGCCGGCTCGTCGAACGGTAAAGTCAGCATGGTAACCTCGCTGGGGATGCTGGACAGAAAACACGAAACGCACTGGTGACCGTGACTCAAAGCCCGCGCTGCTCTCCGTCTACAAGCACCAAAGCAGCTCCTTCACACGGTATTTACCAAATGCTGCCATTGCTGTTTGACTCTTCTAACTTCTAATGTGCCAGATTGAGGTCAGCTCAGGGGGAAATCACTGGGAAGGGGACATACATTCTCATACACAAACGCAGCACAGTCCCCTAGAGCTGAATTTACATCTACGGTTTTGAGTCATCTACAATTTTGGATTAACACCTACAGTGTTGAATGAACACCTACAGTGTTCATTTAAGTCCAACTGGACCCAAATGACCATTGTAAGGGGATACAAATGACCCAAATGAACACTCTAAGGGGGTTGTGCTGTGCAGCTATAGCTATTCAAACACAGATATCAGATTAAAAATAAAATCAGCCCTTTGCAACTGATATCAGCCAAAAACATTCCGGACAAGCCATACATACAGCAGTCTTAAAGCATCCGTCCTGCCTGTCTGCCACCTTCAACCTGTTTCATCCCCCTTTTGCAAACCAATTGTTTATTCCACAGAATGAGGAGGGAGGGGGAGTGCATGGCACAGGCATCCCGACAACACACGCATGCAAGCTCACACACCTACATACGCGCACACACACACACACACACACACACACACACACACACACACACACACACACACAACACGTTCATTTGTACCTGTATTTTTTTTTTGGTGGAGGGGGGTCAACAGGCAGTCTCCATGTCCCTCGGCGTGTTCAACTTTTTCCACGCTGCTTCGGGTGTGTGTGTATGTGTGCGCGCGCGCGTGTGTGTGTATGTGTGTGTGCGCGCGCACGCGCTCCTCTCGCCTCCCCGCCGCTCTCTTTTCGCTCTCGCAGAAATGACACTGATGCCAACTGCCAGAGCTGGTACCCATGCCATCTGCCGCTGACGTCACGTGGCCGCGGCCGTCACGTGACTCCGTCCCGGGGGGGGGGCGTGATGCCTCCCTGATCATCTGGCATGCCTGTAGCAGGGCAGCACTGGCACAGCACAATAAAAAAAAAGCCCAGAAACGACAGACAAACACCAGCCATAATCAGATGACGTGGTCGGTAAAGGCATGCTTTAGAAAATGGTATGATGTAACTGTGAAAAATATCAGAATATCAGGCTTCGTTTGGGTTATTCACTCTGATTTAACGGGCCAGAGAATGGGACACATAAAGCATTATATATATATATACTATATATATATATATATATATATATATTATATATATATATATTTCCTAAATCTATTTCTATTCTGATAATATAATAAGTACGAAGACTTATTATATTATATTATATTATATTCGATTATATTATAAGTAACACTTTATTTTGCTGGTCCACTATAGATGTTTTGTAGATGCTCGGTCTGTCTTTTAAGTAACATTTGAATAAATATCTGCTAACTGCAACTGAATCTGAAGTTGCTTGTAGAAAATTCTATTAAGTCTACTAATATAATATAATATAATATAATATAATATTATATTATATTATATATAATTTATGGCAAAACCAGCCATGATTTTGGGGTGTTTGGTTTATAGCAAAAAATCTGTAGAATATGTAGAACATGTGGAGATTCATTAAACTTGAAAAATGTTTTTTGCGCTCATCTCATCTCTCATCTAATTAACATGAACAGTTTTTCCATTCTTCCATTAACTGATTGTGATTGTGTGAAGTGGTTGTTCTAGGACATCCAAAGAACTCTTTTCGACACCTTTATTTTTACAAGTGTAAGGTAAAGTTTCTTTTAGCAAAATAAAAGTAGAATAGTCAGATTGCTTGGTGACAGCAAGTGCTGGATGATTGATGGCTCTTGTCTACTGGGTCAAACCCATCAAGGGCGTTTGCCAACTGGCTGAGCTTGTGCTGATTCTCACCGTCAAGGCCATACTGAGCTGACTCTGAGCTAAATGCCATGATGAAGACAAGCTGATTAGACATAGAGAAATCAGAGAAACACTGGACACTTGATAGAGAGAGTGGAGATAGAAAGGAGCGTGTAGTGTTGAGCCCTTTGATTTTAAACTTCCCTGGGAAATGAATCAGTCTTGTGTATGATGCCAAACTTCATTATTTTGTGCTGTTTTATATACTTCTTTCAGAAGAAGAGATATAGTCCTATGCGAAAGTTTGAACAGCCCTGTTCAAATAACGTGTTATTGATTTTATAAGTGAAAATAAGTTACCAAACCCTTACAATTTTAGAGCACAATTTGTATTTATTTGCTGAATTTAACAAATTGTAAAAAGTAAAACATAATGTATTAAGTGTACCATAATCTTTACACATGCAACATTTTATCATTTATTTTTCCCCCCAGTATGTTAAATAATAAAGAATAAATGGGCATTAAAATGTGCAAAAGTTTGTTCTCTGTAGAGGATGTGTTACTTATTTTCACTTGGAAAGTCAACAATACATGTGACTTGACCAGGGGTGCCCAACTTTAGTTTAGAGATAGAGAGAGAGAGAGAGAGAGAGAGAGAGAGAGAGAGATGGAGATGGAGATTTTAGTCTGATGGCCTTGGTGACCTGCGCATCTGGCCATTTCTTGTAGTAGTAATTGGCCAGAACTGTGACTCTTTCCATGCTGAGACATGACACCCATACATTCCATTATCAGTGAAAGGTCCTGCAGCCACACACACACACATACACACACACACACACATACGACCCCACTCATTTATTATTCACATCAGAGAGCGAGTTCCTGAAAATGCCCCAGGTGCTACCCTGCACAGATTTGAAAGGCAGCCCGAAAATGCCAAATTGTGCATACATGACAAACAAAAACACACATACAATTATTGTTTATGATTATTCTGTTGTTTAACCTGATGTTGTAATACCATGTGACCAACGAGTGAAAGGAATAATCTGTTATACACAAAACTGTGTACTCAATGGATTTCCCCGTAGTTACAATGACAATGGACATACCTGTTTAACACAGTGAGATTTAAACTAAAGGTATTAACGTAAGTTATCACAGGCCCATACGTTTACAATTAAATACTGCATTTGGTTGCAGAATACTAGTTTATGCTCACACATTTATTGTTATAATATCATGCACAGACAGACAAACACACAAACACACAACCCACAAACACATAACAACAACAACAACAACATAAATCGTTACCCCCCCATGCCTCAGCTGGTGACGGGCTTTCTGGTCCAGTACACACACCAACATCTGATGAGTCAAACTTCCCATTTCAGACTAATCACTTGACTGCACTAATTGCAAATGCAAATATGCAAATTCATATTAATTAATTACTCTGTTAATTAGTTCTCTGGTCTTTTTGGGCAATAAATCATTGTGCAGGAGAAAGGAGAGAGTGCAGGCCCGGCCCCATTTTGCATAAAAAATTTAGCATGCACACTTAGAAATAGACTCTGCCTGCTGCCAAAAAAAGAATAGAGGGGATATAGTCCCCCCTTTAAAACGTGGCCACTGAAGTTGACGCCTGCTCCCCGGCAGCTCGAGCCTCAGACCCAGCAGACAAAAAGAGGAGGAATGGGGCTTTCACATGGAGAGCACACATATCAGACATGCTGTCTGCCAGTGATTTAATTAACACATTATCAACTTTTAAAGACAGAGGGATGCCAGGCCCAGGCTGCAAATGAAGGCACTGATGTTCACACGTCAAGTGGTGTATGCGCACGCACACACACAGAGACACACACACATATGCGTGCAAATCAGACACTCATTGAGATCGGCAACTCTGCTAAAGATGGCCTTTTGAGTCTCAGCTGCCTGCTTAGTCCTGCCACTAACCAGTGTGGAGGGTGAGAGCCTCCAGAACGGGAAATATTTCATCTGCATGTAGGACAGTATCAGGATATTGTTTTTTATCATATTTTGCACAGTGATTTGTTTTTTATTTTTTTCAATAACAACAATCTTGAAATAGAAGAATATGTGAAATATTTTCCTGTACGCCAAGAACAGACTGTTTTGATGTTTTTCCACATCTCATTTTTACTGTGAGTAAACTTTGGTTTGATGTTGTTCTAGTGATAAAATATGATAAAATAAAAGCAGAAGTGTCAACGCAGATAGGTACCCAGGTGTAAGGCTGTCACTGTGTTAATGGTTAGACAGTGTGGCACATGAATAATGCATGGGTTTTTAAAAATGTATAATGTAAATATCTCAGAGAAGGGAGGAGGAGGAATGCACACAGTGGAAACTGTTGCTTTAAAAAGGCTTTAGAGAAACATTTTTTTTTTCCAAAGGAATATGAGCAATAAATCATTTCTCTTGTGAACGTGATCATATAATTTCATCAGTCTTACTGTGAACACAATTTGAAGCTTTATTATAAGATAATGGGTTTGCGTCCTTGACACCAGGGAACACAAAGGTGTCATGCAAATGAGATGAAAAACCTAAAAGTCACAGCCTTCACCTTCATTGTATTATATTAAAAATCATTAGATCTACTTTAATAGTAAAATTTCTTGCTGTTGGCAGATTTTAGGTAAATAGATAAATAAATATCAAACTAAAAGCATTAAAATCACAAATTAAGAGCTGTGCAGAATGTTTGCTTTCTTCATGATTTACAGGAGGTAATTTTTCTGTGTTGTAGTCTAGACATTATAAGAAGGTAATAGCAAAGTTGTATGTGTGAGTGTGTTAGATTTTATGTGTGTCTGTGTGTTCACTAGGGAACAGGGAAGGGATACATGGTGCCAGGAAGTGTTGCTGTGAGAGTTATTGATTTCAGGACTGTGCCAGATACGTCCATCAGAAATGGCTTTGTTCCGCCCTTTGGCTGCCGGCTCACCTGCAGTCCTGCAGGACGGTTTGAAGCGTAGTCACCATCCTGCTGCTGTCACTCAGTAGCTGCTGTTAGGTGACTGCTGAAGCCTACATGTTGCTGGGAGATGGGAGGTAAGTCTGGCACTAACATGTTTGGCGCTAAGATTTGGAAAACTGGTGCTACCTGCCCTGTTCCCAGTCCCTATGGAGGCAGATACAGGGCCAGAGCTGTCCCATTCCATGCAGCCCATGCCCAGTCAAGATTAGGGACTCCTGCCTCAACACAAGTTGGGCTTCTTCCTGGATATTTCCTGGCATCCGTCTGTGAGGGGCCTATGAAACTTGGATCCGAAAGCTGTCCTGCACCATTCCTTTTGTACTGTATTTGATCCTCCCTGGGACCACAAGAGTAGAAACCATAACACAAATTTTTTGTTTTTTAAAAAAAAAGAAAAATTTTGTTATAAAAAAAGATAAGAAAAAGTAAGAAAAAGTAAAAGCGTTTTAACCAAATACTATGTATTTGGTCATTTTTGGGAGTTTTTGTTTAGTGGGAACCATAACTGTAATGAAAACAAGTAGATTTATTGTAGCAAACTTTGTTTTGCTTAAATTATTTCAACTATTAGAGAAAAAGAAAATAAAAAGCTTTATTAAAGTGCTTTGTGTGACTGTACATATTGTAGGTTAGCAGCTCTATGGTCTAAATGTTGTTGCTCATGATAATGTGAGAGTATTATGACTTGGTGTGGCCCCAGCTGGTTCTTTGAATGTCATTTCATCATTCGCCATCAGACGCTTTCCCAAGCTTATCTAATTGGCTAAACTGGAATGGCACCCCATTGCACTGAGAGACACACAACAAATATTACTTTGGAAGCAATCCTATTGCTACCCTTTCGTTGTGACATATTTTAAAGAGCAAGACAGAGTAAGAGACAGAAAGAAACAGAGAGAGAGAATGTGTGTATGAGTGAGAGAGAGAGAGAGAGAGAGAGAGAGAGAGAGAGAGAGAGAGAGAGAGAGAGAGAATGTGTGAGAGAGAGTGAGGGTCCTGAGGCGTGATTCTCAATATGTAAAAGCATCATTTCTGGACACCTCTCTACTCATTGTTATACTCCTCACTTAACTCTTATATTCTTATTTTAGCGACAGCTGTCCTCTTTCTATGGAGGTATTATATTAAGCCTTTGGCAGCTAATAGTCTTGCTGTCTAATTGTGTTTGCTAATGATCCATGTGGAAATAGAGTAGTTTTGAGAGAGAAGGGGCATCAAATGCAAATGATACAGCACACTCAAACACAAATTGAAGCACAAATCTATGTAAGTGCTTTTGCACTCTCACATGATCACAGTTTTTATTTTGGAATTGCTGTTATTCAGTAATAGCTAACTTATTTAGTGATTATGATTTTGCACAATTAATCACAGAGAAGAAAGTCTGCATGCTTTAAAAATAAACATCTTAACACACTCGTGGGCCCCGACACACACATACACACACACACACACACACACACACACACACACACACACACACACACACACAAACAATTTTATTCACATTTGTTCTATTTAGCGCTGCTCATACATTGTTCCACTTGTGTACCAAACCATCTGGCTGTAGTAATCTCTTCCTTGATGTAACTAATTTAACCTCTGCTGGTACCACTGCTTGGAGATTTGCGCTAGAGAGGTATTGGAACGCGTGGCCACTGCTGGACCCTCAGGAACAGGCCTAAATGTCCTTGGTTTCAGCAGGCAGCTGTCCCCACTTAGGCCCTAATTTCATCTCCTCTCTCCTTCCCTCTGTGGGTCCTGTGAATTCAGTGGAAAACAAGGCTCTGGCAACATGGCTGCCTGCCTGCTTGCCCTCTGATGGCTCAGCTAATCTGACCAGCCACAGCACACCCAGTAAATACTCTGAAAGAATGACTGAGAGCGTAGCATGTGAGAATTCGGTGCAGAATAAAACATGTATAAGGATGTGTAGACATTTTTATGAGAACCCTGTCATTTTCTGTTCAGAACAAACCCTCATTTCCAGGACAATAATGGCTTGTGCATGGTCATGGCCATCGTGTGCGGAGACATCTCTAGCACCTATATGCGTATCCACTTTGAAGGCTGTGACTTGAGCAAAGCAATTATGTAACAGTAACATTGCCATTGCTCTGCGTTTGTTATTGCCTCTACTGAAATGTTGGCCTGCTCCTCTTCACAGCCAATCTGATGGCCCCATCTGGTCAGCCTGGTTGGGGTCTGTATTAGTCATGGTCTGGACCCCGTGACCACCCGGCAGCCTCGCCAGGGTCTGTGCATCCCACCCACAGACAGGCTGTATGAGGCCTTGTCCAAAACCAGTGAGAACACAACGCAATGTTCAAAACCACCACCACCACCACCACCTCCTTGCTGCACAGATCTTTGACAACTGGCCACAAATGGACGACAAACCCACACATAGTCACACATGATATTTTCAAAATGGTAGTCATGATATGTAATGGATATATAAACTTGATGAATAAACTGAACTGAAAAAGCTCATGGTGTACTGGGGGAAAAATAGATGAAGAAATTACCTGACAATTCAACACAAGGACACATCAGGGTCATAATTTCACTGAGAAGGAAACCATTTGGAGTCAAATGAATCAAACAACTAAAATAGAAATGAACAGGCAAAAAAAATGCACAAAAATGAAGAGAATCATGTTTGAAACTAAGGTTAGCGCATAGTCATGGACTAGTTTTCCTCTGTCTGTGCACACTAAGACTCTCTCCTATAGCTTAATGCCTTTATACAAAGCTTGGTGTGGAAGCTGAAGTAATCGTAACAGATGTTGAATGATTAAATTAGCAGTTGCTGGCTGTTCAAATATTCATGTCACGTCAAGAATGTGTACCATTATAAACAAATTCCATCGAATGCTGCTTAATTATTCTGTGCTTTTGTTTTCCTCGCATATGTTTTAGAGAGAGGTGGTACTTTTGTTGGAACAGAACACAGAAACCAGTGTAAACCAGTGTAAAGTACTAGATGTATTCATGCAAACACTGAAAACAGTTTTGAGGGCAAACCTGGGCTCAGAGAAGACTACAACTGAGAGCAGGGTTGCTCCATCACAGTTCATTTTCAGTGTGGGAGTAGGAATATTTGTGTTAAAAGATGTGTTCAGATTCTGCACACGGGCTTAAAATATGTGTTTATTCACACAGAGTCAATGATTCAAAGCATTAAATGACAAATGGTGCAGCAATATTTTTACCAATACAGTAAGTTACAGCTATTTACAGAACGAATAGGATTTAGACCCTCGTATTTTCACCCTTTGTCACTTCTGAAGAAAAAAACGCTTTGTTTTCTATACAAATCCAGCGCAGGTGATACATTCTTTCGTGTGAGGTTCACTGCGAGTCAGTGAATTTCCCAGCGGTCTTTCAGTGACATCTGCTGGTGGAAATGCAGCACAGCAAGACGCGCAATAAAACACTCGCTTTTAACCTCTTAACCCACTCACACTACGGCAAAAATAAATAATAATAAAATACATAGCATACAAATATAATATTTTATATTAAACAAGTAAGTGGTTAAGTAAATGAGTGAGTGAATAAGTACAGATAAAAATAAAAATTGTGAACTAGACTAGTTTAGCTGTATTCCGTTTTCTGACATATCAACTCCTCCTTGTCGAAGAATAAGCTGCCTCACAAACATGCAGGGTCCTTGGAACTCCAGAGACTTTTTTTTCCTTCTTTCTTTTTTTTTTTTGGTCATCTCATTTGCATAGATTTCTTGTGGGCGCGAGGCCAAATTATAAACCGTGACATTGGCTTTTTCCCAAAGCAGGAAGTAAGTAAGCAACAGTAAACACAGCCATGGGGTTGTGTAGACTAACAGTTTAAAGCTCTCATTGGAACTACTAGTTAAGCGTTATGTGAAACACTGTGGACACGAGATAAGGTGAGTTTACCTCGGCACTCCTGACTGACTAGTTCAGCTTTCCCGCAGCCACACTGCCAGAGCAATTAGAGCCTATACTGTAATTCATGCTTATTCTTACATGCTTATTCCCTTGTTTGATGGCTCACAACGTACGTTCACTGGTAAAATGGATGCAGTAAGCTTGAAAAGGTTGAATCTTGCATTTCAAATCACGTCAATCTCATTAGAAGTGTGGAGATCTAGCTATGTTAAGTTTACACCCAGAACAGTATGCTTGCTTTTAAAGGTTTTAAAGATAAAAGAAGGCTAACCTTTTTTGTACAGAGTGACTACAATGACAACGCTTGGACTCCTTTATACGTGTTATTCGACCTTAAACACGACACAAGAATCCGCTGCTGCAACTTTGTTGCTGTGTTTTGAGTTTGCGGCTAAATTAGCGTTCCTAGTTATAAACGGAATAGGGAATGTAGGGAGTAACATCTTCTTTTCCTCTTCTAGAGCTAATGTGTGACATATAATGGAAAACACTTTTTTATTTCTGGGTCAATCTACAGGAACGTCTACTTTTTTATCTATCCATAGGAGTCACTGGTGTTACCAATCCTCACTGGTGTTACACATAAGAAAGGTAACACCAGAGACAGTAACACCAGTGACACTTTTAATGAAAAATGCATTTTACAAAATGGCTGCTACAGAGCATCAAACCACATGTTGTCAATCCTGGAATATCCAATAAAATATGGAATTTAATCCATTTGTATTCTATTTTTTCACAATTACCTAAGAATACCTCAAAATATGGCACTCAGCCTTTACACATGACTGTGAGGACGAGCACTTCTGTGGTGCTTGGAATTCTATATAATTGATTTAAAAAACAATATTGCTAAATCGATGGCTCAAGAAGGTGTAAAATAACTTATTTTAAAATATAAATAAATTGTAACCCTAACATGTTTTTCAAGTGTAATATATCTGTAAACACTAGGGACACAAAAATGGACGTTTCTGTAGAATGACCTTCTCTAAATAAATGGTATTGCTCATAATATAGCATTGATATGTCTTGTATGTGTAAAGTCCATAGATAGATAGATAGATAGATAGATAGACAGACAGATATATAGATAAGACTTTCCATGAATACAAAAATGACAGTTAATTGCTTGTTGACTTGCTGTTGCTGTCTCAGCAAAGCTGGTGTTAATGTAATGTAAGCTTATGTAATGTGATGCTCAATTGTAATCACTGGAAATATACAAATAAAATCTCATCATTAAGTGTAAAATTACATTAGTGATATAAGGTGTTGAATAAAGACAATGAGGTGGCCCCCACATGCTCTGCCACTAGTTATGCCACTGTCTTTGAGTACAGTACCACAATGACAAACAGCTGCTATCTTGTAAGTTTCAGAGCTTAACCTTGAGTAATATCCCTCTGAAGAATCTTCACTTCACTCTGGCTGCTTGACCCTGATAAGCACTGTGGCAGGAAACGATGACCGTTCTGAGCATTGCAGGAAATGCTGCCCTGTGACTTCTGCTTAACGCTGATCTGCCACATTTGCATCTGTCTTTCCCTTTCTGTTTACTCAAGCAGAGGCGAGTGTGTTGCGAGGTGTGTTGATGCGGCTGGATTTTGTGACTGCAGAGATGGCTGTTGATCATGTGGCTGATAAAAGGGCCAGACTATTGGCCTGCAGAAGCAGGTGGAGTGGGATGAATGACGTTGCAGCTACTCACCCACTCATCAGCCCCAATGGAGGTATGGCCCATCAGAAACAGTGTTGTGTTGTCACAGTAATACACTGCTTGATTCTATGAACGTAAGTCATGTCATGTTGAATTTGTCTGTCATAGAGAGATAGGCCAGTAACCTTTAAGTGGGACAAAATGAAATAAAACAGAACAGGGGACACTGAGAACGGAAAGAGAGCTTTAGTATTCAGCTATTTTATTCTCTCTTCTCAGCAGAAAAATGTACTAAAGACAGCATTCAGCAGTGGCTCATTTCGATCACTGAGTGAGTACTGATTCACCTATGCAGCAGAATTAATTTCCTTTTCAAATGCACCAACAACTTGAAGTTTGGCAAATGAGACATGATTTATCAATGTATCACTGTGTGTAAGTCCGTACTTTCATTCCACTACTTAGTTTCCTGATTAGATTTAAAGACAGATAGACGTAGAAGTGGATGTTTTCAAGCCTTTTTAACTTGTGACTTACTTCTTCAGGGAAGACGCTAAACCAGATGTTGTCCAGGACACCCCTGGTAAGTGTTTACTTGACATTGCTTGAAGTGTCCTATAACTTCTGGCATGTTTAGTGTAGACTAATTTTGCTTTGTGAGATGAGAAAGTGAAGTATTACTAGTATCATTCTCTGAAAGTACACTTATAAACACATTTTACTTGAGAAGGGGTTTTGCAGCTCTTCCCAGAAGCCACCCGATGGGCAGTGGCTCTTCATGCCTGATCCAGTCAAACAACATGCAAAGTAGTCCTGCAGCAATCCAGGGCTGCAAACTTTACTCTGTAACTTGATCTAATCTGCTTTATCAGCACTAAACGTCCAGGTTTAGTCTTAGTCGCTCTGCATGATGTCATAAATATAGTCTAGTTTATAGTGCCCCTGGTGTGATTAGAGATAAGGGGGAAAAATACCTAGGATACTAAGGAGGTAGGTGCAATCAGTTTAAATCTTTTTTCCTGAGCAGCTATATGTAGGTTGTATTGTACATAAAATGGTTGACTCCTGGATTTAAATCGTCTGACTGTTGGTTTACACTGTAATTGGTTTTGTATAAGCTGTAGAATAAACAATGCCACTCTGCTTATAGTTCGGCCTCTCAAGAGGAATGCGAGTTCTGAAGATGACTTGGCGCTGGGCACAGAAGGTAAACCTATTCTGTTTTGTATTGTTCAGGTGATGAGCACAAGTTTAGATAAAGCAAATACTGGGCTGAAACAGGACTCTTGGTTTTAAACACATCAATGATTTATCTGAAATATGCCTCAAGGTCTATTATTTTAGCTCTCAAAGTGGTGAACACACAGACTAGAATTCTTTCCCAGTACAAGTTTATTTATGTTGGAGGGAATTAGATTGGCACAGTTCTAGGATGTGTGCACTGTGTTCACGCGTAGTCAGCTTCTTCTGGTAGATGGAGAGAGGGAGAGGGCTGGGGCAGGAGGAAAGGTTCAGGGAGACACCGTTAAGCCTTTCTTCCATGACTGGATGTTTAACACAACTGAGAAGAACACTCTGCTCTTGTCCAAACACCGTCACAGTGTGAGGAACACCAGTCCCCCACTGTCACTCGTCTCTGCCTGAGTGAAGAGACGAAATGCTTATTCCAAGTGCAACTTACAGAATGACGTAAAGAAGGGATGGAATAAGGTAAGGCAGAAAAAGCATTTGTGAATTTAGTGTGAATGGAGAGATCGGAGATAGGTGGCATGGTGTTCCTCCACAATCGATGTAGAAAACTCATTCTGCTTGTGGAGAGGAGTTAGCGCTACTGCGGTCTGTGGAACACAACATACAAGGACCATGGAGCTTTAGTGGACCTTGTCTAGCAGCTTTTTTTGTCCTCTGTGCATTGGTATCTGTGCAGACCTAACAGAAGGCATATCAAGACAGTCAGTTTCCACCCTGCATGGATTGGTTTTCATTGTTATGTACTAGTTGTTGTCTTCACTCTAGATGTCTCCTCAGAGGCTTTCTTCTTTTCTGTTAAGGCAGCAGGAAACATCCACTGTGAATTTTTCTGGATCTTTCTGGGCGTATGGGCTATTTTGTCCACTGTCAAGCATTGCCTCATTTATGGATCTGGAGCTGCGATTATACAATGGCAGCCAAGAAGATCATGAGTCTTAGGAAGGGAATGAAACACTGGAATGGACCGGAATGCCAGCGCTCTGCCGAATCAAACACATCTAATGCTTTGGCAGAAGGAGAGGAGACATAATAGGAGAGGCCTGCATTGGAGATGCTCAAATGAGAAGACACTCGGTCTCACTTTGTCCTTGACATTATGCCAAAGAGAGATGAAGGAAAAACCTTGATGGTTCGGTATGAGAGGACAGCCAAAAGAAAACAACAAGAAGAATGCTTTCCTAATATAGCTACTGTTGTACTGCCCTAATGTTGATGACAGCTACCAGAGAGAGTTCTTGAGCATGTTTTATTGCCGCAGGCTAATGTGTCGGTTCAAAATGACCTCTTCTCTTTTCTGCCTTTTTCCAAAACAGCATCTTTATATGGTAAACCTGCTATAAGGACAGCACAAGGATTTCTAAGGTAAGGTTCTCTCATCTGTTTCCTTTTTTAAGGTAAACATTATAGAAATGTAATCTAGCCATGAGAACAATGGAAATTCCTGTCTGTGTGTTCTCATTTTGCATATTTGTTGGTTAGAGTTACATGTTTTAATATTGCCTAGATTGAATGTTTTCTTCCATAAGAAATGGGTAGCTCCTAATAAAATTATTGTAAATATCCATGTTTATAAAAGCATTCGGCATCAAACAGCATGCAATCAAAGTAGGCTAAAAATATTTACTGTGTCGCAGTGTTTCCCAGTCCTGGTTCTCAAGCACTTGTACTTTGCATTTTGATATGTTTTCTGCTCCCAAGAAACATTAGTCAACTCATCAGCTTATTAACAAGCAGAAAAAAATTCTAAAATTAGCAGTGCAAGGCTACTCCATGCACAGAGTTGGGGACACTTGCCCTAATCGAAGTGCACATCAGTATTACATTAAGGGAGGGTCATGAGGGTCATGTGATGTGTGATGCATGTACTGGATGGGGCAGGTATTTAGACACCTGTCAGCAACCAATGACTCATATTTTCCATGCAAATATACACACTCAGTTGACCTGCCTCCTTCTTGGCCACTGAGTTGGTTTGCATGAGGTTTGCTGGGGAAGATATGAGACATGTTTGGAAAAGGGTGGGATTGGAAACATGATTTATGGTTGTGATGAGTAGTGGCAGAATGTAAACGCCAAGCAGTTACACTTCTGTGGCTGGATTCTCTAATGTGGCATCATGGTTTCCTCACACTTCAGGTCCTCTATAGCAAGACCTCCTTTGCCCAGGTGGAGCAGCTTGACATCAGCATTTTCAACCCATTCTGGGCCACTGAGGTATCTGTCTTTGATTTACTTATCAGTTTTTTTGGAGGAGGTCTATGTAAATGCCATAATTTAGGATTTGTACCTGGGGCAAAAGCACTAGGCCCTGTGGTGTGGGGGAGGGGGCCCATGGTGACTAGGCCCTTTATTATCTCTACTGGAGGCCTTTTATCACTACTTACACAAATTTATACCCACGACTCAGCTACAATAACTTAACAATGTACATCAACCATTAGCCTACATTAGAGACAACAACTTGGTCAAAACTTAACAATAAAAATGCAAATAGTAAATAGTAAAGCAATAGTAGGTAACAAGCAAATTATTTTGTATTTTTTTTGTTTAAAGATAATTTTTAATGCCAAATAAGCTCATAACTTGGTGACTTTTCTCTTGTAGTGTCATGGATGTGCTGAACCTGTGGCAGGATGACCCAGAGGAGCTGCTGCTGGACCTGGGCTTTGGTGCAGAGGAACCGGACATTACAGTGAGGATCCCAGCCCGCTTCATCAACCATCAGTCCAAGGCTCGTGGCATCAACATCCAGCTGTTCCTGGAAGCACAGAAGAACCGCATGGACATTGAGAATCCAGACGTCAGCAGTGAGCAACCACTTCATTTCTTTAGATAATTGCATGACTTCTGTTGCATGCAATGCCTATTTTGAGAATGGGCAGTTTTTCTCCCTCCAGCTAAAAGTAAAATTGTCCATTCATTTCCTGGATAGTTACAGTGTGGTGAAGGGCTGATAACTGGTGTATGTTTGAACTGACTGTTTTACATTTGTGATGTATAAAGAAATGGACTTTGTCTTCATCTCTATTGCCTCTCTCTCTCTCTCTCTCTCTTACTGTTTCTGTATCAAAGACCGGTTCAGACAGCTAGAGGTGCTACAGCAGGTCACTACAGCCTTCAATTCCCTGGTTGGAGGCTCTGCTCAGGTTGCAGAAAAGCCAGGAGAAGCCCCAGTCTCAGCAGAAACCAAAGAGAGGAGGAAACGGGTTGGAATGCTGCTACGCAAAGCCTCCAAGAAGTCCTTGAGCCAAGCGCCCGCTGCCCAAGACCACCAGCCGCTCTCCCCTCCGCTGACAGGCCCGTCCTCTATCCCAGATCTACCTGCAGATCCTCCACATGACAAGCGAAGCCCTGTAAAGCGTGCCAGGCAGTGTCTCCCTGACAGTGCCAGCCTCAGCCCGCTGGTAGAGGAGCAAAGCTCTGTCCCAGAAACAGCAGAACCCACCCTGACCACCCCTCTGCCTCAGTGCCAGAGTAGCAGTCAGAGGGGAGCCAGAGAGCCACACAACATAGCCTCCACACAAAGGAGTCCAGGCGAGCCTGCAGAGTCTTTTGAGCTGGAAGAGGTGAAGTGTTATGGCTCTGCTTAGAATTAGAATAAAGACAATAAATGAAAAAAAATGTACCCAATGTGTTAGCCTGTATAAAAGTGTCTTTAATCTGGATTTAAAAACTTGACTGTGGAATACAAGAAATGGCACTACAGTTCAAAAGTTTGGGATCACAGTTCAAAAGTTTAACATCACAGTTTTCAGTTTACTACTGCTACTACTCTACAACTTCACAGATTTAAACTAATAAATAGGAAGCTGTGAAAAAAAGATATGTTAATGTGTCCAGAATTATGAACAGAACTATAGATGATTCCATAATGACTGAGAAAGCTGTGAAACACTAAGAATGAACTGAAACTTGAACTTATCAGTTATCATTTAATAACTTCTTACTGTTTTCCAAAAAACATGAAATATTGAATAAAACATCTTGAAATGGCTTCTGTTGTCTACACTATGTTACTGGTGTGCATTTGTAATATGTTCTGACACACTATTCCAGAGTTTAGGAACTATCAAAGAGAAAGATTTTCCTCCAACTGAGTTGTTTGTTTTCCTCCTCAGATCCAGAGCTTTGACGAGGGAAGCATAGCAGGGAGTTGCACTAGCCCCACTGACCACTCAGGTATGTGTGCTGGAACATGTCCTAATGTCTTTTTATAAGTTCGCTTTGTGAACTGTTCCAATCAGTTGATGTTGTTTCATAGCACCCTCTACTGGGCATCAGGGCATATGTTTCTCCAAGTTGTTTTGCATCCTAGTTCTCAGTATTTTTTTTTTGTGTGTGTATGTGTGTGTTTACCTGTGTGTCTAATAATGACTAATGTCTAAAAATAAAAGTTTTCCTAAAAGCATAGTCATAGTTTCTTAAAAAGCCTGAATTAGTACATGATGTCATTTTATTTTAAAGGATAATTTAATGTGGAGCAGTACAGCTTTGATAAAATGCAAATCTTACATTGATATGGTTATATCATTTTCATATGGACATCAGTTTAGGCTTGCTCAAAGTTTCTATTGCTTCTTTGAGCAGAGGACAGGCATTGTCGCTGTGCAGAAGCATTAATGGTATGTGTTTATTTAGGCTTATCTCCCTGAGGTTATTTTGAATGAGGTGTCATTACGCTCCATTATACTATGGAAACAATGGTCACTTTCAGACAGTTGCTGTTGTGGATTGTGTAGGTAACGAACGATCGTGCCTCTCCCGGGTCAGTTCATGTGTGCTGAGGACGAATAGTTGTCAATCAGACAGCAGTGGGTTTCTGGAGGAGCCAATTGTTCCTGCATTTTCTCAGCACCCCAGCCCCGGACCTGAGCTAATGAAGGTAAGAGCATTTACCGTTGCAACTGGAGGGTTAAGAAATGTGTCATGTAGGTGTAAAGGTATGTATATCTGACCTCACACCAACTCAGTTCGATAAAATTACTCCCAGGTTTAATATTTCAGATTTGGAATACAAAGCAAAAGGCACAGTTTATTACAAAGTAGCTTTCTCTGAATTTTAGCATCAGTCTTTAGCAGCAAAATTTAGAGTCATTATGTTTATTTTCTTCTCGATTTAGTTGTAGTTTTTGCAACAATTTGCAACATCCACTGAGAAATATCTGACACACAACTGGTAAGCCTGTCTTGACTTTCAGAAGGAATGAAAATTTATAATCGTATGTCATCAGCCTAGCTATGAAATGTCATATATTTCCTGATGACATTAGCTAGAGGTAACATGTACAAAGAGAGAAACTGCCCTAAAAATGAACCTTGTGGAACTCCACAAGGAATGTTACCATTTTTGATAAATGATTTAGCAGTGAAACCAAGAACTGACTATTCATTAAATATTATGTAAACCATTCTAAAACTGCACCTGAGAATGCCTAAAACTATGCCTACCTAGTTTTCAAGAATGTGGATTAGAATCATGTGATCAACTGTATTTAGAATCATGTGATCAACTAAATTATCTATGTATGAACATCTATTGATTTATTCCTTACCTAGAGAGGATGTGCTTGTGTGTGCAGGTTCTGAATGCCATGTCGGGAGATAGTACAGACAGCCAGCAGAAGAGTGTGGAGCAGGAGGAGACAGAGTTCCACTCTTCAGATCCCCAGAGTTCCTCTGAGAGTCTGCTTGAACAAACTGAATCCTGTGAACCACACTCAAACATCGATTCTTTGAAGGAAATGACCCACAGCAAGCTAGTGATGAGTGAAGAAGGTGCTACAGAAAGTTATTTGCAGGACACTGATCGGATAGACATGAATGTTGCTGATAACTGTGTTGAGGAAAGTACCACATCACAGGATAGTGGTCAAGTAGATTGTTTGGTAGGTATGAATGTTGGCCAGAAGGACATTGCTGAAGACTATGTTGAGGAAAGTACCACATCACAGGACACTGATCAAGTAGATTGTTTAGTAGACATGAATGTTGCCCAGAAGGACATTGCTGAAGACTATGTTGAGGAAAGTACCACATCACAGGACACTGATCAAGTAGATTGTTTAGTAGACATGAATGTTGCCCAGAAGGACATTGCTGATGAAAATATTGGAGAAACAAGATTACAGGACACTGGTAAAGTAGACGGTTTGGTAAATGCAAATGTTGTGCAGAAGGACACTGCTGAATACTATACTAGAGAAAGTACCACATCACAGGACACTGGTCGAGTAGTCGGTTTGGTAGATATGAATATTACCCAGAAGGACATTGCTGAAGACTGTGTTGAAGAAAGTACCTCATCATATGACACTGGCCAAGTAAGCTGTTTGATGGATGTGAATCTTGCACAGAAGGACATTGCTAAAGACTGTATTAGAGAAAATATTACATCACAAGACACTGATCGAGTAGACTGTTTGGTAGACGTGAGTGTTGAAAAAAAGGACATTACTGAAAATTACACAGGAGAAAGTACCAGAGCACAGAACTCACCAAATCCACCTCCTGATGTGGTTCCAGAAGGTGATTCTTGGATGAAGGTACTAAAATCAGACTATCCTCTTTTTAACACAGGGTCATCTCCCTCTGACATTACAGAACCTGAAGTAGCTTCCTCTACAGAAGCCAATAAGACAAACAGTGGGGCTCTGTACTCTGGACGTTCCGTCTCTGTACAGATGCGCTCCTCCCTGGCCTCTGTTTCCCAGAGTTCCCTGAGAGGAAGCCTTAGCCACAGCCCTTCCCTAGGGCCCACCTCCCCTAGCAGCACCCAACATGGAAGACAGTCCTTCTCCCATAGGGTCCATTCAGATGTGGACAACCCTTCAGACCCTCTCAGCGGTCCCACCACCCCCACACCATCTCAACTAGTGACCCCATCACCCCAGCGTTCTCAGGAGAGCTCTAGAGGCCTCCAGAATTTCCGGTTGCGCTCCACGTCTTTGGACATGGGTACGTCATACGATGAGGACAGGCGTTGGGAGGGGGCGCTGTGGGCCGGCGCTCAGTGCTGCTGCTCCTGTGACCACAACTGTGGCTGCTGCTGCAAGAACAAGAGTGGTCATAAGCAGCACTCCGGCACCATGGGCCAGCTGCACACAGCCTTCAGTCTGCCAGTGAGTTACATTATAGCTTTGAGATAGATTGCCAACCCAAGGGCAAATTTATGAGACAAGCTGCAAAGCTCACATTTCCTCCAATGTAATTTGGGGTAACTTGATGCGTTGAGGCAGACAAAAATCAATTTAGTCGAGGATCTGCTTCCATTTCCCTAGTCCCTCTCAAAGCAGTTTAAAATCTCCCTTGTTTCTTTGATTACAGCATCAGAGCAGCATCCATTGTGTTGATTTTTGGTCACCCTAATTTTGTGAGTCTCCTTCAGGGAGAGAAAAAATAGGAAAAAAAAACTATTCTCTTTTCTAAGGCTAGTGCTGATTAAAAGGTCTAAAGGGTTGGTTTTGATAAATGCATTTGATTTGCATTTGAATGGCCTATTTGCATGCGTTATGGACAGGATCAGAGATGTCTGGCCACTTCTGCAGTCCCTACAGCACTCGCATAGACTCCAAAGCTCACTCACCCTCACTTGTAAACGCACTCAATAAAAGCTCCCTTTGCTAACACACAGAAGAGCATGAGCTTTAAGTGGTTGACACGCGGTCTTACTCTGTCCTCTCTCTTTTTGCAGTATTCTTTGGATGAATTGGAGGGCATGATGAGATGTATGAGGAAGTTCCGGCGGGTGTTATCAGAGATCGAGGAGAGGCTGGAAGAAGAGCAGACGTCAGTGCTCAGCTCTTTGTCAGATGCGCACAGGTTAGTACTGTATGGTAGCACTGCCATTCTTCTCAGACATATGCCACTGGACTGAAAAAGAAAGGTTAACCTTATATTAATAGTTAATGTGATTTTTCCCCACCTGCTGGTGGACAGTGTTAAGTTCAAAACAAAGATGATGTTCTGAGTACACGCAAAAAATGTGATGGATTGTGCTTAATATGACCAGTGAACAAACCAGCAGAAAAGGTCAATTTTGATTTCAGGTTTTAATAGTAAAAAGTAGAATATGCAAAATATGTAATGCACATGTAATGTAAAACAATAAGTACAATTACAAAAATAATAGAATACATTTGATTTACACGTAGCTCTTCACTTTCTGACTTTCTTTTTTTGTGCAATTTCTGGGATCTTTTAAATGATACTGGCTGGAACTTATGGTTATATGAAACCTTGGCAGATTTATAAGCAATAATGGAAACATATTTATTTACAACTGGTTACTTAAGACAGATTACTTGTTAATTTTTATGTAGTATACATTTCAGGGTGTCTTTAGCCTCTTTCTGCAGAACCCCTAGTAGGCATTCTGCTGATGGAATGGAATCAACTTGGATATTTTTCATTAATTCAATAAAATAAAAGATTTTCCCGTAACCAAAACACTGTTAGCTCTCTGTGTGTGAAATGTTGTGATGTTGTGTTGAGCTGCTAGTGAGCAATGCGGGGTGAAAGGGAGGGGTGAGAACCACCTGGTGTGAAAACAATTTGCACCTCTCCATGGACTGCACAACTGCAGCTCATGTTCAACTGCCACAATAAAAAAGGAACACAGTAAAAACATTTTTATAAATGTTGACTTGTTTGCGCACTTACGAAGATAAAAATCCAGTTCCAAGTCAAAATAATTTCTGTCTAAATATATTCAATTAGTGTTATTAAAAAAAAAAACCATAATTTAACTGGCAGACCTCCAAAACAGGTAGAAATCCAGTCTCATGGCTACTGTTAAAAGGAGTTAGGTGTTAAGTGTTCTCCTCTTACAGGGCAGAGGTGCAGGATGTGTTGGAACTGAGGACAGCTGTCAAACAGGAAGCAGTGTTGCTGGAGCAGCAGCTAACTGATCTGGTCCATGCTTATGATGACAATATTAAAATGGTATCCAGCTTTTCTTCATGAATTCTGTTCATTCTTAATCATGAGAAAGTGGCTAACCGCACTGAAACAGCAAGAAAGTCACAATATTTGCAACTTTACATATGGTATACTTATAAATATACAGCGTATATTTATAAATATATTTATATACAGTACATACGCAAAATTATAGAAATGTTTTTCTTTCCAATGCTTTATAGAAGCTGAACAGGCTTTTGGATGAGCAGTCTCAGTTGTGCTCCCAGTTGCAGATTACTCCTTCTGACACACCTCACTCAGCCCACATCTCCATGAGAAGTGTGGCCATTCAGTGCTCCTTGCTGCCCATGATGGACACCACACAGTCATGCCTCTTTCAGCAAGCCACCAAAGATGCAAATCTCACCCACCATGATGAATGGAGCCCTGGCAGCAAGGCTGACAAGCTGGACTTTGTGGGGTTTATCAAAAGTGTAAGCCCCCCATTCTCTTTTCAGATGACTGTGATTTGTATCAACCTTCTTGAATAGCTTTTCACTGCTCTCTTTTTTTTCAGTTAAAGGATGTATCCATCAGCAATGACTCATTGGAATGAAAAGGTTAGTGTCAGTGAAATAAATTCTCTCACTTGCTAAATGTTCAGTGCAGCTTCAGTGATTCTCTTAACTTTAATGATAAACGTTTTTAATCATTTTTAGAATTTAATTCACATGAAAGAAATATTATTTTAATTGCTTTCTTTTTCTTTTTCAGTTCCTCAGTGTCAAGAGTGAAGAGAATATTTGCACCGTGGTGTAGTATTTTGGAGTTACAGTTTAATTTTGTTTTCTATTTTAAAATATTTTATGAATTGATTTATTTTTTTAGTGTAATGCACTGAGACATGCTGTAAATCTTTACGACCAATAAAGAACATTCAACGTAAAAAACGAACACCATTTCTGTTCTGATATTGTGCACATTGTCCACATGGGTCGCCCTTTAAAATATGAAATAAGCTCAAAATTTTTTGGTTGATCTCACACAAATTAAATGGATCAAAATTTTTGAACCTTACATGCATCCGGTCTAAAAGCCCCACGCAAAGTAGGCTGTGTAACCCATCATCAGAAATTTCAATCAACTTTTTTTTTTTTTACCTTTTTCTTCTGGTAACTGAAGTTATGATTACGTTATGTAGTCATGCTTATGTGTAACAAAAAAGAATTTACCCGATTCTGTAGGGGTGTGGGAAAAAATCAATTCTTAGATGCATCGCGATGCGCATGTGAACGAATCTGAATCGATTCACAAATGTCAAAAATCGATTTTCTAAATATTTAATTTATAACGTAATGTTGACGGAACGCAAAAGGCGGAACTTGGAAGTGTGGAATTGCAGCGCCCGGACAGTCTGTGGCGGCATATAACAAAAACACAACTGGATGAGCCAGAAATCCGACCGGCTCCCTCTGCATTAAAGCCAGGTTAGATCAGAAGTCACAACACAAATGATAAGAAGAGCCATTTTGTCCTTTCAACAAAAATCAAACGCCCTTGGGAGCCACAACATTTAATGTCCAGTATGTCTCAGTACGTGATAATGTCCTAGTATAGGCTAAACAATATAAACGAAAACACAGATTTACTTTGCTGCGCTTTAAGCTTTAGCTATAGCCACTTTCCTCCCAAAACTTTTCCTCAGAAGTAGATCAGTTAAATGTCTCTCAACGTTCGACTGTTTTACGAGGCTGAAGTCGCTTCTTATTCTCCAGCTTCTCCAGCTGAGGACAGCTGTCAAACAGGCAGTGTTGCTGGAGCAGCAGCTAACTGATCTGGTCCATGCTTATGATGACAATATTAAAATGGTATCCAGCTTTTCTTCATGAATTCTGTTCATTCTTAATCATGAGAAAGTGGCTAACCGCACTGAAACAGCAAGAAAGTCACAATATTTGCAACTTTACATATGGTATACTTATAAATATACAGTGTATATTTATAAATATATTTATATACAGTACATACGCAAAATTATAGAAATGTTTTTCTTTCTAATGCTTTATAGAAGCTTGTTCGATTTTACCCGTTCCAAGGTGGAACGGGAGAATTCGAAAGAGAAGCTGACTTCAGCTTCGCCACTTTTTAGTGTGTGGCAGTCTCTCGTTGCAGATTTAACGGACCAGGAAACCAACTGCGCTGCTTATAAATGCGAATAACGCATCGCTGCTATGTGACTTGCAGTCTGCACGCTGGTTCTCAATCACTGAATGAGAGCCGTCTAGTTTACTTGCCACATCACTTCCATTTGTTTTATTAAAAAAGATATTGGAAGTAAATTCATTATGGATCGTTACAAATACTTTGCTTTAAAAGTACCAAGTCACTTTAAATAACAATAACACCGAGTCACTTAGTCACTTTAAAATGTATATTGTCTCTACATTCTATATATATTTTGTGTATGTTTAATATATTTCAGTTGATTTTTCTTGTATTTTTATTTTTACTTATTTACTTTCTGTAGAGTGATTAGCTGAGCCTCACCACAAGCATTTCAATGCATAAATGTTGACATGTTCAAATGACAAATAAACTTGAAACTTCAACTCGAAACTTGAGCTCACAATGAGAAAATATAAATGCTATATAGAAGAAAAAGATGCATTGAGATACATCAATAATCGTTTTATAGTCGCATCGCAGCCTTTTGAATCGTAATCGAATCGTGAGGTGCCTAGAGATTCCCACCCCTACTATTCTGCCTTTTTTAGGATTGCAAATCATCTTCTTCTTTTTCTTCTTCTAATACTACCTCTACTACTACTTCTACTACTACTAATAATAATAATAATTAATAATTAATAATAATAATAATGATGATAATAATAATTATTATTATTGGATTTTAATCTACCAAACAGATTTTGAAAGCAGATTTTATTGTTCTATTCAAAAAACCTCTCTTATTATTTATAAGATGACGTATTCAGAACCACTCCACACACACACTTCACTGAAGAGGAGTAAATACCATTCACATCTCAGTGCTGTATCAGACATCAAAGCTTTCTCCCTGTTCCAAACTCCACTCTGCTGTCCCTTTGTTATATGCAAACAATGCACAAACATGTTAGCTGATCTTTTATTATTATACTTTCCATCATTACATTTCCTCTTCAGTATTCTCTTCATTGTGCTCTTGATGGATGATTTAGATTCTCCATTAAATTTATATACACTTATCTTCATCTTAAGAGTTCCGTTGATAAATTTACTAATACACAGTGATGGGAGACTGTGTTGCGGTGAAAGAGATGTCTATTTTAGTTACTTTTACGTAACGCGTTGTACATCTTTCAAGCATTTTTTCCTGCTATTCATTCCCTTTACGTCACTCTAGGTCCACGCTCCCCCCAACCCCTCCCCCATGCTCCCTGCTTTTTCTAAAGGTCCACTCAGCTTAACATGTTGAAATAGCAATTCAAACTGTTGAAATAGGTTAATTAGGGACTCTTTGATATTCATACACGACACATCATAAGGGCTTCTGTCGCCGTGACAACTGTCACTAAGAGCCCCTCCTCCATGCTACATAACCCCTCTCTTTGAAGTGGCCTTTCAGTCTCTTCTGCTCTGTCTCCGTCTCTTCACTGCTGGGGTAAGTTTTGCTCTCTCTTTCATCATACAGTCTTTGTATGGTCAGTGTTTGGCATATACATTTAGGATTTAGATTTAGTTATTAACATCAAAATATCAACTTCATTCTCTATTTTTACTTTCTTATTATGAAAAGTGTTTCTTTAGAACATTATTATAACTAACCAATAATACCATTGTCTTAAGGTCATTTTTGTGATAGTGCTTTCGAAGTGTGCATATATGCATGTATGTGAAAGTCCAGTCTACTGACTGGGGCCTAAATAATGGATGTGGGTGCAGTCAGAGGGAGAGAGAGAGTGCTGTTATCTGATATGTGAACAAACTGTCAGCATGTCTGCAGGCTGTGTGAGGTCACTCTCGGAGACAGCAGAGCACAGACTTGCCACGCAAGAGCATCCCTGTAAGTAACAGTGTGTGTACATACACATGACATTCTGTTTGCTTGTCTCAAGTATTGGTAACTATTTTAGGTAAAACCTGAGTATTTTGAAGAAAGAAGCGGAAAAAAACAAAGCGAGAATGTGTTGGAATGGGAGACGGATTCATTGAGAAGCACAAAGGCTGAGACAGATGGCGAGCTAACTCTTACACACCAGCCCTTGTCTGTGGGTGTGGAAGCAGTATTTGTTGTCTTTGAGTACATTATCCTAAAGTCCTCTTGCCTCTCCGTGTCCCTACAGATGAGGGCAGTGAGATGGACAGACAGAAGCACAGCACTGAGGACAATCAGCAGGACGAACTGGGACAAAAGAAGCCACGCAGGAAAGACACGCCTGTCCTTAACTCCCCTCCACTCATACCAGGTACACTTTTTCTTTATCTTCTACCAAACTCACCAGTTTTCTTCACTTATTCTACATGGTATTGTAATACAAGTGCTATTTTTGACCCTTTTCCCTCCAGGGGTAAGGTTAATGAAAGGAGAACCACGCTTGATTCACTTGGAGGATGAAGAAAAGGAGGCAAAGAAATAGATGTATTTTTAGACTTTGAAAGTGTTGTATGCATCATATTTATTTTACATTTTATCGCCTTCTGCATGTGTTCACATCTGTCGTAATGAATCTTTTGAAATTTTGTGGTTACTTTTCCATGTCTCAGAGATTTATGACATAGAAATACAAATTTTCTGCAAAAATGTTTTGTTGAAGAGTTTTTATTATGAATGTTGTAACAAAATGCATATTTGATGGGCTAAATCCTCCCTGTTGTAACAAAACCTTTATGGGTAAAGGAAAAACTGTTTCTAAATTTTCCATTTTGATTGGTCCATTTGTTCAAGAAATCAATATAAAGGGCAGCAAATGTGTTTTCAAGTGTGTATGTGTGTATGTATGTGTGTGTATATATATATATATATATGTATATAGTATATATATATATATATATATATATATATATATATATGTACTGTGTATGTGCGTGTGTGTGTTAAGAGCTTTATGGCGGCGGTAAAGCGGTCCAACTTATACATTATACATTTCTTTGTTATGGATCTGAATGGCCTTGTAAATATATTAGCACATATAAGACAGTTGACATCCTGCTGCTTTGTGTGGGGTCACCTCCCGCGTCTCAGAGAAATGCATTGTAGATGCATGGCTTTGCTCCGTGCATCAGTAAGCTTGCTCTCGACTCCCCTCTGCCTGGGCAGTGGGTAAGAACTGGCACAGTAGCTGGGTCTCTTAGTGTAACGGATTAGGTACCTCTTCTTCACACCTGCAACACATAAGAGCTCCAGGTTAGACAAAAGAGGATTTATCTGTGATGCATGAAGTATTTTGTCGCTGTCACTACAAAACCGCTATGGTGACTTTGCACTTAGCTCTCAACTTTAATGTAAATTAATGCAATAGGATTCCAAATCATTTTGGATAATCAGTCTGTTAATCATGAAATGTCCATACAATGTAAAGGGCAGCTGGTTTTTCCAACTAGTATTAAAAAATGAAGTGATGAGGTTTTGATATGACAGCATCAGTATAAAGTTTTAAGTCTTTCTAGTTTATGGTCAGATTTTCTGCCGTTGCCCCATATATCTCACCATGCTATGCACAGAAACAGACAAAAGATACAGGAATCCAGCACTAAAGTAGCTAAATAAAGACACAGAGCCATCATCTGAGCCCTTTGAGTTCAGATTTATTGTCACAACAGTGCAATAATGGAGCATCGGAACAAATGCGATCACACCACCACGTCTCTCTTGGTTTGTGATCATTTTCCTCCCTTAATAACAAAAGAAAGGGTTTGAACAGGACAACAAGGAGGAGTGTAAATGTATGATTAGGTGTCAACCTCACAAAGACACACATAAATGCATAATTGTATATCATAAAATCTTGGGAAGAGTGCACAAAACAGTATAGAACAAATGAATATGAAAAACAAATGTTGGGCAGGAACATCAAGGAACATCAGAAAAAATGTACTATGTCTAACAGTGCAGTGCACAAGACAACTTATAGTTTATGGCACTGAGCTATAAAACATCCTGTTAATTAAACAAATCTGACCTTGATACTTTTTTTTAGTCCACCCTTCATTTTTGACACTAAGCTGATCTAGTTTCTATTACAGATCAATCCCCTTTTTCAGTTTGAGAGAATTTGCTCTTACGTCTAAAGTGGAAAACAGAGCTATGACCAAAACAAAGCGGTTGACAGACATGTAACATACATATGAATTTAAAATTTTTCTAAACATCTGGCAGTTTGCTAGTACAAAGCAGAACTAAGAACAGAAATTCATTAAGGCAATATTTTACTGTACCATATTTACTGCTGTTTTAGACTTGACAACATTTCTTCTTGAATATTTAACTGACGCTGCTTATTGTAACTGATCTCTGGTGGCGCTAGTGGTTTGTAAGCAAACAGAAACATGCTTCACATGCTTTGCAGTTAACACAGGCCTAGCCGTGCTGCACTCATCTCCCCACTCAATGTAATACTACTCTAAAATGACCGTTAGAGTCAAGAGAAACAGAGTGTTTGTATTAGCCATTCAATTACAGCAGCAACACTGAGCATAAATGTCACCAATTCAAAATGATGTCCAGCTCTACTTCAACCGTTTAAGTTTGCTGGTGTCAGGATATGAGGAAAAATGATTTCACTCACATTTAATATCAGCAGAACTGTCAATGGGCCAAGAACAATTAGATGTGTGTTCACTACAAAGCTTACATTTAGATTTGACCATATTATAGACTGTCACAGACAGAAAAAAAAGCTTGATGGCAATGGCTGCTCTGATGCACGGTCACCTGCTAATCAGATTTAACATGGCTAATCACTGAGCACACAGATAGAAATTAAGCAGAATATTTGTACTCATAACACGCAATAGATACAAAGGGTGGCATAGAAATAAGTCTAACAACCAGTAAACATTCTATTGAAGAACTTCTCTCCAAGACGAACTGAAAAGAAACACCCGATACTACACTGAGGTCCAGAAGGATCACATGTCAGTGGTGCAATAAAATGATGGATTTAAGGCAACAATTATTTTTTAAGCATAATAACCTTCATAAAAATAAAGACTTGCACAGTATGTCATGACTCTTCTGATTCATGTTCTATCATGGTTTGTGCTAGTTTGGGAACAATTAAATAATCAAAATAACAATCTATCTCTTTGGTCAAGGCAACAATATTTCACACAGTGATTTTGTTAGCTATTCAAAATACCCTACCAATAAAAGAAAAGAAAAGAAAGAAACCAAAAAGAAACACTTTTATGGCATATATGGTATGTATGGCATTTGTGCTGTCCGGGGGTATCTTTTAAAATATTTGCTTTTTTTTTTTTAGATTAGACTGCCCCCATTAATTCTGGTACTGCTCCACTTTACTTACATCTTAATACCCAGCACCATTAGTATGTGCTTTGAATTACAGTCACCTTTAGTACGGATAATTTTTACTTGTTCCTAATAGACAGTATCCTCAATGCATGAATTTGTCAGTATGGTATTTAGAAAGGCTGCTTAGACTTTACACAACGAGATATTAAATTCAAGAGAAAACAAAAAAAAACTCAATCATTATGGCTTGGGTGTAAAAGAGCAGAAGTGTTGGCAGCTCATGTGCTCAAAGATTTGATTAATTGCGTCATACGGTTGTAACATAATAAAACAGTCTGAGGAAGATTGGAGAAGCATCTCCAAGCACATGAAAATAAAAAAAAGAAAGTTGCATCCCTCCCAAATCCCAATTAAATCAAACATACCTGGTGAAAGAGAATGAATTTGCAATGATGCAAACCATCCATGGCATAAAAAGTCTAATGTTCATCGTTGACTGCAATGTTCAAAATTATGACTATACCTGTACACGGTTGTTTATAAATAATATTTCCCTCTCTATATACAGTAAATACATACAGAATGTTCAAAAAATACAACTGACTGTTCAAATCAGAAAGTACATCTATTATATTACAAGTCCTGATCAACTGAAAATTATAACAGCTAGGGGTGGAGCAAAAGGCTATAGGCATTGCAGCTTGTACAGCATTATCCAATGTAGCCTACCATACCAGAGACATGGACACATGGCCACAAGTTCGGTCATTATATTTTGAGGTCAGATTGCCCTGCTGAATATATTAAAATATCTCTCTCTAGTCAACCTACGTTCACAGCAATATAGATTGTACCATCTAAGTCTAAATTATTTTGGCAAAATAGAAGTGGTAATGTCAACTGAATGGCATCTGTCAAGTTTATACATTTTCAGTCTTACAAACTGAGCTTATTACAGTTAGAGCAAAATAAAAACAAAAATGAATGTTTTATGATGGAAGTAGCATTATATAGGCAATGTTGCATGATTCATCAGATGACCAAATGTCCCCTCAGAAAATCATCTAAAAAAGAGAAAACATTTCCACTGTCAAATGTAAAATGTAAACTAGTGAAGTCTTGACCAGCATATTTACAGATCTCAATGCATATAAACCCAGTAGTTCAGTACAAGCAATAATAATAATAATACTAATAATAATAATAACAAAAAAAAAAAAATAAACAGACATTCTTCAAATTGTTCTTCCACATGAATATTAACATTCAGCTGTGGGTTCTGCCATGGAAAGAGGCTTACAGTGGGGAGTGAAGCCCAGTCGAGCTGACTGTGTGTCTGTTCCAGGCTCTCTGTCTGTCCCCCTTCTCTGGCCAGTGTCTACAGAGCTCTGGGGCACGTGCAGCTATAGAGCTGAAGGCTGGGCAGTGGGCTGTGTGTGTATCATCTCCAGGGAGAGCTCAGCTGGGGAGGAAACCATGATGGCCAGGCTGCCATATGCTCCCTTCTGGCTTCAGCACTAACAGACTCTCCCTGCATCTATGGCAACACACGCTGGCTAACATGACCCTGTACTGGGTTAACAGTATGAAAAGGTCTCCATGCTGTGCCCTTTCAAGTCTCATCGCAATGCCAGGCCCAACAACGAAGCCATAAAGACACATCGGTAAAAGCAAGGAACAATTAGGCAACACCAAAAAAACAAAAAAACAAAAAAGAAAAAAAAAGAAAGTCCTTTTGCAAATAAAATCCCAAAAGGAAGGGAAAAAGAGGAAAAATGCATTCCAAAAGCATCAGTGTGGCCACCAGATGGAGCCAAGGTGCAGGCTTGCTCAGATGTCGGAGTCCTTGTTGGGGAATTAAAGAGTGATTAGTGTGCATCAGGTGCTGAGGCGGCTGCAGCAAGCGCACTGGCTGCTAGAGAGGTGGATGAGCTTTCGTGACTGCTGTGCTCCTCATCGGCATCTGTGGAAATAAGGAGATATATGGCACATTTAATGGCATGAGCCCCTGCTCCTGAGTCCCTGGGTGGAGAAGTGAGATGGAGATGATAGGAGTGTCATTAGGATGCTGTGAGTTGCATACCATGATAATAGAAACACACATAATGGTCAACAAATTGAGGTGTTATTGTATTACAAACACATTTTAATGAGCTTGAACATGTACTTGTCACATCAGGGAATGGATCTTGCTGTTTTGTAGATGGTAATGAGGTTGGACTATCCTACACTGTGTGAACAAACTGAGCACCATGCGGAATTGTCATCAGAATACCTTCAAGCATGTAGATGGAGGGGGATGACCTGACTGAACATGCCACCAGTAACATCACACAGGTTTCTCCACCATGACAAAGCAGGTAAAAGTCAAAGCATTCCTTCCTTTGCTTAGATGACTGGCTGCTTACATCTCAGCTAAAACATTTTGAGATCTTCTGCTCTTGATGTTTGTGGAGAACCTGTGTGATGCTGTCTCATAAATAAGGTGACCAGATGTCCCACATTTCCCCAGGATAGTTTCTTTTTTTAGCTTTATTCTAGTGGTTCTGGCTTACTCTCAAAAAGGTTTATCTGTGCTGTATTTCAGAGAACACTTTGTTCATTGTTAGAACATTGTGTAGAATAATAATGCACACAACACATGCAGTATATGCATAATCACCAGTAAGATCAACTCCTGGCCAATCATAGGTCCTGATAAAAATGCACCTAGTGAGATAGTACACTCCAAGAAGCTAACCTCGCTAAGATAGGATTTTTAATCAATGTAGGAAGAAATGACAGCCTGACGTCTAAAGACATTTGTGTTCATTGAATGAAGACCTTTAGAAAGATTTACATTTTCAAGAAAAGATCTTTCTCAGCTCTGTTAAGGGTTTTCTGTTTCTGTTCATATGTCAGAGCAGTAACCTGTAACCTATATGTGCCCCTGTTTACAAAAAGTAGGTCTGTGCACCACCTACCCTATGTGAAAGAAAGGAGTAAGATGAAAAAGATGTAGTCTAATAAATGTAGTTATATTTGTGTGACCCTCCATTGCCCTCCCGACTCCCCTGCCCACTATTCAACCATGGAATATCTGGTCACCCTACTCATAAGGGGATGAAGAATGTGTTAGTGTTACCGTCAGAGCTCTTTGTGTCACTGTCATCACTGTCAGGTGAGTCCAGCTCCTCTGGCACCTCCCCTGACATTCAGATAAGACACAGGTCACTACAGAACATACTGACCACTGTACACTGTCCTCACTCTGACACAATACTGTTCCTGCCTCAAAAGGTGAGACAAACACCCTCGACAGTACAAACCATCTGTCATCCTGATCCAGAAGAATCCTGTACTATTTGCTACACTATGAAGTGCAAACACCAAAAAGACATGACAACCATCATTAGTCATATTACATGTATGGGGTTTTAAGTGTGTTAGCATGTTTTAGTATGTCACAACCATCAAATCACTTTCATAGGAAAACCTTTAAGCTGGTAACTACAGTAGAAGGAAAGAAAACATTCTTAACTTTCAATGTAAGTTAAAGTAATGAGATTTTGTTTTTTTTGGCCATTTCTATTGGTCATTCATTATGAATTGTTAAGGGCTGCTTACACTATCAAATAAACAATAAATATACTTACAGTCGTATGCAAAAGTCAGCACACCCTAAGTCAGTTTACATGTCTTATTGATTTTCTAAGGAAAATAAGTAAACACATCCTCATTTTTTTTCTGCAAATTTGCTGGCTTTATCATATTGGTAAAAATAAGGCATAAAATATTAAATGTGGCTTTCACACAGGCCACATTTTGTTTATTAGTTTTTCCCAATATGTTAAATTAAGGAAATAAACAGTGCAATAAAATGTGCAGAAATGTGTTATCTGTAGAGGATGTGTTCATTTATTTTCACTTAGAAAATCAACAAAACATAATTTAACCAAAGGAGCACAAACTTTTGCATATGACTCTAGATCTGATGCTTAGAAACACAGTATCTCAAAGAGATTTAGATCAGGGAAGATGTGTAACTTCACGTACCGTTTTGAACTTGCTGGCTGTTGTCTGTATCACTGCTGGTGTCAGGCTCCTTTGAATCCACCCCTTCATTAACAGGCCCTGCTTTAGTTCCATTTGCCCCCCCTGGGTCCTTATTGCCCTCTGCCTCTTTGGGCTGCTTCTCTGTGGGCTCCTTCTTGTCTGCTTTAGCCTTGGTGGAGTTCATTGGCTCCAATTTGCTGTCTTTGTCTCGTTCAGCGGGTGATGTGTCTTTTGCCTCTTTCTCAGTCTTGTCTTTGTCCTGTGTTGTGTCTCTTTTCTCTGTGTCCGCATGTTCCTCGCTGTTCTGTTTTCCCTCAGCCTCCTCCTGCTTGGCTTTCTCTTCTGCCTCCTTCTTGGCCTTCTCCTCTAGGTCTACAAGAGAGAACAAGCCGCATATAAACCTAATGCACCAATGTATTTGTTTCCAGAACACCATCAGGCCAGGTAATCTCTAAACTGAAACATTCAACCCAGTAGATGCTGCCACCTAAGTGAGTCTTCACTAGCCTGGGCTTTGGTATGGTCACCTTTGGCTGCCTGAGCTTTCCACTTCTCTCTGTTCTGCTGCACCTCCTCATTCCAGGTTGCCTTGAAGTTCTTGAAGTCGACACTAAGAAGGGAGGTGCTGCCCTCTGAGCCTGTGCTCTTCACGGTGGGACGCTTGCCATCTGATGGGATGTTATTCAAGCTGTGGATGTAAAGTGACACATGCACACAAAATTTTCATGAACATGTCTTTCATTGTTATTTTTGTGAATTATTTATTTCAGTCAATTTAATTGTTTCAAATTATCTTAATGTAATCAATCTCTATATTGATTACACCATTAGAGTACTGCTAGCCTAGTAGCTAAGTCCCGTGTGCCTGACGTACACTGAGTTGCCTGTTTGTTCGATACGTCTACCTTGTATCTACACTCATTGGCTGTTTTATCATGTACATCTTACATATAGGTGCACTTTGTAGGTTTACAACTATTGACTATAGCCCATCTGTTGCTATACACAATTTGCCAGCTACCCTCTGCCTTATTAGTCAATGGAAGGGGAGCACCATGAGTGTATGTACAAAGTAGGTATAACCAGAGGTGAGTAGAAACACGCTACATTTACTCCATTACATTTACTTAAGCATCTTGTACTTGAATGAGTCATTGTTAGTTTTGTTGTGTGCATTAAATTAAATGTTCATCCTTTGTTCTGATTGGTGCCTTTATAGTCCGTTACTCGCACATCCACATCTCTGTCAAATCACCATAAGGTTACATTTTACATTTTACCAGTAAAATACACTGTCACATAGTCATATGCAAACGTCTGGGCACTCAAATTACATGTTTTGTTGTGAAAAGTTAAATAAGTTTACATATCCACTACAGAGAACAAACCTCTGCACATTTTACTGCACAATTACTGCTTATTTGGATAAATAATAAAATAGAAATATAAATGGAAACAGAAATAGAAATAGAAAGAAAAATTGTGCACTAAAATTTGCAGAAAATGTGAAATTCCCTGTAGAAGATGTGTTCACTTATTTCCACTTACAAAATCAACAAAAGATGTAATTAGAACGGGAGTGTTGAAACTCCTGCATATGCCTCTGCGTACAGGGAATTCACGTTGTGAAAGAGGACTGCTGATTCCACTACACAACAGGACAGCTACAATGGCTGAAACAGCAGTTAGATTCTGTTAATGGTAATCAATCTTGCATAGTCACATAAGTGTTTGAATTTGGAAGAGCTTAGCTCTCTAGGCACAAGTGTTGCTTGCTCCACGTAAAATGAATGAAGGCACACATTTTTAAGTACTCGCAAGTCTTTCTTATCTGTGTATTAGCTCTGCTCATACTAGTGTTTGTATAAATGTTACTATAGCGCACTTGCAAGTGTGTTCATGTGAAGTAAGTCCTCTAAAGTAAGTTTATACCCACATCTGGCTATACCTAAAAAGCTGTGAACTCATTTCAAAAACTACTAGCAACTTGACAGAATGAGAGATGTGTATGTACGTAATCCCTTACAGCGACTGTGATGATCATGTGGGTATGTTTATGTGGCAGAATATTTAAATGCCTCATTGTGTGTGGTGTTCTACATGGACAGCTTTCTACAGGCTGCATATGTGAGAAAGTGCATGGAAAAGTAACCTGCACTCAGCATGTGGGCCTGTGTGTGTGTATGCAGGGGTGATTAATGACCCCACTGGATAAATCCAGACAAGAACACAAACATCCTTCATTATGTATGACTGTTCAGCTCCTCAGCCACGTGCAAACAACTACCAGACCACTCAGATACAGAAGTCAAGGCACTGTCTGTACTCAAACGCTGCTACCTCTGCTGCCATTTATCTAAGAGTTGTGACCCTACAGAAATCCCCACTACTGCTGGTCAAAAAGATCCACACATGACCATGTAGTGCATATCACCTAGTACATTAGCTCAGTGAATGTGATGCATAAATGACTTAAGTATTTGCATTCAGACAGTCTGGCCTGGGATTTGTCAAGCTGCCTGCACAGTAGTCCAGCTCACCTCGAGCGTCTAAAGCCAGCCAGCCCTGAACGCGATGCCTCATCAATGAGCGGTGTCACTATTTTCTCAATCATATCCGTAAGAACGGTGAAGGTGGGCTCCACGATGAAATCGATGAAGCCTGTGGGTGGGAGAGATAAGACACAGGGCTATGAGTCCAGCTGTCACAGGAGAAAAATGCAGGCCAGAGGAGAGTGGAGCGGTCAGACAGTACATACTCACTCACCGATTTGAGACTGGGCCACCATGGTGGATTTACGGTCACAGAGAGGAGAGAAGGGCAGGCCCAAATCTGCTTCTTTATCCCCCTGAAACAAGCACCACTCAGTTACTATGCATGGATAGGAGTTAAAAGGGTCACACTTTATTTTAGACCTATGCAGATTATCTACTGATGTGAAACTCAATTGACTGTCAACAATGTTAGGGTCAGGTTTAGGATTAGGTTTTACTTTGAAATTAAAGTTAAGGGTTAGATTTAAAATAACTTAAAGTTTAGTTGTGTTTAACAGGTACATAGGTAAACGTGAGTTATAGATAAGATGTGCAACTACAAATTGGAAATAAAGTGATAATGTATAAAGAATAGGATGAAATATTAATTACATAAGCTGGACATGAACAAATGGACAGAACTCATAGTAAAAAAAGGAAAACTCTGAATGATTTACCAAATTACTTCCTTGTATTTTTTAAAAGAAACAAAGAGGTTACTCTGTAATCTCTGATTACTTTCACTAAAAAGTGTCAGGGTGTAGAGCGATCATACAAAGAGCAAAGAGTCATTTACAATCAATTACAACCAATCACGGAATTTGAAGGTCCCGTTTAGTATCATCTAAGCCAACTATGCATGAATGATCTTGATTCTTGATGCTTTCTGTGTTGTCTCTGCATTCCCAATGGCCTTTTCTAGTGAAAGTTGTTGATTTAATTAGCAAATGCCATTGTTATCCTATAAAACAATAACTCTAATTATCCCTGCTCTGTGATCCCCTGTGTCTGTCTGACAGGTAATAATGCTGTAAACTCAAAACAAAGTTGACTGTTGAACAAATATATTTTAATTTCTCATACAAGATTTTGCTGACAGGACTCTTCACTGCGTGCCGCCGCTGACCTTCAGGGGAATGGCGTGAAGTTGGCAGGCTCGAGAGATAAATTTGCTCACGTTGAAGATTATTTGTTTAGCAGTTTCATTCATTGCTCCTGACATTTCTATTAATATGATTAGTGGTAGTGTACCTGGGAATGGACTGATTAGACAATACCTTTGCACATCAATGAATCAAATTTCTACAGTCCTAAGAAGAGCAGCAGGAACAAAATGCTATTTCATTTCAGCCAATGATACGTTAATTGGTTTGTCGCATTTGCATAAATATTCAGCTCTGGAATCACACAGAGTTGGAGCCAAAATTGGACTTTGATTTGGGTGGAAATTAAGCTCAATGAAAAATAGCCTGCTGTTACTGTGGTGTGGGAGAGAAAGCTGCATTCTTTCGTGGGTGCTGGGGACACAGTCTGGGCCAGTACATTTTCTTCTAGAGATATATCTGGCTAGCAATCGATTAAGTATTGTAGCTATTAACTGTATGATACTGAGTGCGATAAGCTTTCCTCCTTCTTCTTTTTTAATGATGATTCTCCATCTTCCACTGCAAAATTCATACATGTCTTGCTATTCTTACATCAGCAGAGAAGACTGTACTAAACTCCTAGTGCCATCCTGATCTACTGACAGAAAACAATTCATTCTGAGTGACTGTGAGACTATCATTTTTCAGTAAAAAATACTGTAGGCTCAGGTCCAAAATGATAAAGCCTTTGGTCAATCTGCTCATCAAGAATGGTCTGAGATCAGATGAGACTGGAAGTGAAGCTGTTTGGAGTAGCTGGTGGATATTAAGTAAGAGCAGGATTATAAAACAGTGGGGAGGGATTATGATGGCTGAATGAGAATGAGATAGTATGTGATGCCTGAATAAGGCTGTGCTTGTGATTGACTAGTTTGCACTGAAATTGGAACTCAGGGAACTCAGCAGGATTAAAAGGAGCCAGCTCAGTGCAGGGCAACATGCCTGGGTTTGCCTTTCCATTTCCAACCTAGCTGACTGTGAGACTGAAGTAACGTCATGTTGGTAAAAAAGCTACATAAATGTCAGACACTGAAGGAATTTCACTTTTTAGTCATTTTCTATAATCAGCCCCCCAAAAACAGTGACAGTTAAAATGTTTTGATCTATTTAGCAGTCATGTCACATAAAGTGACAGCCATGGTCTATTAACAGTGTTGCTGGCAATAAGAATGATCACAAGCCTGACAGACACCAGCACAAATTTCAATCAGTCAGGCCTGCACCAGGTGAGAAGCATGGAACCCTAATTTTGCAAGCCGAAATCTGAGCAAGTGGCAATTTCAGAGAGTGAGGCAGGAGACTGTCCTACATCTGTAGACTACCTTACTACTTGTGGAATTTTTTGTTGTGTTTTCCTTTATTCTGCTAATTTGTAGTGTGGTCTTTTTTTTTATTTTTCATGTCCCAGCTACAATATGAATGTTGCCCTCTCTGTACATTTTAGGTTGCAGTGCATACTTTTACATCCAGAATAGACCAGGGTTTGCAGACTAGGGTGGAATGTCAACTGAGACAGAAACTGCTAACTAAGAGTGCAGATGAGCACTGTTTGAAATTAGACTGGGCCAGTGCGGGCTGATGTTACAGCGCACTTTTGAATAAAGAGTGCATCCAATATTATTTTTGTTTGGCACAGAAAAAGATTTACAACATACTCAAACAAATACAAAAATCCCAAAAAAAAACCCATAAACCACCCCATAAATCTCATAATTTCTTTCTTTTTTTAAATTTATGTGGTAAGTTTTTCCCAATAACCCTTTCTTTTTACTAAAGTCATGAAGGGGCTTTTCCACTGATTATGCAAACTTTCTGCATTTTATTGCTCAAACACAAACAATTACTCAATTCAACTGTTGAAACATCAAGTCACTCAGAGTTATTTGATGTGAAATGGTGCATTATGGAGAAACTTACTGACTATTTACAGTGGTGGTGTCGACAATGCACATTTTAGGCCAAAACTATGTCTTTGAACTATCATAATCAAACAATGTCTCAGACCTCAGGCAACATTTTTGAAACCATTTCAAACCATAGCTTTCTGTAAAGACACTGAACACTTTGGACGTCCTATCACTACCACTGTGAACACTTCTAACTCTGAAAGTTTCTCTAGAATGGCATTTGTCATCAAAAAACTCTGAATGACTTTGTTCACAGCTTAAAGATTTAAATATGCAGATATTTTGAAAAATCAGTGACATTACCATTAGAATATGTAAAGTAAATCTTCAAAAGTAGCAGTTCCTGGCATAGGCAGCATAGGCAATTGCTTAAGGCTGCAACTTCCAGAAGGTGACAGTGTTCCTGAGTTCATGTAATATGTGTGTGATCGACCCCCCACCACCACCACAACCACCACCACATATTAAATGGTGCTGCTTATTGCTTGCTGCCCCTACTCTCCAACAGCAAGTTCTTATAATACACAATGCAAGGACAAGTGATTATAAATATTTGGAAAAACACTACCTTGGCTAGAGACAATCAAATGCCAACCACTTTTTCCAGAACTCTGTTCCAAATAAATAGAATTTAAGACGTGCCTGTCTAGTTTTGACACATTTGTATTTATTAGCCAGAACTTGGTCTCCCATCATGCCTCAGTATTCTGATAAATAGAAGGCAAAAGGATACTAACCTGCCTGAAGAACTCCTCCAGCAGAGAGGTGGTCCAGTGATGGTGTAACTCCCATCTTTTGGCAGGATGGCTGATGTCTGCAGTGTGCAGTAACAGGGATAAGGCCTTTGGTTTGTCAATCCTACAGATGACAATCAGAATTAATGAGCTCCTCACAGCATTCAGCATGGCATTGTTCTGATATTAGTACTTCCGTGGTAAAACACTCACGCCTCTGGTTGCTGGAGGAAATTTTTCATGGCCTTGATCTGCTGGAAGTGACAGGACATATCTGTGGCCAAAACCATCTCTACCACCAGGGCCCGTAACTCTCTAAAGGCAGAGAGAGAGAGAAAGAATAGACTTAAAACAACTGCTTGTCTAAGTTTACCTGTACTGTACGATTGACCTATCTATGCTCCACCTACAAACATATCATTTCATAAGAAACTGTTTTGAGGTTGGATAAGCTTTGACAAACATCTCATTCAACCTACTGAGAAACTGCAGTAACTGTATTAATTGTGTTAATTCAAATTATATTTATTTTGTACTTACACTGTTAGGATACATTGGGCCTAGGTTTTTTTGTGTTGTGTAATTCAGCTACATTAGCATGGCAGCAAATCTGTTGCCATTTCGAACCTGACTAGTTTCAGTTAGCTACATCAACACAGTCCAGCTCAGTACTGTAGCATTTTAAACATGCTGGTCACCAGCAAAACCAGCATATGTTGTGTTTTTGGATGCTGGTATGCTTGTCAACCAGCATGACCATGCCAGGTGACCAGCCAAAGAATATAGAATAGAATCTATGCTGTTCTGTTTTTTTCAGCAGGGTGGAAACGCTGCATTATGTTGTGAATTTAAACTCAAACTGGTTGACTGGTTATTTTTTCCTGCATTCTATAAAACTTGTCAAATGTTGCAACAACTTCTTCCGAAGAACACATTTGTGTGCAGAGCATTGACAGGTCAATCCAAACTCTATCCTCTCACCTCCAGTCATCCTTTGATAAGTTATAGAGGATGTTCATCTCATCGTCGTCCTGTAAGAGTCGATAAGCAGCACTCACATGGTGGTTTTCCTGCACGGCACGGTCATTGTACAATATGGCTGAATCTGATCTAATGAAATACATAAGACACAGCCAGTCATATATTAGGACCGAAACACAGCTGATACTGTAATAAATTCCACCATTAGTAACAGTGAAATGATACCTGGTTTGTATGTGGAAATTGTTAGTGGTCCCAGTGTGTTCGTAATCATGTACTGCTGCTGCAAATATCATAGCGAAGATTTCTAACTCTGTTAGCCAGTGCTGCAAGAAAAGAAGCACAGTAGTTACAAGCTTTGTATGGCCCTACAGCTATAAAATACATCTGTAAAAGCAAATAAACCCCCAAAGTCATTAATATGTGAACATGATGGAGCTCTTATTTTTCCTTTCTTCTGCTTTCTGTTCTCAGCCTTTCTCTCTTTTGATGCACATTACCTTTAATAGCTCAACAGAAATTCTATTGAAAAGCACAATAAAATGTCTTAAAGCAATAAGCTGTTACTGTCATGATGTCTCACGGTATAGCCTGGGGAATTTCTGGCAGGCTGATGTTTGATTTAAGGGTTGTAGCTTAACAGTAACATACAAACAATATTTAATAACATGAGCAACAGCAAGCTGCGAAGTGAATAATACATTCATACCACAAAGTCAGTGCTTTTTTGATGTATAAACTCCTGAAACAATGGCACATAACACTCAGTGCAACATCATCATTCTAGTGAATGCCCATATGATGGCAGCACACATCATTGAGGGGTTAATGAGCATTATTCTAGCAGTGCCAGGGCTGATTTGGAGGGAGTCAGACGGAGATTAACTCCTAATCGATCGGTGCCTGAGCAGTGAGATGAGGTTGGAGTGAAGTGCTCATGCTGCCCCCTCTACCCCACTGAGGCACCCCTCCACATGCCATATATTCAACTGTCAGCCTTAATGAAAAACAGCAGGAGCTTCACCTCCACACAAACACAGGCACAGTACATTCTTAAATATGAATGTGTAAAAAAAAAAGTATTCTTTGGAGCAATGCCAAAGTAGAACCACATTGGGTTTTTTAAAGATAAGTGAATAAACATTCAGGAACTTTATTTTCAAGACAGTATTTTTTACTTGCTGTACTCACCACCATGCCAGATTTCAGCAGAAGGTAGTGTACAGTCTGAGTGACATCCGCTGCATGAATGAGGTTATGGTAGGGGTTTTTGTGTTTGCTGTAGCCCACTTCCAGAGCCTCCACAAATGACACCAATGCAGAAATGGGGATCTGAGGAGATTTTAAAGTAGCACAGACATACGGAAATGATGTCTATATATCACTCAGCAATTCTGTGTGTCAAAGAGAACTGTGGTAAGACTTATGAACTAAATTCTATATGCACACTTGTGGCTTGGTTTGGACAAATATTATCCCTGTCATAACTAAACCTGATATCTCTGAAATGATCATTTTATAGGAGTAGAAAAAAACAATATTTATTTGAATGTACAGTGATGAGAGAAAGGTTTGAATTATAGGAGGTTTGATATGACAGTGATTGTATAGAACATGCAACTATATTTGTGGTTGACCCAACATGCTGTAAAGCAGTGGCCCAAAAATGCCCATCTAATTAGTAATAATGTTGTTTGGGTAATATACATTAGATATGTATATGTATTAATTCTTATAATTCTGTAAATCAAACTTTTGGATAAAATCTAACTCATGACACTCAAACAACATTAGCATTAAAGTTGTTTGAGTGACATACATTTGATATGTATATTAAATAACTACCCACACTTATTAGTTCTACATATACAGAACATGTGAAAGACAGTGGGGCTCACTGTCAGCATCTTACCTTGAAACGATTGATTAAGTCATATCGGGTGAGAAGTTCATAAAATATGAATTTCAGTGCATGGTCTCCACTTGCATCATTCAGAGCAAACACATCAAATGACCACGTATCCACGTGCTGAAATAAAAAGAGAATTGGACTTTCTTATTAGAGGCTAAAATGTCAATCACTTAAACTCTGGTCTGTATTTACTGCAAAAATGTTGCAGTAATGTGAGGATAATATTTGATTAAATATGATTATGAAATGAGTGATGAAGGAACAATTTCTCATTCACTTCACAATCAAATGTTTAAAAATAAGAGGTTATCTTATTGAGTTTTGTATTCTTATTGAGTTGTGTCCTATGGGATGATTTGATTTTCAGTAAGATCCCATTATTATCATGTAATATATTGTTGCTGTCATATTAAAACCTTGCAAGTCTTCGTAAGTTCATTCACTGCTTTTCATTTACTATTACACAATCTGGAAATGACAAATAGACCAATAAAAACAGTACAAAATTACTTGTAATAAAATCTTGACATCAGCTCCTAAAATGTCCAGGGGGCCTCCATTGGGCCGAAGTTTTATTACACACTTTTATAACTTAAGAATAGCCCAACCAGTTTCCTGTAGTAAGTCAATAATAAGCCTGGGATTTTAAGGAGTTAACATAGACTAAAGTTATTATTTTTTTTTGTCCTTTTCCTATAAAGTTTTAATGTCAGCAATATGAGGTTTTGTTACGACAGCAGCGATATACATTTATAAAAGTGAAATGTGTCTCCGCACACCAGCTGATCATCATTACAGTCAACATGAGGGAAAGACAGAGCGAGCGAGAGAGAGAGAGAGAGAGAGAGTGAGAGAGAGACAAAGCCCTGACTGAACATATTCTATGAAAGCCCTGTAGGAGCTGCTAGACTCGTTAAATGAATTCCAGTAATAATGTACGAGAACAGAGCTACACCACGCATGCCTGTGGCTAATTTATTGAACTATTTCTCCCTTTCCTCCCTCTCTCGTTTTTTTCCCCCTTGCTCTGAAATAAAGTTCTGTATACTTTTGACAGGGCTGGCACAGTGAACATCTGAAATATGGGGCATTAAAGATTTAAATTTTGAAATTGGAAGTTTTCTCCTGCTCTCAGTCTCTGTCAGTGGAGAGGGGATTAGAGGGCCCCTGGGGTCTCTGAAGGAGGGGGCCAGACTCACGGCAGCACCACAGCTCTATTGCTGATGCCTAGAGAATTAGATCCACTACTCATAGCCCAGAGCAAGCAGTAAGACATCACTGCCTAAAACACTCATATCCAATCCAAGTCTGAACCAGGCAAACCCACTGATGTGTTTGTACTGGACAACATCAGGGAAGTAGTTCAGAGCACTGAAACTCAAAGCACACAACCCTGGCAGATGCAGATAATGCTGTATTGATCTAAATATGATGTCAGAATGTGCTACAGGGCTTTTTCCGTGGTTGGGTGGGTGGAGTCATTAAGCTTGAGCTGAAAATGAAGTCTGTGTAGAGTACCCAGTGTTTATTGTATGCCATAATGTCTGTTATTTATCTATAGTATAGATGAACGTTCCTCAACCTCTGCCTCACCGTGCACATTTCATATAACCCAGGTGGTAAAGGGAAAGATCAATTCTGCACTTTGGCTGATTAAACAGGTTTGTTTGCACGGCAGAGGCTGCAATTCTGTCATCTCCCAGATGAGCAGCTATTTTCCACACAAGCTGACAGAAAGCACTACGTATAGTATGTGGTTAAAATTCAGTTGTAATGTTAAAGGAGAATTCCACCAATTTTTGAAAATGTCTGCATAATTAAACAGTTAAGATGTAAACAAAGTAATTCGGAGTAAACTAACCTTTTCACGTCAACCCACTCTGAATGTCTGTGTTTACATCTCAACCACTGAATTATGCAGACATTTTGAAAAATCAGTGGAACTTCACTTCAAGACTTACTATTTAGCAACTACAATTGATTAGTCAGCAATAAATATGTAAATAATGCATATGTTATGTGGTTGGGAGAGTGAAAAACTCAAGTATGGGCCAATATGGGGCCTTCGTGTTTAAAATGTTTATGATTACTGATTCAGAGCTTATGTATGGTGATGTGTAGGAAAAAAGAGGGCTGTCCAGTGCCTGCTCTATGAGGTGTCAGTCAGCCTGTGGCCCAAACTAGTACCTTCAGTACTGTGATCACGCTGGGTGGATAGCTTAATCCCACCATGTTGGACGTCCGGCGGTACATCCTGTCACAGAAAGATAACACACTCCGGTAAGTGGCAGAGCACATGTAGAGAGGGATAAAGGTAGAGAAAGAGCAGAAAAACCTCCTGTTTAGGTAGAGCTAGATGGAGGAATTAACATTTAAAAAGTAGCAGCACAGAGGGAGGCTTCCCACACAGAAAACATCACATAAACATTACTGTTTTTCTGTATCAATTCTCCATCAATGGACATAAAACTTCAGTACGTTATACTTTGTAATGCAATAGTTCCTATATGAAAAACACTTTGAAGACTTGCTTCTGTTCCCTTTGTGATACTGAGGACCAGATGCACTAAGGTAAGACGGTACAGTGCAAAAAGTGCCTTGATTCAGCTGCAATATGGGCTCATGACACTTGTGAAATTAGTGCCAATTTAAGTCTGTAGCTAATCATGCAAACTGTGCCTAAAATTATCTACTAAGTGTGGTATGCTTGTGAAGTGCAGTGTTTAAAACTTTTTTAAGGAATTTTAAATAATGAAGACTGTTCTGATTAGCTGATGAGTTAAATCAGATACATTTAAGTGTGAGCAGGGCAGTCTTTGCACTAGGCAAAATAGGGAGCCAAGGGCCCCATAAAAATACAAATTAAATGTACGGTACATTCTGATGGTAAATAACCCATTCAGAAATACTGCAGAGAACCCAAAAAAAGAAGGAAACTAAGAAGTTTGTCGCTTCATACTTAAAGCTAAAAGCTAGCATTAATGCTAGCACAGACAGCTCCAGGACTAATCGCTCAAAAAATGTAACCCATTACAAATTAGTAATAACTTCTCTAAAATGAAATTGGATTACGTTATTTATTGCTTCCTGGAAAAAAGCCATCTGACTGATCATTACATTACTCTATCCCATGTTATCTCACTATATTGGCAGGTAATTTAACTTCTTTCAAGCACATTTCTTAAAACAAGCAAAATGATGTGCCATTATAGTGAGACCATTTCACTTAATAAAAGTAGATAAACAAAAAAATTCTAGAAATAATTAAAATAATATTTTACTACAATCTTAAAATGAGTAATATTAGATATATTAACTAGATTTAGGATGATGATTTCACCTACTGCAATACCATTTTTGCAATGTCATGTCACAATAATATTTTTCAAAATTAAAATGTAATATATAAATGGCAATGTATTCTTGCGTTTCAATTTAAATTGGCCCACTCATATATGCAACTTACGGCTCAAAATGAAAACTCAAATTCAATTTTACCATTGCAATTTGCCATTTGGTACACCAGTACCGACATTTCATTTACACGGAGATTTAGATGCTTTAGCTTTGTTTAAATTAAAATGTGTATTTATGCTTCATGTGATTATGCAATAATGGTGTCAAAATGATCATTAAAATGGAGTTTACCTTACATGCATTTGTACTTATTTTGCTTCTGATGTGCCTCTATACTCAGGAGCCCAGAGCATCTAACTTAAATATGTGCACGAAGGAGGTCCCAGTCCAATCTTTTTCCTAAAGCTGCAGAATCACTAAATCCACCTCTGGCTGTGAGGCAGAAAGCTTAACTCTGCAGTGCTGTGGCAAACCAAGACTGGAGCCTGATATGCAGTTTAAAAGGTGTAGTATCACATCATATCACATGTAATGAAGACCCTAGAGCGACTGCTCCTCCATCTCCTTAGACCCCGGTTTCGACATGCACTGGACCTCCTGCAGTTTGCCTACCAGGAGAAGGTGGGTGTAGATGACACCATCCTCTACCTCCTCCACTGGGTGCTGTCCCCTTTTCTCTTCACTATTTACACAGCAGACTTTAGGTACATACTGAGATGTGCCACAGAAGTTCTTGGATGACACTGCCATTGTGGGCTGTGTTAGGAGTGGACAGGAGGGAGGGGTACAGGAGCCTGGTGGAAGACTTTGTTCCATGGTGCCAGTTGAACCAACTGCAGCTGAACAGATCCAAGGCCAAGAAGACGGTGGAGGACGTTCGAGGGTCTGGGCCACTCCCGTAACCAGTCTCCATTGAGGGGGCTGATGTGGAGGTGGTCAGGACCTATAAGTACTTTGGACTGGACAGAGAACACAGACATTCTATACAGGAAGGGGCAGAGCTGGCTCAATTTCCTGAGGAGGCTAGGGTCCTTTAACATCTGTAAGAATCTCCTGCTGATGTTTTACCAGTCTGGGGTTGCCAGTACTCTTTTTTATGCTGTGGTGTGCTGGGGAGGCAGCATTAAGAAGAGAGACTCAATGCAGCTGGATAAGCCATGCAAGCTGGTTCAGTGGTCTGCATGGAGTTGGACTCTCCGGTGACGGTGGCAGAGAGAAGGACCCTAGATAACTTGCTTTCTTTCATGATTGTCACCCACTGCACACTATCATAATGAAGCAGAGGAGTATGTTCAGTGGCAGATTGTTTTCACAGAGCTGCTTAAAAGGAAGACTCAGGAGATCCTCTGTCCTCAGAACCATGAGGCTCTTCAACTTTTTGCAACGGGGGTGGGGGGATAGTGAGTATTGAGTATTTAAGTTATATATAATGCATAGGTGTATGCGTGCCTATGTGTATACACATATGCATTTCTATAGTCCAGGGGATGTTTTAGTCCAGGGGATATATTAGTGCAGTTACATGATATATATAATAATTTCTATTGCACGTAATATTACATTTTTGAGTGTATACTTAACTCTGTTGTATTAAGCTGTATGTAAATTTCCTTCGGGATTAATAAGGTTCCCATCTAAAACAGTGTAGCCATCAACGAATGTGACAAAAGAAAAAGTACAAGTTTAGTGTTCCCCACCCAAACATTTCTTCAGGCAAAAAAAACAAAAATCTTTATTTACAAAAACACGGGTTGTATTTTGCACATTGCAGCCGCATCAAGGCACATTTTGTGCTGCATCTTTGCACATTTGTACACCTGGTGCTGAGAGTTGAAATACTGTTATTCTATTGGCAAATATTCTTTTATCAGCTCCTCCAGGCCTGTGCCTCTATGTAGCTACTATGATCCCTGCCATTGTCAGCGGAAGTGTCACAAAAACATACTGCTGGTAGTTGCCCAAACTTCAGTGAACTGAATGGAATATGTAATAAGTTTGTCAGCATGTCCAATATATCCAACCATTTATTGATTGATCTTCTAAAGCTTTGCACAATCCTCCTTCAAATGCATATGTATGAGAGAGAAACATAAATTTTGCATTTTTCTATGTACATGACACATAAATTGTGTGCTTGTGCATCACTCCTTTGTGCATTATGTAAAAATGAAAAACCAAATATTTCATATTTTTATTAAATAATAGAGTTTGATGTAAACAAGTTTGAAAACATACCGTTCATTCTAAAGTCCATATATGGAAACCATGCTGCAATAACTGTTTGGTTTGAATAAATTATTTTTGTGATGTCATGAAAAGGAACAAATATAAATATGAATATGAATAATTTTTGTGCAAATTTTAGTGCACAATATCTGTTTATTTGTAGAGTTTAACATGTTGGAAGAAAATAAAGCATATAGTATAAAATGCGCCATAACTTTTGCACAGGACACATTTTATGATTTATTTTTCCTCAGTATGTTAAATCCTGCAAATAAACAGTAACTCTGTATTAAAATGTGCAAAAGTGTGGTGTCTATAGAGGATGTGCACTTATTTTCACTCATTAACAAAACATGTTATTTAACCAGGGGTTCCCAAACCTTTGCATGTCCGCCTATTCAGCCTTCAGCAGGTTAACCCTGCCCATTCATGTTGAAGTTATAAGTGTTTCAGCCTGGACTGATGATGATTTTTGATTGCCAATCAGAACAGAGATTGTTTATATATATCAGTCTTAAGGGTACAGTAAAAAAAAAAAACAGCCCGTTTAATTCTAATTCAATGTTTTTAGGACATAAACCCACACAGTTTATAAATGAACCTCGGGGAAATAAATAAATACATTACAAGAAAAATGTAGGATATAGCCCCTTAAAGGCTAAATTAGCATCTTCCACACACCTCTCCACAAATATCCCAGCCTGCACCGCATGGACAATACTGCGAAAACGTGGCTTCTCCTCCGACCGTCTCAGCATCAGCCCCATCTGCCGCGTGAAAGTGGAGGCCAGCCAGTCCCGCACCTCTGAGGGCACCGAGTCTGACTGGATGTCACTGAGCTCATCCTCTGTGTCCACCAGTCGCCTGCAGGAGGTTACACAAACACACAAACACATATAGACATGGAGGAGAGGAGGTGATCAGTGTCTGCAGGGAATGACCAGACAACTCATGTCACTTTAAATCACATCCAAGGCAGTTCACGACAAGACGGCTCCAAGCATGGGAGATCACACAAGTGGTGAAGACACACAGAGAAAACAACAAGAGATGTGTGGTCAGATTAGGACAAAGAACACATGCAGTCATTCACTTGTCTCCCTTCCATCTCATAACATTGAGGCTTAGAGCATGGCTGGCCACTGGTTTTGTTTAGAGCGCTCAATAACATTTACATTTGGCCTTATGTCTTTGGCCCTCAGCCATACATGACTGCATTTCCACGATACTAAAGATGAAGAGAGGCGGCAGAAAGGTAACCCAGTTGTTGCAATCATTGCAGACAAGAGCCTTTGAGACCACTCAATTTAAACCCTTATTGTATCACAGATGCAGAGAACTTGAGGTATTGACGTTACCGCGTCTCCTCGATATACACCGACTCCAATACAGAAGCTGCATACTCCAAGTTTTTCTTCAGGTCCACGACAGAGGCCTCGCCCCGCTCCAGCTGTTTTACAAGACATCGCAATCTGCAATCAAATACAAGAGCATCCTGTTAATAGGAAGGAAAAAATAAAGACAGCTATTTGCAGAGGTAGCATGGAACCTATTTTCATAAATGTCATTGTCATTTCAAACAAAATGTCAATGAAATGAATGAAATGGTCAAGGAGAACATTAATGTATGTCATGCGCACACTTTCCTCATCAACTAAGATCAGCTTGTTGCCACAGGTTTTATGTGTAGTAAAAATAGCCTTAAAGCACTGCGCATCCAGGCCTAATAAATAATAGGGTGGGTCACTATGGACTGCTGCCTCCTATAAATGATTCCAACCCATGAATTAATGTCATGTTCTTCCATACATGAGCATAAACACCACTGACAATATCCGACAAGCAGCCTCTTCTTGTTCTCACATCTAACAAATTAACAGCGTCAGCAAAACCATCGGAAACCTCCAAATAATGTCAATTTTTCTGAGAATACGCAAAGCCTTATTTGGCAGTCACCAGTTGTACTCACACATGTATCCATTAAACTTTGGCTGTATACATAAAACATGGCTAATTCATTATCTGTTAAATGCCGTGTTCACTCAGGTGACGTCGCCACTACTTCTATATTTGTTTCAGTGTGTCAGATAAACATCTTGGAGCAGTTATGGCTCTAGCTGGATGAATGGTTCGTCCCTGCTGACAGCTGAGGTGCGTGTTATGCTTTATCATTGTGTTTGTGACTGCTGTGCTCTTGTTTATGAGCTGTATTCAGCCACCCGGAGCTGACGTCTTTGCTGACGTGGAGGTTGGATCATGGCAGTGTTGTAGGTCCCTTGGAAGACAGGGGGGCTTATGTGCTGACCCGCATGATGAGCAACGCGTGCATGTGTGTGTGTGAGTGAGAGAGCATGTGTTTCGTGAGTGTGCGAGGCGCACATGGGAGACAGGTTTGACCCAATTCCTGCCACAGCTGCTCAGTGCAAAGTCCAGCAGCATGTAAGGGATGAGCTGGAGAGAGAATGCATAAACTGGGCTCTTTAGATTGAAAAATATTAACCCTTTCATAGCTTAATTTACTATGCAAGCACAACATGAAGGGTGGGGGAAAGAGGACAGTCATAGCTGCTTATATTTCAAGATTGACCAGATATACTGATTTTGTGACCTAAGCGTGTAGATATATTTTGTTGATTTTTTTTTTGGTATGTTTGAGATGTGTTTTACATTTGCAACCTAAAGTAAAGAGATACAGTCTGAAAAAAATGAAGAAATGTTATAGTGTAAAATGTCAATGTTAAATTGTACAAGTCAGCAATATGGCTAATTTATAACTATGTAGAGTTTGAATACATTTTCACAAAACACAATGTTAAACTAAATTATTTAGGGATCAGGTGACAAAATAAAACAATTTGTTTGAATAATAAATAAATAAGGTATTTTTTTCCATTGCACGGAACTGGGAGTACTGGAACCTTTGGGATCAGGAGACTGGAGCTGTGCTTTATCCTTTGGACATTAGCTCAGTACAGAAGGTTCCTTTTTTTGGGGGGTTTCAAGCACCTGCACAAGACGATTATTAAAAGAACAAAATGGTATTTGAGGGTGTTCTCTTCTGAGACTGCTAATGTTTGCAGATGAAACTTTATTAAATTCTTTACTCTTCCTGGTGATGATAAAGTCACCAAGCACTAGAATGTAAGCTAAAAAGGTATGTTAACATGTTGATCTTTATTCTTAAAGTGACTATTTTGTAAAGACTTTGGGAAATTAACACTATTAGCATTTATAATAGACTCTTTAGAAACTGTTTTTGCTCATATTATCACATTCAACAATGACACATTTAAGCTTTGCTTGAATCTACATCTGAATCTGTGTAAATGTAGACATTTATGTGAGTGCATGTGTACAAAACAGTGTAGTAGTTTTAAGATAGCCAATAGGTTAAGGTAACTAGCAACGTTGCTAATTAGCACGATTAGACATTTTAAAGTGGCATAAAACGAAAAATGACCAAACCATGGTTGCTTTGACAGTTCCACCTGACTTGACCACATTAGTTAGTTAGAAGTGTATTGTGATGTAATTTATCACAGTAACAAGAACATAATGTCACATTTTCCACTGGAAACAAACCTGATTCAAATCACCAAACACACCAAACTGTGCTGGACTCCAGCATTCAGGTCTTCACTCCTGTCATAATGCAAAGACTGGGCATGAAACTCTAAGTGCAGTTGATTCAGGACTGAAGCAGGCCCATATCCAAGCCATGCATGAAGATCCACTTCTTAGTCATTTCTGAGTCATTTCTGTGCACTACCTGGCTCACTCAGCTGCTGTGTGATACCATGTTAATAGAATGCTCATGCTTGGCTGAAAAACAGAAGGTTGGAAGCAGGTTTGAGGACGCAGCATTTGAACAATGTTATCAAAATCAGTGAGGCAGTGAAGGAACACCTTCCCCCTGCCATCCCAGAGGAATTCCCTCGCCCAGACGAACACACAATCAATGGCACAAGTCAATGTCATCCCATTAGAGGATTAGTACTTCCCAGAATCCAGCCAGAGCAGGAACGATAAGAGAGAAAGTCTTTAGCTGCGCGTGGACTCTGCCATGACTACACAATATATGACCTTTCTTAGGGAGAGACAGAGAAAGAAAAGGCTGCGCTAGATAGTTATGATTAGACTTCAGCTGTTCTCTCTCAGTCGCTAGACTATGATTAGATAGACACTGGAGAGGAGAGTTTATTCAGCACACAGAATTCTTATCATTGTAGACAGAGACCTGAGGTTTAGAAAGCCTGAAAGAAGTCTGTTAGCATTGACAGAGATCGTTGATTGAAAACACTGAGGTATGGGACTGCCTCTGTAAGTGTCTGTGTGTGCGTATGGGAGAGAGAAAAAGAGAGAGAAAGAGAGAGGGAGATGTCTTTTGTCAGTATTGATCTTCCTGGAGCGCTTAAAGCCTTTGACAGAGAGTGTGGGGGGTTCTTGTCTTTGATGAGGCACCTGATTGCTTTTCATTCGTATTGACTATGCCATACTTGACAAGTGTGTCTCACTGTATTGTGCTATAAAACGCAAGCAAGCATGTCACTACTCAAACGTGAAAGGCTACACCACACCACCATTTCAGTAAAAGTGTTTCCAATTTCCAAACACAAATGCATTAGTATTCTGTGAATAAAAGACCTTTGGGGGAAATGCTGCTTTTTCAGGATGCCGTTTAATACAACAAACAGAAAATATGAATTGCAAAAAAGTGTAGCCCCATCATCCAAACTCATTAACCTCTGAAGGACATGTGTCTCCAGACGTGTTCTTTCGCTGTCGGTGACTATGTTGCAAATACCTTTTGACAAAGATTGCAAGCTATTATCGTTATTAACACTATTAAAGCTGCAAGTAAGCACAGAATTGGAGAATTATATCTCAAATTCAATCGTCAACCTGAGAGATTTTGTATTTTTTATAAAATAAAAGCTGTATGTTTAGTTTACTAAAAAGCTTCACTATGTAAGATTTTTTGGTTAAAATTGAAAGAAGCTGCATTACTGTGTCATCAGAAAAAAAAGGTTAAAATATGGTGTGCGCGCTGCTGCAAGTCACCCTCTAAAGCCTGAAATAATAATTTAAAAGTCAGAGGTCAGAGCAGATTTTACTGAGTTTTTAGACCCCATCACACATCACATGTGCAGGCTCAAAAAGAAGGTCATGCTCAAAGTTTGGGCCTTAAATACAAAATCAACATTATTTTGATGGAGATATGATGACAAGAGTAGATCATTCACTTACATCCTCTGAAGACTCTTGTTCAGATTAATCAGCTTAATGAAGGTAAGGGGTCTGAAGCACAACTGATGTTCCAAAATTAACTTCAACATGTTGCATGCAATTACACATTTACACCAGAGAGGTCTTCAAATCCACAAATCCCCTAAATGTACTTAGTGAAGCTTTAATTTAAGCTTTAATTTAAATACGTACAACATTCCTATTTAAATAAATCATATACATCAAAGTCTCGTAATTTACCTTCTTTTAGCAAAAATTAAATGTAAACATTGAGTGCTAATTAAACGTAAACACTGAGTGCTAATTCTTTCATCAAGCAAAGGAAAAACAAAATTCAGAACAAACCTGCAGTGAGAATGAAGGTGGCAGTAAATTAATCTAAATTATTGAACTGATAGAGATGTGAAAGGGTAATTTATGAGCTAGTAATTCAGACATATGCTGTTTCTATTTTCTAAAGCTAGAAATATTCTGGAATTCTATGGAGGATCAATATCATTATTATAGGCAGACTTATGTGGGCTCTAATGTAAGCTGAATTTTATCAAAGTTACTGTATTTGCTAACACTGATTTTCATGTGATTTCTAATGAAAAAAGTGTTACAGAACAATGTTAAGATCTGTTAGCTAAGTTAGCGTTTCATAACTGACAATTAACTTTATAAATCAGTCATATTAAACAGGCTTTTGGGAACATTCTGTGTAAAGATTGATACTTTTGTATTTGTGCATGTGCAATCATTTATATTGTTTTATGAAAGTAATGTATATGCTGTAGCAATTAGCTCCAGTGTTAGTTTTAGCATTAGCTTTATATATGACATGAAAACTGAGTGGCTAAAAGATTTCCCTGGTTTGATTAATGTAAACATGGCTTTCAGAATCTTTTTTTTCTGATGCTATGAATTTACCTACATTCATATTCTCTGTTCTCAAATATTTATGTATGCTATGAACATCTTGTAAAGGCAGATTGTTTTTAAATAATAATGAATAGTTTTTGTTTGTTTGGTTGGTTGTTTTTAAATATACTCCCTCTGTGTGACTTTTTTTTTCAACAGATGGCACCAGATGGCCTGAGCTGAAAGTTTGACAGACTTAGCAACAGTAAATAAAAGAGGTGGGACAATTATACAAATAGTCTATTGTGTTGATGTGACTTATTTCATATATATGGAAATTAGGTACATACATACATACATACATCATCTAAACCGCTTATCCTTCTGGGTCGCGGTGGGGTGCTGGAGCCTATCCCAGCCGCCATTGGGCGGAAGGCAGGACACCCCCTGGACAGGTCGCCAGTCCATCGCAGGGCAGACAGACAGACATACACATTCACACACTCACACCTAGGGGCAATTTAGCATGTCCAATCAGCCTGACTGCATGTTTTTGTACCGTGGGAGGAAACCGGAGTACCCGGAGGAAACCCACGCAGACACGGGGAGAACAGGCAAACTCCACACAGAAACAACCCTGGTCACCCGGCCGGGAATCGAACCCAAGCCATTCTCGCTGTGAGGCAACAGCGCTACCCACTGTGCCACCGTGCCGCCCGGAAATTAGGTACACATTCATGTAAATCCAGTGCATCATGTTGAACGTTTTCCAGTGACAAACAATTACACTGAAAAACTTAATGCACTGAATTTACTTATTAGCAGACAGGAGAGCACATAGGCAGTATTTACAGGAGGTGTGAGTATGCTACAGTGTCTGAGAGAGCCGTGGTGCCACTTGCTTTCTCTTGGACTACAGTGAGAACAAGGAAAATGAAGTGAGCTCCTGGAGAGAGATGGAGATGTGTGAGTGCCTCTCCCACTCTTTTTCACCTTCATAACACTGCAGGTCACTTTTAATCCATCTTTTCATGTCCACTCCCCTACTTTTTCCTTTCCTCCATACCTCTCATCACACTCCCCCCACTGTTTAGCCATTTCCCTCAACTTCTTCATTCTTCTCCTCCTTCTCTCCCTCCCCCTATGCTTTCAGACAGTCCCTCTTTTTGTCCTTTGCAGTGCAAAGTCAGTAGGAAGTGCTCCACAGTCACAAGAGAGTAGGACATTTTATCACACTCAGGGGCTTTGTGGAAACATCAACTTTGTGGACTTGTCAACAACTACAGCACCCAGTCTGAGGAGACAAAACTTCAGATCAAAGTTGACCTTTAGTACCATGCTAGTACACATACCTCGTCATATTAAGCCTGACACATAATATAATTTCAGCAAAAAAAATCTCAATTTTTTTAGATTTTTAATTTTCTACATCATTTGATCACAGCAGCTTTATATTGTGTGAACATTTCATGATCAACAACCCAACAGAAATATTTCAATATTGCTTGGAATAAAATGTCTTTAAATTAACTAAAATGATTAATTCATTAAAGAAGATTTTTGCCCTCTCAAGTAAATTTACCATTTTGGAGAAACTTGTTTTTCTTTAGACAGTGAGGATATTTATTAAATGTTTCTGTTTCATGTTGAGTTTATGCTCTGGATGGGCCTTTGCTATGCTTAGAATTCTGCACACAGCAAAGGCAGTTATTTTTTTAGAATAAACACGAAGGCAGTTTATTTCAGATGAGCGTCTGACTGAATGACAAAACGCCCCTGCTCTGCTATCCGTTACATTTTGAACGGGAGGAAATGCAACTCCCCTGTGAGTGGGGCTGATCTGCCACAAGAGAGACAGTAAAGTGATGAACTCCAGATTCAGCTTTGTCAGATTCTTGGCTTGACATGTCTTTGAGGCTGAAAGATGAGAATGGAAATGTGAGGCTATTACTGTAGAGAGAGAAAATCTGGTAGTGCTCTGTATTGTGAGGGTGTAATGTGGATTCATCATCAGCAGTGTGATGCAGTGTATGAAGCTGTGTTAATGCTGACTGGGCTGTTTGTGTTGACCTTGCCTGAGCTTGTGGGCTTGTGCCTTATGAAACAGCATGCTACCATCCTTATGTTCCATCACCATTGAGTTTGCCATGGCAATGAGGGATGCAGGGCTGCGTCAGATGACTGGCACATGTAGACTGGGACATATGTGCAATCTGTGGGGAAGGGGCAAAACACCTTCCTGCCTCTTAGAAGGGGGGCAGGATCACAACGGCATGCTGGGAGCCAGGTTCCGAACATACGGGGCTTAAAGCTCCAGCCGGATGGTGCTGAAACAGGAATGAGGTGAGATCACTGCTGCTGCTCTACCTCACTACCGATCCCACAGGGCGCACAGAGGGAATGGCGCTAAATTGGGCCTGAAGGGAAGAGGTCTGGACCAAACACAACAACACAACATTCCCCCATTGTGGGACTGCATCCTCAATCACACATCCCTGAGGTAAATAACTGCCTCTTCTACCTTCAACAGACTGACTGCTTCGCAAACTGAACACTAAAATATATTAGATGTATCAATGAATTGTGGTGCCAGGAATTTGTAGTGGCTGCTTTGGTGGTAGCTGAATTATCTAGAGCAGGGAAGAAAAGAGAATAAAAAAAATAAAAAATAGAGATCTGACCTAAACTGTGATGCAAAATTTTCCTACAGGCCAAATGACAATTACCTTTACCAGTTTTACAAACAAATCCCCAAAAAACTGCCTACACATCATCAGTTTAGTTGACCCTGAACAATGCATCAGCTACAGTGCATCTTACAAGTCTCAACTGTTTCCCTCTCATTTAAGACATTTTCATTAGTTTTGCATTTTCTCTTTTTGTTAGAAATGATTCCATATAATGATATATTTACATGGCAATACTACAACCAATCAGGTGTCAGTATGATGCACGCATGATGTGAGAGCCGAGGAAGCTAATTAAATCACATTACAGTAACGCACGTGTCCAGCTCTACAGCAGGTATTATTAACCTTTTTCACAACCCTTTTCTCTGGGTTAAAAAAATTTCATAACCCTTCTTTGGCCAACCACCTCCCGACACACTTCCAACCAACAAACACCAGAATACACATTAACTGAACTACAGAAGAATTATCAAATAGTAAGTCTGTTCATTTACTGTGTCTGCATTCCTTAGTTAACACTTTAGTTAGCATAAACCACAAATTTTTAGCTTGGTGCCAAAAATCAAGACCCTCCCTCATTAACTAGCTCACCCAACAGAAATTCATAATCAACATTAGATTGTCTTCTGTGGCCTGTAGGTGGAGCCATTCAGCAGAGCTCATAAGCTCTGTGTTTGGCAGGATATATGTATTGTAGCACCACCCTTGCGGGCCCACTGGAACCATGTCACGACCCCCAAGGAGGTCCTGACCACCAGGATAAGAACCCCTGCTCTAGAGACAGTAACCTTTAAATTCACAGCTTCCAAACTGTGAAAATTCACTAATACCAGTGTGGTTCATTTCTATCATTAAAATTACCAGCAACATCAGCAGTTTATCCAGCTTTAATTTATACAGTCTTCAATTCTGACAAGTGACGCTTTAAACCTTGGCCCACTTCTCACGTGCGGTCTTATCTATGTTGTTTTGGTAGAGTACAACATAAGTATGACAACAAATCAGTATGCCACCCCTGTCAGACTCAACACATCACTTATAGGCCTGTAAGTCTAGTTAGAAACAAATCTGTGTGGCAGAATGATTCCTGTATTAAACTATTTTTTCTACATCCCAGCCTTATATTCAGTCGTATATTTTCAAAATTGTGAAAAAAGAATAAATAATATGCAAACTTTACCTAAATTTCTGGGGAAGCTGTAACAGCCTCAGTGCCCCCTTCATGCCACAGGTTAACTACAGGCATCATGCATTCTGTCAGTCACAAACAGTGGATTCTGAAGGATTCTGTCACACTCACATGTCAGACACCTGTCTGTGTGACAGCACTTCACTTGGTAACATCCTTCAGTCAATTTTGGGTCTTGCTTGTGGAATGTATGACTTGCTAGAATAAAATGACAGGTTTATATTTGAAATATACTGGGTCAGACCTCCAGTGCAGGTAAGCTCTTGTCATTTCCTAAAAGCGTTTGCAGCATGGGACTAGCAATCAACCAAAACAACATCATTTTAAACCGTTGGCCAGCTAACGGAGGGTATTAGGCATAAGGCACATTCGTTTTTTTTTCCTGCTGTGGAGCAGTGGCAAATGAAGCCACACATAATGCGTGCGTTAGATCTCTATGAGCTCATCGGGCTTAAACCTGTCCGTGAAGCACAACACAGCATGTAAAAGCTCTATAAACCCTTTAATCAGGCTCCTGAGAGCTGGCCTAAGTGCTGCAATAATCCCCTTTAACTCCAGCCTAATTGGATTCTACCAGAATTACTCATGTGCAAATAAAGGCAGGAACGGCCATCAATGACTTACAAAACCATCCTCTAATACCACTCTGACACAGGTCAGTAATCTCATGACCAAGAGTGAATGCACACATTTGATTTGGCTTAATCATCAACAAGACTGAAATGAAGTGCTCATAAGCACGTCCACTGATGACAGCTTATTTATCAGCAAGTTAAACAGGACTGTACGACAAAGTCACCTTCTTTTGTTGTTTGAGGGCTCATGTTATATATCAAGACAGGCTCCTTGTAATTGAAGATGTGTATCTGAAATAACCATCTATTAAACCCTTGAACCTTAGGCTTATTATTCAGTTACTAATCTTAAGACTTTTTTTCAGTAACTATTATAAATTATTTGGTGACTACAATGGAAGTAATGTGCAAATTAAAAAGTAAGGATAGTTTGGAATTAAACAAAACAAAAATGGTTCTTTAAAGAACCAACCATTAAAAGGTTCTTTAGGGAAGCAAAAATGGTTCTTCTATAGCATCACTCTGAAGAATTCTTTAGTGTACCACAAAAACAATGAAAAGGTCACCCCCTTTGCACAAACATCATTACAGAGAACTTAATTGGAAGCATTCCACCAGAGTGAAAGCATTGTTTTCTAATGAGAGAGTCAGGCTCTCGCTCTTTAGCAGAGGCACCGGCTGTACAGCTACTGTTTGAATAGTATCAGTGCTGAGCGAACAGCAGCAGCGGAGAGCAAGGGAGAAGCCGCCATTCTTTCCCCCTGCCTGCACCGCCCGATTCATTTAAGCACTCAATTAGTGAGATAACAAGCTGATGAATGGAGAGAGGGGGTGAAGACACTGCAGAGCAGAGAGAAGGCTGAACAAATGCCAGAGTAAGACTGAGAAAATATAGAAAGAGAGAGGGAGAGAGAGAGAGAGAGGGAGGAAGCAGGAGGCTGGGTAAAATGTCATCTCTCAGCGCTTCCATGTATTTACAGAGTTAATGAACTTGTTAATGTAATCATGCCAAAACCTGTTAATTGCAGAAAGCAAAAGAAAAAAAGAAAAGATTTCACACATGCTAATAATCATGCACACACATGCACACTCAAAACATGCAGAGACAGGACTGACCATGCTTTATCATGCACAGATATTGATTAAATTCCTATGTATGTTGGAAGCTGATTTCAAATTAAAAGGTATTTCCTAATATAGATTATAGTGAAATTTACAGACTTAGGTTTCTTTACAGTGGTAGTGACAGGAACCGGGTCATGATGTCTACAATGCAAATACAGCCACTTTATTTACTTTCTAAAATGGCCAGAAAACCTACGAGTGTCTTCTGAGTTTTTATATGTAATGTTTATAATAGTAAAATCCTAATCAGAAAAAAAAGGTTTCTTTGTGTACTAAGGCTAAAGCTTTATCTCAAAACAATTGTAAAACAATGTCTCAGGCATCAGGCAGCATATTCACAACCATTTAGTGTAACAACTAGAGACATTAAACTCTTCAGACGTCTGGTTCCTATCACCACAGCTGTCAGCAATTTTGACCCTGTAAGTTTCTCTGGAACAACATTTTTCACATCAACACTATCTAAATTTGTTTAGATCTTAACTATTGAATTATGCAGAAATTAAATGAAAAAACTGAAATTCCTGTTTCAACAGTTTAGTCACCATCTGTTCTTATTGTTAGATCATATCCTGTAAAAGTAGAGGTCTTTTTAAAAAGTGATGGTGGAAGTAAATGGCCATACTGCTACAGTCAGAACGAGATATGTTCACATAATTATAAAATGAACAACACTGGTGATATTTTAATGTTTATTTCAAATGCAGTTTATTTTTTGGTGTTACAAAGAAATACAAAAGGCTCCATAATGACTATGAATGTGATACCTGTAGTGAAATTATTTCTATGTCTTACTGCTTTTTAATGTTTTCAGTGTATTTTAACAATACTGTGAAAACATCAAAATGATACAATAATGGAAAAACCTTCCCATCCTTACATATAAGCACCACCAGACTTGTAGTACTCTGTGAAATATGAAATATGCATCCTGTCTAAGTGTTTAACAGCCAAAACAGCACAAGCTGGACACTTTCCTCCTAATTCATGCCAGTTTGTGTACTCAAGGACATAGCGGGGGTGTGATTCAAATCCAACCTCTAGCACTGACCTCTGCACTGAAAGACAGCTTTTTCCCCCCAGTGTGCCACTCTGGAGTCTACATGTAATGCCATGGCTTAACTGCAGGCTTACCAGTCAGAGCCCCTTAGTACAGTGTACCACTGCCCCCCTCCTAATCCAGTCACATCAGGCATAAAAACACTCCCACACATCCACCCACACACACAAAAACAAACCATTAATGAATAATTTATTCATTCTACCTATTTATCATTCATCAAATCAACAATTTTTTCATGCCATCATGCTGTCGTCTGCTTTTTTATTATAGCAATATGCATCTGTGACATGTGAAATATTACAATGCGTCAGTGTTGATAATCTCAAAGTTGAATGTGTCAGAGTGTACAATAAGGTTTCAGTTCGTTTGTGTCAGACCTGAGTTCATCACTGTGTAAATGTTATGTAATATTTAATGTCAGTTTTGAATGTCAGTTATTGTTCAGAATATTGATAATCTACTCGCTTATGGAAAGGGGAGAAAAGCTAAAGGAAGTGAAAAGACAGACACTGAACAGTATGATAAGCAAAAGGATTTGAGCCAGAATATATGACACCAGGAGAAAAATGGTTAGAGATAGAGAAATCTTCACTAGCATTGAATGTGCAACTCTGCCTCTAATTCCGAATTTGCTAACATGGGATTTGCTTGGATTCATTTGGCAAACATTCCTGGTATGATCGATGTGGAGATTAACAATAGTGTGTACATGGTCAAAGGAGAAGTATGAAAATAAAATGTCATTCAGTCTGGCAAAACTGAAACAATTCTGTAACTGTGATTAACTAGAACGTGTTATATTTACATTAATCAGCTAAAAAATTAAGCTAAAATATGGCCGCAAGCGGAAGTTTTCAGGGTCATCCGCATCACAAGCCCAATGAAGCCCTAATGTTGAAAAACACCAACATATTTAGATAATTATTAAGTATCAATCTCTTACAAAGACTCCATGATACAAGCCTCATGTTTCTGACACACATGCCTTACTTTTGCAATGACAGCTCAGACAGGATTCAAACCCAGCACCTTCACATCAGAAAGTAGACATTTTCATGGGGAGCCACAAGTGGCCCACTTTTTCAGACCATTTATTTGTAAGGGGCAATCAGGAGCCAAGCACCATATTAGCAAGTAGTTCCCAGTTTAAAATTATTCCATGATTAAGACCATTTCTTGAGAATTAAATCAGCATTTTTTCAGGATTTCATTCTCTTCTTATATTTCAAGTTTGGTCACATTTGGGCAAAAAATCACAGCCTCTTCCATCAGAATAATCCAATCCCCCACTTATTGATGTATATGCTGCAGTCATAATGTGCAAAAAGTCAACATTTTTCATATTTATTTACTTTCAGACTACAATCTTAAAAAAGATGGTTCTTCAAGGGTTCCTTAATAAAATCAATGGTTCTATATAGAAGCATGAACCATTTGCATGCTTAAAGAGTTCTTTGTGTCATGAAATGGTTCTTCAGATTCTGTTATTGTTATAATGTCAAGCTTGTAACAACAGAAGAACCCTTTTTCGTGCTATATAGAACCCTTTTTAACTATGTTACATATAGAATCATAATAAGACCCTTGAAGAACTATCTGTTTTAAAAGTGCACACAGGTTGTTTCTAGACCAATTTTAAGATAATATCTATGATGTTTGGACCCCTCAAAACAGCCTAGAGTTAATTATAGATGTTTGTATGTGGAGTCTGGTGTTGTTAAGAGATAACATGGGGACCAAAGATATATCAATGCCAATAAATGAGGTCATATAGAGGTTGAAAGACTAGAATAAATCAATCAGAGACATAACTAAAGTACTAGGCATGTCAAGGACATTTAATTCAAACTCACCTTCTAGCACTGACCTAAGGTTTGTTCAGTACTATTTTTAGTATAATAGTGAAGAAAGCAAGAATAAACTGGTGAGATTAGCAATAACAAACAAACTGGAGGACCTCAGAAGACCATAGTAGTGGGTGACTATTTAGTTCTTAGTGAAAGAATACTTGCAGTCATGAATAAAAACCGGTAAAGATCAAGAACATTCTCCAGGATTTAAGCAAAGAGCTGTCTAAAATGACCTTGAAGACAAGAATACACTTACAGAACCTAGAAGATTTATATGATGCAAACCACAGTTTACACATTACACATTAAATTAAACATGGAGAGCTTTCAAAGTTCTGGGATAAATCTTCTGGACAAATGAAGGGTAGAAAGTGGAAAATGTAACTGCTATATAATCCTCCTGACTCATGAAATATTGTGGCATGTTAGGCTGCTAGTGGAACTGGCTCACTTGTCTTCATTCATGATGTGACTGTTTACGGCAGCAGCAGGATGAATTCTGGTGCACAGAAGCATCTCAACTGCTCAAATCCAACCAAGTGACTCAGTGACAGTGCTTCACCTTGCAGCAAGACAATGACCAGAAACAAACTACTGTAGCAACTTTGGCCAAAAAACACGGTCAGGTCAATCACGTGACCTAAACTCGACTGAGCGTGCATTTCACCTTCTGAAGCCAAGACTGAAAGCAAAGGCACCTAAAATAAGAAATGAACTACAGGTCTAGCAGAACATGACCAGTGAGGATACACAGCTCATGGTAAAGTCCACAAGGTTACAGCAGTCATTGACTGCAAAGGATAACAAACACTGTAAACAAATACTGAACATGATACTTTTATTTAATATAACATATTCCAGTTTCTTGTGGCCCCCAGAAATAAGGAGTGAACTTTGTACTAGAAGGGCTTCCATCTCTATGTGGTTCACCCGACATTTTTCCCTTTAAACCCACTCACTGCATAATTTCAAGTCCAATGTGCTGTAATATAGGGACAAAATTAAAAACATCTCCCTGGTGCCTCTGGTTGTTAGTGTGGTAGAAGTAAGCTGTAGTGAAGAGATTTTCTCTAAGCATTTGTGGGGCAGTGAGCTCAGTGAGCTCAGGTGGACAGAGGACAGTTTCATCATCTGAGGATCTATGCGCAAGCTGCACTGTGATGGAGTTTCTCATCCCCCACTAACCTCTGGAAAAACAAGATGAGTGAGCCTGCCCCCAGAGACCAGACCTCTAGGATATACTGAGCAGCCTGTTTTTCTCTTTGTGTCCCTCTCTCTCTCTTTCTCCCTTCCCCAGTTCCTGTCATGTGATGTGGTGATGGCCCTCAGTTCTTTGAACCAGAGAACCAGAGAGGGCTTGTGTGAGCCTAAGAGTAGCCATCACCTAGTGTTACAGGTGATATAACCCTTCCTGTTGTCACTAGACTTACTGAGACCTATAGGGTAAATGCTAAAGATGAAGGCTGAATGCAGTTCACTCACCACAGATCCAGTGTACTTGACTGTCTGTGAACTCCACTGAGCCATCTGCATCCAATGGATCATGTGAGATGTTACGTAGATATATTAAACTTTACTCTACTGACACTTAAACGTTTTGTTGGATTTTACCCTTGGTTGGGTATAGTAGCAGCAGGTGAGATATAAACATATGTATAGGTGATATATTGAGAAAAAAAAAAAATAATAAAAAAAATCCAGGAGAAGGTGGAAATGTTCTTAACTAATATACAGTAAAGGTAAAGTAATTGTAAATTTGGAGGCATGTGGGTTGGCTGCAGGTTCATGTGGCTTTATTTGAGGCTGTCCAATACTCAAAATCCATACAGGCAGGGGTCAAAACACAGGCAGGCAATTTCAGAGACATATCCATAATCAAAAAACCTGGCAAGCAAAGCAGGGGTCAAAACACAGAAACAATACAAAGAAACCATGGATTAGTACTTGGTGAAACACCAAAGTAAAACAACAGAGACTTCACAACCACTAAACAAAACAAAGAGGTATATAAAAGCCAGTCAAAGAGACCAGGATCACTTGCATTCATCATGAAATGTTTCCATAATATGAAGGACATCTCTTGTGTTCAAATGATGTGAGAAAATAAAAATTGCAATGGCAATGGCTACACAGATTGGCAATTAAAAAGATTTCCCGTGAAGGAGAAAGGCTGACCTCTACCATATGATCCTTTCCCATTTGTACTTCCAGTCAAGAACAGCACATGGCCCAAGCTGAACTATATCAGAGCTAGAGGGTGCACCTGGGCTATGTAGCTACAGTTGACTTTTTTGCAATGTTCCATTTTATCCAAACAGGGCAAACCAGTATTGGCCAAGTATAGGCAATAAAACACTTTTTATGCACCATGTATAAATTCCTCTAAATTTTCCACTAATGTTTGAATTTAAAGGACACATAACGTCTGTAGAGGCCATGTGGTATACATTACATTGCTGTGGAGGCCATGGGACATACAGTGATACACGGTAAAACGTGGTAAACTGGTTGAGAATGAAGGACTAAACGGATATCCTTCATAGAGAACAGCAGTGTAGTGAGTTACATATAGACTCTGAGCAGGTTCCAGTATCTATACATTATAAGCAAACAGCTTTTCAGTGAAATCCTGATTTAAAGACAAATTAATTTTGGTTGTATTAGTGAACATCAATCTGCTTGTTAACAGCTTGGACAGACTGTCATTGCAATAGCAAAGCTTAGCAAGTGCAGGGATGAGCAAATTTGTTTGGGGGGTATATTTCTGACCCTTTATACCAAATTCGCACAAAATAAAATGAGATATTTTTCTAATGATAAGTCATCAACAACTGCTCATAGTGAAGGTGACATCTAGTAATGAATGGGGTCTTCGGAAGTGTGACTCAAATGTGTTTCAGATTACAGCTCGAACATTGACTTTGTCTGTCCTTCTCAATTCCACCTATTTATGAATGATTCTGCAATGAGAGAGAGAGAGAGAGAGAGAGAGAGACACACAGACACACAGAACTGCATTAAATATTCACCTCGCTATTTGGCATGGTAACACCCGACTGATGCTTTGTGAATATAGATTGAACGTTCTTAATTGATACAAGTTTAGTAGATGCTGTGTACTCAGTCAACCCTCACCATCCCCTCATTTATGTAAATGGGTGCTATTCCTCCCCTTTAATTTCCTCTTTTATCTTTCTATTTCTCTCTCTCTCTCTCTCTCTCTCTCTCTCTCTCTCTCTCTCTCTCTCTCTGTTTTCTCTTACTCATGAAGATCAGATGAAGATCAGATAATAGAGGTCACATTGGGCTTTGGATTTTCTCTTCTAGTGTTTTGCTACATTTTCTACAAAGCATGATTTTATATCATACAGTATGCAAATATGTATACATACAGTATGTAAAAAAGCACTGTTATAGAGCATGAGTCCTGAATTAGCATATTCACTCTTATAGACACATAATTTCACATAATGGCATGTTGTTGGCTTTTCTTAATGTATGAATGCAAGTAAACAAATATATAATAAAAAATATATAATATAATAATATATATTTTGTTAACTATACAAAATACACAAAAATGCAATTGAGCAATGCCACAGGCTTCCTAAGGCTCTGTTTACACCCGATCATTGCATCCATCTTTAATATGAGGATTACACTGATCAGCCATAACATTAACAAAACTCATTGTATCTATACTCATCGTCCATTTTATAAGCCCCACTTCCCATATAGCTGCACTTTGTACTTCAAAAATTACAGATTGTAGTCCATCTGTTTACTTTGTTAGCCCCCTTTCACCCTGTTCTTCAATGGTCAGGACCCCTAGAGTACCACCTCAGAACAGGTATTATTTGAGTGGTGGATCATTTTCCACACTGGAGTCACAATGATGTGGTGGTGGCATGTTAATGTGTATTGCACTGGTACAAGTGGATCAGACACACCTATATGGTAAGTGGAACTGATAAAATGGACAATAAGTGTAAAAACAAGGAGATGGTTTTAATGTCATGGCTGATTTGTGTTTATCCAGATAGGGGTTATCCATGAACGCACCCAAAACACATTTGACTTAAATCTAATTGCTCGAACCAGTTAAGTACATAGTTTGAGATCTTTATATGTGTATATATAAATAGCTGTAGTTTCACAAGCTCCTACTATGCTGTCACATGCTACATTCTCTTGTCGTTCACATCGTCAGATGTAAACAATCACAGCAAGCGTAGCCACAGCAAGGCAGAGGATGAAACAGCCCAAGAACTTTTTCCCTCCCATCATAAAAAGTGAAGGTTTGAAGAAGGAAACATTCAGGATCTCATAAATGCTAGTTATGTTTCTACTCACAAATTTCATTTATTTGAGGCAAGAGGCACAAAAGCACACTAAACATAGCCATATGTAAGGATGCAGTTTTGTCTGACAGTCATGTTCAACTTTACAGCCCTCTATTTAAATGTTTATAACAAAAATCATGTTTATTTTGCAGAACAGTTCTAGAGATACTGAACTGTTTTAGTCCAGGACATGTAAAGCTTTATGTGTACATCTCCCAGAATTCCTTTACACTGTTTTAGTTGATGGAGGATTGGCTATATCGGTACTGCATGTGCATGATCAAACCCCCTCATCTACTGTGAGTCATTTAGCATTGCAACTTTAGCAATGATCTGAGTTATTCTTGGAATTAATAAACATTTTTACTCTAAGGCAGTCAATATGACAATGTGGGCAAAAAGAAAACCCATTCTTTATCATACACTGCTGAGGTAAGAAAAAAACAGGTAACAGTTCTAATGTTTCTGTTGCTATAAATAAACCCAGCGACAAAATACATCATTTGTACTGTGAAACATTCACGTGTATTCAAAACACTTCATGGCAGAACATTTCAAGAAAGATTTGGACTTTTGAATCAGCATCAAATCCAGAATGGAGCCGAGTATTTCTGTGGTCACTTAACAGTAACAGAGAACCACAGCTGAGGTGAGCTGTTGGGTAAACTGGTTTTGCATTTATGAGCTGCCTTCACAGACCCCACTGTGTATTTCACTTCCATACTGTGGCTTCTGTCATCTCTCTTCTATTGCTTCCAACATCAACTTTGGTTAAAAAGTATATGATTTTATGGTCCCTTCAAAAATAAACGCTAAAATGTAAAGATATCACTGGTCTTTGTCATCTAAAATATATATAGTCTGCTCCAACCACACTGTATCTCGTTCTTTTTCCCATGTGGTGACTGCTCTTTCTATTCTGATTTTGAATTGGCTGAGTGAATAGATGGAAGGGCATTTCTGTTGTGTGTGTGGTGGGGAGTGTATAGACCATACACATCATATCACAATGCTGATTGTTTTAGCTGAGACCTGTTTCTGCCTGATACATAACCAAAGATGTCACTGGTCTGAAATGGCTTTGACGGTATAAAAAAATGTATATATATATATTCAAACTTCTGAACCTCTGAATTAAGCTAAAATATTTGCTGTAGGATTATAACATATAAAGTAAAGAGCATGTTACCTGAATGTCTGTTACTATTATTACGTCTAATAGCACTGGTGAATACACAAAGTATATTATAAAGTGAATGTAATAGCGATAATAATTAATAATGACCACATAATGATGAGTAGTTTTGTTTCCATGCTTTATTTTATGTTGAAGCACCTTCACAGCTCTTGTATGCATTATGATTATACAGTGAACAATTTTTATTTTCTAATGATTATTTTATTTTACCTATTTTAAATGCATGACCAATAACAAACAGAACTGCAATTAAAAAAATAACATCCTGAACATATTTTCATCTTAAAACACAAATCAATTTTTTAAAACAATGTTTATAATGTAATCATAACACATGTTTATGTTTTTACAGAACTCAGTCTTTGTGTTGGTTGATTTAATAACATGTTTCCTTTTTTATCTTGTCATAAACAAAAACAAATATGGCGGGTAGCACTCACCGCTTCCAAGACCATATGTCCTGTATTTATTCCTGAAACGTTTTTGTATGCATGTCCTTCTAGAAGGTCTGGACAATTGGACTATGTTTTGATTAGTATAATAGACTTATGCCCTACAAAATGCATTCAAAAATTGTGATTATTTTGTAAAAAAAGTAAAATTTTATGTGTATTTAGGAGTGACAGTATGTGATGTTCTATGAATTTGGGGATATATAAATATTTTGTGTGTGGAATTTGGAAAATCTGCAAGATTTTGACAAATTAACATATTTATTATCACTGGGATAACAGACCCAAAACATCCATTTGTTCTTTTTAGACATAGTAATTAAAACAGTGCATATACTGTGTTTAAAAGCTCTTTGTTTATTATTATGATATAAAAAAATGAATATGATTTTTTAAAGATTTTATGCAGAACTCTAGGTAATTCCAAGTGTTAAGAAACTTTTTATGCAACAGTACATAGAGAAACACAGAATAATTTCAGTGCTTGCTTTGTGTCTTTGGTTGGTGATAATAAATACGTTCATTATTTCATGCACAGAAGTCCAGATTTCCAGTATATTGGACACTGAATATTGTATGTTTCCCAGTATACAAAAAAAACAATTAATGTATTATGTCATTTAGTAGAGCGCAGAGAATATGTTTCATAACAAAACATTGTTTGTTTTTAAAGTGTCCAGTTTCAGGACTAAGGAAGTTGTGTTTTTATGCACATGGCTCATGACCTCAACTTTTATCGATTCAGCAACAATATTTTGTATAGAACAGAAAAAAAGGAAGCAAGAAACAACACAGGCAATTGGTTGGCTGAAGACTATCCATTGTAAAGCAGGTGTAAACAGGGTCTAAAAGTACCCTAAAAGAGGGTTCTTTTCAAAAGTGACAAAACAAACGATTCTACACAGCAATGCCAGCCCCTTCTTCCGCTACACAGCACACATAACATGACCTGGCCCCCTGCTCTGCTCTTCTCAAGGTTATCACAGCAAACGCACTCACCCAGAAAATGGACCCAACATTATTCTGATTCCATTTCCTGTATGACTGGGATTTAAATGGAGTCTGTTTGTCTACCTCCCCACCACCCCCACCCACTGCAGCCTTGATCATTTCATGAGACAGCTTTCATGTGTCAATCCTCCCACCATTCAACAGAGTGATACTGCCCAGCTCTAACCAGCAACTGGAGATGCACTATTATCTCCTTATCTCTTTTCCATCTGACACTCCCTCACTGCCTGTCTTTCTGTCACCCAATCATCACTACCCTGTGAAGAATGCCCACAGACATAAATATGTGCTTGCACGTGTGCACACATACACACACACACGGAGCTCTTTGACAAATGAGCAATGATGTGTGAGTATAGTGAGTTGGAGTTTCGGAGTGTGCGTAATATGTCCAGGGACTTCATCATACCTGACAGATCAGTTTTCATACAGGATTAATGATGACAGCCACTCTCAGGGCTGTGATGTTCTCAGCTCCAGCTGAGCTCGTATGCAGAGTGTGTCAAAATGTCAACTGTAGTGCGCACACTTCAAATGCCTTTGCAAAGTTTGACATATATAGGCATTTATCCTTGAGCTTTTAAAAAATATATATTACAACATTTTCTTTCCTCTTACATTAGAGCTGTCAAACGATTAAATTAATTAATCACGATTATTCATGTTTTTTTGTGTACTTATTAATCACTTTTGTCTCATTTGATCAGGGAAATTTTTTTTCTATTTAAAAAGCAGTGTTTTGCTCCAGTCATGTGAAGAATGAAATGTTTTGACTTTTTCAACATATTTAGACATACAGATATCAAATTGTCACTTAAACAGTGTTGACAGATAAAGGTGATATACTTTAACATGTGACACTTTATGTGAATTAACATATTTGCCATCCTTCACATAATTTAAATAAAGAGTAATGCAATTTTCTTATATGGAAAAAGTAAGTACACCCCTCCATATATCACTACTTCAAACGTGTCAAGGTGATCAGGTCAGGTCAGCAATCAGGTGCTAATGATTAGAACACCATTAGAAAATATATCAGAGGAACTTGTCTTCAGATATCTGGTCTGGTTTACTGTTTGCTATTGGAGTGTGTGGTATCATCATGCCTAGATCAAAAAAGCTCTCTGAGGCCTTTAAAAAGAAAGTTGTAGATGCCTATGAGTCTGGGAAGGGGTTTAAGAAGATATCCAAATTATTAGAAATCAATCATTCCACTGTCCTGAAGATCATCTACAAGTGGAGAAGATTTAAAACCAATGCCAACTTGTCCAGGCCAGGCCACCCTAGCAAATGTAACCCAAGTGCAGACTGTGAGATGCTAAGAATCGTCTATAAGAACCCCAAAATTTAAATTTACAGGATCTGCATGTAGCTCTTGCCACTATTGATGTAAAAGTGTATGTATCTACCATTGGAAAATGGAATGGCTCAAAAGGAAGAAATGAAGCATTATAGAATGGCCTAGTCAAGCCCAGATCTAAATCCCATTGAAATGTTGTAGGGGGGATTTGAAACTGGCTGAACATGCAAAAAACCCCTCAAATATTACACAGTTGAAAGAATTCTGCATAAAGGAATAGGCAAAAAATTCTCCCAGTACATGTTAGAAACTGGCAGAGAGTTAGGAAATGCCTACATAAAGTTCTTTCTGCCAAGGGGGACAGTACCAGTTACTAAAGCCAGAGGTGTAATTACTTTTCAAAAGACAAAAACGGAAAATGACATGCAAAGTTTGTATTCTATGACATACGTTTATGGACACATACTGTTTAATTGAAGATCAAATACTGACAAATGTCGAAAAAAAAGAAACATTTCATAGGGTGTACTTCTACATATGGCTGTATATGACTGAACACAAGTTTCATTAGCATGTATTTATAGCTTTAAGCAATTTTGTTTTAATTATTATAATTGTGTGAAAGCAGAGTTCACATGAACCTCAACACAAAAATCACGTGATTTCCATCAGGTGGCCAATTTTCATCACTGACATCCAGTGAGAGCAACAGTGGCTGCGTGTTCCAACCAATAAATGTATATGTCATTATACAGTCAATGGTTAAAACTTCTTTACCATTGTAGCCTCTCGTTCTTGTCTGTAAAGCTCATGGATACACGTTACAGTGGAGACTCTCGATGGTAACTGTAGCTGTTGCTTTTGTGAGCATGCTGCTCATTGATTTATCCTTAGCTCTCCCATAAGCACTGTCCAGTTGAAGTCAAAAGTACTGCTTTAAAAGCCATTTAAAAGATGTATTTGAATGAACTGAAGAGCTACAGTCGCAGATTTTATCATAGCAACTTACACACACGTAAGAAGCTGGTCTCCAGCCTGCACTTCTATGAAAGATCAAACAAGCAAATGTGTTATTGCCATTAGGAAAATTAATGCCACTGAAAGCACTGATTTAAATTTATAACATAACAGAATTGCTTTTTCTGAAGAATGAAAAATTCAGACTTTAGTAATGATATTCAGATGGACGGGTCTTATTGTGCCAAATACATAATATGGTAAATTAATGAATGTCTTTGAACGTTTATCCAGCTCCTCAAAATGCAATTATACACTTTGAAAAACAAAAGTGAAAAAAGTGTTCTGTGGAGCGATGCCATGGAAGAGCCACTTTTGCTTCCCTAAAGAACGTTTTAAGTGGGAGGTTTAAAAGAACCACCTTTGTGAATGAGATGTATGAGAGTGAAGAACCTTTTAAACTTTATAGAACCTCCACATTATTTAAAGACTCTATCCTATGGTTTTGCCTAAAACTGTACATCTAAGCCAAGGCACAATTTTCACAATCTATAAGAAGCACAAAATACTAGAAATTAACAATGACAAAAGGGACAAGCAATGAAACTTTCTCGTTTGCTTACTGTCAGCGACCCAGGGGGCCAGAGGTGTGTCTGCTTATAGTGCAGGAGAAGTCAGTGGGCCTGGTGAACAGCACTTAGCTGGATTTACACACACCATCCTTCTGAGGTCAGCATGGAAGGAGGTGCTCTGTTCCTCTGTAACCGTGGAGACGAGAGCAGCTGCAGTGCGTGGGAGTGCAGCCAGTGATTGTAACCATGGGTGAAGAGTTTAATGGGCGTAACAGCACACCAATTACAGCCCCTCAGTGGCTAATGAATGCTAAAAGGGATGGCGAGGGATTGGCCATGGTGGGAAACATCTAAATATGAGTGTTGCCTCATTTGCAGTTACTCTTTTGAGTAAACTGATGCAGTGTGGAGCTGGGTCTCTGTCCACTGCTACACTGATTCTCTGAGTGAGGGTGCATTGATTACACGGATGGAGAGGCTGCGTGAGCAAGAGCTCAGGTCAGCATACTCTCTCTGGGCTCAGGACTCAGGGCTGGGGCAGGTCCATCTGGAGCCCTGTGTAGTGGTCTGACCTGTGGAAAAGCCCATAGGGGGACTGAGATGCAGTTAAGGAAAGCCTGACTCACTCCCAACATGTAGCCAGCATATGCCGGCATTTACAGGCATGGACATATCCACATAATTCAATTCCAGACTTGATGAGGTCTACATGTGCTGTTCTGAACCAAACTCAGTCATTAAAGGATATCATTATACCACTGAATAGACTTTTCCATTAGCTTAAATTCAGCTTAAGGTTGAGCTGGTCTAATTTCCAATCATGGCTTTTCTTTTGTTTCACAAACATTTTGCTGCCTTAGTAAGGAAAGCACAGAATTTGAATGTAGGTCTAAATGTTGAATCCATCCCACTGACTGATTTGATTACAGCCTAAAAGCAAAATGGCTGTTCATTTACTCAGGCTCCTGTTTTCCACCCTCCCTCACATCTTCACTTTCAGCCTGAAGGCAATTTGTATGGATTACTAAAAGTGGCCTGTCCCTCTGATTTCCTAACAGCCAAACATAAGCAGAACAAAACTCAGGATCAATCATTTAAACAGTTCCAAGATTCAGTGAGTATTTAGTATTCACTTGCTCTTCTCAGAACACAATTATTTTTCATGTCAGTCAATCGCCTCAACCACAGCTTTAAATTATTAACCAAGTTCAGGATCCTGTTTTTTATGCAAATCAGGTTATGTCAAATCATGGGGGAAAAGGAGTAACACCAAATCTTAGAGCCTACCAGAAGATACTCTACGTGTCTAGCATTAGTGAAGTCTTGGTACTGCTGTCAGATGATTAGTTCTGGATCACAAACACCACTCCAACTCATCCCAAAGGTACTGGATGGAGCTCTATGACTCCAGAGAACGCAGTTTCACTGCTCCACAGCCTAATGCTGGGAGGCATTACACAACTTTAGCCAACATTAGTCACTAGGCATGGTGACCTTATGCTCATCTGTGGCTGCTCCAGAGCATCCCATTCTATTGGCAATGCTTTTCTATGGAGATTGATTAAGTTATTTAATTGTGTGAACGCAACTGAATGACTGTGTCAGTAATGGGTGCACCTTAAAATAGCTGTGGTTTGCTAGTTAGAAGTAGTGTCTGGGTACTTTTAGGCATAGATTGTATATACAGCTGTTTGAGCATGTTGGTTTGTATTTACGGTTACTAGGTTTATAGTTGCAGTTCATGGCATTCAACCAAATCCCAAAAGATGTTTTATTCTATTCAGACCCCATGACTGGGAAAGCCACTGAGGAACACTGTCATGTTCATGAAACCAGTTTGAGAGGGCTTTTGCATTGTGACATGATGCATTACCATGCTAGAATTAGCCATTAGAAAATGAGTAAAATTGTGGCCATTAAGAGACGCGCATAGTCAGCAAAATTACTCAAATAGGCTGGGACATTCAAGGTATTACTGATTGGTATTAACAAACCCAAAGTCAAGATGCAGGCTACAGGTGACCAGGCTACATTTTTCCAGTCTTGAACTGTCCAGCTTTGGTGATCCTGCCAAATGAAGTGGTATGTAACTTAATGAGTCTATTAAATGAGCTGCAGGTGTGTGTACTAATTGAGACGTGGAGTCAGGAAGGAGCAGGAGCTGAAATGAGCCTTGTGAGTCTTTCCAGGAAGGAAACATTGTAACCGTTAGATTTTAGCCATTCAAATATAGTTACCAAGTACCGGTCCAAGCATCAAAGGTCCCTAGACAGATCCCAATTGTTTTGCTCAGATTCACACAACATAGCCTTCACCAGGCAAATCAATCTTTCTGGATTTTAGCAGTGTTGACGAAAACAGCTGTAACTTATGAACGCTTTGTCTGGGTCTGATGAAACTTAATATGCTTGCGTGTGAACAGATTCTGAGGGAGCCTGTCAATTTTGGTGATTATCAGTAGGGGGTGTTACAAAAGCAAAGTGGCTGCTTCTCACCATCTGTACATCCAATCAAGCTGAAATTTTGCATGCTGTATCTTTGAGCTTTAAGATTAAAAAAAAAAATGACATGATAATTAGAAAACTGTGGCTGCCATCAGGCAATCAGATTTCAGCAGGCATTTCACAGCCTTAAAGTTGACCAATCAGCATGAAACTTGTGTGTGGGGACTCTCGATTACCCCTTGAAGTTTCAAAAGAATTGACTACTGCAGTTAGTGCTACTCAGTTTTTTTGGACTCTAATCAAGTATTTCATACATCATTACACTTGAGGACCTAATATCATTATCATATATCATTACCCCTATTGAGCTGAGTTGATTTTGAAACTGGGTTCAAATAATGCATTTTAGTGAGCCTAAGAACTTTACAATTACAAGTGCTTTCATAAAATTTACTGTATTTCTTCTATGTTAAATTGAAACCTTTTAAAACTAGTCGTAGGATTTTTATATGATCATTTCAGAATTGGCCTTCAAATAATCTGTGGCATCTATAAGTAAATAATTATTTAAAAATGTTGATTTTTTTGCTCAGCATAGCCATCACATATTAATCAATCATTGACCTGGCCTTGGCAATTCGGAATTAAATAACTAAAACTTGAAAACTTCTAGTTTCATCACCTCCAAAAGATTGGCCTTCAGGGGGTGTGACAACATACAATGAGATTTAAAATTATATTAAAAAAATCCAATTGCCATTACTTTCTTCTTCCTACAGATATATAACAGGTCTCATGTGATTCAGATTTTTTAGCTGAACAACTTTTCAGTTATAATTTATATCAGAAATTAAAATGGTTGTCTGGCATTTTGGTTGTCTGGCATTTTTGATCAGCTCCTAAGCTGATATATGGATGGTTTACTAAGAAGTTGCAGTAGTTGTACTAGGTAGTTCCTGTAGTTGTACAAGTTATTCAATCCTTATGTAGTTCTTTGAAAAATACCTTTGTACTTCTACTTAAATTGTTTTTAGGGAATGCACTTTTACTTGAGTCATTATTTTACCCAAGTATTTATCCTTTTTCTTGAGTATGGGTTTAGGCTACTAAATTCACTAATTAAAAGAAATTAAGGCAGACATGTTCTCTGTTTTCAGGCCTGTTTTCTGTTTCAGTTATTATTGACTGATATTGGGGTTGCCATTCAAATGGGATGTTAGCATGGAAGAACAAGAAAAGAGAAAAAATCTTGCTTGAAATCTTCCACAAAAATCTTCAAATCTAACACAAAAATATAATATTGCACTTTAATAAGGCTCATTTTGTTTATTAATAACAAAAAATAAACAAACTTTGTGAAATATTGGTTATTCTCACTATTGAGGTCTTTATTTTTTTATGTGTTATTGTTGGAGTGAGGGGGGCCTCTAAAGATTCTTGTGCCCAGGGGCCTCCCAAGTCCAAGATTCGTCCCCGGTTTAATGACACCCAAAGGCATTATATAGAGCCTATATACGGAAGGCCGCAGTTCAACTGAGTTCCTCACTGAACTTACCCACTAAGTAAGCTCTAATCAGTCAGCTAGTGACTCTTTTGCCCTCAGGTTAAAAGTACGAGTTTGAGTGTGTGTGTATGTGTGTCTGTGTCTGTGTGTGTTTGTACCAGTGTAGGAGGTGCCTTGGATTAGCTACAGTAAACACACACACACACACACACACAGACACAGACGCATGCACAAGCGCACACACAAACAATCGTAGACGGTAAGCAAAAACACAGGAAGCCCAACGTGCTTAGAATGCAAGTGTTGCGTCTGGGTGACAAAGTATCGACTGGAGGAAGAATTTATTCACTAATGCTTCACAACATGACATTTCACCAGCACGGCAGCAGGTTCAAAGGGTCTGCATCGGAGAAGAAACATCCTTCTGTATTGCCCCAGTATTGACATCATTTCCCCAGGGGTCGGCACATGACAGAGTGGAAGGGACTCAGCTATTGGCATCAGCCGGACTCTGCAGTGAAGCAAAATGAATCCATCATGGGTAACAGGTTTAGTGTTGAACTAGTGTTGTAGTAATAATATTACTGCATGTTTGTTTCTCTGGGTGATATGAGAAAGGTGGGGATTATAGTGTATGTAGAAGGTGAAACTATGACTTGGCAGAGAGGAATATTGCCTTCAGTTTCATCAAATAGTGCAGAAAATGCCAGCTCCAAACCTGCTTTCAGAGCACATGACGTAGGCAATTCTGTCTGGGTCGCATCTTTTCATGGCAAAGTGACATTTCAAAAGTCTCCACTTGAGGGAGATAATGCAGGACATCAGTCGCTTACATGACAGGAAGATTCACAAGCTTAGCCGGAATGGCTATCAATGACACGTCTATTCAGAGAAACATTCAGTGGAACATGTTTTCCACATTGCTCAGTTCATTCTTAATGGCTCCCTGACCTGAATAACTGATTTGTGATCTGTTTGAACCACATCATCACACATGCGTATTGCACATTTAGTCCACCACATGATATAGCTGACTGTATATATTACTGCATTGCTAAGCAAATGCAGTAATCCACTATGCAAAAGCAAAGCTAAAACACATTACGTTCATAAAGAAATGCAAAAAAGCAAAGAAAATCCATTACAAACATTCAAGCTTGAGAGTGCAAACCTCTGTGGAGAACAAAGGCCAAAAGTTGACATGGCTTCCTGTGAGTGATGTTGTAGTTGTTGGCTTTGGGGCTGGAGTGCTGTCACAAATAAAGCATTTTCACGTTGCCCCTGCTGCGCTCCCACGACCTGGGCCCTTGATGTGCCGTTTTGTGTACAATCAGTCAACTGTGGCCAAATCCAGCCCAGCTGGGTTAGTTCTGCAGAGCAGCAGCTCCTCAGCCCTGCTGCCAAGGGCAGAACTACTACCTCTCCCAGAAGAGAGAGGCATGTTGCTTTCCTCCAACAGCAGTGTTTCGGAGCTGTCAGAAGGTTAAGTCTGCATTTCCTCCAACTATCTGCATTGTAATGTGGAGCAGGGTCATGGACTCTCTATCATGTCCAAGCAATGACCAGGAGCAGAACAGGATGGAGAGGGAGGAAGGTTAGTGGGAGAGAGAGAGATAGAGAGAGGTAGATAAATAGATAGATAGATAGATAGAGAGAGAGAGAGAGAGAGAGAGAGAGAGAGAGAGAGAGAGAAATGGTGGATAAATTAATGTTTAGAGATACAAAAGCCTGTAGGGTTAAGTTACCAAGAGATATCATTAACTGTCTGATGGCATACATTTGCAATTGCATGTAGTCCTGATTGTTGTACATTACTATTTCCAAGGCACCAACAATAAAACCAGTGTTGCACAAACATTATTATGCTGTGACTGAATAGTACTTCATTTTAAACCTTCCTTTTCTCAAAAGTCAGTACAATATTAATCCAAAAGGAAAGAACAGTTCCCACTTACTAGCTCCACAATCTCTAATACTCACTAAAATGTTTCTTATGAGCCCTACTGCGGAACTGATGGGACAGATTGAGTAATATTCTGCTGGTTGGTTGTTCATTGATCTCATGCTCAGATGTTTCAAGGTTCACACTTTCTGTCACAGTTCTATCATCCATAACTGCTGTACTCACTAAATGCATTTCTGCAAGTCACCAGAACCGACTGTCTGCTGCATAGAGGCAGACTGGCTGAAACCATCACGCTTTTGGACGTTACTTGTTCTCTCATTGTCAAAAAAAGCACTGGAAGCATGAAATTTAAATTCTGTCTATACTTAATAAATATTTAATAAATACTGCTCATGTAAAAATAGGAGAGATGTTGATGTGATTAGGTCATGTACAGATATGCAAGGGTTGTAGACATTTTTTCATACTGCATAGTGCTTTAGAAATCTTTTTCAGAGCCGTTTTCTAGTTTTTGATTTGCATTCATATGTGCACCAAATATCAGCTCCTCGCACTGTAGCTTCTTGGCTTGCCTTGAGCATGTCCATTAAAATGCCAGTATTCTGAAGCTCAAACTCTGCAAGCATTTCTCATTTGACAAGTGGCAACGTGAACAGAAGCTGTCATGAATGAAGAGCTCGTCAGTACTTCTGTCTCATTTTTCTGTTGTGTGAAAAGCACCTGGGGAGGGTGAGATGGCCTAGGCCTAGGCGAGCACGCTCCCTGCACTGCGAGATAAACCCAAACTCATTTCTGCTCTCGCTCTTACTGCAGGCGGAGTTGGAGTGGAAGAGAGGGACAGATCAGAGAGAAGTCTCTTCACAATCACCTTCACTCTGTTCCGCAATTACCACACTTCTAATCCCCACGAGCTCCAGGCAACCATGAGGGAAACCCATAGAAGGACGTCAGTTCTGAAGATGGGTGAGGTGGCAGGGTGGGGAGGGGGGGTATTCGGGGTCTTTGAGGGAGTGAAAGAAATGATGCGTGAAGTGTACTAAATGACAATGTCAATGACAGGGGCCCTCCGTTTTGGAGCCGCTTTAATCATTCTGCTTTATATTCATCTCACACATAGCAACAGAAACATGAGTCCATGGGGGGAGAAAGTCGTGTCTAGAGGTGCAATCATTGGGTAAATATGTCACTTTTTGCCTGAGTAATTATCTTGTTTAATTATCAGGTGTGTCGTATGTGATTCGCAGGCTGTGAAGTGATCAATTAACAAGCTAAAACCAGTCAGTAGAAAGGCAAGATAAGGCAAGATCTGTCGGAGACGCAAGCATTCTTGCTGCACTGTGAACAGCTCCTCTTAGGAAGCACACTACAAAGCGCAGAGCCAGATCACTGACTAACTCTGGCTTTGTGATGTTATTGTCTAAATGTTGAAACACTGCAGTCCATTTAGATGCATAAAAGGAATTTGTTCGTTGTTAGTGGTAGCTAAATATTTATCTCCCCACATTACGAGCTGGCATTTCAAAACTGTTCTCAATTGCATTCTTTCTGAGTTTTTCCAAAATAAAACTGATGTAAACATCAAGAGGAGGGGACTTGTACAATGGACACATTTTAACCAGCCAGTCAGTTCTGGATGATTAGTCAAAGCAAAAGTGCAGAACCAAAAGGTAAAAAACAGGTGGAAAAAGAAAAAAAAAATAAAATAACAGAAAAGAAACCTGACAAGGATGCGCAAACAAAATCCATCTGGATGGAATTCTGCTAGGTTTGAGCATCACATTTATTACGCCATGTGTGAAAAACAGATTGAGCCAGCAACGGGGTACAGGACTCCGGAATGGCTGTGTGTGGATATGAGCTGCCTCCAACTGGGCAGCCAGCCCTAATTAGATTATCAGAAAAGGCCACACTGACGTCCATTAAATCCTTCATGCGCTCTGTGAGCCGTTTCTCAATGGCTTAAAATGAGTTTGGGTCAAGAGACAAGTAGTGTAAAAACATCAGTACTAGTGTGACAGCTGAAACCCTGAGCATGCCAAGTGCAATCAGAAAGCATACAGCACTGATTAGCATATGGCTTCTCCAATATCCAGAAAAAGCCCTGAACATAAACAGGCTACTGTTCAATTCATTTTTGTGAATTATACACGGTTTGCAGCCCAAAGGTGTAAAGTCTGTGACATACCACTGGCAATGGGCTAGCAATTTATAGATGTTCAATTTATAGATGATCTCCCAGATCGCTTCACATTAGTGCTTGCAAAAGTGAAGTATTACTCATGCAACTGGTATTCATCTTGTTTATTCAACTGAACTTTAATTTCTCTTTTCTATCTAATTATGCTCTTTCAAACAAAGTGTTCCTGAACATTACAAAATCTAACTGAAATCTGTTTATTACTGGCATAAGTAAACTCTGCCCCCAGCAACATGTCCATGCCATATCATGCACATCATGTTTTCTACAGTATCCATTCATCATATACCTTACTGTACGGGTACTGTAACATTACTGTAACTATATTATAATAATACATCAAAACATACAGTATCATCAGCTTTACTTTAAACCAAGTGCCAAAGTACTTATCTGAAGCAGTAACTGACCAACAATCTCCACTGCAATTTAACTTTTTCCATTATAAAAATGTTAAAAGATGCTGGTTGAGCTGCATTAATATCTGTAACCAGGGTAGATGCATTAAGTTTATTCCTAAACTACTTGTAAAACTGGTTAATGTTAATGCTACCTAGCTACCTAATAGCCTGCTAGCTTAATTTGCATAATTTGTACCAACCAAGATATTCCAGTGAGTTCACTAACTTTTGGTCAAATGTGTCATTATATAGCAGTATTTAATATAGAATCATTCACTTTGTAATTATTCTTTTTTTTCAGTATCTGATTAACACCACTATGATAATGATAATTTCAGCTATCTATTTGAAATGTTACGTTACCGCTAAACTAACAGTGGTGTAGATTTGTTTTTGCACATTGGATTTAATACTACTATGATGGCTTTAGCCTAAACACTATCATTTGAAGCTTGTAAGACACGCTTGTTATTTTTTTTTCTCTTTTAGTAAATGCTTCAACTTTAACTGTGAACATTATTAGAGGAGCCTGTTCTATAAAAACAGGCTAACCATTATTTAATGTTTGTAGTTTTGAATAACTAAAATGAAAAAAACACTTACTTTAATAAAAACATATCTTTTTATATTTTTAGAGAATTTGACTCCTTTGTTTTAGTAGGTGCAAATGTACAGAGTGATTTTACATTGTGCTTTTCTACCCCCTCCAGAATGCTCATGTCTATTTTTGAGCAGAGAAGCAGGCCATATGGACAGTTCAGAACCCTTCCAGCATCTAGAACCTTTCATTTCAGTATAGAGAATAGGCATTCAAATTCACATGAGCTTCATCAAAGACAAGAAGAAGTCTTACTGCAGAACTGAAACTTGCAATCAATGGCACCAGAAAGGAAGAGTACTTCAAAATGCACTAGCGCAGAGTTATGGATCGATTTCTGAGAGACTCCAACTCAAAAGGCTACATAACACTTTAAACTAATTGACGTTAAACTGCTAAATATGACAGATAAGCTACATTTCTATTCAATTAATTAGGAAATGATAGTAGAATCAAGAGACAATCAGGAGACCGGTTTAATCAATCCCTGTAATCACATGAATGTGCAACAGCAGCAGAAATAACTTTACCTTTGTCATGTAACTGCCTGAATAAAAATAAACAGGGGCATGTGTAGTGTGCCCGTAAAAGCCCTCACAGTTCCTAAGAAAGCATGACAGCCATTTTGCATCACATAACACGGTGCAGTGTTACATATTACCCAAAATTATCTTCAGCACACAGAAAGCAACAGACAGACAGCACTCAAATGCAACAGAGGAGAAAAAGACAGAGTCCCATAAGATCATATTAGCAGAGTGGACATTAGAAAGTCCATCCTTTGAGGAGTTTGGCTGCATCCTCAAAGGAAAGGCTGCCTTTGCATGCTGTCATTCACTTTAGTGTGAATCTGTTAGCCGCTAAAGCAAAGCAGGATGACTCATGTAACAAGCAAGAAGGCAGAGAGAGACTGGCATTCAGACGGAAGCGCTCCTACTACCATTTAACCTGATTTTTTTCCATCCTCACAAATATAATGCCAAGCAATAAACTGTGCAAGGCAAATGACTAATGGGACAGCTTTATGGCTACACATGAAACTGGATTTTCAGTTGTCCAACATTAGGCTTAATCTGTGCTCAGAAAGATGCTCTGATTCAGAGAGTTGGGCTTGAGATAGAGGTCACTAGGGATGTCATTAAAGGCATGTGTTGATCTTGAAATATTAGTGAGGTATGATTGATGTGCAGCAGCAAGAAAACATAAGAGCAGCTAATTAACATTCTGAAAACTTTTCTCTGATTATTTGCTTTTCCTTAAGGCAGCCTACAGGACTGCAGAATACAACGCATTCCAAAAAATGTAATAAGAATTCTACTGATGAGATGTAAGTGAAATTTTGCCAAGGCCTAGCTGAACACCTGATTACTTCAACCTCAACAGGAGTCTGGTGAGACTGCCCTGTGCTTCAGCTGCAGACTTTGTTATTCTACCCCCCATATGATTTGGATTCAAACGGAGCTCTCCCTCTCTCTCTCTCCCTCTCTCTCTCTCTCTCTCCCTCTCTCTCTCTCTCTCTCTCTCTCTCTCTCTCTCTCTCTCTCTCTAGCTCTCAGCATCCTCACCTCCTCATGCCAGGCTGATTACAGATGAACCTGTTCCACAATGCAATAGTCATCTGCCTGTATGAGTCATCTTACAGTGGATCACTGCTGCAGTTCATGGAACATCTCATTTGGTCCATTGTAACTGCATTAGATGGACTTAGCCTGGATTTGAATAGAGTCAGCACTGGTCAACACTATTAGCTGGCAGGGCAAGTTCTCAATGAACGTATGAGCATGTGAATCAGAAGAGAGGAGACAATCTCCCCTGGGGTCTCGATCTGGACAAGGGGGGGTCATGGGAGTGTGAACATGACAGAAACCCAAACAAAGTTGACTCATAGTGATAATTGTGTGTAATGAAATAACCCTGAGAGCAAACACACATGCATATAGCAATCCTCCTACTATTTTCTAACTGCTACAGCAGTGTGTCACTCACCCATTTGCTTTAGATTTTACTGTGTTTGTAGACAAGTAGGTTGAAAAGGATTAAAAAAAAAAGCTCTAAGATATCTGAATTAGATTCTCATTTTTCTTGATCTACTTTCTGCAGGACCAAAACAAGGGGGCATTCGGACAATGCCTTTTTAAACTCAAGGCACTTCCCGTATTGGCTTAAAAAGAAGCAGGATGTGCTTCTTAGGGGCGGATAATGCATATGATTGACAATAGGCAAACAAAAATATGAAAGATCGAGACTATCAACAAACATTTCGATTTCTAATAATAGACTTAGGTGTGTCATTTTTGAATGCAGATGAAGGTTTAATAAAAAAAACAAATAAAAGAAAAAACAAGAATACTATTCATTGTTGCCAAAACTAGCTTTTCCTCCACGTTGGGGGTGTGACTAGGAATCCACAATCAGTCAGCTGTAAAGAATATATGGTGCCTTTTGTTTGAGCTCAGCACAAAAGTTTCAGATTTTTCAACTTATTTTTTGTGTTGTGCAGGATAATGTAGCACTTTTCAGTCGCAGTGATACAATGGTAAGAACAATGGTAAGAAGTGCATTTGAAAGTTTGAAAAAGTGTCCTATGTATGTGGGAGAATATAATAATTCACAGAGGTTACTGAAAAATAAATCTTTAGGGGCCTATATCCTACATTTTTCTTACATTTTGTATTTTTCCCCTGAAGTTCACTTATAACCTTCGGGTGGTTTCATGAACCAAAAATAGCCATAATTAATTTTAGATGGCCACTTTCAAACCTCTCCTTATCCCTTAGAATTAGGCTGTTTTTGTAACTATAAATTACCTCTGTTCTGACTGCCTGCCCTGTACGATTGTGCCTCATTCAAAAAGTCGTCTGAACTGAAACACTCAGCATGAATGTGCAACACTAAACTGCTGTAGGCTGAATAGGTGGATATAAGTAAATGTGTTGTTTTTTGTGACATCATAAAAACAATGAATTCAAATGACAATGAATTCAAATATGGCCTGTATGGCCTGGGGAGTGAACTTTACTTTTGGAAATTTTAACATTGTTTACATGCTACATCAAACTTATTTTTTATAAAAACAAGGAAAAGTCATTTTCAAATGATATGGTGCTTTAAGATCAGTAACTGAAAAAGCCTCGGTTTCAAGGGGATAACAAAATAAGTCTAGAGTTCCCAGGGTTAATAGAATGATTAATTATTGAAGATAACTATTGCAGTGTTATACTGAGACATTGTAGTTGTCTTACTTATCAGAAGCTTTGTCACTTTATCTGGTCTCCTTGCCCACAGAAATCAACAAATACATATCTACTGGTCCTTAGATGCATACATTTCAGGAAACAGCCCCACCCACCTTTACTTCACTCACTCACACACACACACACACCCGCACACACACACACACACACACACACACACACATGCACACATCCCTCTCACACCTGCCAACCCATCAAACCCTGATCAACAAGCACATACACATGTCCGTAAGCCATGACACACAAAGAAAGTCAGTAAAGGCAGAGGCTGCTTCTGGCTGTTTATGTCTGCATGTCAGCTAGCTGGCTGGACAGCATTCAGCTGTGGTCAACGCACTTCCTCTGTTTTGTGTCTGGGTAATGTCAGCAGGAGATTTTTTTTTTTTACTTCATTGTGTAGAGTGTGTTTTTGTGTATGCATACTGAGATGCAAAAACGAGACCACATTGAAAATCTGTTTTTTTTCATCTGAACCTGGAGATAAACAGAAATTTTAGAATTTAAATCAAAGAAAAGTCATGCCATGTAAAATGAAGTAGACATATTCAGGGTTCTGTGCTATTTCTAGGTCACTATGCAAATATAAGCACATTTGTGACAATGACCATGTTAAGGCTTTTGTACAAAAAGATTTTTTATCTTATCTCTTCCATTGAAGCTCATGCTTAGACAACTCTCAGATAAATATGATTTACTCATCAGAGGTCTTTACACAAACTTGTGGAGTCCATGCCAGCTCAAGTGTATACTGTTATGGAATTCATGTTAAAATTTCAAAAATTCTACTCAAATAGTTGTGCTGATAATAATCTTTAATGAAAAAAAAACGCATTCAATTAAAAAGGAATGCAATACAGAAGCATTTTTACTAGTGGTCTCAGGCTTTTGGACTACTGTGTGTGTGTTTCTTGTTATAAGAATTACTGGCCATCACCAAGGTCAGAGATGACGTAGTAGGGGTATCAGCTAGGCTACTAATCCTGCTGCTATCCATTAGCCCCTCACGTCCCTCTCTGCCTGGCATACCTTTGTATTACTACACACACACACACACACACACACACACACACACACACACATATGAGCATGCATTCAGATACATTAACCCTTTACTGAGGCAAAAGTGGCTATTTTGCTTTTAATCATGTGATTTCTCAATGCTGTTTTTAGAACATGAACCACCAAAGCCAAATATAAATATACTTCACATTTCAGTCACTTTTCATGTTATTCTGATGAAACAAATCAATATTGAGCCATTAGTGATCCGAATTCTGTTCTGAAAGTATGAGATCACCCAGAAACTACCATAGAGCATCAAATAAAGGCAGCACTGTGATTTTTCGTGTGTAGAGATTGAAGCACAAGAAAGTTCCACTTCCACATGCTGAAACAGTTAACTAAGCCCAAAGTGGACATCCCAGCTACTCTGTGGGGCAGATTTTAATTACTTAAATGCGACAAAACCAATGATGCTGAATGGATCACAGATGAGACGTTAGGATACAGCTAGTATTCAGATAAGACTCATTCACTTGTACTAATGAGAGAGTGATAGCATTCTGAGTATACAGAGACAGTATAGTTAAATACACTTCATGATCTGCTCTATTTTGTATCTCAATTTAATTAATGTGTAGAATTACTCTTCTGCAAGAGAAACACATCATACAAACACTGGAAAGCTGATATGCTTGTTGAAGAGTTTTATTTACTAAAGTCCTTTAAAGCATTTGTGAGACTGAGAGCACTTTTGCAGGGATACCTCAAACACTGCATCAGGTGTGGCATTGGTCTTACCTCTGTGATGTCTTCTTATATTTCCTCCTGAAATTAGACAAGAAAAGAAGGATGAAACTCCTTGTTTCAGTTTGTTTTCATGTAAACAGCTACATTGGAATTGATCCATAGGGCTGATTTTTCAGTTGTGGTTTAGTCTTGCTCCTTTACTAAATTGCTCTGTTAAGGAACATTCCGGTGTAAATCCTAAATAGCTCACACTTTATTTATTAACATAAAATTCTGAATCGACAGGATCATTTTGAATTTTGTATATTACGCACATTGTTCAGGAGACATTCTATTAGATCTGAGAGATCACTGATCAGAAAAGTATCTAAAGTCATTGTATAAGAGAGGTAATCAGGTTCTATATGTTAGTGATAAATGCCCAGTTTGTAATTGCTTGGTCTTGACGTTTGTGGCTGGCACATAATTCATGAAAGTGTTCCTTTCACAAAAGACCCTCTCACAAAAGATAAGGCCATTAAACCTATTCCAGCTGATGAACCCTTAAATCCTGCAACTCTTTAAATATGGTACACCATGTGCCCTACACGGATTGAAGAGAGCGTCATTCCTCCTGTGGCCAGACTGCAAGGATAAAATTGGGACATTTATAACATTTTATCACCGCTGTGTATTTACCAGGACTTTTGACCCTGACCGTAAAACTGACATACAATAGATCTAACTGGTGACAGCTTCAGTCTCAAAAACAGGAGCCGAATAAAAGCATGTCAGAGATATACATCAACATACTGACACTATTTTAAAATGCAACTTCTATTACTTGGTAAGAAAACTAATGACTTTTTTATGCATCTACTTGAATGATATGGAACACTTATTATGGTGTGGCGCACTGTAATTGTTTGATAAATAGAAATAAATGTTGAAAGCCACCCTATGATTTTTAAAGTGATTGTGTTTACATAATTTTCTCTTACTAAGGAGATGTATAACATATCTATTACTCATCAGGAGAATGGATAAGCATTATACAACATATTCTATGATCCTATTATTAACAAAAAATTGGATTGGATAGTGAAAATAATGCATCTCATGTGTTTGACTATGGGGAATATAAGGGGCAACCTTAACGGATGAGATAATCACAAAAGGCTACACTTTCTCAATGCACTCTGCGCTCCAAATATTATCACTAATATTAATAGAAGTTGATTTTTTCTGTTTGCCCAGTGACATTATTCCCATCAGTGTCAGAAAGGTGGTCACTCAAATATAGATGATCCCCAATTCTCTGCAATTCATGTCTAATTCATTATGAAGGACAGTTTGATTAGAGGCTTTGCATCTTTAGAATGATCAGAGACATGATTGTGAAGGGAGATTGGCTAATGTGAAACTCAGCTAAACCCTTTAGTAAAGAGACAAAAGTGTCTATGCTTTTTAATCTACTTTCTCTTTTAATGAATTGATTGCCTAATGTAGTTTAGGTATGTAAAGAACATGATCTAAAAGCTGAAAATTGAAAACACATACTTATCATTTTGAGCAAGCAAACATAAATAAGAATATACTTCACACTTCTGTTGTTTTTCATTGTTACTCTGATTAAAAAATCAGTGAGAAGTCCCTAGTAATGCAATTCTATTCTGAAAGTATAACAATACAGGCAGCATTGTGCTTCTTTTATATAGTGACAGAAAACATGGTTGCACCCAAAATACTGAAGCTCAAATTCCACATGCTGATGCAGGTTACTATGCTGAACATGGACATGAATGTGTCCCAACATCTCTGGCGGCAGATTTTAATGAGTTACACAAACCTTGCCAAAGTCCCTGAACAGATTGCTGACGATATGTTTGATAAGACGGGGTTAACCATTCTCTCCTTTTCTGTCTTGTTTTCTTCTCACGCTCTCTCTCTCTCTCTCTCTCTCTCTCTCTCTCTCTCTCTCTCTCTCTCTCTTTTATAAACCCTTCATAAGTTCCACAGTATTGCTAATGGTACAGTGACATTGCTCCTGTCCTGCAGTACACTGGAGACACTATGACACTATGACGTATTGTTATTAAATTTCCTGTAAGAGCTATATAGCCTCTGGGTGTCTCTGGCTCTGTTAATATGTACTTTGCAGACACACTGGAAGTGTGATACATATAAAAGCACTGTAACGTGTGGAAACTATCCCTAGGATTTTACTTTTGTGTGTTAAAATTCCATTTTTCCATTCCATCATTTTCACTGTAACATGAGGGCCAATAGTCTTTCAGTCTTCACCTCTTGAGCTTCTAATCTCTATTAATCTCTATCATACACATGCAAGCATATGCCCACACATACACGTCAGCCTCTAAACTGAGCTTAATGCGCATCCCAGCTCATTTTTCCCTCTGATCATAGCTCTCATCACACTTAAACGTTTACGGCTTTGTGTCTTTCCCCACGACCCTGAGTGTCAACAGCAGGCCCATTTCCCCCGAGCCGCACCAGGGGCACCATAAAATCCCAATAAGCCCAATAAATGTGCTTGGAAAGGGAAATAAACCCAGGCAGAACATGACTTTGCCTTCCTTACACACTTCGCTCTGCTGTCCCGTGGCAGGCCTCAACAAATGCAAGGACAGAAAAGCAATTTGGTGAGGCACGGATGATGGGTTACATTTTACCGCTCCATCAACGTCAGCTTGGCCCTACGACAGTGTTGATGGATCTCGAGATTGCGTCAAACGGTAGCTGCCTGGAGCACCTGCGCACTCGGCCCACTGCTGCTGGGGTTAGTTAACTGTCAGGCCAAGCCAAGTTGTTGTGTATTTATAATGGGGGGGAGGTATCTTTAGTTATAACCAAAGGATTAGCATCCAAAGGGCGAGCCTGGAATACCATGCTGAAGAACGGGATCACACTGGGATCAGTGCTGACTCTGTCACGACACAGAAGCACAAATGCCTGCACAGAGTGCAGCCCCTCTTCCTCCACCAATACACACACACACACAAGTAAAAATACAGATAAATACATTACACCTGGATACAGATCAAAGCATAGTAAATGGGGAGATATACATTATCATTTTACCTGATGCTAAAATTTTAATGGAAATAGAGAACAAACATTTTTCACTGCCCAAAGGTAAATTTGGTTCTATTTTTAATAAATGTTAAATCATCACTGCCAGAATAAAATATCCTAAATAAGTATATTTTCAGAAGAAGGAAACAGAATAATATAAATGAAATTTTCACACAATGTCAAGGGCAGCTGGTATTTCCAAAAAATGATTTTGGTAAGGTTTCCTCTTGTCATTTAGGAAAGTAAGCAGGTGTAATGTGGACATCTCTCACATCCTTTTCACCAGTTCAGTTTACAAGCTTTGCGAGAGCTTGGGGTCAGTGTACCCAAACCATGCAGTGTCGTTCCCTGTTGTTTGCTCTCTTCTGCTACATTACCCTGATTGGTGCCTGAACTTTACCTCCTGATCATATGATAAGATGATGCAGAATTTCTCCTCTTAGCAGTAATCCTATAGAGATCAGTACAACCTCACAGATTACTGCAGGAAATGAAGAATTATGTTCTGTCTGCTTCTCTAGCAGCAAGTTTCTTCTATCAATAATAATTTAAAACACTTCTTGTATTGTAATATTTCAAAACATAAAAGTACATAATTTGAGTGCAAATAAATCTGGAAGTTAGAAACCTGGATTTATGGGTCAGCAAACTAACAAGTTCAGTTTAAAACTCACTTTGCGCAGCTCAACTCTATACTATACTATACTATAATACGCTGGACACTCGAAGTATACATGTACTCATAACTACACTTTTTATTTTATATATTTACATCAGCACATCTCCAAAAAGTGTTTACTTTGTTGTCTGTTTACATCCCTGTGTTTGTTTTCTTTGGAGCATTGCTAAGCAAGTTCTTTGTATGTTCATTTTGAGAGAGGATGTTTGCCCTAAAGGTGACCTCCCAGAACACCCTTGAAAAAGAGGCAGCTATTAAATAAAAACATCTGCTACCATTAACAAAATAAATGAAATAGAAGAGAATTATATTAAACATAAAGTCAAAACGGCTCCAGAAACATTTCTGAACTTTACGAAGAAATATTCCACACAGGACATGAAAGAGCAAACACAATAAGCAGACACACACACACATACATTTGTTTTTATACAAAGTCAGGACTGGGGGTCATACATACATCCCATATACATTTTACATATAACTGTCTTTAAGTAATGAGAATTATCTAAGCCTAACCTTAGTAACAAAAAAAAGAAATGATTTTACTTTTTCAGTTTTCAAAAATTTGCAAAAAGCACTTTACTGAAAAAAATTAACAAATCTTCTTTTTCTCAGATTTTCCAACAAAGTTGGGACATTTCTCCTCTTCCTGAGTATGTATGAAAACATGCACACTCACACACATTCTTGCAGAGAGGGAAAAGTGCAAACAAACTCTACTCACAGTCCTCGCAGTCTCAGCCAGATCTTCTCAATCTGCTCCGGCTGGAGATACTTCAGAGAGTTGTTCTCGAAATCCTCTATCTCCTTGGTGGGTGATTCCATGTCAAAAAAGTCGACCAGGCAAAACGACATGAACGTGGATTATCCGGTGGCCAGCTGCAGCAGAAGTGGTGTGTTGTGTGAAGTTGTGGAGCAGCGCGCGGGCTACAGCCCCCGAGTGAGCCCGGAGTGTATCAGCGTGACAGCTGGAGTCTGTCCCTCATCCCTCCTCTCTCTCTCTCTCTCTCTTCCTCTCTCTCTCTCTCTCTGACTCTCTCTCAGCGTCTGAAGCTCTCTTGGGTAGCCCCTCACTCTGAGGGAGTGCCTGTGTCACCAGCTCTGTGGTCAGGTGCGCAGTGAGAGAGGGGAAGGGCTGTAGGGGGGCCACACACGTTCACACGTACGAATATGAGGCGGGGAGAGGGAAGAGATAGAGAAAGAGAGAGAGGCAAAACAGAGAGATAGTATGTGTGTGTGTGAGAGAGAGAGAGGGAGGGGAGGAGATGCAGGGGATTAGGGGAGTGCTGCTGATCCACGCATCAAAGAGCCACTGCCGCTGCTCTACGCCACAGTCAGCCTGCTGCTATACGTCCAGAGGAGGGACACAATCAATACATACTAAGCTTACAGATGACCTGCAGCTGCTTTTCTGTTGGGGTGAGAGGAAGGAGGGAGGGAGGGAGAGAGAGAGAGAGAGAGAGAGAGAGAGAGAGAGAGACAGAGAGAGAGACTCCTCTATGTGAATAACCATGTCTGAGAGAATGAGTGTGTGAGAGCAGCCGCTGAGTGTGCATGTGTGTGTTGGAACGAGGAAGAGAGAGACACACTGCAGCTCACTGACGCTCTGTTGTGGTGTGAATAGGAGGAGCATCTGTGTGCGTACGCGCATGGTGCACAAATGATTTCCACTATCCTGAATGCAATAACATACGCTCCTCTCAGTCATTACTGTATAATAATAAAAAACTAACATCCAGCACAAGAAAGACGACATGAACCTCCTCCTTAAACAACTGAATAAAGAAATAAACATCTTTCATTAATAATAAACAGTGCAATCATCACAATAAACAATCCTAGTGGAGGGACAATACATCGCTGTCAATTTAAAACCATATTTTGTTTTTATTTTTATTTTTATGCACAATTTGAAAACAGCAGCTGCCCTTGACAATTCATGATGTATCAACTAAAATAGTCCAAAAGTATGTGGAACAAAATCATGCACTAACATGTGCTGAAGTTATGAGTTTTTTCCCTATCCTATAAAGATACAAAGTTTTGGTATGACAACGACGGATAGTGGTGGGAAGTTCCATTTCTTTTACTGAACCAGTTCTTTCAAACTGTTCGTTTCAATGAATCTCATGTCTGATTTAATATTTTTGTGCTGGGGCCGGTGCTGTGGAGCGAACTGACTCCAGATGATTCTCCATTAACACAGGGGTTACAGCCAAATAGAAGCCTAGAAACAGAGGTTCGCTGTTATATTCTTTGCAACTGGACTATGTTCTGTCCTCATTAAAGTAGGCCGACCAGTTCAGCAGCTAACTAATATGTTAACAAGCTAACAGGCCAACAGTATACAAAGATAAGACTTACATTAAAAAATAGGATTCTTTGTAAAATTCCAACATATAAAGTTGAAAAAAATGTATCTGGACATCTGCTCAGCTTCAGATATCTGTGTTTAACCCTAAATGCTAATGCATTGCAACTACCACTCTACCACTCAGTATAAAACAGAAAGTTAACAAAACAACTATATAGAATATCCTATGATTTAGTTCATGTTCACATTTCTATTATCAGCCTGACATACATGACAAGGTAAAAAAGCTCTATAGGATCAGCTCTGACTGTCTGAATGAGTTATATTGAGTCGAACATTTGACTCAACATAATGAGGTTTGGCTCAGCCTGGAACTGTTGTAGTAGCTTTCAGGTTCATCTCATGAACCAGTTTTGGTTATTTTGGCTCAGTGAGTCTGACTCAGCTGGCTCACAGCAGAAACACATACCAATGAGTTACAGACTACTGAGGGAACACATAAGAAATTCAAAGGAGTAATTCCTAATATCTTTCGAATCATTTTGAGTGATTCACTGAAAAGAACTGGTCCAAAAGAACAATTTGTATGGATCAGTACAATAACTTAACAATATAATAATATAATAATATAATATAATAATACAGAACAATATGGGTTTAAACAATTGCTTAAATGGCAGCAACTACTCTTACTCTTACATGTTTCAGGAAACATGTAGCAAATGAAGCACTAAGCTATCAATAACATGATGCTCATCTGAAAGTGGCTGAGACAAGAAGAGCGGCTCCGAATGGCCCCATAATTGCATCAGATAGAGCCGCTGATATGTCAGTGTGATGACTCCAAAGGAATTAAAAGAACCAGTGAGGCTCCATTAGCGCCATGTGCTTGGCCCTCGTTTCCGAGCACAGAGCAGGGCTTTGTTATGATTCTCCTCTGTCAGGAAATTGGACGGCCTTATCGGTAATAGCGGGAATCAAAACGTTACTCTACTCCGGATGATCCAGAAAGTTTTTTCCATGGCAGAGATGAGGAGGATGAGAGTCCACTGGGCCTTCAGCTGTGTGGAGTGTTTACCCTGCCTCTGTCCTTCTGCTCTAGCTCAACTCAGCTTCTCTCAGCAGAGCTACAGTGCTCCTCACAGTGACCTGCCTGACCAGCTGAAGAAACAGGGCAGTGAGCACTAGTGAGAGACACTGACATCATAGCCTTAAGTGTCTCCCTGAGCCTGTATGATATGTTTTATTTTGCCTCAATGTTGCGTCCATTTTTAGCCAATTATGAAGATTTTGGAAGGCTGCCTATCATTACTGTCATAGGAAAAACTTATATTTTAAGAACACGTCACATCTCTGACACCGATTGTGTGATTAGAAAACAAATCTGTGTCGAAAATCTGAAGTCACTGCTCATATTAAAGGCCATATTTCTTGTGATCATGTGATGTCAAATAAACCAACACATTCACATATACAGTGGAGTCAAGATGTCTAAGACCACATTGAAAATCTGGTATTTTTTCCTATTCAAAACTGGAAATAGCAGAAAGCAAAAAGAATCTTGAAAAATTTAAAACAAAGAAATGTCCCTATTCAAACTGAAGTAAATTTGTTACACTGACCATGTTACAACCTTTGTACAAGAAGGTCAGTTTTTTTTTGTTTTTTTTTATCTTATTCCGTCCATTAAAACGTGTCCAGATGACTCTCAGGTAGATTTGATCTACCAGATATCAGAAGTGTCTGCAAAAACATATGGAGTTCTTGCCAGCTCCAGTGTCATTAAAGCAAAAGAGGGACATATCAAATGTGCAAAGTTTCCTTTTTTTACAATTTTTTTTCCCAATTGTCTCCCCAGTTGAGACGTACCTAACTCCACACACTAGTTAGGACTCCCCAGTCACATGATACCATCAGCAGGTCAAATACTAGCAGAGGCTTCCTCCGAGACCCGTGAAGTGCCACCGCATCTTTTCAAACTGTTGCTTTACGCAACGTCATCGGACAGCTGAATGCACCCGGAGGAAAGTGCCAAATGACAGTTCTGTTATGTCAGCGAAAAGGCGCCTGCGCTGGCTAGCATCGTACCTTCACATTCATTTCACTCAAATTGGTATGCAGATGATGTCATTTGTAAAGAAAAACTTTATATTGAAGGCATGTAAAATGTAAAAGCACATTCACCGGTGGTCTCGGACTTTTGGATGTTACTGTACAAGAAAAATGTAGGCTATATGCCATTTAAATAACAAAAAGCTGGTTTGGGTTAAACTAACACAATAAATGTGCTGTTTTTAATGAGACACACTACAGATCATTTTTAACCTGTCTATAACGTCATTATTATAACTTAAGAAAAAAATTATGTAATTTTCTTTTACTGTCACAAAATGTCACGTGTAAAATGCAATGGACAGCTGGCATTTTCAAACGCCATTAAAAAAATATAGTTTTAAGGTTTGATGACAATGATGATATACTATACTTTAGGTCGTGTTTCTTCAATCTACTCCAGACTCTCACACACAAATCAGAGCAACTACGATATACTCCTCTTTTCTGACATGCCATACATTTTGATTGTGATGGATAAGATGAATCAGTTATTATGTCACTGTCGAGTTCATAAAAAAATAAATGTCCTAGATTCTTGAGAAACCCCACAACACTATGCATTCCAATACACTTTGACTGACAATAACCTCTGGCTGCTCATGTGCTTCTCATTCAGTAATTAACTGAGAAATGTACAGTGTTTGATGATGTCATACCAAAACAACTTGTCTCCCATTCTTTCACTTTGTTGAATTGAAAAGGTGAGGGTTTAGCATCCTGAGTATATCATAGTTCAACTGGTCAATTAACCTGTTCCTAGACTGGCACAAGTAAGATTGTTTCCATATATTTACTTTGTCTTAGCTTTTATGGACAAAGGCACATTTTATTCAATATTTCTTTAAATAATTTTTTAAATATATTTTTAGAGCCACCCTCTGTTAGCTCTTGTTTGTTTCTAGCTCGGGCCAGGGCTCACATCAAAGCCATGTTCCCTCCATTTTTCTCTTGTCAAAACAAATAAGCTCTGCATGTTGGCTTGGACACTGCGGTTGCGCAGGTTGGTCTGAGGTTGCAGCAACGCGTCATCTACCCTTATGCTGCACGTAATGCCTAGATGAGTGTGGAACACTGAGCATAGAAATCCCCAATGGGCAAAAAAGCTTTGCAATTTCTCAGCTTTCGCACAGTTCCCCTCCTGTCTGCTGCCTCGTGAGCTGCGCACTGACCATGCACATATCCGTGATTGATGGCTTTCATGGGTGATTAACAAGATGGCAAGAACTGAGTAGGGTTTCTAGAAAATCTAAGTCTGTGTTCACTTTACTGACATGAGACATACACAGATGTTGCTTTTTGTGACTATTATTTCTCCTCTTCGTCTTCACAGACACATCCATGTAGATATATTATAGTCTCTTCAGCTGAAAATTTCTATCTTAAAGGACCCATAATCAACGTTTTAGTCTTCATTTCTTTCCCTAAAGCCCATGTGGAAAATGTGTGTGCCAAAAACACTCATCATTCCAAAATGAATGGGCAGCTAAATCTGCAGGCTGAATGGGCTATCATATATATATATATGTGACATCACAACCATAATGAATTCAAAACAGACTGTTTTTTTGCAGCTAAATTTCCATGTAAGAACTGTTTTGAGACTTACATAGTACATCAAAAACTTTCATTTCACACTTTCATTCCAAAATGAGAAACATTCTGTTTTCCCATGACATGGGCCCTTTAAATGAGTATAATTTCTGTTCTGAGTTTGAAGTCAATTCTGAGTGCATTTCTTATATTGTGCCTGTTTCGGGAGCCTGGTCGAACACTGATAAGGACTCTGTTTCTCGACCTCTCACACCTCAAGCTAAAACAAAACCTGAGCAAACAGAATGAAAAACGTAGTGCTGCTACTGGCAGAAAGGAAAGTGTGTAAAATGAGTGCTGAGAGTGACATGTAACCTAGAAAGGTTGAAACACCCACTCCTCCTCCCATAAGCCAACCAACCCCCCCCGACACTTTTTTTTTTTTTCTGGGTGACTCAGTTTGGCCCTTTTTCAATTAGTTGATGTGGAGAGAGGGATGAAGCTATGGGCCAAACACAAAGAGAGTAAGCCTCTATCCCATCTCTTTCAAGTGTCACAGGACTCACTCCCCTTCTACCATCATACCACTCTCTGCCTCTTTCTTCTTTATCATTCCCTCCATCTCTCTGTGTTTGCTCCAGCCTCTCTCTCCAACATCCCCACTACACACAGGACAGCAGATCTCAGATTAGTGCAGAACCTAAATTACTGATGGATGATATATTGTCTATATACCGATATTGGTGTGACACAACAAAACTGATTAAAATGCAACGTATGCCATTTGCTGGGTGCTTAAGATTGTTTTGGAAAAACATAATATCTAAATAATTGTAATCATCAGTAGTAAAGAGGTTTTTAGAAACAAAATATGGTCGCTGGATTGAAAAAATGTTTATAAGTTTGTGTGCTGATCTGTAGTTGGTCATTTTGCCTGCCAAAATTACCCTTTCCTGTCATTATAAGTGGTCCTGGTCGATGTTGTGGTCCTTGCCAATGCTGAGTGATGAGGGCCCAGACTCTGGCAATACAGGTTTAGATAAGATATATACTACATTTTTTTCAGTTGGTAATGAAAAATCAATCTATGAATTTCAAATACTATTTTACTAGTCGACTGAGTAGCTGCACAACAAGTAGTCAGTCGATAGCTGCAGCTCGTCAGTGCCAGGTTACAGAGAGGTGAATAAGGCAGAGATGCAGCCAGAGTGCCAATATTGGGAGATTTTTATAGAATGCTTCTCAGCCAATCACACCACTCTAAGTCAAAAATAAAAGTGGAATAATACAGGGTAGCCAATCAGAACAGGGGCAATTTGCATATATTTCAGTTTTTAAGACACATTAACAAAAACAGCCTGTTTAATTCTAAGGGATAAAGACAGATTGGAAGCAGTAAAATGGTAAAAAATGTGGTGAAAATGTGCTATATGTTGTATGATATATGTTTTAGATGCATATTAACATGCACCTGTTCTAAGTGGACATCATATAGTCTGCTATCTTCTTGAAACTCTGATACATTTTGAAAACAAATTGATAGTGGTGTTTTTTACTAGTGCAATGGAATTTTTTCAGTACCACCCAGCCGCACTAGTTCAGGGTGATAGAAAAGCAATGCCTTAAAGCTGGGTTCATGCTGTGTATTGGAAGAGGTGGGAGTGCCATACAGATCCACATCACAGATGTTTCATTTGAGCTTCGAGCTAGCTCTGGTATAGCCAACCTGCTTTTCCCCTCCACTGTTAATTTCTCATCCCCTTTCAGAGGATTACCCTCCACACTCTCTCACACCTCCAACTGAGAGAGACTTTGTGGGTATGTGTGTTTGTGTGTGTAAGTGTGTAAGTGTACGCTCTCAGTCTGTGCAGTCCTTGGGGCTTATCTGAGGGGTAAAGGGGGTGACTGAGGGAAATCAATTGAAATGAGATTCAGATCGAGGGCTGAGCCGTGAGCAATTCAATTAACAGCAGGAGACGCGCGCCACGTTTCCAACGCATGCTCCTCAAATAGATCCTGACAGAGGTAGGCCCACAGCCCACAACACAGCTCCAGCTGCATGACACTTACTGCCATCCCCTCTGTCTCCAAACAAATCAGCTGCTCCCTATGCTAGGCCTATTCATCTTCATCAGAGGATGAAAGCACAGAGCTTATGCCTAATCCTACAGGTTTAATACCAAACAACCTTACTGCAAGCCATGACAAGGTAAGTAAATCCTCATACAGATAATTTTATATTTAATATCAGGATGGCTTACTTTGTGTAGATACTGTGCATGTATTGTCATGTTGAAAACAAATTCTGATAATATAGAAAGAGCTCATCCAATGCAGAGCTGTTCTTCAGTGTGAACGACTAAAAAAAGTCCAAAAAGTGCATGGCACTTTTAAAATTCTTCTAAAATACATGTAATTGCTCCTATAAAGCGCAGCCAGTTCTTTCCTAGTTCTCTCAGTTTTCCCCACCCTTAGTTGAGCTTTGGGGAAAATGCATTTAGAAAGCCTGCCTAACTCTTACATACGACCAGTGTAGGCTGATACTTTTTAGGTCTGTAGAACGGCTTTAGTAGTGTAGTATGGGACTAATTAATCTACATATACGTCAGATAAAGCTTAAAACGTTCATATATCCTCTGTCATTAGATTACTGGGTGCTCACTTATGTTGTGATTAATTAAACTTAACTAACAAGTAGGATTACTAACATGGACATACACTGCTTTTAAAACTAAGACCAAAAACCCATTAGGAAATCATACCATTTTATTGTGTCCTTCATGAAAAGCACCATTCTTGCACTTTTTTCTTGTGGTAACCTCCGCAAATTAGTAATTAAAGCAAGATACTCCAGTAATTTTATGGACTTTTTCATTTTTGGTCATATAATCATGCCAACTGTGTGCTTTATTATATTTTCTGATAAGCACAAACTTTTCTAGTGCATACCCTCATTTATTTCTGATGCACTCTCAGTGACTTTATGGAACCAGGCCTACTCTAAAGTCCTCTGAAGAAAAAACTTCTCGAAAGTTCTGCAACTGACAGTTATAAGGGCCTCATCTACAAAATATTTCAAGAAGTGATGTCTGACTAAGCAAAGTCACTTACAGAAGCAGTTAACATCAAGGAACTCACTGCAGGATTTGGGTTATGTCCCTCCATTTCTTGCATCATATAAATAATTGAATATGACGGAGCCTACGGTGTTCAATGCATCTAAATCAATGCTCGCATTTTGTTCTTGTGCCCTGCATGTCATGTGGAATGTGTTATGTACTAAATTATTAAAATTTTGCCCAAAACAAACACATACAGATGGGTGTGCAAGTATTTGGACAGTGACACAATTTTTGAGATTTTGCCTCTGTACACTACCACAATGGATTTGAACTGAAGCAGTCAGTATATGACTGAAGTGTAGACTTTCAGCTTCAATTCAAGAGATGTAACAAAAATATTACATTAACTGTTTAGGAATACGGCCATTTTTTATTTTTTTTTCCTTCCATTTTCACAGGCTCAAAAGTAACTGGACAAACTAACATTTAATGATAATTAACATAATTTGCAGATAAAGAGTGCCTGAAGTCTGGAACCCATCAACATCACCAAATGCTGAGTTTCCTGCCTTGGGATGCTTTGCCATGCGTTTACTGCAGCCGCCTTCAGTTGCTGCTTGTTTGGGGGTCTGTCTGCCTTTAGTTTTGTCTTCAGTAAATGAAAAGCATGCTCAAATGGGCTGATGTCAGGAGATGACATATCAAAAATTTCATACATTCTTAAAAAAAAAGAAAAAGAATACACTAAGAGGCCTAGAAAGACCATGGAAGACAACTAAAGTGGATGATCTCAGAATTCTTTCCATGGTGAAGAAAAACTCCTTCCAGTGGTGTCGGACCGCAGATAATGACGGACTTGACTATCCAGGGCTCTCCCTGCACCAGGGAGTAATAAGCACAAGCTGATAAACAAGCACAAGCTGATAAACAAGCACAGAATTGTATTCAATGCAACAAGTAAGTATTTTTTGTAATTCTGCAATTACAACCCAGTGGAGTTAGCCTCAGCCCAGCAGCTAACCTGTAAAACAGTTTTGAATAAAGGCCAAGTTTAAGTTTAGTTTTCACTGAACTACAGCAAGAATAATTATTCAGAGCACAATTACCTTACTGATTGTAAGCTGTTTATCCCTTAAATGCATATAAAATAACCTCATAAAGAAACACACCATAATAATACATTAGATTTTTTTCCTTTCCCTTAATTTCTCGCTAGGGGCAGAGGGGGCTTGTGCACACTACTGGGCCCAAAATGCCCCAGACCCCTTCACAACTTACAGTCAAGTCAAAGACATTCTAGAGATTGTTGTCGTATCATTATTAAGCCGTATCAATTATCAGGTCTACAATTAAGAGATGCCTTCATGAATGTAAACATAAAGGTTTTACTTCAAGATGCAAACCACTGGCAGAAATGCCAGGTTTGACCTTGCTAGAGAACATCTAAAAAAGCCTGTCCAGTTCTGGAACTAGGTTCTCTGGAAACCAAGATTAATTTGTACCAGTGATGGGAAGAGAAAAGTATGGAGAAGGAAGGAAAGCACTCATGAGCCAAAGCATACCATATCATCTGTCAAGCATGGTGGAGGCAGAGCTGTGGCCCGGGAATGTATGGCTGCCAAAGGAACTGGGTCACTGGTGTAAATTGATGTGACTGCTGATAGAGGTAGCAGGATAAATTCTGAAGTGTATACAGCTTTACTTTCTGCTCTGATTCAGTCAGATGCTGCAAAACTGATAGGATGACGTTTCACAGTACAGATGGACATTGACACAAACCAGACAGGAAAAGCAACCCATAAGCTTCTTAAGGCAAAAGAAATGGAATGTTCCTAAATGGCGAATCACGTAAATTCAGTCACCTGAACCTCCAGTACGTTGTTTGCAGTCACGTGATTCCGATGACACGGGAATTCCAAATGGAAGGCAGGAAGTGAAAATCAGAATTGATGAGATGCAGGCAAGCTGTGCTAGTTTACACGAGATTACAAGAGAAAGGTATGAACAGGACATAACATTTGTTGGACGTTATGATGAGGCACGATTTTTCAACTGAATTGAAAGATTTGCCTGCTAACGAGGCAGCAGACATAAGCATACTCAAGAAAACAAATGAAAGCATACAAAAGTACAGAGGCATACAACTTCATAAGACTGAAGTTGGCTTGCTTGTCGTCAGCCTCCTATTCAGAATTTCTCATTCAACCTTAAATAGTGCATCAGTTATTATTATAATGCCTGAAGCACCAGACTGTGTTGCCTGTAGCTTTAGTTTTAAATCTATCACCAGCTCATGCCCTCAGATGTAAAGTCATGTTTGCTGGTGTTTTTGAGTCAATTACTTCAATTCCTTGTGGTTTCTTGATTGATTTGAGCAACCATAAACAATACAAACCATAGGCAATCTGAGAGCTTGTGACAGTGCTTCCTATGTAAAAAATAACTTCCTGCCCTCTAGCTGCAGTTAACACCACAAGAATGCAGTGACATTACATCCTATGCAAATAGGCTGTTGAGCACGCGTTTTACTTACTGAAGACAAAACTGAAAGCAGAAAGACCCACAAACAAGCAGCAACTGAAAGTGGCTGCAGTAAAAACCTGGCAAATCATCTCGAGGGAGGAAACCCGACATTTGGTAATGTCCATGGGTTCCAGACTTCAGACTGCCAAGGAGCTGCATCCAAGTATTAAAAATAATCCTTGCATTTATAATTATGTTAGTTTGTCTAATTACTTATGAGCCTGTGAAAATGGAGGAACTATGTAAAAATTCCAAAAGGAATTGTTAATACAATATTTTTGTTATTTCCTATTAATATTACCAGTATTTTTAATGTCTACACTTCAATCACATCTTGACTGCTTCATTTCAAAGCCATTGTGGTGGTGTTCAGGGGCAAAATTATAAAAATTGTGTCACTGTTCAAATACATATACACTCAACTGTAGGTAGAAAATGAATAGCATCAATGAAGGCCATGAATATTTGAAACAGAACATAGCAACGAGTATGTAAAAACATTTTTAAAAAGAGTGAAATAAACAAATAGCTATAGCCACCACAGTTCTCTTCAACAATTCATAGTGAACAGTGGTGGAGTGAGAGTTAGAGAGAAGGGAAAGAGAAAGAGAGAGAGTGAGAGAGAGAGAGAGAGAGAGAGAGAGAGAGAGAGAGAGAGAAACTCTGTGTTGATGTACAGCATATGACCTTATTTTTTTAAGAGTCAGTTAGACAGCTCTTGACCAGTGGTGTTGTGTTAGCCATTTTTGTTGTCCACTAGGGACAAAGCCACACTGTTCACAAGCCTCAGTGCAGACAGTTACACACACACACACACACACACACACACACACACACACACACACACACACAGATGCCCATGTCTGTCCATACCAGAACGTCCTCTGACACCACATGCTAAACAACTGGGCTGATAGTTCAGCCTTTCTCTCATCCTAATTGATCTAATATGCAGTGTGGCGATTTTAGCTGAATCGTGCTGGGAAATCTGCACATCTATTTTTAGACCTGTTCTCTTTGACAAACAGAGACTGATGCACACATACTGAGGGAGAGAGAGAGAGAGAGAGAGAGAGAGAGAGAGAGAGAGAGAGAGAGAGAGAGAGAGAGAGAGAGAGAGAGAGAGAGAGAGAGAGAGAGAGAGAGAGGGCAAAGAAATACAGTCTATGTGCATTATTAATCAGCTGTGCTGGCATATCTAATCTAGCAGTTCCTGGTCCGCCTCTTCAGATTGATGACCAACCATACTATTCTCTGTTCATTAAAAAATAACTCATATTGCTCACTGACTGAAACCAAATCTCAGATATTACACAGGAGAATCCACATCTATTACACGATTGGTGGAAGCACAATGAATAGCAGCATTATAGCACAGCAATCCATTATCATATATCAAGTAGAATACTGTCACACACATCCATAAATTTCAGTTCCAAACCTTGAAACATAATCACATAAAATGTTGCTCATTCATGTAGAAACTTTCAAAAAGGTCCTTGAAAGGAAAATAGGGAATGCAGCTACTCATTAAATCAGACAACAAGAAAAAGTTAAGCATGGCTACTGAAGTGTGATCCCTTTTGTATGTGTTTGAACCAAAGGAGAGAAAGGTAGACCTTCTACAACAAAAAGTCTAGGAGTGAACAAGCTTCTCTCAGTGCCAAACTTCAGTCAGTACAGCGATGAAACTAGCAGGTCATTATGTATACAATTCTAACAGGATGCTGAATACTGATAAGACTTGTTCCACTTATTCTTCCTCCCTATGCCATGATACAGAACCCAAGGGCATGGCAGAACCTGAAGGTAAGAGTAAAAACCTAGACTGGACAAGCTAATTAACGTCCAGCAGGCTCATGTATTATTGAATTTTTAATCCCACCCTAATGCCTGCAGTCAACTCAGAGCTGGACGGTTCGGATGTCTAAAAGGGGCACGGTCGTATTGAGTGACAAAACCCACCTCTCAAGCCCCGCAACCTCTTGCCTCGTGCATTTGCAGGTCAGGGAAATTAATACCCTCCGGGGTCCCCTTTACAAAACAAAGACGAGATGAACAAAGCATGGAAAAGAAAGGATGATATCTCTTACAAGTGATTAATTGCCCTCACTTCACTGAGTGCCTTTCAATACTTTGAATTTTAATGGATGAGCGACTTTCCAGTTGACAGATTTAGCTGAGCATGGCAAAGCTCATTTAGGTTAACTGAAAATAAGCCTGCATCACATGTTCTCAGAAAGTATTCAGATAAATGAATAATACTAATCTCATGTAAAAAAAAAAAAAAGTCTTTGGCCCTGTCACGAATACATCCTCTCTCCAGCACGTCAACTGGGGCCATTCAGAGGAACATTACTGTTCTGACAGCATGTTTGTCCTGGCAGTCTATGAGATAATACAATCAGTTCATGAGGTCGTGCCTGTGGCTGTACGCTGGGCCTCGATCGTTAAGTGCCAGCACACAGCTCACTAACTACAGCCTTGAAGCTAAACATAACACTCATCCAAGCCAAGTACATCCCATGAGAGCAATCGGAACATAGCTCAAATTCAGATGTAGACATATGCCCTAAAACATGCACATGATCAAAGCATTTCTCACTTACTAGCAGGCTGTATTCAGTCCAGAATATGACTGATCATGGCAGTGTCTTAACTGACTTCATAAGCACTGTTTTTTTTCCTCACATATTGCATGAAAATCAATAAAAAATATTTTAATAATAATAACAGTTTTGGGAGTTCATTGTGAGAAGCATATTAAAATACAGCATTATACATGAATGATAGCATAACAATTATCATAACACTAGCGCTGTTTGAACTAAGACATAGAGAAGGACGTCTGACAGGAATAAAAAGTACAATATTAATTATATTTGGCCTTGGCAAGGAAATAATCAAGAACTAATTCTAAATAAACTAACATAGCTGACAGACTGTGGCTGGCTAAGTTGTCCCTGATTCTCCTGTTAAGTTTCAGGTTTAGAATACGAAATTTGGTACATAGCCCTTCTTTTTTTGTTGCCAGCTACGTTGTTAACTAGCAAGGTAGTGGAGTAAACTAACTCACTAACTAACTAAGTTACATCAGCAGTAACAGATTGCAATGGTAGTTTGGCTCAAAAAGCCTAGATGAACATAGCAAAAACGGAATGTTTTAGGGTTTTGAAATATGAAGCATTTTAAAGTATTTTAACCAGTCCGCCATTCAGGTTTTGAAAAAAAAAGTGCAAAATCACAATGATTTCTGGGCAAGTTCTGCTACTGAAGTTTACGTTTACGTTGACTTCATCCCTCACCCATCCAAGGGTTCATCTAACTTCATTTGAGCTGATATAGTAATGTAATGGCCCTTAAGATGCTGCCTTAGCGAGAGGAAAGGGAAAATGGCACGAACAGGTCGACAAGGGCCTGCTAGATTCGACTGTCAGGGCTTGACTGTCTGGTTTATCCTAATGTCCCTACAGAACTCAGCGTTTGCAAGTACTAAAAGATGAGAGGATGCAGTAATTTTAGAGCACCCCCTCCCTGCAGAACTGCATGGGCTATCAGTTTTTCCCTCCCCTCAGTGGCTGTGTGTTGCTTCAGCACTGCATGTGGCGCTCTCTTGCCGTCTGCCTCTGTCTAGTTAGCTTCAGAGTTCACGCAGCATTTGCATTGCAAACAAGCTAAGGGTGCTAACACAGGGAGCATGGTAGCCCCTTGCTGCTTCTGTCAGGCTGCCACTGCATGAACGCCCTTGTCCGTGTCCTACCTGTCAATGGATGATGTGGCTGGTGATAACCCCCTCAAGCGTGTGTTTGTCCAATGGAATGGAGTGGTTGTTGGCGAGGGTGCCTTTTCGCTCATTTGGCCCAGGCATTATGCTTTCCACCTTTGAAAGAGCTCCACAGGCATGCTAATGTGTCTGTGTTTTCATAGGGAATCCACCGTATCGCCAACATAATTGAGTGGCAGGCCAGAGGACATTTCTATAATGAGAGAGAGCTCTGTGTGTGCTAGCAGGAGAGGGTTACAATTTTTTTTTTCATATATGTAATATGGTGATAGTATTATACATACTTACGGTCAGATGTACAATTATGTATGTGATGGTGGCTTAATAAATATAGCCTAAGTTTGTAGCATTACTCAAATACAGCTATTTAGGTACACAGCAATGCAAAGTTCAGTATTTTATCTCTTTATCCAGCTTATTCTTCCGCACATGATGATTTAAGTGACTTCAAGACAGAACCAGCGAAATGTGGAACAGACAATGCAAATGCTTAAATGCTTATAACAGCGATTCATGGTTTCAGATTAAATATGAATGTAAATAGTATCATTATAGGGAGACTTGAATGCTTGTATGTCAATGTGTGTAATCAATCTATTAACAGAAACACACACACATACACACACACACATCATGATATTTATGGCAAACACTAAAAACTGGCTGCAAAGTGTACACTGTCCCAAAATTTCATATATTATTTATTAGGACATAAAAAGATAACATAAGGTGACTTTCTTTGACTTTACTAAAAACAGTAATAAATGTCATTTCCATTCCACAACCAGCCAATTTAGCCACAATCTCGAAATACTGTGGTCACATGAAAAATAAGGTGGATCACAGACTTACATTTCTGGGGGGACTGTATACAGCCATGGCAGGGGGTGGGGGATAGGGGGCAGTAAGCAAGTATTAAAGCCCACACATCACTACAGTGAGGATGACTACCATCACTAGCCAACATCATTGCAGCTACATCTGTATCTAAAATGACCCACCCACTACCATAAGAGAAAAACATTTTGAATATTAAATAAAACGCACAACTGCTTCCTTTACATTTGACTGGCTAACGTTGTTAGCTACTAAATTAACCTATAGCTTACCACAGCGGGTAAAGCCTAATTAACCTACATAACATATTCCTACTTTTTAACAGGGCTGCAGTTTTCTCGTTTTTTTTCACAGAATTGAACATTGTTTTCTTTGCCACGATCAAGTACTACTACTCACTAACTAGGTAAGTAGCCTATTGGAAGTACCGCAGCTCAGCTAGGCTCTCAGTGGAGTGAGTTAATGCTGTGTTTGCATGTTGGAATTTAAGTAAAAACATCGTTTTGTGCCTTTTTGCATGACTGATGGTGACCTGTATCTGTGTAAAAGGTGCCAGGGTGGTGACATCCACCAAAAATTTGTGTTCAACTCAGAAGAGCTTTGTCAATCTCTTTTATTTATTTAAGTCATGAGCATGAAAGTAAATGCACTTGTAGCCTCACATTCTGTAATATTTTCATTGGAACTTTTTTATAATGACCAAAAATCATATTTATATAAAACCCCTGTCATCTGATTCATTATCTACTTATCAAAATTTTCGTGAGCCAATCAGATTTGTTAGAGCAGAAAAAAGACCAAACTGATTACATCTAAGTATATCTGAGATAAGTGATTCTGCTTGGGTCATGGTCAGTCTGTCATGTGCCAAGTAACATACAAAATTAAAATGCAGTCTGAGTGATTTGAGTATCTATAAAAGAAACCAGCTAATTGATTTCTGGTCCCTGCTGAGTGGAAAACAGGCTTTGAAAGCCCCATTGTCCAAAGCATCAACAAAGAATACTTGTGCACACACACAGAGGCGCACACCTAACTGATTACAGACTCACGCTGGATTTAGACTGGCTGTTCTCTCTTTACTTATGAGAGCTGAAACAGGTATCAGATTGATCTTTGATTGAGGTCAATGGAGAGGGTAGAGGTCACTTGGTGGCCATTAGTGCTGGGATTTCACAAGATATGAATCACACAGGCTTCTCTGCTTTAAGGAAATTGTGGCACAAATCTTCACAGACTAACAGGAGGCTAAAGATAGCATGACATTTGGCAGGATGTTAGATAGCATGTTGCAGGACAGCAAGATGTTTCTGTTGTTTGGTTCTTACTCTTATGAAAATTAAGCATGGTATGGTATACTCTGATAGTTCATAGCCAATATGGTTAGAGCATAGTTAACCTTGAATCTACCATGAACTATTATGGTGCCTTATGGTAACTATGTTTATACTATGATTCTGCCATGGTTTTATTATGGTGGTTTACAATAACTATGGTGACTGTACAGTTAACCATGAATCTAAAGTGATATACTATGGTATCTTATGGTATCTATTTTCATATTGTTATACTGACATGTCATGGTGGAGATACTATGATAATATGATAATAAAGTAACAGTGGTTGAACTATAGTACTATACCCATGGTTTAGCAATGACAGTAGAGATGCCATAGTAACCACTTAATTCCACCAAAAACAATGGATACGATAGAGATACAATAGTACCCATACCATACTTTTCTTTCCATCAGAAAACTCTGGATACCATACTTCTGTAAAGTCATGGAAGAGATACCACCATAGTTTTCTTTTTGCTAAAAACCATGATACCATACCATGGTAAAACCATGGTAGCAATAACAGACTCCTTCTTTTGGGAAGATTTTGGAGTGTGTCTGTGGGAATTTGTTTCTATTCAGAGGTCAGGCACTGATGCTGGATGAGAAGGCCTGGCTCTCAATTGACATTCCAAAACATCCCAAAGGTGTTCAGTGGGGTTGTGGTCAAGGCTCTATGCAGGCCACTGGAGTTCCTCCACATCAAACTCATCCAACTATGTCTTTATGGACCTTGCTTTGTGCACATGGATATAGTCATGCTGGAACAGGAAAAGGCCTTCCCCAAACTGTTGCCACAAAGTTGGAAGCATACTTGTCAAACCATGTCTTTATGGACCTTGCTTTGTGCACGGGGGTACAGTCATACTGGCAAGCAGTACGAGCTATTTGACTGCCAGTGTTTGCCTTTGAAGACTGCATGTCCACGTGCTTGATTTTATGCACTTGTTAGCAATAGGTGTGGCTGAAACACCTGAATTAATAATTAGGAGAGGTGTGTACATACTTTTGGCTGTATAGTGTATATGTATGCACTGACTAGCATTTAAGGCACTATAGGTGATCACTAAGTTAACATTTTAAAGGGGACCTTTTATGCTTTTCTGTTTTTTCTCTTTCCTGTAGTGCGTTCTATAGCTTTTTGTGCATGTAAAGCAGGGGTGTCCAATCTTATCCACAGAGCGCCAGTGCGGCTGCAGGTTTTCATTTCAACAAAGCAGGAGATCATCAGATCAGTAGTTTGAAGACTGAGAGCAGCTAATTAAACAAGTGGCATCAGGTGTGCTCCAGCTTGTTTAGAGCGAAAACCTGCAGCCACACTGGCCCTTTGTGGATAAGACTGCACACCCCTGATGTGAACACTCTGCAAAGTCACAAAACCCAAAGTACACACCAGCGGGAGTAACTCTCTCCCACCAAAACCACTTTTCTCAGCTGCCTGAAGCACCTTGTTTGAATACCAGCCCTTTTCCTTTGTCACAACATGACGCAATCTCGTAACACAATCCTTCTTGCCCACCTACCAGCAAGTTTGGCTCATCATATAGCTACAAAGTAAAAACTCTGATACGTCCTGCTCCAGTCTAACTTGCGAAAGTGGGTTGGGTCCACTGACTTGTTCTACCTGACTCAAACTTTTACATCAGAATCAATGCCATTGTAAGAACAGCCACACCAGTGTAGGGGGCAGAACTTGTAGCAGGATGCTGCTCTGGAGGTTGACCAATCAGAACAGAGTGGACATGCTGACCAATCAGAGCACACTAGGCTCATCAGGAGGGGGGACTTAAAGACACATGAGCTCTAACAGTGCACTTCAGACAGAGGGTGAATAGAGATGTACAGTATGAGAAAAAAACGTGTTTATGGAATACTGAAGCATGTAAATCTATTCTAGTACACCCCAAATATAAAATCATGAACATTGAAAATGAGCAGAATAAGTCCTCTTTAAACACCTTTGAAATCTGAACTCATCATTAATCTGTACTCAACTAGATCTTTACCTAAACAGATCTTGAACACATCTCATGCATCATGACTGCACATGTTTGAGCAGAGTTATGTGAGTCTAATTACTTTATGTGGCTTGGCAGCTGCAACAGTGGTCTAGTGTAACAGTGTTACAGCAAAAGAAGTCCATTAGTGTAAATCCACTGTAATCTGTCTGTTGTGTGCTTGACTTGGTCTAAATCCACACCAAAAGCCCAGTCGGTTCAATGTATTGGTTGACAAACACAATAGCTCAGTTTAGCTTCAGCTGTGAGCTGTGTCCCTTAGTGTAACTCTGGCCTTTTTACGCGGTCACTCAATCCAAACCTCTGCTTTCCCTCCGCTCATTTTCCCCAGGGTGGTGGCAGTCAACTGGAAAATTAGGTTTCTCCACTAAAATAAGCCCGGCCTGCCACAGTGCTATCAGGGAGCTGGAGTAAGGTTCCAGTAAGGGAGAAACGATAATCAAGAGAAAAGCCGCAGAGAGCAAGCGCATTAACGCCAGGCCATTTGGGTGAAATGAGAATGCTACTCCCACCTGTGTGTGCTCTCATGCACTCCTGAAGATCCATTGAAGATCTGAGCTGCCATCAGGCAGAGGGGAAAAAAGCAAAGGTCAAATCATCCATAAGTTAGTAGGAGCCATCTGCAGGAGATATAGCTGGCCGGTAATGGCAGACCTAATGTATGAAAGACTATTCTGACTCCATTCTGACACCACCCTGCTGTTAGTATCTCAATATACAGAAGAGATGAATTTCTGCCTTTCTTTTTTGTGCATTTATTTTGTTTTTTCACAATTCCAACCAATTTCCAATGCAATAGTGCTCCCTCCTATCTCATGACAGTACAATCAGTCTGCAAGGGCAAAGGTTTGCACCCAGCTCTTCCAACGCATATGAAGGTTGTCATGGTTTCTTATCAAAGTTTTAGCAATGCAGAGCAGAAAGCTATCTCAAAGAGCTCATACGTAACATTCAGGTGCCATGGAACTGTGAACAATTTGGAAGTACACTCCATAGCGACCTGAAGATGGTTTTCTGGTACTTTTTGGAGATGATACTTTCTCACTTTCCCTCCAAATGATAATGCTGTTTCAAAGTTCAGCTTTTGACTACCGCAGAAATAGTAAAAAAGACAACACTCTTATCAACTAAAACTGATGCCCTTTCATTATATGTGATGTAATGATACTAGTGATCAAAGCACACTAGTCATCTGGATATGCCCCAGAAATCTTCAGGCAGCAATGAAAGACAGAAACTGCTAGATAGATAGCAGATGGATAGTGTTGTTTCTTGATGATCCATTCAAGGACCATGCATCACTTTCATGACAGACAGAGACCACAGTCCCACTGCAATACATCTCTACAATGTGGTTAAAATATAAGGTCTAAACTGAACTTTTATCAGAGTAATTAGACATAGTAAAGTATTTATGTGAAAACACTCAATGCTCAGTTCAAAGTGCTGTGAGTAAAAATCATGCAATTGTACATGATGCTACTAGATTCATTAAATATTAACCTATATAGATTCTCTGTGAAATACTATGCTGTATGAAGAAATCATTAGTTGATTTTCCTTTGCGACAATAAAAGGCCTTCAATAATGAGGTCTTATAGAATGGCACCTTTTGCTAAAGTGGTATATTAAATGTGACTGACAACCCAATCTGTGAAGGTCACGTCGGTTCATTCTCACCCTTTAGTTATGGAATTTTCAGAAGAGATTAGAACAGGAGAATCTCTGTCAATCTTAATATGTTGGCAGCTGGCAGAAATTAAGCTTTAGGTCTGAATTGTTCTAAATGGTGAGGAAAGTTAATATTACACACCTGCCTGAAGAAGGTTGAAGAAATCCATCTAAGGAAGCAATGGTAATTACATTTTACTGTAAAACAATGAAGGTAGCTTAACACATACATAATAAAATTTGAAGTATTACATGACATTCCATGATATTCCATTAAACTATATTCTAAATGATATGGTGAAACTATATTGAACAGTGTACACTGTTTGTACACTCAACATCTAAAAAAGCAATCTGAAAAAGCTTAGGAAACTGATACTGTCTTAATTTATTAAAGGTGTCCTTACTCAGGGTAATTGTGAAACTGGAAATAAAAATGTTTCCCTTCATTTGTTTCATTGTGTAGCTGTGATACACCAGGAGTGTCCAATCTTATCTGCAAAGGGCCAGTGTAGTTGCAGGTCCATTCCAACAGAGCAGGAACACGCACAACTAATTGTTGAAGACTAAGACCAACTGATCATAAACATGTGGAATCAGGTTTGCTCCTGCTTGTTTGAAATGAAAACTCACAGCCACACCGGTCCTTTGCAGATAAGATTAGACACCCCTGATCTATACATATGGCAAGATATGTAGCAGGCAGCAGCCTTGGAAAATATGCTTGGATATGGATTTATGTTCAAGGACTTTGCCAAGTTTACACTAATTGACTTAGTTGTGCAAGAGCAGTTTAGGGTTTTACTGCACAGATATGTGTTCAAAAGGCACTCAGAATGTTTGGACTGTGTAACTTTAACAGTGACTGCATGACATCAACACCCCTGCTTTTCCCACATCGACACTCTGAGAAAGGTCGGTTGGCCTTCTGACACTGTCTTCAAGAGTGCAATCCCCTGGTAATCTTCTCATTTTTTCAACATCTGTCTCTCTCTCTTTCTCTCTCTCTCTCTCTGTCTAATCTCCTCCAGACGTGTAGATGCACTGTCCCCTGATGGCCTCCTTCATCTTTTCATCCTGCTGAAAGACAAGCCTCTCCATGTCCCTACTGATGTGACATTTGTGTATGTTCTTGCCGAAATGCTTTTCCCTTGTAAATGACGTCTGGGCTTTCACCACAGAGACAGAGGTCAGACAATTCCTCCATTCAACCAAAGCTGACTGGAGTCACTGCAGGCTTACACTGTATGACTGTAGAGAGTGGAATTAGTGCTGCAGTACTGATGAACTGCAATATCACTATATTTTCTAAATAAATTACGATTTCAGATGACATTTATGTTTGTATTAATGATGTTAATGAACTCATTTGAGCTTGTCTGAACAGCATTTGTTCTCTGGGCACAAATCTGAAGAAATGTTTCAAATCTATCAAACCATATGGATAATAGAGAAGATTTTTTTTTATCATAAAATGATAAAAAATCGAATGGCCACTATTAAGTGTTTTGCTTCACATATTAAATTTAGCTCTCCCAAGAGATTAAAAGACATTAGAGATTACAAGACCTTAGAGCCACGGATAACTTTACATACAATGACCATGCTATATAATCCTCGCTATCTGTCCATATTGCTAAAACTAAAAGTCGGTATAGACTTTTCAGTACAAATGATATGTCACCTCTCAACATGGAGTGAAGAGAGAATATGTACCCCTGTACTCCCAGATGACCTCTCAGACATGCAGTGGGGGCTTAACATGCCTATGGAGCTTAGAGCTTGGGGTCATCATGACTGCAGGCTAACATGCCTTGAAAGTCCTCTCACCTACAACATCTCTCTATCTTACTGTTTCCCTACTATTCTCACTCCTTCACCTCTCTTTCTTGCAAGCCAGGACCGCTCCCCAGCGTGCCTTTGCAAGTGCCTAATAGAACATTAGGGAGTTCACTGGAGCGCTGTTTACGGGAGAGTATTTATAGCAGTCGGAGTGGCACATTGACGTCAGAGGTAATGCCATGTGTTGCAGGCAGGCGTAAACCCACCTCGCGTGTGCGCCCCCTCCCTTACCGTCTCTCTAGGACTGATTGATGACGAGCCACCCGCTGCACCATCTACCACTGTCTGCTGGAGACTCTACAGTCTAACTCCATTAGAACTGCAGACATCTTCCAGACAGACAGCGCTACTGCATAGGTGTGATGGAAATTTTAAGCACTATTCATGGGCCTTTTATGCTTCACCACAAAAGAGTCTCTTATTTCTTTTCATCCATCTGAAATGACAAAATTATGCGTGCTGCTCTTACATGTGGAATCGACCTATCATTGTGGCTACGATGAAAGTGTTGACCAGATTGGCCAGCATCAGACACTGCGCATGAGAGGGGGGTGTTTATGTCACTGTAATAAAAAACACTAAAATATGTACCTCTGTCTCGACCAAACAATGAAGTCTCAGTGAAGCTCTTCTGCGTAATGCCACTGTTTACAATAGCCATGGAGAGATTAAAAGACTGTTTTGAAAAATTGTGCCAAAGTAAAGATAAACAAATGCCCGGATTTTGTGGATACCTCAAATCTCCAGCTGTTTGTTAGTGTGATAAAATGTCTGTTGGTATGATACGGCTTGCTCTCTAGCTCTCTGCTCCCTCTCTTTCTGTCTGTCTTTCTGTCTCTCTCCAACATTGATGAGAGGAAGGATTACACACTCAGAGTGCAATCCATTATTCAGTCAGGCTTTTTATCACTCTATCCCAGCCTAACGGAGGGCAGGGATAATGTAAGCTTAACCTAAAATGCCGAAAAGTCCACACCGCATGAGCTATGATTTTCCAGCTGATATTAATTTTTTTGTTTTTTTTATTTAATTGGACAGAAGCAGTAGGAAGCACACACACTCACATGCACAGAGACACACAAGCAATATGTCAGGACACATTTTCCGAGCACATAGTGTCGTCTAATCACCACAAATCTCAAAAGGTCATGAGAAATAATTTAGTATTCAAACCTTCTCTCAGTCACAGCAATACTGAGTGCCAATCCACCTGGCAACATTTAAATATCAATCTCTCTCTCTCTCTCTCTCTCTCGCTCATTCATACGCCCACTCCCATAAATTTCCAGCAAATACAGGTTATGCTGCTCACTGAGTTTTATAGCACAAAACAGACACATAACCCATCACTGTGACAGCTCCTGCTCTTCTGAGCTTCTCGCTCTTCTGCCTTGAGTACATGTTGTGCTTGCTCTATTGACAGTGTGCCATTGCTAGCAGATCCTAGGCATTGAGCTGAGTGATCTTCCCTGGAGACTGCAGTCTTCAGAAGTCTGTCTAGCTACAAGATGGAAAGAATACATGTAGTCTTCTCCTCTGATCATGCTGCTTTTCTGAAAGTTTTTTTCCTTTGCTTCCTTGCTTGTGAAAAATACTGAAGATGATTAAAGGCATTCTGAGCAAACTGATTGTGCACTTACTTAGGAGACACCTCAGTAATCTCCTCAAACAGCACTGAGACAGATTAAATGGCCATACATATTGGTTTTACATTGCAGCACCTGTTTTAATCAAAATCATACCCCTGAAAAAAAAACAAAAAGGAAAGAAAAAAAATATTGTGATGAGCTCCTGAGAAAAGCCTGGTGTTTCTCCTCTAGAGAAAGGCAGGGGAGCTATTCACCAGAGAGCAAGCGAACAGGTCATACTCGCCTGGACTTTAAATCCCATTGATCCAGCCAATCAATAGCTTCCAATCAACACCTGCCAGCTGTTCTACTAAGCTCTAAGCACTCACAGAAACACACACACGTACACCCCATACAGTGAGTCCACAAACAGTACACTTCGATTGCCATAATCCTAGCATGTCAATTGTAGCATGTCCATTGACCCACAACAGCTTTGTTTGTCATCTGCAAGTGCAGAGAGTACAGAGTTTTTTTTTCAGTTTGACCCAATCCAAGGAGGCAGCACCCACAGGCCTTAGGTGAAAGCTATGAGAATGCCAGGTCACTCAATCAGGTTAGAAATAATGAACAGAGAAGGGCTCTGCACAATGAACCCCATTTCATCAGTTCTTATCTGTCTAGAAATGTGTTGTACAGTTCAAGAGAAGGAAGAGCATTGATAATAGAAGTTGCCATCTGCACAGAAACCTATAACTTCCTTCAAACCTGATGGCAGTCTTCTCCATGGCGTCAGGGCTGTCTACAGCAGGCAGTTCATCAGCAAGGATCTCCTCAGGACTACGTGGATCGATTAAGATCCCTCTTTTGTCTTTGTCTCTGATCCCGATGCCTGCTGTGATAGCGTTCCACAAGGCATTCTGGGACTTGGAGCCTGCAGCAATCAGAGGGTACAGGCTCAGGAGGATAAAACACACAGTGCGATCAAGGAAATTTGGGGCAGGTCTATATAGGTGACTATTCTGTGCATTTTATACAATTAAAGATACAAAATAGAATAGGAATTACATATGATATTATTATTATTTTTGTTATCATTATTATCATTAGTAGTATTTGATTTTATGTACTTATTATTTATGCTTATTTAAGAAGACTGGTGCAACTAGTGGAAATTTCACTGACAGGTTTTTATCCCCCCTGCTGTTCAGTCTGTGCAGGAAAACCTGATGCCCCACTGGCCTACAAGAATGCCCCCACTAATGCTCACTTTTCTTCTGCCACTCTACTGAAATGAGATCAGTGACCTGAAGGCAGGTCAAATATAAAGGAGAAGAGGATATAAGATAAGGCACTCCTCCTTGACCTGGTAGATCCTCAGTCTGGTCTTCAAACAGACAGTGTGCTGGCTAATGCTGCCATCTAGCCTACGTATTGCACATATACATGGTGAAACCTTTTTTCAGAGGTCATTGAAGGAAACAGAAAGCTTACCCAAGTAAAAGAGAAAAACCCTGGTATATTATTTCTGGTAATATTTTCTTTTTTTTTAAACTGCTGAAGTACTAACTTGCAGATTATCTTAAAGTATAAAAGTAGCCCCCAAAAGTAAGGCGGGGAGGGGAATATCTTTTGACACAAGGGTGCATTTCATAGGCTGCATGATTATTGGTTGAATTATCACTCATACTGTTGCACTTTGAGGCCACTGTCACCATGCAGACAAGTTCCCTAATCACTTCTGTACTCTGTACAGAGACGTTCCTTAATCGCTTCTCTACTCTGCAGAGACCTTCCCTAATCGCTTCTCTACTTTACTCTGCACAGAGATGTTCCCTAATCCCTTCTCTACTTTACTCTGTACAGAGACGTTCCCTAATCGCTTCTCTACTTTACTCTGTACAGAGACGTTCCCTAATCGCTTCTCTACTTTACTATCTGTACAGAGACGTTCCCTAATCGCTTCTCTACTTTACTTTGTACAGAGACGTTCCCTAATCGCTTCTCTACTTTACTCTCTGTACAGAGACGTTCCCTAATCGCTTCTCTACTTTACTCTGTACAGAGACATTCCCTAATCGCTTCTCTAATTTACTCTGTAGAGAGATGTTCCCTAATCGCTTCTCTACCTCACTTTGTACAGACATTCTCTAATCCCTTCTCTACTTTACGTTGTGGAGAGACGTTCCCTAATCGCTTCTCTACTTTTTTCTGCACAGAGACGTTCCCTAATCGCTTCTCTACTTTAATCTGTACAGAGACGTTCCCTAATCACTTCTCTACTTTAATCTGTACAGAGACGTTCCCTAATCGCTTCTCTACTTTACTTTATAAAAAGACGTTCCCTTATCGCTTCTCTACTTTACTCTCTGCACAGAGATGTTCCCTAATCACTTCTCTACTTTACTCTCTGTACAGAGACGTTCCCTAATCACTTCTCTACTTTACTCTGTACAGAGACATTCCCTAATCGCTTCTCTACTTTACTTTATAAAAAGACGTTCCCTTATTGCTTCTCTACTTTACTCTCTGCACAGAGATGTTCCCTAATCACTTCTCTACTTTACTCTCTGTACAGAGACGTTCCCTAATCACTTCTCTACTTTACTCTGCACAGAGACGTTCCCTAATTGCTTCTCTACTTTACTTTGTACAGAGACGTTCCCTAATCACTTCTCTACTTTACTCTGTACAGAGACGTTCCCTAATCGCTTCTCTACTTTACTCTGTACAGAGACGTTCCCTAATCGCTTCTCTACTTTACTCTGTACAGAGACGTTCCCTAATCGCTTCTGTACTTTACTCTGCACAGAGACGTTCCCTAATCGCTTCTCTACTTTACTCTGTACAGAGACGTTCCCTAATCGCTTCTCTACTTTACTCTCTGTACAGAGACGTTCCCTAATCGCTTCTCTACTTTACTCTGTACAGAGACATTCCCTAATCGCTTCTCTAATTTACTCTGTACAGAGACGTTCCCTAATCGCTTCTCTACTTTACTCTCTGCACAGAGACGTTCCCTAATCGCTTCTCTACTTTACTCTGTACAGAGACGTTCCCTAATCGCTTCTCTACTTTACTCTGTACAGAGACGTTCCCTAATCGCTTCTCTACTTTACTCTCTGTACAGAGACGTTCCCTAATCGCTTCTCTACTTTACTCTGTACAGAGACGTTCCCTAATCGCTTCTCTACTTTACTCTCTGTACAGAGACGTTCCCTAATCGCTTCTCTACTTTACTCTGTACAGAGACGTTCCCTAATCGCTTCTCTACTTTACTCTCTGTACAGAGATGTTCCCTAATCGCTTCTCTACTTCACTTTGTACAGACATTCTCTAATCCCTTCTCTACTTTACGTTGTGGAGAGACGTTTCCTAATCGCTTCTCTACTTTTTTCTGCACAGAGACGTTCCCTAATCGCTTCTCTACTTTAATCTGTACAGAGACGTTCCCTAATCACTTCTCTACTTTACTCTGTACAGAGACGTTCCCTAATCGCTTCTCTACTTTACTTTATAAAATGACGTTCCCTTATCGCTTCTCTACTTTACTCTCTGCACAGAGACGTTCCCTAATCACTTCTCTACTTTACTCTCTGTACAGAGACGTTCCCTAATCACTTCTCTACTTTACTCTCTGTACAGAGACGTTCCCTAATCGCTTCTCTACTTTACTCTCTGCACAGAGACGTTCCCTAATCACTTCTCTACTTTACTCTCTGTACAGAGACGTTTCCTAATCACTTCTCTACTTTACTCTGTACAGCGACGTTCCCTAATCGCTTCTCTACTTTACTTTATAAAAAGACGTTCCCTTATTGCTTCTCTACTTTACTCTCTGTACAGAGACGTTCCCTAATCACTTCTCTACTTTACTCTGTACAGAGACGTTCCCTAATCGCTTCTCTACTTTACTTTGTACAGAGACGTTCCCTAATCACTTCTCTACTTTACTCTGTACAGAGACGTTCCCTAATCGCTTCTCTACTTTACTTTGTACAGAGACGTTCCCTAATCGCTTCTCTACTTTAATCTGTACAGAGACGTTCCCTAATCACTTCTCTACTTTACTCTGTACAGAGACGTTCCCTAATCGCTTCTCTACTTTACTTTGTACAGAGACGTTCCCTAATCACTTCTCTACTTTACTCTCTGTACAGAGACGTTCCCTAATCACTTCTCTACTTCACTCTCTGTACAGAGACGTTCCCTAATCGCTTCTCTACTTTACTCTGTACAGGGACGTTCCCTAATCGCTTCTCTACTTTACTTTGTACAGAGACGATCCCTAATCACTTCTCTACTTCACTCTCTGTACAGAGACGTTCCCTAATCACAGGATAATGATGTCCCATAGACATCATACCATGAATGACTTCCAGGCATCATACCATTAAGCAAGTTATTAATAAACACTACCCTCTCAAAACAGATGTGTTAAAAACAGCACATCTTGTCCATAGCTAGACAGATTGATGTGTTCAGTTAAGGACAACACACTTTGTGTTACTTAATACACAAAATGTGTTGAAGTATTTGTGTAACAAGTTACGAATAACATAAATTTTCAAATACTTCTAACACAGAATGTGTTAAAAGTAACACAAAAATGTGGAAAAATGGGTAACACAGGTAGATGTGTTGTTAGTTAACACATACAATTTTAGAGTGTAGCTGTGTACCAAAAGCTAGACTGTGATCCAAGCTGCACTTCTAAACTGCTGTCGTCCAAGACTGTTCAAATAAGACAAATCCTTCAAATACTGCCAAAATACCCAGCTTACATTCTCACAATTTCTGAGGATGCTAACAAAGTATCATTCACGGTCTAATGTCACCCACAACCCTTAGTGCACATGTCTGGCCCATTGAAAGTTCAAGAGTAACGTCAGCAGATGAAACCAACTACTACACACTGTTTAAAAAAGACAGTAAATTATACAGTATAGTAACATATACTTCACATAGTTTTTAATGTATCTGTTTAAGAGAGTGTAAATTGAATGCAGCATGTGAAATTCAACTGCTTCTGGTGAGTTGAACAGTTTTTTGCTCGCAAGATACCATTTTATTACAAACAAATTGTTTTGCCTGCTGCATTTACCCTAGCTCCTACCATTTCATTGTTCTCACCTGTGACTAGCTCCTCCTCCTTGCTTACTGTTGTCACCTATATGTCATCAGCTTGTGTACAAAGTTTTAAGCTTTGCAAATTGTTATCTCATTTTGTCAATTTTTTTCCCTGTTTTCTTTATGTCCTTAGTTTCTTATATATTCTTTTTCTAGTCTTTCAATTTAATATAGTAAGTAGAGATGTAACTTACAGTCTCAATGCAGCACTATTATTTTTATTTTTTTTGTTAAAACTGAAAGAAGTAGCGCTACTAAGTCAGGAGCGCTGCTATGAGTCGACCTGTAAAGCCAGAAATATTATATTTATATATATTTAAATATATATTAAATATATATTATATTTTATACATATTTAAAAAGGCCGAGGTGTCGGGAAGAATTTCTCTGAAGTTTAAAAACCACATCATATGTTTTTACAAATTCACATTACACATACAGGCTCAAAAAGAAGCTCAGCTCGATGCTGACAACCCTATTTCCAAAAAAGTTGGGATGCTGTGCAGAATGTAAATAGAAATAGGATACAATGATGTGCAAATCATGTTAACCATATTTTTAAACTACAAAGACAACAAATCAAATGTTAAAAATGAGAAATTTGATTGTTTGAATTTGATACCAACAACATGTTCCAAAAAAGTTGAGATGGGGCCATGTTTACTACTTTGTTTCATCACCTCTTCTTTTAACAACACTCTGTAAGTGTTTGGGAACTGACGAGAACAATTGCTGTAGTTTTGAAAGTGAAATGTTTTCCCATTCTTGTTTGATATAGGTGCTGCTCAACAGTTCAAGGTCTCCTATATTGTATTTTTCATTTCATAATGCGCCAAATGTTTCAGTGGTGACAGGTCTGGACTGTAGGCAGGCCAGTTTAGCGCCCTGACTCTTTTAATATGAAGCCATTCTGTAATATATGCAGAATGTGGTTTGACATTGTCTTGCTGAAATAAGCAGGGCCTTCCCTGAAAAAGACGTCGTCTGCATGGCAGCATATGATGCCAAAACATGTATATATCGTTCAGCATTAATGGTGCCTTCACAGATGTGCACATCACCCTTGATATGTTCACCATCATGAATACTGGCTTTGGAACTGTGCGCTGATAATAAGCTGAGTGGTCTTTAGCTCAGAGGACACAGCGTCCGTGATTTCCAAAAAAAATTTGAAACATTGATTCCTCAGACCACAGGACACTTTTCCACTTCTCCTCAGTTCATTTTAAACGAGCTTTAACTTGCATTTGTGGATGCAGTGATGAACTTTTTTTAGAAGTGTTTCTGAGCTCATGCAGTGATTTCCACTACAGAATCACATTTGTTTTTAATGCAGTGCCGCCACATGGTCCAAAGATCAAAAAACAATAAAAATTTCTCAGTTTCAACATTTAATATGTTGTCTTTGTACTAATTTAAATGAAATATTGGGTTTGAATGATAAACAATAAGCAACACTGCATTTTGTTTTTATTTACATTTTGCATAGCATCCCAACTTTTTTGGAAATGGGGTTGTAGATAATTCACGTCTATCCTCAGAACAAATGTCCTGCACCAAGTTTTGACAGTTTTCTTTGAATAGTCTTTTAACCCGCTTGCAGACATTGGATTCATCCACTCATGGGGGTCAGAAGCACAACCGATGACAGAAAATGTTGAATCCATCCACATGTTGCATGCAATTACACATTTCCACCAGAGAGGGCCAAAATCCTTAAATATTACATAGTGCTGTTTTAAGGGTATTTTAGTCACAGAACTAAGATGGACCTTATGCAGACCTAACATAGATATAGACCTTCTTGATCTTATCAGCCTGTTCTCAATTGTTTTAACTATGAGTATTCTGTTGTTGTATGGCTGTTTCCTGACACTTCATCTGTTTGATTAAGTGACTCTATGCTCAATACATCCTAAATCCCATACATATATATATATATATATATATATATATATATATATATATATATATATATTTATAGTACAAGCTCAAACAACATTATCTTATCACAGCGTTCACTTAAACTGTATTACATTAAAGATACTCACGTGCAAAGCGGGCCAGGGGCCTGGGATTGCTCTCCCCTGTTTCATTTGCCACTGCAAATAGAGAAAAGGAAAACGTGATGGAGAGATGAGCATACATGGCCTGAGGGCTGCATCTGTTCCTCTAGGTGAAGAGATGTCCCAACCCATTCTAAAAAAGTAATTTACATTAGTACATTTTCTGAAATATCAGAAATGAATGCAATGACCAAATAGCTTATATTACTTATCGTAATGGTAAAACACATTCACTGATATGCATTAATGCATAAAATATTTTACACTTTCACAGAATCTTTGATTTTTTTCTATCATTTGAATATTAACACTTCATAACAAAGACAGAATATACATATTCAAATGTTACTTCATCTCAAGCTTATTCAGCAAACACTGTTCTAATTCAGGCCTTATACTACTCCAGTTCTTCCATCACACAATATTAAAAAAAGAAAAAAACTGAGGGATTTAATACCAAACACTACTGAGTTTCCACAAATGGTTATGAACGGTTACAAATGAACTCATATTACAATGTATATCAATGTAACGTTTTCAAAGGAAAAGAAATTGCAATTTGACATTGTGCAAGCAGTCAACAGTGAGGGGAGTCAAATGAAGTCTCTGATGAAGGTAGTTTGTTCTGTTCTTCTAAGAGGCCTGCTGGGGGTTTTCAAAGGGAAAAAGCTGAGGGTAGACTGTAGCTTTGTGTTGTTTGATAGTGGAGACAGCCAAAGTACAAGGTCACACTCTGGGGATGTATCTGTGTTTGTGCAGGTGGGTGGGTGTCATGACAGAAAGTAGAGAACATCAGTAAGTGGTCCCAGTGGAGTTTAGAGCTGAGGGAGATCACAGATACTGGCTTGTTTCTGAGATAGAACACTGAGATACCGAGGCAATGTGGTGGTAATCCGAAGCCCCACAAGTCTGCAGGCTGTCAGCAGTTCAGTGTACATGTGCCCCACGTGACAGAGTGTGTGGTATGTTTATTTTAAAGGTCTCTGCTGTAACTGCTCCATGCTACAAGCAAATCTTTCCCTTTATGGTGCCGAGCACGACAAATGTCAAACACCATCAGCAAAGACGCGAGACAGAGGCTTAGTATGGGCCAAAGGGAACACTCATTCAAGTGTTATTTACACAAAGTAAGAAGGTGGGCCACTCATTATATTATAAAACCCTTTTAGGAGATATATCATAACTCACTTCAGGCTATCAGTTGATTCTTCTCTTTACAACAATTTATGTTTGACAATGTTTATGTTCAAGTTTATATGTCAATGCTGTCATGTCAAAATAAAAGTCTCATTGTTTAAAAATGCCAGCTGCACTTTACATAACGTGAACACTTCATGATGTTTGGATCAAAACAAAATATCCCAAAAATCTCATTAACATAGGTTAATAAGTTACCAGGTTACCATTTCAATGATATGAGATTTTATTATGGCAGAAATTATGTTTTTCTTACAATTAAATAAGTGTATTAGTGCACTGAACTAAGAATGTGTAAGAAATATGTATATGTAAGAGATATGTATAAAAAATGTGTTCAGGATAAAATTTTAACTTAACAAAGTAAAGTTTAGATATATTATAGATTTAGTTTTTTTTGTTTTGTTTTGTTTTTTTGTTTTTTTTTTAACATTAGAACATTAACAATACATGCGGCAATACAAGACAACCTGGCTTGGGCACCCTTCTTTTTAACCCATCACCCACTTCTATTAAATGCTTGAGTGCTTGAAATTTCTGTAAAAAGGGCAAATATAGTAATATAGTACATTGTAAAAAACAATAATAATTTACATTATTATTATTTTTTTATAATTATTTTAAAATCAAATCGTAAGTTAAAATAACAGTTATTGTGTGTTATTCTGTTAACTCATAAGTTGAAATACAATAATATTAAAATTTTAAGGCATCCAGCTTACTGACTTTAAGGCCAAATGAGTTTTAACAGTGTACATAAAAAAACACACAGACCGAGCCCACGTTAACGTGAAAAAAACATGTAAAATATACAAAACATTGCACAGCCCTGCAGACATCCAACAATGTTTATCAGAACACAAAAATACCAAGAGTAAATGCTTTGCTTTATCATGATCTTTTATATTTAAAATATTTCTTCTTTGGTTTAGCAAGAAGAGTTTCACTGAATGACTGTTTAGCTTTTAAAATATTTAAAAACTACAGATAAAATGTTTCTGTGTTAATTTAAGTATTTAATAAGGCTATTCAAATGTAGAGAATGACACAAGCAGTATCATGTTATAATTTTAAAATAAATTTGTTTTATTTTATGCTTATTGTAGCGATCAGTTGGATCTGGCCTCTAGAAGCCTGTGAGGCATGGCCATGCCAGGAGGATCATGGGAGGTACACAAAAGGGACTTAAATGTTGTTTATGTTGTTGTTCGTCGGTTAAAGACGTGTTTATGTTTTACTTGTGTTGTTCTGTGTCAGAGAGTGGGTTTATTTAGTGTGGGTTGGTGGTCACTGTGAGGGAGAAGTGTGGGGCTCGTGGTTACCTTCCCCATGGGTTCAGTGCTTTATATGTGCCCTTCTGCCTTGGGGTTTGGTGGGGAGCACTCCTTGTAATGGCATTATGACCAGTCCCTGTGTCTTACTCTATGCCAACACTTCACTGTTGTCAGATATAGAGTGGTGGTACCACCCCAGTGGACTGATGAGGCACAATGGTGAGGCCGGTATAGGAAGGCTCAAGGAGGTGGTGCAGCAAGGCACGACAGTGGTGCCAGCGAAGGTGGGACCGTTAAAGGACTTAGCATGCAAGCACTGTGATGAGCAACAGAGCAATTGCTGAGCAGGCACTGTGGAGAGAAAGGACACTGCTGCAATGGATGCTGGCTGGGAGGTTCAGAGGCGACTGCATGCTGTGGGTCAAGTGCAGTGTGGACAGCTAATGGCTCATGCTTGTCATTACGGGCTCGCCGATATCCCCACTATGACCAGACATACTTGCTCACACCAAGACAGGCACATCAAACAGCTGAAAAGCAATAATTCTCCAGCTCAGGTCAGTCACCTGCAGCAGAGGCAGGGCCCTTACAAACTGCACTCACTGTAGTGTTGATGGTGTGGTGGGCAGCTGACAGCATGGATGGTGGCTGGGTGTAGTGCCGTGGTTGCTGCTTCACAAGATTTGACACAGCGCACTGTGTTTTGTGATATACAGAAGCTGCAGCAGCAAAGACACAGACCTGGGTCAGGACTGGGGGCACTTGATGCAGAGGAGCAAGCGCCCTGTGGCTTTTGTGCTGGCTGGGACTGTGAGCACACCCCGGGACTTTGCACAAACTGTTGCTCAACCTTTGAAGTGGGGCTATGTAGCGACCCATTACTGTCTGGTGCCGGCCTCTAGAAGCTCATGAGTTGTGCCCATGCTGATAGCCACACCACGAGGATCATGGGAGGTATGCACACTGCAGAAAAGGCACTTAAATGTTGTTTATGTTGTTGTTAGTCAGTTAAACATATGTCTTTATGCATTATTTGTGTTCTGTCGGCGATAGGGTTTAGTTAGTGTGGGTTGGCGGGTTTGGATTCCTCAGTGGTCACCACGAGGGTGAAGTTTATGGCTGGTGGTGACCTCCCTTGCAGGTTGGTTTGTAAGAGCTTTTCTGGTCTGGTGTTTGATGGAGAGCACCTCTTGTGATGGAGTTATGGCCTCCTCTGTGTTCTACTTTTCACCGACACTACATTATCAGGAACTGCTTAATTTGTTTAAATGGATGAACTGCCCCTGATAAGTAGGGCACTCTGAAATGCTGACTGTCCAAAAAAACTTTATAAACAGTCTTTTTTGTAGACCATATTATTGTGTAGACGCATTGCAACCAACCGCATGTGATTCCAATGCAACAAGCGCAACGCACTAAAAAAATACAACAAGTCACTTACAAAAAAAGAGGAATGGATAACACATGAAAATTTGGACGAGACAGGGTCAAGTGAGAAAGAAAAAGACAGAGTCAGGGACCATAGATTATTAAGTGGAGACAGGCACACCATTGTGGCAGATGGATAATGAGGGGGATCAGAGAGCTTCAGAAGAGAAGACCTCTTTAGCCTGGTGAGTTGGTGGGGACTGTACTGTGTCCAATCTGTCTGCACTCAGGAGAAGGAAGAGGGCACTTCATTAGTGATAATGATTCCCCATGCGCTACGGAGAAACTCCAGTAATTCCGTGACGTCTGAGGGTCCCCACCGAGGGGTAGGCACACTCCCATTTTCCCTCCTCCTCCAGCCCCAGGGCTCTGTCTCCATCTCTCCATCCATCCCCTTTACCTAACTCTGAGGCACACTGATTAGCCAACAGGTGCTCTAATGAGCTCTCTGCTGGGTTCCCCGTCCGCACACACACACAAACACATACACACATAGGTTTGTTTATATGTAATGTGAGGACTTGGAGTTATAGTTTATGTACATATATATATATATATTTGAGCCTAAACTTTGCTCCAGTAAGCAAAAAGAAATGTTTTAGCTTTAAAAAATGAAATGCAGCTTAGGTAAAACAAAACCATTTTGTTTTTGTGATATTTAAGGTTACAGCATTGTGCAAAGTACAATAACTTACTGAAATTAAATTTCAGTCAAAATGGCAATTACGTTGTTTTTTTTCTTAGTAGATTTATTACTAATTAAAGGAGAATAAGTAAAAAAAAATGCTGGTGATCAAAAAATAATGGGACTCCTAAGAACTAGATAATGGGACTCCTAAGAACCAACAAAACTGACACCATCAGATAAGCAGCACTTTAAGGCGCAGTATAGGATACTGAAGAATGATTATTGATATTTGAACAGCAAAACAAATACATCCCTCTCTTCAGTTCTCCTTCAGAAGCTCCACCCCCTAACTTCATGGATGTGCATTGCCAATGCAAACAACACTGGGCTAGCAAACATTTTTTTGTAGATCTTCTTGGCTGTATGGAAAAATACCATGGTACAAACAGGATAACACAATACTGACCTGTTGGTTCTCTGAAACAGCAAAAATAAGTTAATGTTAGCCACCTGTCAAGCAGAAGCAACCTCCTCATCTCTTTTCATGCCTTTCAACTTCTGTGAAGCTGAAGGCAGCTACTTTTTCACCAGCTTCTTGATCAAATTTTCCCGTTCCACCTTAAATGGTGCAGCAGTTACATTCAAGCATCAGAGTGGAAGTGCTGCATGATTTAAGGTAGAACAAAAAAATGGAAATATGAAGCTAACTTCAGTCTTGTTAACTTTCTGAGCAACTTGTGGAGTTCAGTATGCAGCCCCTCCCCTTTCCCCTGCTGTTGATTGGCTGAAATAGTGTAGTGTCCTTCAGCCTGAGAAATTTTGTTTATTTCTCATTTACAAAGGCAGGGCTGTGTACCAACACTGGATTTTTTCCAGCAAGCACATAGAACAGAGAGCTAGCAGACCATGAGAAGACATTCGCTGAATTTGATAAAAAGTGTTTTGGACTGAAATCGTATACTTCGCCTTAACCCCTTCATACATGGTGCCCATGCTTGTGGATAGTTAATACTAGTTCATTTTAAGGTATATACAATGTGTTGTAACCTCCAAATCACTATATAGTAGAGTCATAAGGCCCATTGCTCCAATATAACAAAAGACATTCTCCTGAATTATATTGTATTCTTGAGTGCTGAAGAATCCAAGATGGCTGACAATAACAAGAATACAGCCAATATCTCTGGTATATCTCAAAGTTCAAAGTTTCTATTCAAAAAGGCTTTAAAAATTGTGTTAGATATATTCTAATGAACATAATCAGATTTCTTAAACTTTCTTAAAACTTTCTGTTTTTATGCTTAGCAAAAGTGGACATCATGCAAGAATGGCAATAAATGGCTATATGTATACATGTATATGAATAATAGCAGCACAAAATTATATTTGTTGCAGTTAACAATTTCATAAGTTGAAAATTGAATATAAAAATAATTTTTAAAATCTATAAAAATTACTAGGCTAGAAGTGCTGTCACCAAGAATGCCATGCTGCTATGAATTGTGCAAAATGAAGACATGATACATGTGTCCTGTGTCAGTTTTCCCTCTGTCCAGACTGTTTTGAGGGATTTCACAGCAAGAAATAAGAGTAGAGTAACTCACATGTGTTGCTACCACTGCCTGCCTGTAACTATCACAGGACTTATCACTAAATTCCACTCTGAACAGCTCTATGAATTTTTTTATTAACTGTTCTATTGTTAAGTGTTGTTGCTTTCAGGATTCTTTTAACAGAACAGAAATGACTTTTTTAATGATATGAGGATGAACCCTCACAAATTTTCAAATGTTTTGCACTTTTTAATTAAAAAGTTATAAGGCAGTGTTTTTTGAACAAGAAAAAGAAGCTTAGAGTTCAGCATTGTTTGTATTAAATATTAGTTTTACAATATATTACATTTAAAAGTTAATGAAATATATAATGAAACATAAACATGCTCGTATGTTCTTTCATTGTTTTACTCCGCTGATGCATAGCGTCCACGTATGTGGACAGTTCAATAACTTTTTACTAGTACTGGTTTTTATGTAAAAAATCAGTTGAATGCAAATGAAAATTCATTTGATCTTTTATGCAGATCTCAGTAATAATAATCTAAAAAAAAAAAAAGCTTTAAAAATCTGAATACAATTTCTACTAATTTATGCATGAAAGGGTTCAAAGTTTTTATCTTTGAGAGAGAGGAGAAAATCAAGTTCCACTCTTGCTTCATATCTGAAAAATCCACAGGTGTTTCTGTCCATCCTTGCACTATGAGAAGAACTCACAGACTACTGGGTCTGAAAGAATGTGTAGCTGTCAAGAAACTGTTATTGAGAAAAGAAAATAGACAAAAAAAAAGAAAATTTGCAAATCAAACAAAGAAGCTGCTGATGTTCTCAAAACAAAGGACTGACCACTCCAGAGTACAGACCTCAACATCACTGAATGTGTTTGGGATTAGTTGGATTGTGAGAAGCAGAAAATACGAACAGGTTCTAATACTGGACTTTGGAGTGTGGAAAAATATCCCTGAAGATTTTTTTTAAAAACTAAAAGCAAGTCTTTCAAAAAGAATGGAAGGCAAAAGGTAAACATATATTTATATGTTGTGAGATTTGGCCACCGAGATTATTTTTCACTGATTTTCTAAGTAAAAATAAGTTAACATATCCTCTACTGAGAACACACTTCTGCACATTTTAATTACTCAGTTACTGTTTATTTGCTGAATTTAACATATTCAGAGAAAAAAAACAAAGATCTCCCACAATTTATTTATTTTTGCCCCATATGTTAAACTCAGCACAACAATACAAATTGTGTGCTAAGATTTGTATATAATAATGTATATACTAATATATTATGTATAATACATAGTAATATACTATATACAATAATATTTATGTGTGTTCTCCGTAGAAGATGCGTTAACTCATTTTCACTCAGAAACTCAACAAAACTGACTTTGGACATTCAAACTTTCACATAAGACTGTATACGTTGTCTTCTTATTTTTCTGATGCTGAAATATGAACAATTTGTACTTCATGGCTGAGTTGATTGTAAATGAAATAAAAGAAGGATATTTTCTGACTTTTGCACAGTAATGTACATCTGTTTGTCTCTGGTTTTCCCTACGAAGTCTAGACACTTTGTCTTGAAAATGTTTGAATACAAACTCAGATATGCACACACATAAAGGGCCAAAAGAGGAGGAGACTGACTTGTTTGTTACAAAGCAACAGGAATCAGTGTATAATGATGACATCACATGATGCTACCCCTCACCCCCCACCTCCCCGATTAGTGGCCATGGCGACAGTAATCACAAAGGCAGCTGGATGGCACACACAGGTTGTACGAGAAAGTCCCTTCTCTGCCTGCTGTGGTGTAAAGAGCCACGCTGTTCATAGTCTTCATCTACAGAATGAACACTCACACAAACACACTCAACCAGTCATTCAATCACAGCTAATAGACAAACAAAAGCCCACTCAGCGGCTCATCTCTTCAAACAAAAAGCAGTCCCTGGTCCATTTTCCTCTCATCATGTTCCAGCTATCTGATGAACTGGACACTTAGTGCACACTCGTATGGTCACATGGTAGCACAGCAGAGAGTCAAACTCCATCAACAACAATGTTCAATGTCCAGGAAAACGAGAAGAAGAACCATGTTGATATTGTGCAGCATGCTCCCAGCCTCCTTCCCTCTGCCTGCCTCCATCCTTACTGATTGTGGCCTGTTACATAAGCACTGCCACTTGACCTTTGAAAGGGTGTAATTACTCCCATCCTATGTTCTCCGAAAACAGCTGTCATGTCATTTTGCCACTTGGGCTGTATTGTTCTTTGCTTGCTTCCATACAAACGCCTAGGGGCACACAATCCGTCAGGAGAATGGGGCGCTTCATGCTATCCTATGAAGCCCTCAACATTTGACAGAATTGGAAAAGAATTCATGCTTCGGAGGACAATTCATAATGTGTCGTGACTCATTGTGCATAAAGACATTATTATTATGTAATCTAATTCTGTTCAGGATGACTGCAAGAAAGCCTTTAACATTCAAAACAACAAAACAAAACAATGAGACAAGTATAATTTCTCACTGCATTAAACTAATTATATTTCTGGGATCCATGGAGAGAGAAATGCATAAAAGAAAATGAAATTGTTGAATAAAGTGCAATGTATTACATACATTACACTCAGTGTTTGCATTTTGTCTGCACACCCACTAAACTCTCCCACATGTTCACTTCATTAGCTTTTTCTAATGAGCATTCTTGCTTTACTTTCCATTTCAAAGATGCATTGGCACAGTGTACAAAACTGATTCATGCAGTTCACTCATAAACAACCATCATAATTGCTTTCAGCTGTTAGCACACACGCACAGGCTCCAGCACTTGGTAAACAGTGAGATTAAAAACACAGGCTGCGTTACACTCACTCACTCACACACCCACACCTGACCATCAGTCTTACCGATGGTGAAGCTGAACCCATCAATGCTGAACGTGGCACTCCGGCACTTTTTGAATCCTTGTTTTTTGAAGGTGGGCTCTGTCATCTTGCTCCAGAAGCTGCACTAGACGGTGGACTTCTCTGCTTGTTGTTGTCAGTCTGTGCGAGACTGGAGAGAGAGAGGGGCTTGCTGGTTGGAAACCGTCCCCTGGAGAGGTGGCGTGCGTGGGCAGCGAGTGCTGGAGACTTGCTCCCTGGGTGCAGAGGAGCACGTGGTGGAACCAAAAGCAGGGTGTGTGTGTGTGTGGTGAGATCAGGATGGATTATTAGAAGTGTGGTGTGAAGATTTAATGCATCCCGCTGGAACTCTTCTGCCCCCTCAGCAAGTCTTCCTCTACACAACTCTGCACACTCTTGACTGCATCCCAGGTCTGCTCATGTGCCAGTGAATACAGAGGAACTGCTGAAGATGGACACATTCCACTTTATCTTTCTCTATTCCTCTTTCTCTTATTGACTGTACTCTCTCTTTCTCTCATGCTCTCTTTCTACCTCCCTTACTGTGACACTCCCCAATGCACAGCTTTCATAGCACGATTAGCAAAGCGCTCTCTCTCTCTCTCTCTCTCTCTCCTGTCATCCTCCCTCTGTATCTCTCTCTCCTTCTCTTTCCCTCTTTCTCTCTCTCTCACTCACACACATACGCCTCCTCTTTCTCTCTTCCACCCTCTCTTTTTCTCTTATTCTCCTGCTCTCTCTCATTCTCTCTCTCTCTCTCTCTCTCTCTCTCTCTCTCTCTCTCTCTCTCTTTTATTAACCCACTCACTTAAGTGCTAATCATATGTTCTGACCTTGTGAGCTACTGACCAACTCTGCCTACTGAAAGCAGCGTGCTGTGCTGTTTATTCATGAATTCATAAATATCTTTACTATTATACAGCCACTGGGTGAGTATTTGTGTCACACGTCCCTGCATCTGTTTTCATGACACAATATCATTTCACCAAAACATTTACTCATGCACGCAGCTCTGATGAGTCTAATGGATGTTAGAGGAGTTAAGTAGTCAGATTTAAAAATAAATTAATTAATTCAAAGAGAGTGAGCATAAGTATTATAAAAAGAGAGAGGAAATGAGAGAGCACTTATATTACATTTCATTACGCAAGTGTTTTTTCACATCACTTATGCTGAAAAAAAGTGATGCATTGATTTAAATGTGCATATCATTTCCAAATGATTTCCAATTACTGACAGAAAACTGAAAGACAAGACTGCATTAATTTAATATACTGTGTTCATGTGGAAGCACACATTACAATCAAGAGAGTTAGACAACGACTGTGTCCAAAACCACATACTACCATACTACGTATACTACGCTAATGAAATACTTAATCACAGAGATGTGATCCTCCACAGGTGTTCTCTTACCCACCCCATCCATATGATTACCAACTCAGTGTACCAGTATCATATAGCTCCTCAAAGACATAACTGTAACTGTAATTTAACTGCACTATTCTTTTCATATATCAGTAAATGATCAGTAAAAGCACAACATATTTACATTTCTTTGAAATAAATAACTGTGTCATATAGGAATTAAAAGTGGTGTGTTTTTGCATTGTAATTTGATGTCTTGAACTTTATCACTAATAATAACAATAAAGTCACAGCAGGAAACTGAAAAACAAATGAAGCTCAGCCTAGAGGACTGCAGGAGTCTTTTAACTCTGGTCTAAAATCAACATAATCAGGAGCTCTTTCATTTCAAGCGACAATACTGTGTCAGTCATAATAATATGAAGGTGGTGAAGGGGGTGAGTTGTCTGATGTTTAAGTGCAAGAAACAGGGCTCTTTCATTCACTGTATCCTTCCATTTATCTTTGAAAAAGGGGGCAGAGTGCACCTAGTTACTCAGAGGAGGAGTGTTGTGTGAAATTTAGAGAGAGCTGATGAAAGAATAAGAGAACAGAGAACAAGCTTGTACCTTTATGAACATGCTCAAGCTTTTGGTATGGCTCATCTTATTGAAAGAGTCGGCGAATAGCTGACAGCTATTAGGACAATTTAGATTGCGGTAAGTATAAATGCATAAGCACAATGAGGAGCAGTGATAAGAAATGTAAGATAAAAGAATGTGATCCTTTTGTTCCCATTCAAGTCCTTATACAGTATACTGTACTACCACTCACAAAGCCAACAGGCTTATTTTCCGCTATGACAAAAATTAGTTATTGCTAGCTTTCTGTGCACATCTCGTTACCATAGACAACAGGTGAACAGAAAGTGTATTTTCTGCAGCTGCGGAGGAGTGAAGCACATCCATTCCGCCTCAAGGCCACTGGGAGCCACTGGCAGGAGAGACTATTGTGATGGAACATGTCACTTGGTAACCACACAAACACCTTTTTCTTTCTTTCATTTCCACCTATACTGCTGTAAGCAGAGGAGAAGAGGGGTGGGTGAAGGGGTTAAAAGGGGAACCTGAAACTTATTGCTCTCATATGTTTTCAGCTTGGTGTCAGATGGAGGTCAGTATGAGGTGCATACTAGAATGGCTGCATCAAAGGGGAGGTGTTGGATCACATGTGTACTCTCTCTTAAACGAGAGGTGTAGGAGCTGTGTATGATATGTCTTGAGTTACTATGCAACAGGTGGCTAAAGGGTGGCATTTAATCATTGTTTCTTTAAGACCTCAAACGTTGAGCTGATTGAGCAATACCAGGTTGATTTTACTTGCGAGCCACTGTTTTCATGCATTGCATGTAATATAGATTCACCGGCACCTTTATTTGGAACACAATGTGTTTGGTATACATGTTAAGTACATCTGCTTAGTCAAGCAATTACTCAATCAGCCAAGCATGTATCAGCAGCACAATGCATAAAATCATGTAAACATAGGTCTGCATTCTGCAGCCAGTGCGCAAAGTTGACTTCTAGCCATCACAACTTCAGAATGATTTAATCATCAAGTTATGACCAATCATCAGTGAGTAATCTTCGAAAAATGACCCATAATCCACTCTATTACCTGATACCAGTTCTCTGCTTTTAGGCTTCATATCACAACAAAGGGTTAGTACAGTGACATGATCCACACACCGCAGTAATCAGCAGCATTCTCTCTAGCCAGAGTGATTTCATCCAGGTGCAGAAAAGTATCAGCCAGTAATCCAACTCGAAAAAGACCCAAATCCACTCCACATCCTGTCTTTATATCTCTTTTTATATCCTCCATATAAATGATGTACTGCACATGTTTTGGTCCAGAAATTCTCCTCATGTCTCATGAGGAAAATTTCTGGACCAAAACCTGTGACAAGTAAACACGAACAGGTTTGCTTACTCTCTGAGAGAGTAAGGGAAGGGCGTAATTAGGTAACAGAAGGCTGTGTTCCAATAAGTAAGACTGGGTCAGGAACCAATAAATATTTAAACAGCAATAACTAAACAAATAATACTACTAGTCAGCTCTTTATTTTAATTTACATTGATTTTTAGTATTAAAAACAGTAAACATCAAACTCAATTTTTGAAATAAAAAATAAAATCTTGCCGCCTATCAGAGTTTTAGCACTGAACATGAATCCATAAGGACTGAATATGAACAAAAACATTTTTTTAACAATAAAATCTTGCTTGCATGTCGCAAGTCTAACAATTTATGAAAATATATCCAAATTGACGATTGTTTTTATAGTCTGTAGGAGAGCAGGGCACAACCTGACACATTTGGGTTTTTGCTAAATAATTAAAAAAATATTTAGGTTAAAATTAATTAGGCGGCAAGTAAATTTTTGAATTAAAAAAGTCACCACTTAAAAAGATACAAAAATTCTGTAAGCATCTACATGTTAAATAATGGCATATCTGATTAATTGTATTTGACCAAAATTCTAAAACAAGCATATTGTCCTCAGGTAAAGTATTAATGTTCATATCAAACATTAGAACAAGGAAAAAATGAGATCTAATTGACTTTTTCTGTGGCATGGTTGTTAGTGCCAGAAGGGGTGGTTTGAACATTTCCAAAACTACTTATCTCTTGTGATTTTCACCCACAACAGTCTCCAGAGTTTACACAGAATGATGTATAAAAACAAAAAAACATCCAGTGAGCAGCAGTTCAGTGGGCAGAAACGCCTTCTTGATGAGAGGGGTCAGAGGAAAATGGCTAGATTTTTTTGAGCTGACAGGAAGGCTACATCAACTCAAATAATTACTTAAAACAGTTATTAATAATTAATAAAACAGTGGTGATCAGAAAAACATTCCTGAATGCATAACACCATCAAACCTGGAGATGAATGGGCTACAACAGCAGAAGAACACATTGGGTTCCACTTTTCTCAGTCAAGCACAGGAACCTGAGGCTACAAAGGGCACAGCCTCACCAAAACTGGACAGCTGAAGACATTGCCTGGTCTAATGAATCTCAATTTCTGCTGCAACAAGCAGATGGTACAGTAAGAATCTGGCATAAACAGCAAAAATCCAAGGAGCCAACCCACCTTGTATTAAGAGTTCAAGCCTTTGGTGGCAGTGTACTAACTGAGCATTGTTTGATTGCCACGGTCTATCTGAGTATAGTTGCTGAACATGTGCATCTCTTTAGCCCATCTTCTAATGCCCATCTTCTCCAAGCATGATAATGCACCTTGTCACAAAGCAGCAGAAATCATCTCAAACTGATTCTATGAACATGAAACCAAGCTCTGTGTACTTCAATTGTCCCCCAGCCATCAGATCTGAATCCATTATAGAATTCTTTTCGGATGTGGTAGAACAGGAGACTCACAGTCTGAATGGGCAGCTGTCAAAACATCAACAATTACATGAAGAAATCATGTCAACATGGCTTAGAATATCTAAGATATGTTTCCAACACCTTGCTATACCCATGCCAAAAAACGTCAGGCTGTTCTGAGAGCAAGGGAGGGTCCTATCCAAAGCTAGAATGGTGTTCCTAATAAAGTGGTCAGTAAGCAGGGCCAAAACTAGGATAAGAATTTTAGAGAGGTCCATTTTGCAAAAATGTGATCTACATCTCAGAGTGAATAAAATAACTGTCAAATATGAGAATTACACCAACTGTAAGTTTCCCCTTTAGTTTTTTTTTAACATGATCACTGCAAAATCATCAATCCTTTGTTTACCTATCCATAACTGTTATGCACCTTTTACTTTCATTTGTTCCTTCCCCATCCCTCCTTTCTTCCATGAAGTGCTATTACTGTTTCATAAACTGATTTGACTCCTACCCTGTTTAAGTTTATTTATTGAATAATTGAACTATTTATTAAATGTTTATTTTAGCTAAAAATGCATATTGAAACCTACACTACATCAAGTGATAGTTTCTAATTGTTTTTATTTAAGTTACCTCTCTCTTTCTCTCTCTCTCTCTCTCTCTCTCTCTCTCTCTCTCTCTCTCTCTCGCATCTCTGCCCTCACTGATTACTGTAAAAGCACACATTAAACATACATTATAAAAGGCTGTCTGTACCAAACCCCAGACAATGGGAAAGGCAGCTACTCATACAGTTAATGAGAAAAAATACAGTCTGAAGTACTGCTGATTTCTTAATATTAGCTATATGATACTATATCATCAATATGCTGCTTAACAGTGAACATGCCAGGTGTAGTATGAGTAGGTAACAAAATACAGCTTTAATTTCTCCTCTAATCATATAGCCTACTCTGGAGCCTGTAGCCCAAACTGGAACTAGACCAAAACACGCTGATTTAGTTAATATCAACGTTGTGAGTGCTCAAAATGAATAATGGAGTTTTACATTAATATATAAATTATGTTCATAAACTCTTAACTTTTTACCACAGCAATGTTATATATTAACTTATATCATGTGTGCTGCATACCTGAACATCTAGTCACTCTGGTACTCAGGGCTGTAGCATCTCGTACAGAGATAAATAGAGCGGGCAGTTGAGTCCAGGGCCGAGCCACAGCTGTTCTGAGGTCAGCTGAGACCTCACTGCTCACTGTGTGGTTTCATTGCTTTTTGCACTTTGAATCTAATAAAACCATTGAGAAACTTCCGAAGACCAGTGTCCTAACGCTAGTCACGAACGCTAGCTCACTACTAGCTACTACTGAAGCAAATGCGGATAGCAATGCTAAGCAGTGATTGGAAGGTTTAGAAAATGACGGTAGGTTTTGTTTGGCCATATGACAGTGACAGCGCTCACAGAAAACAGATTAAATTTCATCATGACAGAAATGCGGCGTAATAAATATTCTGTCCCCATTTGGTTTGTAAGCCTGTGATACTGTGGCTGCGCCCCTGAGTAGACTGTATTATCATAATGGCGATGTTTCTATAGAAGTAAACGTTTAGTCTCATGAATGGAGGAAAGCGAAAAACTCTTCTAAACTACTGAGGTCCGGACCTTGGTGTGCTTATAGTCACGGCCATGCCGGTAAATGTATTTAAAACTGAACTGCATATTGAAACCTGTGAAGGGAAAGTTCAACGTGCTCTCGTTCTAGAATCCAAACTCATAAATGAAGGGTTAGCTGAGGATTGACAACAACATGTCCTCAATAGGGAGTAAATCTCTGATCTCAGAAAACAATTAAGTGTATCATAAAATTTAAAAATTAATTACAATTTAATTTGATTCACGTAGAAGCACTTAGATTATTTTGGTATAATACAATATTTTTTATGAATGTACAAATGTAACTGGAGCATTTACAGAGGATGTAGGTACTTGTGGTAGCAGCATGTGTGTTACGCTGGCACAGCAGCATTTCTGGAGTTTTTAAATGCTGTGTTCACTTACTGACCACCCTATTAGACACATCTATAGATCTCTTTTTATTTACCTTTTGCACAGCACCCCAACTTTTTCGGAAACGAAGTTGTACACAGGTAATTGTTTTTGTTTGCTAAAAATGAGTGCATACTTCATGGGATATTAATACAACTTTGTTTCCAAAAAAGTTGGGATGCTGTGCAGAATGTAAATAAAATTAGGATGCAATGATGTGCAAATCATGTATATTTTTAAAGGAAAATACTACATAGACAACAAAGCAAATGCTGAAACTAATTTTTTTTTGTTTTTTGAAAAATATATGTCCATTTTGAATTTGATGCCAACAACACGATCCAAAAAAGTTGGGACGGGGGCATGTTTACCACTGCATTTGATCACCTCTTCTTTTAACAACACTCTGTAAGCATTTGGGAACTGAGGAGACCCACTGCTGTAGTTTTGAAAGTGAAATGTTTTTACATTCTTGTTTGATATAGGATTTCAGCTGCTTAATTCGGGGTCTCATTTCTCATATTGTTCATTTCATAAGCCTCCAAATTTTTTTAGTGGGTGACAGGTCTGGACTGCAGATAGGCCAGTTTAGCACAGTCTAGACTCTTTTAATACGCCACAATGCTGTTTTAATATATGCAGAATATGGTTTGACATTGTCTTGCTGAATTAAGCAGGGCCTTCCCTGAAAAAGACGTTGTCTGGATGGCAGCACATGTATATATCATTCAGCATTAATGGTGCCTTCACAGGTGTGCACATCACTTATGCCATGTGCTCTAATGCTCTCCTATACCATCATGAATACTGGCTTTTGAACTGTACACTGATAACAAGCTGAGTGGTCTTTAGCCCGGTGAACACAGTGTCCATAATTTCCAAAAATAATTTCAAATGTTGATTTGTCGAACCACAGGACACTTTTCCACTTCACCTCAGTCCATTTTAAATGAGCTCAGGCCCAGAGAAGGTGGCAGCATTCCAGGATCCTGTTTATGTACAGTTACTTCTCTGCATTTTAGAGTTTTAACTTGCATTCATGGATGCAGTGACAAACTGTTTTTACAGACATTGGATTTCTGAAGTGCTCCTGAGCCCATGCAGTGATTTCCACTACAGAATCATGTCTGTTTTTAATGCAGTGCTGCCTGAGGGCCCAAAGATCATGGCCAGCAAATACTGGTTTTCAGCCTTGTCCCTTGCATACAGAGATTTCTCTGGATTCTCTTAATCTTTTAATGATATTATGTACCATAGATGATGAAAAGCAAAAGTTATTTGCTATTTTACATTGAGAAACGTTATTCTTAAATTGTTGCACCATTTGCTCGTGCAAGTCTTTCACAGAGTGGTGAACCCCTCCTCATCTTCACCTCTGAAAGACCCAGCCTCTCTGAGATGTTTTTTTATACCTAATCTTGTTCCTGACCTGTTGCCAATCAACCACCAGGTGTTTTTTTTTTAGCATTACACAACTTTACCAGTCTTTTGTTGCACCCATCCCAACTTTTTTGGAACGTTTTGTTGGCATCAAATTCAAAATGGACAAATATTTTTCAGTAAACAATAAAATTTCTCAGTTTCAACATTTGATATGTTGTTTTTATACTACTTTCAATGAAATATTGGGTTTAAATGATTTGCACATCATTGCATTTTGTTTTTATTTACATTTTGCACAGCGTCCCAACTTTTTTGGAAATGGGGTGTGTAAAGTAAGCTTTGGAAATGTATAATTCAAACTATGATCCAAAACTGGTGAAGATGAATCACAACCTTCAGACAGATGCATCATGAGGCACTGATGCATTTTGTTTCCTTCCTTATTCCCACAAATTATGCAGCTGTCTGTAATGTATGATCTATCACACATAAAAAAAAAATTAAACTACACCTATAAACTTCTGAACCTTTTAATTCAATTTTATGGTTATTGGTCTCATTTACACAGTTTCCTCCTGAGACCAGGCTAAAAAGATCATAGCCTGTGTCTTTTTTAGCTCAAGCCAGTTTAATTCTGCAGGTAACCACCCTCTGTTCCCCAGGAGGCCTCCTCTCATGCACTCATGCAGACATATGGCTGCATCTGACCACATCATGATTATGTATTAGCAGCTGTTTTGGAAATGTACTGCTGGCTTAGAGCAGTGGAGGTAGAGATTTCTCCTGCAATATGACTCTCTCTGCTGCCGTCATTCTCTGCACTTCACACATCCTCCGCAGTCTAGTTTGTTTACACACTTGCTCTATATATAGATTTTTACACATCTGTGACTTACCACCTGTGAAATTTCCTCCTCACCTTTGATCGACTAGAGTAAGAGTGTGAGAGAGAAAGGGGAAAACACTGAATGGAGAAGAAGAGGAATGGGAGGTGGTGCTCTGCATAAGGTATTTCTCTTGCACCTATAATATGACATTATCTTTGTAGTATATGTAATACTCAGGTGTCTCCCCCCACTAACACAGACTTGGACCTTTCTAAAAATTATTTGCAAAATACACACACTATACATACAATTATTGCTTTTTTATTACATAGCAAAGCTATTTTAATGCAGATTTAGATTGGATCAGAAATATAACTACACACGTCATTGGTTAGGTTCAGTCAACAAAGGTAGCGTCCCTTATGTCCATCCTAATGACATTTGCAACAGTCACTCAGTCATGCCTAAGGCTTTGAATGTTCCCAAAAAATCTTAATAAAGTCATCTTTCATCTAGTTCTACAATGATAGAAATACATAGTTCCTTTACAATAGGCAGCGCTGCCATGTCTGGTAGGACAGTTTGGACGTAGCAGAAAAGTCCTTATCTCATGTCATAACTTTCTCAAGAAACATTCTTCAAGAAGCTTGATGTCCATGAAGAGAACAGAAAACAAGAAATACCACAAACCTCATAGAGACACAAAGTAAAGAAAAAGGAATGTATGTTCCTACATGTCAGAAATATATTCAGTAATTTGAATGCTGGAGATCATCTCTAATTCTTCAATATCAATTTTTTTTATGTGATGGTGTAAGTGAAGAAGGATGATGTCTGCCTCAGAGGTCTACAAAAGGATGTTAGTAAAACATGTTATATAATAAAGATACAAGTATGTACCGTATGTACTTTATTTGGTACATAATAATATTGGCAAGGCGTATTATTGATGTTTTGATAAGATTGCCGCATATATGTGATGCCCACAGGAAATGTAAACAAATGAACAGTCACAGTTGTAACCAGTGGGATAGTACAGTGGGATAACATTTTGTCACTGTCCAAAAATAAAGCAAGTATTCCTAAAATAGTAACTTTACAGGAGAAGGTAAATGTTAGTTAATGTAAAGAGACAGGCAGTTTTGGAGTATTTCTGTTGGTCCACTCATCATGAAATTTTCACACAATGTAAAGAACAGCTGCTGTGTTCCGATGTAGAAAAAATAAAAATTGAAAAAAATGGAAATACTTCTTGTTTGTTATTGTTGTTGTTGTTTTGGACAGTGACAATTTGATGCTCATAATTCTAATTGTCAGTTGTTTTGTTTCATATATTGTATTTTTTGTGTAATTAAATCTAATTGTTCAACTGATGCAGTTTTTCCCATTGTTCCTAACTACCAATATATATACTGCAAAAATCTTTTGAAAATGTGGTCAAGAAATTGTTAGACATTATCAGAGAAGCTATTGTTGCTATGAGAACAAAACTTTATATCTTTTAAATAGTATATTTAAAAGAAAAAATAATTGTTCTTAATTGCTAGCATAAGTTCAAGTAACAGAACTTTATTTATTTAAAAGTAATTGTGGGCCACTGGTTCATTCATCATGAAATGTTCATACAATGTAAAGTGCATATATTGTTTTCAAATAACATAAAAAAGTGGGAACAATAAGTTACAAGGTTTTGATATGACAGCTATGTATTATTGTGATGGCATAAGTGCATATGCCATCACTGCCCATACTTTGCACAGTTGTATGCAAAAGTTTCAATGCCCCTGGTCAAATTACATTTGCTGCTACATAAAATAAGTTACACCTTATATATGATATTTTTCTGCAAGGTTTAGAGAATAATTTAAATTTATTCTCTTTTTTAACATATTTTGTTAAAATAGTCAAATATAAAATATTGAATTTGTCATACATTTTGCACAGGCAACATTTTTATCCTTTTCCCTGTAAAGGATATTTTAACCTATTTTCAATTAGAAAATCAAGAAAACATTATTTGACCAGGGGTGCCCAAACTTTTACAAACAACTGTATGTATCATGTTAGAACCAGGTATTAATATGAGATGCAACAATTTACTTGAACATAGCTCCCAGCAGCCCTCCACATTAAAACTCTCACACTGAACCATTCAGCCTGCGATTTTATTTGGCCAGAGATTCCATTTATTCCATTACTTCAGTATCAAGAGCAGCCAATAACCATCATACCTCAAGTGATTCATTTAGGACACAAACACAAAACTGAGGACAAAGCAGGGCTATTTTTACAGTTAATTACAGCACATTCAAAAAACCACAGTAACTGAACAAACCTCAAACAACTGCGACAATATGTTTGGGTCAACATCCACCTGCATACTGAAAGACCCAAAAGTAAAATCAAGGACAAGCATTTACTGCCTCGCTGTTCAAGCACAGCACAAGGTTTGTTAACTTTCTCCGCTAGTGAGTGGGAGTGGGAGCATAAAAGCCCAACCTGTTTTTTTTTTTTCTCACCATCCTACAGTATCTGAGCTCTAGTCAACTGAAAAGGCCACAGTCCTCCAAACTCGGCCCTGAGCGTGCTGAAGTCATGTTACCATAGGAACTGTGCACATAGCTCACAGGTATCATGCAGTACAGATCAGTAAAAATCAAAACTGAAGTACATTCAAAATCAGCATGGATGGTTTTCCATCTGATTTGTAAAGTTTTATTTTGTAAATTAAACGGAAATGAGCTGTAAAACAGTGCACTGAAAGACGGTCAGCGCTGTTTGAACTTGAACACTTATTAAGAGTGTAAATAAAGGTCAAGCAAAAAGGGTAAAGCAGTCCAGCAATTCTCTCTGAAACTCTGGAAGGAAGCGGAGAGGAGCAGCCAACTGTCCTCATAAATGTTTGAAGAGCATGAGTGCTCTAAAGCGAGGAGGAGAGGATTGGTGTGTTCATGCTCTATTAGACACGATTCAGTTACCAGCACAGCCGTGAAAGTTCTGCTGGCAGTGTGAGGAATTGTACCACTCTGACATCAACACGGACCGTCCAAAACACTGACAAGCATGACTGTATATCAGGTGTTACTGATATTCTTGAGTGAAATAGGAGAAAACATAAATAAAGCATTACTATAGTAAATATAGTTTCTACGCTAACATTTACTTAACACTTACATACCGTTTAGAATTCATTACTTAACTGGACAGGGTCTTTCGACCCCTAACGATTCATCTTGCATTAATTTCACGTTTTATACCTCACATGTATTTTGCATTCATCGACAGGCAAAGCAGCACCAGAATTTTCTTTTCTGTTTTTTACTTTCTTTTTTGCACAAGTGTTACAGGGGTGTTTAAACATTTCAGTGACAAATTTCAACCCCTATAGGGTCACTTTGACCCTCTTTGCATGTGACTCTTTATGCATTCTAGGCTTAAGGTGTTGATGGAGCCTGTTAGAATGCTCTCCACAGTACATGCATAAAATGTTCTGAGGATGCAGGGGTTCACGCCAAGGTGGAAGAGGTGCTGTTGTGCCTTATTTTACCACCCGTGTGGTGTGTTCAGTCCATGTCAGTTCCACTGAGATGTGAACACCAAGGAACTTGAAGCTGCATTGAGAGGGAGGTTGTTCTCCTGGCACCAGTGTGTCAGGAAGCTGACCTCCTCTCTGTGGGCCTCCTCGTTCTCACTGAAGATCAGGCCCACAATCGTGGTGTCATCTACAAATTTGATGATGACATTGGAGCTGCGTCTGGCTGAACAGTCGTGGGTGTGTAGAGAGTACAAGAGAGGGCTGAGCACGCAGCCCTGAGGAGCTCTGATGTTAAGGGTCAGTGAGGAGGAGGTAATGTTGCCTATCCTTACCACCTGCCGTCGGCCTGTCAGGAAGTTCAGGATCCAGCTGCACAGAGAACTGTTCAGACCCAGATCCTGAAGCTTAATGTTGAGCCTTGAGGGCACAATGGTGTTGAATGCTGACCTATAGTCCACAAACATATATATATATAAAATATGAACAAGTATATGAACAATTTTCAAGTGGTGCTTCAGCACTACGCCTGCTCAACAGACTTTTCCTCAGCTGGCATTCCCAAAGTTCTATTCTTTGCACATAATTGTTCTCAGTTAAACATACAACCCCAAAAAAGTTGGGATGCTGTGTAGAATGTAAATAAAAATAGGATGCAATGATGTGCAAATCATGTAAATCATATTTTTAAAAGAAAATACTACAAAGACAATAAATCAAATGTTGAAACTGAAAAATTTTATTGTTTTTTGAAAAAATATATGCCCATTTTGAATTTGATGCCAACAACACATTCCAAAAAAGTTGAAATGAGGGCATGTTTATCAATGTGTTTCATCACCTCTTCTTTTAACAACACTCTGTAAGTGTTTGGGAACTGAGGAGACCAACTGCTGTAGTTTTGAAAGTGAAATGCTTTCTCGTTCTTGTTTGATACAGGATTTCAGCGGCTCAACAGTTCAGTGTCTCCTTTGTCGTATATTTCATTTCATGATGCTGCAAATGTTTTCACTGGTGACAGGTCTGGACTGCAGGCAGGCCAGTTTAGCACCCTGGCTGTTTTAATATGGAGCAATGCTGCTGCAATACATGCAGAATGTGGTTTGACATTGTCTTGCTGAAATAAGCCTTCCCTGAAAAAGATGTCATCTGGATGGCAGCATATGTTGCCAAAACATGTATATATCGTTCAGCATTAATGGTGCCTTCACAGATGTGCACATCACCCATGCCATGTGCACTAATGCACCCCTATACCATCATGAATACTAGCTTTTGAACTGTGTGCTGATAACAAGCTGAGTGGCCTTTTGCCTGGAGGACACAGTGTCCATGATTTCCAAAAAGAATTTCAAATGTTGATTTGTCAGACCACAGGACACTTTTCCACCTTCCCTCAGTCCATACTGAATGAGCTCAGGCCCAGAGAAGGTGGCAGCATTCCTGGATCCTGTTTATATATGGTTTCTTCTTTGCGTTTTAGATTTTTAACTTGCATTCGTGTATGCAGCGACAAACTGTGTTCACAGACAGTGGTTTTCAGAAGTGTTTCTGAGCCCATGCAGTGATTTCTACTACAGAATTATGTCTGTTTTTAATGTAGTGCCACCTGAGGGCCCAAAGATCACAGCCAGCAAATACTGTTTTTTGGTCTTGTCCCTTGCATATAGAGATTTCTCCAGATTCTCTGAATCTTGTTATTGTGTACTGTAGATGATAAAAAACAAAAGTTCTTTGCTATTTTACATTGAGAAATGTTATTCTTGAGTTGTTGCACTATTTGATCATGCAGTCTTTCACAGAGTGGTGAACCCCTCCTCATCTTTACTTCTGAAAGACTCAGTCTCTCTGGGATGCTTTTTAATACCCAATCATGTTATTGACATGTTGCCAGTTAACCACCAGATGTTTTTTTTAGCATTACACAACTTTACCAGCCTTTTGTTGCCCCATCCCAACTTTTTTGGAACGTGTTGTTGGCATCAAATTCAAAATGGGCATATATCTTTCAAAAATCAATAAAATTTCTCAATTTCAACATTTGATAGTTGTCTTTCTATTATTTTCAATAAAATATAAAGTTTAAATGATTTGCACATCATTGCATTTTGTTTTTATTTACATTTTACACTGTGTCCCAACGTTTTTGGAAATGGGGTTGTATTTTGTATATTAAAGAAATTACTTTTATCCACATACAAAATACCATGAGCCTAAAGGCCCTTCAGCATTACAAATTCAAATCTTTATTCCATACTATATCAGATGGCACTAGGTGTTTTTTCCCTGGAACTTTTATGGTGCTGGTTAAAGATACCAGAGCTTTTTAAGACTGTGTGACATTTATTTCTTTCTATTTCATTTAGAAACTACCTAAGACAAGAGTACATAACAACCAGATTTCAATGGATTATATTGGCAGAAAAGGCTGAGTAAACAGGATTTCTTCAAGTAATCCTTGTTCCTGGATCATTATCCCTTTGCTGTTCCTGGAACAACACTACTTTTAATCAATCACCACCATCTGATGTCATCAGTGTGTGCCCTCCCATCTTCACTGAGCCATTTGAAAACCTTCCAAATACACCAGTCAGTTTCAGGATTTAATGCAGCAGTCAATTACTGCAGGAAATCAGCTAGAACTGGTTACTGCAGGGATACCCAGTTCTGGGCGCACCCAGAAACAGCTTTACTGTTACAAGATTTCCTCACAACATCTTTACATATTTAAATTCTACAAGGGGGCTACGCACCTAAGATTTTCACTCACCTTGCACCTGTGTAAATGTGATGTGACAGGTATTAGAAGGAGATGAATCCCCTTATATTATATGTTCTATTATACATTATACTGCCAACTGTTCAGCTCAGATCTTTCATCTACACCCGCTGCTAACAGGGTATGACATCAAGCACATAGTCATGCAATCTCCATTGTGGTGCCGGTCTGGGGAGTGGCCAATGCACAATACTTAGGAAACCTGACAAGAGCTCACACAGCAAACACAAACACCAAAGCAAGTGCTTTATTTACACAATAAAGGTGACATTAATCAGTACAAACCAAACTTATCAGCAATTTTATTTAGTTTGCTCCCTCCATGGCACTCTCTTTTTCCCTGCATGTCAGTACAAAGCCAGTGTCCTTCCTTCTCCCTCATGCCAGGGAGAGAGACTCCTCCCCAAATGAGCTGCAGCTGTCCATGGTCTGGGAAGGAGCACTCAATACATGCTATCGGGAAAGGAGGCTACTCCGCCTCTCCTCCAACACACCATAGACAAACATTGGCAGTAGAATGCGTCGTAATGAAGAGTTATGGAAGCATCTAGGAGCAACAACAGCTCAGCCATGAGGCAGCAGCCACCACAAACTCCCATAGCATCATGTGCCGAAAAAATTCAGCTATCTTCTGTTGCATCACTCACTACAGAGTTCCAAACTAACTCTGAAAGCAACATTTGCTACACACAAAGCCAAGCGTCGGCTGAAGTGATGCAAAGCACACCTATCCAAGATTCTGGAGCAGTAAAATATGTTCTCAGGAGTGATGAATCACACTTCACTATCTGATGGATGAATCTAGGTTTGGCAAATGCCAGAAGAAAGCTACCCATCAGAATGTATACTGCCCACAGTAAAATTTGGCAGAGGAGGGATAATGGGTCTGGGGCTGTTTAAGGGTAGTGTTAATGCCAACGCATACAAAGACATTTTAGACAAATATACTGTAGTGACCCACTACTGACTGTGGATGTGCAGGAGACGTGGCCATGCTGAACAGTAACACGCAGGACACCACAGGAGCACTGGACACACAGTAAGGCCCAATCCCATTTCACCCCTTGCCCCTACCATTTAGCCCTTAGCCCTCTGTTTTGTGCATTCATGTCTAGGGTTAGGGTGTCCCAATTTTTGTTGAGATAGAGGGGTAGGGCGAAGTGTTAGGGCTACATGGCCCTCCAAAGGAGGTTTTTCAGAGGCACACTCCAAACGGAGTGTTATGAAAAAAAAGAAAAACCGGCAAGGTGGCTGCTCGAGCGACCAAAGAAACCCACAAATGTAAGTATTTGCTCTGTTAAAAAATTACGATAACCATTGTATTATCTTACTTTAATGTCATTTCAATGTATTATGGTCGTTTTCTTCATAACAAGCATTAAAAAATCGCTAATAGCATGCTAATGTTTTCGGTAGCTAGCTAGCTAACTTTCCCGTTACACCTTAAATAGTCCAGCAGTTCTGACGCCTGAAGTGCCAGAATGTAACTGCTGCACGATTTAAGGTGGAACGGGAAAATTCGAACAAGAACCTGGTGAATTGCTGACTTCAGCTTCATATCACCAAAGAATCAAAGAAAGAAAGCGGTGGGCGAAAATAAATAATTGTCTTACACCCCTCTTTGAAAGCATATGATGCCCTAAAAAAAAGAAGAAATGGGACTGGCCCTAAGAGAAATTTAAACTGCAAATAAGTGGTTGTTATGAATATTATTACACTGTAAAAAATGGCTCGTCAGATCTACCTAAAAAAATTACTTCATGTGGTAACAAGCAATTGAACTAGTTTTATTCAACTTGGAAAACTACATTGACTGAAAGAATCATTGATTCAAAGTATTTATTTAGGATGAATAAAACTAGTTAATTTACTTGTCACCACATGAAGTAATTTTTTTTGGCATATCTGAGTAGCCATTTTTTACAGTGTAGTGTCACATGCGTCATATGTGGTATATTGTGTTGTGTTAGGGTTTGGTTTGTGCAGTGTTAGTGCCTACCTTCAAGGTGAGCTGCATGGCTATTGCTGACCTGAATGCTATTCTGCCCATTCAGTAGCACTGAGCGGCAGCTCTCCCCTGCTTCTATGTTCAATAAAAGAGCATTCATTGAAGTGCTATGTTCCCTGCGTCTTCTTAATCTACGTTGATGCCACAGCCTGCTTCCAACTTTGTGGTAACAGATGGGGAAAGTCTTTTCCTGTTCTTGTGTACCTGTGCTACAGTGCACAAAGTGAGGTCAATAAAGATATGGTTTAATGAGTTTGATGTGGAGGAGCTCCAGTGGCCTGCACAGCCTGACCTCAACCCCACTGAGCATCGCTGGAATGAATTAGAATGTCGATTTCGAGCCAGGCCTTCTCGTCCAAGATCAGTGCCTGATCTCACAAATGACTTTCGACTGAGCGAGCACAAATTTCCAAAGACACACTCCAAAAAGAGTGGGGACTGTTATAGCCACAGTGAGGGACATTTTGGCCATGTAGCGTATGTCTTCATTGACTGACACACACTTCCCCATGGACCCTTCCCTACACCTGCTTAATGTTGACTCAAGAAAAAAATATCAAAAAATATCATCCTCCAATGTTAGTTACCCCTCATAAATCCCAGTTACCCATAAATCATTGGCTTCATACATTACTGGATATCCTCTATCTAGAATTATCATCCGCAAGAATTAACAATGCAGTCTCTAGAACTCTTCATACCTGGAATAATGGTACTTCAATTTGGTTATTCCTTTTGCTTGCTTAACTGCATAATGTATTTATATTGCTACTGGCTCAACTCAAGTAACAAGTGCCCTGTGCTTTCTTGCGATTATTAAATTCTGTTTAAATGTCCCATGTGAGTGTGGGTGAGGGTTGTGAATGGGGTATTGTTTGGCATTTGCTTAATTGAAGTCATTAAATAATTAAAATAAATGAAATAAGTTTGAGCAAAAACTTGGCTTTCTCTTCCATAAAGGTGAGAATTAGCCATTGTCTGTCCTATAAAAGCCCCAGAAAACACCACAAGCCACTGCTAATAACATGAAAATGAGTGATTAAATGAATGCCGTGATAATGTTCATTTAACAATATTAAAATCATTTTGTACACCAGGAAAACTGGATGTCCTATAAAGACACACCTATTTCAACCTTCTGAAGCTATAATAGGTAAACATTATGGAACACTGTTGAATATGTAATCAACAAAGTGCCCCTTGTATTGTAAGCAAACTTTCCCTAGATCTATAGTTAGCCCAGCAGTGGTGTAGTCTGGTCTGATTTAGTGAGTACACTGTTACTTAATATCTCTCATTTATGCCACATTCGTACTATATTGTTTATGTGTTGGAGTTCTTTAAAAATCAGGCTGCTAGTTCTGACACTAAAAACATCTTATTCCCTCGGGAAACCACTAGAGAGCAGTGTTTATACCACACAGTTTTACCAGCATCACGAACTCTCACAATCACGTTATAAAATCTGTGTTTCTGACCATGTGTTCTTTTCCATTTGTGTTTTTTTCATAAGTTCATAGAAGAAGTATGTACAGTAGTTTGGTAAAGTCTAAAACTGTGGTTGCCGAGAGCTCTGTTCTGACCTTAAGCCTTGAACTCAGCACACAGAAGGCTAGAGTCAGAGGCAGTTATCTAACCCCACACTGTGGGTGTACGCTGCATATCCTCCAGATCCTACTCCATTTGATTCCCTTAGATAAACACAGATATAACAGCAATAAGATTATTCTTCATGATTTACAGTAAATGGCTGTACACACAAATATGAAAATACATTCTCTGTCTGTCATAGGAATGCAGATTGAAGGTATTAAGCCACAGGCATGTCACAATTGTAGTTACAGTCATTTATGTAATAATAATTTCAATAACATTCAGACCCAGAGCTTCTACTAACTATCAGACACCAAAGATCAATTTGAGAAGACCAGAGTTACTTATTCATAAAGGCCAAGTCTCTACTGGCCTTATGAATATATATGATGAAAAATCTATCAAACTGCTGAAATAAAGACACAAATGCATCCACAGCTCCTTGGCCAAGATCCATTTTAAACCACAAGGTGGCACATGAGCATCAGCCCAACAATGTATCCTGTATTGCCACAGTTACTGTGCCTTTGAGAGAGAGAGAGAGAGAGAGAGAGAGAGAGAGAGAAGGGAGAGAGAGAGAGAGAGAGAGAGAGAGAGAGAGAGAGAGAGAGAGAGAGAGAGAGACATGAAAATTATAAAATTAGGTAAAAAATAAAATCCAAGCATTAGTATGATCTGGACAAGCAGATCAAAGAGAACTAAGGGAGGGAGGGAAAATGGTAATACAAACCAGTCAGTTAAAAATAAATAAATTATGTGATGTGGTGCAAAAAATACTGACTTAATGGTTAAACCAATCAGAGTCTCTCTCCACAGTTCCACAGTAAAATCGTTATGATTCTGAACATCATCATAGAACTTGCACTGATTATGTCTTGATGATACAAAAATATTTATATAATTTAAAAAGTATATGTCGCTATAAAAGAAACACATTTGCTCCCATACCAAACCATGAATGATCACAGCTGTCTGAAGAAGTATACCAGAATGAGGTGAACAGCAGCAGTGCCAAAAATAAAGTGAGTGATCTTTATGGATGAGCTGTCAGTCTCAGACTAATCTTCTCTTTTTTAATATGCCACAGAGAAGAGATGGCCTTAATGTGATCTTTTGGACAATGAGAGGCCTGTCACCCACACACTGCATCTGCCTCTTTCTCTCTCTCTCTCTCTCTCTCTCTCTCTTTGGCAAATTGCAGGGGCAGGGGTACAGATGCTCTTAAAGTATGCCTGTACCTCTCAAAGCCTCATCTGTATTTTAAAACTAGCTCATTTTCCTCCATTCCATTCACACTCTGCCTAATGACAGAAGATTGCTATGGAGAGGGTGCAGATAACATGATAAGTGCTCTAATGGAACATTCAAATAGCATCTTAAGCCGATTTCAATGTAATGCATTTGATAAAGTTCAAAGAGAGCCACAATCGAAAAAGTAATACAGCTACATGAACATTCTTGAAAATAAAGGTTAGGAAAGATTGCAGAAAAATCTTTATTTGGTAAAATACATTTTTATTAATTTACATTACACTGAGGTTCTTTAGACTTTACAAAAAAATGTATATATATATATATATATATATATATATATATATATATATAACTCATTCCTTAAATGGAATATAGAAATACTCTTTTTTAAACAGATTTTTCACAGAATAGACCTGGACACAGCTAGGAACAGAATGGATTAACAAATGGCTGGGGTTTTATTACACACTTGAATTGAATCCCTTTAGTTACTGAATAATGAGCCTTAGTACATAACAAACCTGGGATTTTAAGTGGTTAAATAATGATGCTGTTTCAGTGACTTGCTCACCTGCACTTTCAATGAATTCAACTGCTGTCAATCAACTGAAGCTTTTGACCAACGCAATTTCAATTAGCCAACTACAAGGACTGTCCCTCTGGAGCAACTTGGGCTTAAGTGCGTCAAAACAACAGCCGTTAGCAGGGATTTAAACCCTAGCATAGCTTCCAGCTTTTCTGAGTTCATGTTCATTCATTCATTCATTCACTCATTCATGTTCCATCAGGTTTGGACATGTTTTGTTTTTCATTTTAAATGTGCTTTTGTTTCTGCCTGCTGTCTGTCATGGGACATGTTTGTGAAAGTGCCCTAATAAAACCAGCTCACACTGACACTAGTTAGGGTCACACATTTGTATGACCCTAACTATCAAGAATCTAAAACACAAGACTTCTTTAACATTTCACTGGTAACTAATTCCATATGAGTTATTTCACTGTTTTGATGTCTTCACTATTATTCTAAAATGTGGGAAATAGTAAAATTAAAAAGGAAAAAACTGAAAAAAAAAAATGATGAAAGGATGGAGTTCAGAACCAGTCTTTCACACCAAACTCAGCAAAAACCATTTCTTTAAGGACTGTGCTTTGTGCAGGGAGGTCTTGTCTTGCTGAATCAGGAAAGGGCCATATCCAAAACTATTGACAAAGTTGGGAACACATAGTTCCCCAGAATGACACTGCATTCTGTAGCATCAAGATTTTTTCTTCAAAACCAGCTCAAACCATGAAAACGTGTCCTCTTCACAATGACAATAACACCTCACAATAACACTTACATTTGATAGGCACAGCTCTAGTAGAGCTCAGTAACAAACTGATTTGTTGGTAAGTTGTCATCCTAACACAGTGTTGCATTGAAAGTTACTGAGCTCTTCGGTATGGCCCATTCTACTGCTAATGATGGTCTAAGGAGATTGCATGGCTATATATTTGATTCTATGTAACTATTAGCAGGGCATGATACTGAAATAGCTAATCCACCAATTAGAAGGGGTATCCACATACTTTTGGCCATGTGTTGTGTGAGCTCTCCATCATCATCTGATTTGAGTTTAAATAATTGGCTTTGAGATGATGTTCTACTCTTCAAGCACTCACTGTGATGAAGCATATACTCAAGTCAGGATCATTTTCAGAGGACCTGAGTAGCTTAGGAATCTTATCATGTAAAATAGTTCTTTGTTTGATGTAATCAGTAAACAGTATCTCTTGCAGGTGTGAAAAGGTCTCAGCTCTATTCGGCAGGGACTCAGATCTACTCTATGGTAACAACATCATGGTGACATGAAATGTATTTTTGGGCTCATCATGGGACCCAGAGTGAAGTCTTGAGAGTGATGACATCATAGAGATACAGCATAGCACCTGTGAAGCTGTTCTATAAAAGCATCAGCGAATCTCTAAATAGGAAACTGAGGGAAAATATTTTGTTTGTTGATGGTGATGACAATGATGTGCAGGATATAGATTGTTGCTAGGTGGCTGAAAGCTTTTTAAACAGATCAAAGTTTGGACTTGCACATGAGTGTAATTCACTGGTATAGTATTTTTGCAATATTAAAACAATTATTGAATGTCTGACAATTATTGTATGTTTTACATTAAAATGTAAAAGCGTAAATACACATAAATAAAAACAGAATGCAATGATTTGCAAATCTCAAAGACCTGCATTTTATTCACAATAGAACATAGAACACATGTTGAACATATAGAACAGATGTTGAAAGTGAAACGAAAAATCCGGCAAAGAAGACCCAGGACTGTTGAGCAGCTAGAATCCTACATCAGACAAGAATGGGACAACATTCCTCTCCCAAAACTCCAGCAATTGATCTCCTCACTTCCCAGACATTTACAGACTGTTGTTAAAAGAAGAGGGGATGCTTCACAATGGTAGACATCACCCTGTCCTAACTTTTTTGAGATGCGTTGCTGCCATCAAGTTCTAAATGAGTTAATATTTTTTTATGAAATTATAAAATGTCTCACTTTAAAAATCTGATATGTGCTCTATGTTCTATTGTGAATAAAATATGGGTCTATGAGATTTACATGTACATTTATTTACTTTTTACACAGCATCCCAACTTTTTTGGAATTGGTGTTGTATTTATTTATTTATTTACACGGTGTAACATGTTAACAACAAAGAAAAATACTTGAATACTCAATTTTTTACTTTCACCTGATTTTGGCTAGAACAGAAACAGAAGTAGTAACAAGTCAACCGCAACTTTCCACAGATAATAAAAATACGTTGTTCGTCAACAGAAAACTGAGCGTTACAGAGTGAGAGAAGGACAGCTGTGGCCAGCAAGAGGAAGAACTCACCGTTTTCTGTCGCAGTTTCTGGCTCTTTCAGCACCTCGGACAGTGACCCCCCGGCGCCCTGCCCCGCCCGCGAGCACCACAACCGCGCCGCACGCGCCCTGCCGCCACGACTGGGCTCCGGCTCGCGCTGTGTGGAGTTGACTAACAGCACAGCGCTGCTGCGGGGCTTATTCAGAGCAGAGCTCACAGAGCCCATCACAGACAGCACCGCGCAGCACAAGCCCAGGAATGCTACAGCCTGCAGACGGTTTAAGGCTGAACCCTCTCCGGCATGTCCCTCACCGCTCTCTGACGACTTATCCTCATATGTGTTGCGGTTACTCTTTAGACTGCGACTAAAGCACCATGGTCAGCTTTGATGTGAAGTTTAGTCACTCACAGTGAAGGTGCTCCTGGACAATAGCAGACTTTTCTGCCTCAGTTTGTTTGCAGCAGTTAGATTAGGAGCCCCGGGGAGCAGGAGTGACGTAGAGAGGAGCTCCGGTTAAAAGCAGTGGGAGGAATGAGGGGAAATTCAGAAAATCAATTATTAATACAGCTTACTGGGGTAAAAGGCCTGGAATGAACAACAAGTATATTTTAAGCCTAAAGTCAGAGTCAATCTCTGTTTTTGAAGTTATTATAATTATTGTTATATAATATTTTTAAGCTATTATTATTATTATTATTATTATTATTATTTTATTAACTGTCAATGCATTCCAGGGAAATATGCTGTGAAATAAAGTGAGAATTTCTGATTCTCTGTTTCTCAAATAGAAATTGCTCCCTAACAAGAAATTATTGAGCTATTTGATTTTATTTTTTTCCCCTCACTTTTGCACATTGTCCACCAGGGAGCAGGCGGGTCAAAGAATAAAACATGAAGGACCTTGTTTTGCCCAGTACTGGATCTGCTATTGTATTTAGGCCAGCAGTTCTCAAATTGTTTTAGTCTAAGGCCCCCTTTGTGGATTGTAAGTGCCACTTGCACACCCCCTCGTCTCAGGGGGCCACAGCTCCCCAGGTTTAGAAGCACTGATTTAGGCCACAGCATATTAGCTTTCCAATGTTGTACTTGTCTTGCTATGAAAGTACTTAGAGATTTTGTAACTAAACTGAAAAGAGCTATTATTATTATTATTATTATTATTATTTATCAAAGAGTTTATCTCTGTTAGTAACATCAATGTAACAATGTTAACTAAGAACAGCTTTCTAATCCTAGTATGAGCATACTACAAACATTTCAGAAATTAGGCAGAGCTAATTGTCTCTGTGCTGATTTGTGCGAAGCATCAGACTGGCTTAAAGCATTAGACCTGTTATAACCCCTGTGAAAGAGACTATATCCAAGCTAGATTACCACCCCAACTTTGTTCTTTATACTTGGCAAAATATCTCCGTCCTCACAGGAATACGCACAGTGGTGTAGCCTGAGAAAGGAGGGTGAAGGGATAAGAGCACTTGATCCAGCTTTTCTCCACTCTGTGCCAGGGAACAAAGAGTTAGCTGCCACATGGTAGCTGTTTGCCTGCTTTTCACACTTTTGAGAGTCTGTTATATTGAGTTTGTTCCATTTTCAGTTTTCTTTGTTTAAAGATGAACATGAGCTGCAGTGGGTTAGTTCCTATGTCAAGGAGGTGTGCTTGGGGTGGTGTGAGTCAGTGCAGCCTGCAGGCCCCATCACTTCCTCTGCCATGCTAGTCTATCACATGAAGTGGAAATATGTGCACTTGAGAGTGTATAAAAAATGAATGGTCACCTGAACAAAGAGCAACTAAGGACATAAAGGCTCCTAACAGTAGATCTCACTTTCCTCACTGGTTAAGATTCTACATTTCAATAGTGAACTCTTTTCACATAATTATTTAAATTGTTATTATTATTATTGTTATTATTATTATTATTATTATTATTATTATTATTATCAGGGGTCCAAGCACTGTAATAACATAACTTTTGGTGAGCAAAATTCTGGGTTCAAGTCCTCGCTATGGACGTTGGACGAAGCTGTACAAATTGTAGTGGACATATCACCTAGTGATCTAAACCATAAGAAAAGGAGGTCTTTCTTAAAAATCCAACCAACAGACCACAATTCTCATTAACATCTAAAACCTTGCATTTATATATATATTCCAAAATTGCACATGAAATAAGGAAGTTTGAATTAAACCCATCTTGGCCACAGAATCAAGAATGACAATATATTCTACAGCCATCAGAGGAAGCTTCAGTATTAAGTGCAAATAACAACTTCAAACATACATACAGGCTTTAAAATATTTCTCTTATTGTATAACTGCAATTGAAATTTCTTTAAATCAAACCAAATCTTGAAAATTACAGTAAGTTAATAATTTTATTGTATTTATCTTCTGACAAAGAGCATTTCTGAGTGTTATGCCTTCTCCCTAGCCTGACAAATTTACAAATGCAAGTCTTTTTAAAAAAGGTACAGTTGTTCCACAATTGTTAAACAGGTTGAAAGGTAATGGCTTCTTGCTACTCCTTACATTTTTATCCAACCTCCTCAAAATTGGTCTTAGAACAATCTGCGGAGTCTGAAGATAAATAATTTAATAAAAACTTAACTTTTAAGCAGAGTGTGGCAGCAATATTTTTTCAGATTGATGTGACCTGCCTTATTCTGACTTCAAGCTCTACCAATACATAAGTACCGGTCTGATTATAACCAAACTTGAAACATTTGTACAGAATGGCAAACAAAATGTGTATGGTGAAGTAATCTATTATATTGTGTAATAATCAATAATTGAAAGTTGGGAACTAAAATGGTGTGTGGTTCCTCATTGCTAACAATTAATTGTCTCAAAAAACACAGTTGCCATGGGCTGTTTGTGGCTCACCATGAAAACACCTTTCACTCAGGTGCTCAGTTCAAATCCTGCCTGAGTTGTCCTTGATAAAGCAATGTGAAGTTTGTATCTTGAGAGCCTTGTAAGACACTAAATGTTATTATGAAAAACTTATTGTTAATGGAGACTTATTGCACTAATGAAGACTAATGGTGCTTGGACCCCTATGATTGCTGCTTCTAGCTATACTTATTTTAGTCTATTTTTTTACTCTGTGGATTTTGCAGAACAAATTGATTTAAATCTGCAATTGTGCTTTGGATGTTATCCAGGAAAAAATAACCAATGACTTTTCACATTTTCTTTTAGTACAGATGTGAAATATAAGCAGATTTATCACTGATTTTATATATATATATATATAAAAAAAAAAATAAAAATCCCCTTTGGAAGGAATGGATTACTGACCAAGCTTTTGGTGCCAGTCTCACAGACCTCATACTGTCAGGGACCTCAGGGAGCTTCAGACTACAATGCTTAAGACAGCTCAAAGACTGAGAACAGTCCACTGCAAATGAACAAGGAAAGTTCTTAAATATGTAAAACACTAAATATGAAATAGAGCCCTCAGCTCATAGCTTTCCACCAAAAGGTAAATAAAAGCCCCCAGCACTAAAAATCAAACATAGCTCTGCAGGACATTATAGGTTATTGTACACTGAGAATTTATAATTTAGTTTGTTACATTTTCAGCACTCTTCAAAGAACACAAAAAATATTTATTAAAATTATTTTTCAGGTCTTTTTTCTTGACATTTTGCCAGCGTTTGGGATGGAGTTGTGCACTGGGATGTTGAGACCGTGATCCATCCCTGCCCTCTAATGAAGACAGAAAACTGACTAGAATGCCAAATTCATTTTCTTACAATCCCCAAAAATCAAACAGTAATGAATGTGTTCTGTAATTTTGGACTGCTTTGTAAAGCAAGGCCACGCATCAAAGTTTCATTTCATGCACAAAACATCCTCACATTTCATTTTTGACAAGGTTTAATGCCTTAGTGAAAGCAGTGACAGTTTGGTGTTTTATTGTGTACACAAGACATTCTAGATTTTGGTCAAATTGCAATAACAAATACAAAACAGAAAAGCAGTCACTCAGATTATTGCTCTGGTCTTGTACAGTGTTAACTACGGAAGTTGTAGTAAACAGGAATACTGGTAAAGCTGGTTTCCTCATTGGCCTACAGTGTCTATTCTGCTGCAACACAACTCTGTCTGCAGATCTTTCTATTATGGCAAAAAGGCACTTTAAAGCTGTCTGTTTGTTACTCTCACAGAAACAACAGAAATACCCCACATTCTATATGGCAACCCACTACCGTGCACTCCTCCTCAGTGCCCCATCACTCCTGTCTTCCACAGGTTTCACATGCAGTTTATTCCAGCTCTTCATGACGCTGAGTAGACTCATTAATTACCTACAAATGACAAAGCAGTGAATCAATTTACTTTTATATTGTTATTGCATTGCAGTGATGCCTCAAACATGGTATTTACTTACGTGTCCATCTCTTGTCTCGATAGTCTTAATCACCACCTTCTTGGAAATGTTCTCAATTGTTGGTCTGCTTTCTACCATGGCTTCTGCACAGAAAAGAGCCCAGAATCTCATTCTGTTGCCAAAGTGTGGCAAGTCATCCCTTAAAGGTGAATCTGTTTAAAAAGTGTCTATTTAAAATTCATGATTTCTGCCAACCCAGGACTATCCCCTTTGCTAGCATCAGCTCTGCATTTATTTAGAAAGTGCAAGTCATCACTTTTATTATTTATTCAGAGCCTGTAGAAGGTACTGCAGTTTGGCAGGGGGTGAGGGGGTGCTTAAGTCTAACATTGCCTGATGGGTGGGGGGGGTTGGAAAGAGCATGTGGGTGCAATGTAAATGCAGCATACTCTACCTCTTAGATTAAAAGAAGAGATGTTAGGCATGGGCATGGTGATCCTGGAGAAGAGACAGAGACAGCATGAGAGAGAAACATTTGATGTGTAGCATCTAAAGCAAAGATATCCAAGTCTTTATAGTACACAAATGATATGACCATGAGGGGGAAAAAACAAAAAAAACCCACACACACCACACACCTCTAAACTACACTACAAGGCTCTTGTTGACAATCAAGGTGCCAAAAAGGGCACTCAGGTGAGATGCCAAAACTACTTTTCTTTTCCTAAAGAACCTTTCAATGCATGATTAAATAACTTCTTAACAGGCTTATTAAAACCTAAGGCATATTCATTAACTATATGGACAACAATGCAAACTGACCAATATCATTCATAGGACTGTGCAAGAGGGGTTGGGACCCGATAGCAGGTCCTAGCAATTTAAAGAGTTAAAGAACCATTTCTGTAAATGAGATGGTGAAAAACTTCTTTTGAATGTGAAAGGACCTCCATATAGTTTAAAGGTTTTATGTGAACCTTTATTTTTTAAAAAAAGTACATGCATTCTAAACTTAATAATTAATCCATTCTATATATTCATCTCCAGAATAAGAGATGCTAAGGAGTTGGGGCATGTCCCTAACAGAGAGAGAGAGACTTTAAATGGTTTTGTAAGTCTTAAGATCTTTACCTGCTCTCTTCTCCTTCCAGCAATTTCCTGTAGGTAGCAATCTCAATGTCCAGAGCCATTTTGACGTTGAGCAGGTCCTGGTACTCACGCAGGTGGCGAGCCATCTCATCCTTCATGTTACGGATGTCATCTTCGAGACGAGTGATGGTGTCCTGGTAACCGGCTGACTCTACACCAAAATTATCCTCCAGCTCTCTCATCTGACGCTCCAGAGATTCATTCTAACCAAGAAATGGGCACATTTGAATTCTTCTTTAAGAAAAGAACAGGCATAATGTATTCCACATATGTGACATTACAAATACTCACAGTGCCCTTAAGAGCATCCACCTCACAGGTCAGAGCTTGAACCTGGCGACGGTACTCGTTAGAGTCCTGTTTGGCCAGACGGATGGCTTCATTGCTACGAGCAGCAGCCTCTGACAGATCGGCAAACTAGAGAGAAAAATGGACTTTAACACTCAGGCAAACAAATGAACATCTGAAAAGAACATGACAGACAGCAAAGGTGAGTGAAATGACAAACTTGAATTCTGAGAAAGATTAGAAGCTTCAATCTCAGGTCATCCTTTCTGGTTCTAAAGTGCTGTTTAATTAGCACTGAACGAATCCTTGCTAATAGGGTTGGTCTAATTAACATTAGGTCATGTTGGTTCACAGGAAAAGGGAGAGATAATACATTAAAAACATCAATACTCTGTCACTTTGTCCAGAGATCCCATTGTGTGGGGTGCTTTCAGAGATTGGCCATCTGTCCTCTCCTCTATCTACTGAAACCTACCATTACCATCTGCTGTGCTTTAGCCCAGAGGGAGGCCATACACAATCACACCACCTGCAATTTCAGTAAGGACACACTGTACTGCTAACATCAACAACCTAGCATACTATGCTGAGTCATGATTATTAACCATCATATTACAAAACTATCCAGTGTTAGTGTAAATATCATCAGTAACAATTGTTAATATCAAATGTTGCCAACAGTGGTTATGTAGAGACATGGAAAGAGTGATGAGTGGGGGGGAAAACACAAGACACACAACACCATCTACGTTTTTAACCTGGAAAATGAACACAAACATCAAGCTTATTCAGGTTCTGCTAAGAGACTGACCTTAGATTTGTACCATTCCTCTGCCTCCTGGATGTTCTTGGTGGCTAGAGTTTCGTACTGCAAGCGGACGTCCCGCAGGGCAGCGGTCAGATCAGGCTTGGCCACGTCCAAATCAATCTGCACGTGCTGATCATGGATCTGGGCCTGGAGCTCAGCAATCTCCTAGAGATAAGCAGAGAGGAAAAGCCAGGATTACACATGCTCCAGCTTGATTTTATAAGTTTAATAGACAAAGATTGCCTTTATACTTCCAAAAAACATCCATGTTCATATGCTTGTACTGTACATTGTAACCTTTTAAAATTCTCAGAACAAGTAGTAAGTTTCAGCCCTTTGACATGTATTAGGCAGCTTGTCAAGTTTCAGTATGTTGCCCGTTATATTTTAGGTCCTGACCCTATATTGAACTGTTTTCTTTCCTGAAGGGTCATTCTAATAATGTAGACTTTCCTAGGGAAACATGGCCTTCTTACCACCTTTATCCTCTTGACATAATTCCTTTACCTCCACTGAGCGTTTAATCTCCATGGTAATGCCATTTCCTGCCAATCTCATGATCCTCTCAGGTCTCAGTGGGGGTCAGAGTCGCATGCATGAACCGGTCATCATGCACAAGACAAGAGTTCACCAGGAAAGAACCAAATGGTGTCAAAAGCGTGGTCACGTACCTCATCATGAAGCTTTTTGAGGAAAAGGATCTCCTCCTGTAGGGACTCCACCTTTCGCTCCAAGTCTAGACGAGCCAGGGAAGCATTATCGACATCCTGCAATCACAGAATGCATAAGACCTCAATAAAATGCAGTTTAAGTCTGCAGCAATTTTGAGGTCATGGCTTGAACCTGTTAGATACCCTCACCTTGCCTTAAATGAATGTGCTATGAAAAAACTGTTCTGTGGGGATCTTATTCACAAAAATGTGCTTTCAAAGAATTATCCACTGAAAATTTCTTTAGAGAATCAAAAAAAGTTCGTCTATTATTAAAAGTGGACACCTTTATTTTTAAAAAGTGGCTCTCCACAGGTTATTTGTTAAAGATAATGGTTGCACACAGAATGCTAAACACTCAAAGTAACCTTTGAATGCATACGTGGTTCTTTGCATGGTTAACAGTTCTTCTCCATGACTGAAAAAACTGTCGAATGAGATTCCTTGAATGTTCACGGTTCTACATATAATTACTGCCTTTACTAAAGAACCCTTGAAGAAAGAAAAAAGAAAAAGAAAAAACAAACAAACAGTAAGGGTGTACACTTTTAAAAGATGGTTCCTCAAGCATCCATTAGTCAAAGATAATGGTTGCATATAGAACCACAAACACTCAAAGAACCATGTGAATGCATAAAAGGCTCTTTGCATTGTTAAATGGTTCTTTTCTGCAATGTAAAAAAAGTGTTGTGGTTCTTTAAAGAACATTCACAATGGTTCTATATAGCATTAAAAAGGATTCTGCAAAACTTTTTTACTAACATAGTAGAGGAATTTTCTAAATGTAACACTGGTTTATGCTACTTTTCCATAAAAAAATAAATAATAATAATAATAATAATAATAATAATAAAATAAAAGATTAGAATAGTTTCTCGAGTTTTTGCCAAGTAGAGTACTGAATGAGCCATATAGCACGAGCCTGTTGGCATCTGGTGGAGAGTCCGTTTTCATATGTCTATTAGGAAACCTACAGGTGGCCATGGCATATACAATTGAACACACATCCCCTTATTGTGTTCTTCCCTTCCAATGTCTGAAGTCACCAGTTTCCCACAGCTAAGAGTAGTACCACCCACTTAGACAACAGCTTGCTTTGTCATCTACATGCAGGCCCCCTCCCCTCATCAGAGCAGAAACAATGCCAGAGCAGAATCAGCTTTTCTGCCATAAGTTCCAAGGACAAAGCTGCTCATTGACCAGTGTTTCTAACCCTGACACTGGACCACAGTATCACAGCTTGCAAAGCTGGGTGGCGCTGTACACCAGCCCTAGCACTCAGAAAACACTGCTGATCACACCCTGCAGAACAGAGTGGTTTCAGCATGCTGCTGAAATGCCTTACAAAGCACTTTTCACTGGTATAATAAACTGCATGTAAAGTGGCACTCTGAGGAAGAAGAGGGATAAAAAGTCAAAAATGTATTTGCTGTGGTGGTTTTAATTTGTATGAGGTGGAAACATACCTGTCTGAAGCTCTGGAGGTTATTTTCAGCATCTTCCCTTTGAATGATCTCTTCTTGAAGTCTGCAAGCGACACAGGAGGATTAGAGCAGTGACACACCCACTCTAACAGTACTGATTCTACAGATAACTATACATAGAGTCAGTGCTACATTTAAGTCAGAGACAAGAATATGGCTTATTTTGCTCACAGCATAAAAATTCAACATGTTTGACCACAGCATGCATTCTTAACTTAATTAATCATCACTGATCCCTGTGCAGTCGTACACAAAAGTTTGAGCACCCCTCAAATTACAGGTTTTGCTGATTTTCTAAATAAAAACAAAGTTAAACACATCCTCTACAGAAAACAGTTAATGCACAATTACTTTTTTTACAGAATTGAAATTTGTTTTACTATTTTACATTGCATTTTTTCCAATATGATAAAATCAGTAAATAAATAGAAACTGTACACCAACATTTTCTATATTTATTTGTTCTCCGTGTTAACTTAAAACAAAACAAAACCCACACACACACACACACACACACACACACACACACACACACACACACACACCAAAATGCATGGGGTATTATTTTTGCATGACTCTATATAGAACAAAAGAACTTATAAATAACAGTGGGGTGTCAAATAGTGCTCATTTCTCAATACTGCATTTAAAAACAACTTGAAAAGAGGTCTACTGTAACAGCGATGGATTAGGGTGTTTAAGAGGCTGCAAGCTGCACCAAAAATAGTTTATAAAAAGTAATCCTTGAGCTAATAGGCTATGGTGGACAACTGCATGGAGTGACCACGATACTGGAATGAGTGAATGAATGAATGAGTGAGTGAATGTTCTTCAAAATAGTAAAGTTTTTCCTATCCATGTACTCATTTCTTTCAGGAAGAAGCTTGTGCCTACTTCTCTCTGAGGCGCTGAAGGTCCTCTCCCAGGTTGTCTCTGTCCACCTCCACTCTGGCCTTGTCTGTGGTCAGCTGGTCCACTTGCCGACGCAGTTCTCTCATCTCCTCCTCGTACAGATCTCCCACGCGGGACGTTCCTTTGCCCCTCAGCTGCTCCAGCTCGCCGATCAGGCTCTTGTTCTGCTGCTCCAGAAATCGCACCTTCTCTATGTAGCTGGCAAAGCGGTCGTTCAGGTGCTGCATCTCGGCCTTCTCGTTGGTGCGGTTGGCCTTGAACTCTGTGTTGATGGCGTCGGACAGGGCGAAGTCCAGCGTGTCCGAGGAGAGCCGAGGCCATGGCGCGCTGCGCAGCCTGCTGCTCCTGCTAGAGGAGATGGAGATGGAGGGAGGCGCGGAGGAGGCGCTGTAGCTCATACGGGATGAGCGCACGGGGCTGGAGGAGTAGCGCGCGCTGGAGAAAGTGGAGCGAGCCACGCTTTGGCGCTCCCCGCCGAACATCCTGGTGTAGGAGGAGGACTGGCGGGTGGAGGCTCTGGAAGCCATTTTGAAGGTAGTCCTGCTGGTTCTGGGGAGTTTCACCCTCAGCGGTTTTCTGAAGAAGTGAACGAGTGAGCGTTTCCCCAGCAGAGCTGATCCGCGGGTCTGGGGCAGCTTTTATACCCCCACCCCACCCCCTGCGCCCCGTGCTAATGACGGCGCGCAGAGGGGCGGAGAGAGCAGCACTTTACTGTGACTATTAAAATTATTATTACTGCATTACTATTTTTCTATTGAATATAAAGGAGAAATTGCTTCTTCATTTGATATATTTTTGTTGTAGCTGTTTTAAATTAGCCACAGCTCGTGCTTCTTGAATACTGTGAAAAACACTCTCAACTGGCATATGTGAAGGAGACTAATTGATTGATTGATTGGTTGATCGACTTTTTTCGTTCTGTTCCCCTCCCTTCGTGGGGAGTATTTCACAAAGGATTTCCCAGTAAGTTGGATAACTTACGAGAAAAACTGAGGATTGTCCAGTAGGAATGTTCCTTAGCTCTTCTACCTGACAGGCTTGTTTTTTGCAAATAGCTGTAATGCGCAATAGGCCCTTTTCACAAGAAACGGAAGTGCGTAAACGCTGGGTAAAACAAGTTCCGCTATTGCCTTGCGGACAGTTATTAACCTTAGAAATACAGGCGTTCGTATCACTTCAGCTCAACACAGAAAGGTATCTATCTTTATCTTTGTCATAGTTGCCAAAATTCGAGGATGTGTCCAGAATTGTTGGAGAGCCAAACACACAACAATGTGGGAGTCCAAACTAATGACAGCATATAAATGCTTCTTTAAAAAAACGTATTCACAGCTGCAGAGTACAAACGTCAGCTAACGTCCACAAAGTGATAAATCGATGAATTTGTGAAAATAACTATAACCAAAACACAGATAAGCAATGCTAGCTGAAGATGCCGAAACAGCTTGCTAACAATAAACTAGTTGGCAAAAAGCTACACACACATATGCCGGAAGGGGGCGCGCCGGGTCTCTGAAGCGCTAGAGGGCGCTCCCGACTGAGTGCAAAATGAATGGGTTAATGTGGAGCATTTAAGTAATATCATAGTTTATAAGTGCTTTAACATTTTTAAGATAAAAGAATGCATTTATATTCTGAACACAGAACAGCCTCAAACATTTTAACACCAATGTTATATTTTTAAATGCTTTTGAACTCCAATCAGCCAATCAGCATTCAGTAACGGTAATGCTAGCATTGTACTGCCCAGAGTCTGGTACTGCCAAAAACCCGTTTGCTGTGGTCATGTTCAGCAGCGCCACTGTAAATGTTTTACACAAACGCCGGCTCCATTAAACAAACATCTACTCTCCGCTGAGGACTCGCCCTCTCAGATGTCGACAGCTGTGGAGGGAGAAAATGAAAACTGTTTCTCTGAAAGTGGCTGTAGCTGCAACACTGAAGCACAAAGTTAACGTTAGTCAGCAGCAGTGAAATACTGACAAAAGGGATATTTTCCTCTGTATGACAAAGTTTATTCCTTTGATAATTGCACATACTCATTTTCCCTCGATTCATCAGCAGCTGACAAACCACTGAAACTGAGTTAAGGTTGTTTTTGCTTTAAAATGAACACTTAAATGAGCTGTACACGCTCTACTCGTCATCGTTGTTTTAGCGTTACCCTGCAGTGACTACTTCCAACTGAAAAGTGCAGAAATGTGAAAAGGCCTCTCAGATCTGACGGTCTGAAAGGGCGGAACCTTCATACAGGAGCCGTTGTTTCCAGGGGACCCGTACCGCTAGCATGCTTTAGCCAACTGTGCGGTAAACATGGGGAAACTGCGGGTTTTAGAGCTCTACAGCGGCATTGGAGGAATGCATTATGCACTCACAGGTAGCTTTTTTATATCTGCGGATTTGATATACTTACACGTGTGTAAATTAGTTAAGCAGCCGGCATCCGTTTGTCTCCGTTTATATGTGGTTTAATATCTCCGCATTTGTTGAAATAAACTGACTGACAGGCAAGCGAGCTAGTTAAATCTTCCTCTCTCTCCCTGTGTGTGTGTGTGTGTGTGTGTGTGTGTGTGTGTGTGTGTGTGTGTGTGTGTGTGTGTGTGTGTGTCTATGTCTATGTCTATGTCTGTGTCTGTGTCTGTCTGTCTGTCTGCCTGTCTGTCTGTCTGTCTGTCTGTCTGTCTCTGGGTCTGTCCACTTACTTGGTCTCAACGGGTGTCTCTGTTCTCTTGAAAACGAATCGTGTCAGTCATTAATCCGGGTCACTAGCTACGTTGTTACCTTGTTTGGTGTACACAAACTGGCCATTTTGTTAGGTCCATGTCGGTCATATAGGTGCACTCTGTTGTTCTACAATTATAGATTGTAGTCCATCTGGTTCTCTGCATAGTTTGTTACCCCTTTTTACCCTGTTCATCAGTGGCCATGACCACTGCAGTAAGACTGACATGCTTTGTATCAGAAACAGCAGTGCTGTTGGAGCTTTTAAACAATGTGTTTGCTTACTGTCCACTAGATAGATGTGGTTGGTATAGCTTGTGTAGTGGGTAAGACTTCTGTCTTCTACACTGTAGACTGGGGTTCAGTCCCCACCTGGGTAAGCACCCTACACTACACTAATAAGAGTCCTTGAGCAAGACAATTTGTGTAAAGTGATAAAATTGTAAGTCGCTCTGGATAAGAACATCTGATAAAATGCTGTAAATGTAAATGTAGATACAACTACATTGCTGGTCCACCTTGAGTTGGACCACGCTGAGAGATGATGGGCTTAACAAATTAATCAGAGAAATAGATGGACTACAATCTATAACTGTAACACTACATGGTGCATCTATATGGTAAGGTAATGCTATGTTATGGTAAGGATACAGTGTAGATATAAAGCAAGTGGACCTAATAAAGTTGCCGATAAGTGTATGCTATCCTATTCTTGTCTTACATGCTATCCTTACCTGTGCCCCACCTTTCAATGATTGAATGATAAAGTCTGTAGCATGTGCTGTACATTACGACAGACTGCAGGTTTCCTCTATGTAAATGATACTAGGTATTAAGGTACTGGATAATATTTGAAAGTTTCACAGGTTATTGATATAACTTACCTTTTTTTTCCTCTTTAGAGAGCTCAGTGCATGCTGAAGTGGTAGCTGCAGTGGATGTGAACACGACAGCCAATGAAATCTATAAACACAACTTCCCACATACTCTACTGCTACCTAAGACCATCGAAGTGAGCATCAGCTGACTAACTGTGTTTTTGGTTTCCAGATTACCAGGCGATCCTAGATCCTAGTCAGTATTACAGCTAAGCCTAATATTACAGCATTGTGCCTACTCTTAGGGATGCATGATGAAATTGGAGACTGTATTAACAGGTATTTTCTTGGAGAAATTGGCATCAGACAGATGTTTAGAATTGACTATTTTAAACTGAAATTTGATATTTATTGTATTCTAGAAGAGCAAAGTGTTTAGGTGACGAATGTGTGCTTTTAGGTCATTTTTTCTGTATATTTAACCCTCTACAAATGACAGTTCTCTGTAATGTTCATCCTGGTGAATCTATTCTCAATTTCTACATTTTATAAATTCTTATGTGTTGGCATTGGCCCACATTTCTTATCGGTGCATCCTGCTGTGTCGTAAGTGTTTTGCAGTTTGCTGAATTTAGGTGAACCACAGTTATAATGGGAGCTGTATCTGAGAGTTGTGCATCACTAGAGACAGATTTTGGTGATCATTCCCTCAGACCAGATCAGTCTAGATTCTTACTTGGTTCTAGTAGATTATTGTAATCATTTCAGTGATCTGGGTTTGACTGTAATGTATAAACCACTAGACCAAAAACGTAATGCTATAAATATAAATATAGTTTTGTTAATTTTATAATCGAACATCTGAATGGACTTGAAGGAATGTGCTTTTTGGCACTGTTATGCTGCTATCCCTGTCGCCACTAGGGGCACGCAGTGGTCGGCCTGCGTCCTCACATGGACTAAGATGAATGAAAGGGTTTTCTTTGGAGCAAAGTCTCAGTTCCCACTCCATAAAAGAGATTTGTGTAAAATACTTGTAAGAATGTAATAAAATTATAGATTATCATAAGACTAAAAATAACAGTAAGCATAAGATCATTGAACGCTGTTTCATGGAAGTGTGCATTTGTAATAAGGCCCCTTTACACAGTCAGCAAGTCAGCAAGTCCAAATATAATTTATAAGTTATACTCAAATCTTTATACACTAATATCTCATAAAATTTGTTATATCCTTAGCAGATACCATTTTTTGAAGAAAATGTCTGGTTGATGAAATCATAAAATCCATTTTTATAAAAAGAAAAGCCAAAGCTTAAAGGAGTATGCTGAAAACAGTACATTAATCTGCATAGTCAATAAAAGTGCTCTGTTGGCAGCCAGTTAGGCCTCATCCCAGTGAATAAAAGGCCAAAACCTTGACAAAAGTCCTTTTTATTTGTTGAATTGTATTTCATTTTGGAAAATTATGCAATGAAACAGCTTTCCTCTTGCAAGATCTACATTATTTAACTCCTTAAGCTGTTGGCAGATTAACAATTCAGTTATTGATCTTAGCAGTAGTTATTTAGAATGATTTGATTTGATTATTTGGTGTATTTTACAGTATTTGGAAGCTACTGTTAAGTTAATGTTATGTAAATGTAAGAGTTTGAAATATCTTCCTGCCCTTTGCAGTTTAAGTTGTTAATTCATATCTATCCACACTTCAACCCATGACTGATGATTAGAGGAATATTTTAAGTGAAAGAGTAACTCGCTGGATTTAGTGTTGGGTAAAGGTTGTGTGCACCGTCAGCAGGGGTAATGATGCACCAGCTGCTGGCCTCATTGTCTGGAGTGTGTTTCAGTAACATGACAGTAAAATGTGGCCCAAGCACGGTGTGTTTTTTCATTAGAAGATGTACATAACTTGAATCTTAGAAGAGCAGAAATCCAAGATTTTCCCTGAACATTTCTTCATTTTTTCCACTGGCTTGAAATTGGTTTACAATTTGTAGGGTAATAAGAAAATGCCCATTAAGCCTATTGGTTTCATCACTGCATGACTGTATGGACTCAAGATACAGGTTCCTCAGTATTTTACTTTTTTTTGACAAAATTTGCAAACCATGAGAGTCCTATGTAGTCAAGAGTGGCAAGCTTTTGTACAATGCATGTGAAATATAGCTTTTTTGATTATAACTAATGCTTTTGTTGTGTTTCTGTTAGGGAATGACATTAAATGATTTCAATAAACTGGATTTTGATATGATTTTGATGAGCCCTCCTTGTCAGCCATTTACTAGGTAAACAGAAATGTGTATCACCTTTCCATTTCTCACTAATGACATTAGAAATGAGAAATAATGTATTATTTATTTTTAGTTTTGTATTCGTTTACGTGTGTTTTCCCTGCAGGATTGGGTTACAGGGTGATGTTTCTGACCCCAGAACAAAAAGCTTTCTCTATATATTGGACCTACTGCCAAGGTCAGAACGACAATGCTTTATGTCTCCATATATACGGCTTCTATGTGTGTGTTTTTTTTTTTTTTATGTCTTCAGTTCATTATTGCAGGGGGAAAACTTCAGTCATATTTCCTGCCTGTTGACTTTTCTAAATTATTGTTTTATAAATTATTGTCTTATTAATTTGTGTATAATACATTTTTAGCACATACTTTCTCCTAGCACTGCTTTAAGGCATGTTTTTTAGAGTTATTTTTTGAACTGCAGCCAGACATTCTTATAAGGTCATTTTATGAAAGAATGTGTCACTCTGCTGTATCTGTAGACTGAGCAAGCTGCCACGCTTCATTCTGCTGGAGAATGTGAAAGGATTCGAAACATCTTCTGCAAGGTAATATGGGAGATGGGGCAATTCCTCTGCTCAGGAGTTTACTGTGGTTGCATGGCTAGCAGTTTGTTCTCTCCCTGTATTTGTCACTGTGTGCACATAAGTGCCTATGCCTTAAGTGTACCTCTGGAAATTTTATTTTTTGAAAAGTGAAGGGTGGGCTTGCACTGCATCCAAAATAAACTGAAATTCACTGTGCAGATTTGTGATCTGGCCTTTTGTCTTTTCCACAGAGATTCTTTGATAAAAACTTTGAAGGAATGTGAATACAGTTTTCAGGAATTCATGATTTCACCCACTTGTGTAAGCGTTCTTTTCTTTGTTATGCTTCATTCAAATGGTTAACACTTTCAGTTCACCATGAGAACTGAGATTTAAGATTTAAATAATAAGGTCCAGATAATCTGAAATGTTTAAATATTTTAGCAAATTAGACATTATTAATTCATTATGGTGATTTATGCCTATTCAGAACAGCCTGTTTGTTTCAAATGACAGTGATTTTTGTTTTTGCTGGATTTTTTTTGCTTTCGTCAATGCATGCAGGATATAATTCTATAAAGAGTGGGTTGCTGTATTCTTCTATCAGTTTTAACAAATTACTTCACTAATTTTTATGTTATTACTCTTTTTCACAGCTAGGAATACCAAATTCAAGGCTGCGTTATTTCCTTGTTGCCAAGGCACCTCCAGGTTCTTTATCTTTTCAGACAACTTCAGAGGTAAATACATCTGTTCACTCTGAAAATTGCATAATACTGTATTTCTAATACATGGATTTAGCATTTATACCATCTAATTATTTTTGCCATATAAATTATGTGATAATCTTTGTACTTTGTTTCACAGATTCTACAGGGCTTTCCAAAGGCAGCTTCTAGTGATGGCACAGACAGTCCCATAATCCCAGATAGCCACTGTAGTGCCCTCAGTAGTAAAACCAGGGATAACAAGGATGTCATCTATAAGCTTGAGACAGCTCAGGACCTGGAGAGGAAGAAAAGTCAAAACAGTAAGGAGTCAGTGAGGAAACTGCAGGACTTCCTGGAAGAGGAGGGACAGAGAATTGACATGGACCATTATCTGCTGTCCTCAAAAACCCTGCTCAGATATGCCCTGCTCATGGACATAGTCAACCCAAACTGCAGGAGATCAGTCTGCTTTACTAAAGGGTGAGCCATCTGAAAGATGTGTTACTACTTCAAAAAAAAACAATCCTATGATCTTAAAAAATGTAAGTTATTTATTAGCCCGTGTCTGAGGCCTCTAACTGTATCTACTACCCAGTATACTAAATAATGAATTTGTTCCCCTTCAGATATGGGCACTATGTGGAGGGAACTGGTTCAGTTCTGCAGTCTTGTACAGATGTAGAACTGGAGAGTGTCTTTAAGTCACTAGAGGTGCTATCTGAAGAAGAGAAGCTAAAGCAGCTATCCCAACTGAAGCTCAGATACTTCACACCCAGAGAGATAGCTAACCTTATGGGCTTCCCCTCACACTTCAGTAAGCAAGTCACCTTACTTATAGATTAAAGGGTGCATGGATGTGAATGGTCAGACTATGTTTAAATTATGTGAATCCACGCTGGTTACTTTCCATGATAATGAAATCTTTGCTTCATTTTGGGTCATTTGAGTGTCTTAAACTCTAATGCATTGTGTTATTTTATCCAGTGAACTAAAGGGTTCTCAGTTGTTATCTGAGGTAGCAGAAGCACACAAATCCCTTACTTAAGTACTAGTAATCTAGTAAGAAAATTCTCAAGTGAAAATTGAAGTTTCTAATTATTTTTTTTTAAACAGGTTATTTTTTTTGTATTTTTGAGTGTACATAAAGGTTTATACTAGAACTGCATGCATCATCCACAAAAATCCTTTTTTCTTGAGCACCCAAACACATTTATATGTTTGACTTCCTTTACAAGAATTTGAGATGGACATTGTTGGAATCTCTACTAAGGAAAAGCAGAAGATTTTTATTTTAGCAGTCAATACTGGACATTAGATCAAATCATTTCTATTAAGTACATCAAGCTATAGGCTATTCCTAACAGCCTTGCAGTCATCACTCTACATATTCCAACAATCCCACCCTGACCCAAAACAATAGCAACCAATCAGAAAGCTGGATTCACACAAACACAGCCAGCACGGCAGCATCTTCACTATAAAGCATGTGTCCGCTCAGCACAGATACAACATCTGTCCAGAGAAGACGACTAAACTAAGTTAAAATCAGACAACTGAGACTTATACAAAGTTAAACGAAGAAAGTTAAACCAACAAAGTTAAACCTAAAACCTAATAATTACTGAAGCCAGAAACGCAGATTACTGACACAATGATTAGACCCAATTAAGATGACAACCAACACAGCAATCTGTAAAAAAAACAAAACTTAATCGTTCTAGGCTAAAGTATTTTGCCACAGCGGGTATGTAACATGCTTATTGTCTGTTTATATCTTACCTGTAATGACTTCATGCACTGAAGTCCATACAGGTGTCTGAACATACCTACTACATCACTTAAGGTGGAATGGAAAATGAAGCTAGCTTCATCTAGTCACTAAACCTGGGCTGTACCAGTTGAGACGGTGGCCACTGGTTTAACCCCTAATTTACTACAGATATACATTTGGATGTAACATTTGCAGTTTGTTTAGTTCTAGTGCTGTGAGTTTATTCATTAACTCACAGTAACCGGCCCAAAACACTGCCAGCCCACCAGGAATTCTCCCAACTCTCTCAATTTCCCACTCCAGGTTTGAGTGAGGCCATGGATGCAGTTTATTTCAGACGCATCGCCTCCAGTAAAGTCCAGATACCTAAACAAATTACTTAAGTACAGTAACAAAGCTTGTTATGTCTTCTGTGTCCAGAAGTTGTTATGTCTTCTATGTCCAGAAGTTTAAAATGAACTGAAATTCCTCTTTAAAGTTGTTGTTTAATTAACTGAAGTGTGGAGAATTTAAACAGTAACCTTCCTTCTGTTAGACTTCCTCCTGTTACAAACTGTTCCATTATGTATGTATGTATGTATGTATGTATTTATTTTGTATGTGTTAACTACACCTAATTTAATTAAGATGAATTGTGCAATCAAGAAGAACATGTCTTTGTTGACTCACATACTTTAAATGTACTTAAAAGTTTCTGAAACCCTATTAATTGATGCATATTTTACATTTTGTCTGTTAATTTTCTACTTTATTTTCTGTTTCAGCTTTTCCACTGAATATCTCGATTAAGCAGCAGTACCGGGTTCTGGGAAACAGTCTAAATGTTCATGTAGTTGCCAAGCTCATCAGTCTTATGGTGTCGTGACCAACAGATATGCTTTGTTGCAGTTCATAGGGTGAGAGATGAAAGGCCGTTGCAGGTTGCACTTGAGTTGTCTGGAGTAGAAAATCAACTTTTGTTTTATGTGAATCAAACTTGTAAACCTTTAAATAAAGTGGTGTTTTTTTATATTGTGTTTTGTTGTTCTTTATATAAAGATGACATTCTTGTTTTTGAGTGTTTAATTAAATAAAAATGTGTTTGAACTATACTTTTAAAAAGTATACTGGACCAGTTGACAAATGTATATTATGTGATATCCCTTTAGTATTAGGGTTTGGTGAGGGGCGGGGGGGGGGTTGGGCCAAACAATGCAGTGTGTTCAGGACTTCTAACTCTGGTTACTGATCTATGAAAATCATATGACAACGCTTGGTAATCACACGGTAAAGTGAATAAACTGCTATGTAATTCAGGTAAATGCTGTCTTGCACTCTACCTATCTCTCTTCCTTGAATGGTTTTGGCCGGTTTATTGGGGAATGTGATGGTCTCAGAGGACCTGTTAGGGGCAAAGTTCACCTTTGTAAGTGTAGACCATTTGGCTGTTCTCTGGATTCACCCTCAGTGTGGTGTCTGAAGAGCATCCTGAGACTAACTCTCAGCATGGCTCAGACACTTCGGCTGTCTTGGCTATTGTTGGCCCTCCTCTTCTTCGGTGGACTGCAGTGTGACCAGGGCAATCGAGCCCATAGCCGCAGCAAGAGGGACATCAGCAATACCCAGTGAGTAGTGATTGTTACATTAGACTTCGAGTAGCTGCACGCAGATCACCTTTTGACAGATCTGGTGATAAATAACTGATGTATTTGAAAGTATGCTAAAAATGATTTCTAAAGGCAAATAGTTTTAAGCAAAATTTTGCATCTAATGTCATCAAAGTATACTATTTAACCCCTTGGTTAAGATGGGCAGATGGCCAAGATCTGCTGATGGGTCCGAACTGTTATTAAACATCTCTAAAGAATAGTTTGCTTTGTAGTTTTTATCGTAAAAGGAAGGATCGCACTTCTTGCTTTTTGAGTGTTTGAGAGTACCATACAGCATATCTAGAGATGCTTAAATTGACACAAACAAACTCTCTGGTGAAACTCCGTTGAGTATCAACAGTGTTAGGTTTAGGTTGAGAATTAGGTTTAGGTTCTGGGTTAGTGTTAGATTGAATTGAGTCTGTTACATTAATCTTGAAGTCCAGTTACATAGATATTTAGTTGAGTGTTAATTCTGAGTATCTACAGTGTACTCTCAAAATAAAGTGTAAATGAGTAATGACTAATAGGTTTTATGGCATAAGAAGCTTGGGATTTGAATGGGTTTAAAAAAAAAAAAAAAAACTTTAGTAACACCTTATTTGAATAGTTCACTTTAGATGCTTTGTAGAGACTTAATTTACTTCTAAGTTACTTAGGACTTAAGTTACATTCTACTAAATATCTACTAAATTGACCATAATTTTCTTTAACTCTAAACCTGGTCCAAATCCTAACCCTAACTTTAACCTCAATCCAAAACCTAAGCCCAACCCTCACTCTGGTCCTAGCCCTAACTTTGATCCAAATCCTAACCCTAACCCCACCATTGTTTAGAATCAACTGAGTTGTTAACAATTTGAACATCTGTAGGTAATCTATAGGGGACTACAGTGTACTCTCCAAGTAAAGTGAGACCAAAACTTTAAACGAAAGATGTTCTTTCAGTTGTCTTAATTTGTAAAAGTAATAATTGCAGTTTTATCTGAGTGAAATTGGAACTTGATTTTTTTTACTAAGAACATGCAAACTATGTTAGTAAAGAAAATATGTAAAGAACATAAAGCCATGCATTCTTTTATTCAGTTCTTTTATTCAAGTCTCTTGTGATGACCTGCAGGCCTCGTATGATCTCAGAGAATGGTCACCTTACTTTTTCTGCGGGAAACAATAAAGACATCAATTTTCAGACCTCAGGGACAGGGAGAGTGAAAGTGGGGGGCGAGGACCTCACTCAGCAAATAGACCAGGTAAGATTATTGTTAGCTTCACATCAGATTCTTTTTTTTTAGGCTCAGGTAACAAGAACAGTCTTAACAATACATTATGGACACTGGCAGCCAGACAGGCCTGCTTGTCACTAAAAAATCAAGGTTTTAAATTGCTAAGTACCTAAAATATCTGGGAAACACAGTAGATTTCTTCTATCTCTGGTTTTTCATGTGATGGTATCAATATGATATAGCATTTTATGGAAAGATAACGTGACCAAATGTTTATATTGCTTTCTATGTTATGTTAGAATTTTAGCATTCTGTCTTATTACTGTAGTAGATCTCAATAACAGTTTCCCTTTCCCTTCATTCTGAACTATCATTTATTGTTTGAATTCCATCCGAGCAAAATTTTCATAATTTTTACTGAATTACTTACCTTTTAAAGTAACTGTTCATGTATGTTCATCAACTTCATTTCAGATCAAAACCAATAAAGATGACATTGAAAAAATAAAGAACAGTGGCCCATCTGAAGACGTCACCAACCAGCTGAATCAGCTGAAAACAAGGGTGACCTCTGTTGAGTCAAAAGTTGAAACAATAGAACAGGTAAGGATTGCTATTATTTTGAATTACTTGTATGCTCTCAATATTTCTCCTTTAAAACATCAATACATATTTAAATGCTGTTTGTGTTCTTGCTTTCTAAGACAATCCAACGGAAAACATGTAGCAGCAACCCGTGCCAGAACTTGGGGACGTGCCTGAACCTACTGGACTCTTTTCACTGTCTCTGCCCTCAGAACTGGCAGGTACCCTGGCTATTACCTGAATTCCACACAACACATGTTCATACTGCCTTAAACATCTATGGGGGCCTGACTCTTTTTTTCTATGACAGGGCCCCACCTGTGCTGTTGATGTGAATGAGTGTCAGATCTATGCTGGAACCTCTCAGGGATGCCAGAATGGAGCCACATGTGTCAACACTGATGGATCTTTCACGTAATGCTCTTCCTGATCCCAGTGATGACTTCCACTACTGAATAGACTTTCTTGTGGTATGGTGACCTCATCTGATTTTTCCCTCTAATTTTGTCCAGTTGCACATGTCCTCCAGAGTGGTATGGACCACACTGCACCTCTCGGTATGATGACTGTGCAGGAGGTAGTCAGGACCTGTGCGTTCATGGGATGTGTATTGATTCTGACAGGGTCACACCTGATGAGGTAATTGTATAAATAAGTGCCTTGTTAAAAACAAATACATTTCAAAATATAATGAAGTGCATACTGCATACAGAATGTACTGCTGCATTATGCTAAAAATGTCTAACAATCAGTTTTGCTTCAAGGACACTTACCATTTTGCAGCAGTTTTGCATGGGTGGCAGCTATTATTGAGGGCACTAGATTGCTTAGTGTTGTTTAAAATGCTTTTCAGATGCCATTCCTTTCAAATTACTTTCTAGTATAATACTCTCAAAGCTGACGTCAGCAAATTCATCCCAGTCCCCCTCATTTTGATACAGCTCAAAGAGTGCAACTCTTTATGTTCTCCATTTTGACTATTGTTTTTTTAACAGCCCAAATATAATTGCATCTGTGATGCTGGGTGGATGGCTCCTGCTGGCAGCTCTGCCTGCACTGCAGATGTGGATGAGTGTAGCCTTCCCAACAAGCCCTGCTCCACTAACCCCGCTGTAGAGTGTTTCAACACACTAGGCTCCTACTTCTGTGGGGCCTGTCCAGCAGGTAAAACTTGGCCTGAATTTATCTGGAATCATGTGTAAGATGCTCCTTATAGTAAAATTCCCAACCTAGGATCAATTTTTACCTTTTGTAAGGGTTTACCTTTTGTCCTAATTAATCATTTCTGAATTAGTATTTTCATAGTAAGAGGGATGATCTGTTTTATTGCTTGTAGGGGGTTATGTTTTGTCCTAATCAGTCCTAGATCAGCATTCTTATTTTTATTCCGTGTAATACATGTGGGTCCTGGTTGATGCAGGGTTCAGTAATGAACTACATTTGACAAATAATAAAAGATTTTTTTTTTTTCCAACTACCTGGCATCTCAAATTGAGCCCCTCCAGAGAAATCTTTTTTTTAACCATTCCACTCTTTTTGGATTATGAATTATTTAGTTTTCTACTTTTATTTTGTACAAGCTTTCACATTAAAAAGCAAAACTATTCTTTATTTTTATTTATTTATTTATTTATTTTTTGTGTTACATACAGTACATGAAACAATGTCATGCCATTCTTATATGTTATTTTTTTAAAAATGCCACATATACTGTTTTTTGGTTGCAAACATATTCCAGTGATTCATTAAGGACATTATGGTTATTGTTGTATCAACTCTTCTTCTACTATTTACTGTGTTATCTTACATAATTCAGGCTGGCAAGGCAATGGCTACAGCTGTCAGGACGTGAATGAGTGCGACACAAACAACGGGGGCTGTTCAACCTCCCCCATGGTGCCTTGCCTCAACACCATGGGTTCCTTCCACTGTGGCCAGTGTCCTTCAGGTATCCCTTTGGCCCACCATCTATCATGCCTCATCAGATCATACCTTTTTCTAACCAACTAGAATGTGTTGCGCTCACTTCTTTTGTTGCAATTTTTAAAAATCTTTTAAAACAATCCTATAAAATTGTTTTAATAACACTCCACTATGAGCTAGATATGAGAAACAGAAGAGCATGTTCTTCTTTTAAAAACTGATTGTAATTCTTGGCAGAAACAAGCATAAACTTGTGAACTAATCATGTATATTTGTGAAGTTAAGAATGCCTATGTGCCTCAATTAGATGAATGTATCTGTTAATTGTAAGTTACATAAAATTGAAAAACTACAGCATTAATTAATTAAGTTATTTAATAGTTGGAAAAACTAATGCTGTTAACTGAACTGCTCTCTGCTCTCAGGTTATGAGGGAGATGGAAAGACTTGCACTCAAGCCGACATTTGTTCATCCAACAATGGAGGATGTTATCCCCTGGCCACTTGTGCCTCTGTCTCAGGTGTCATAGATGCACACACAAACACTTTACACACTTTTACAGTAGTTACTCTTCACAGAAGCATATGACCAGTGGCAATAAGGGATAAAATAAAGCCATTACGATGGGTATTTATGGTTTAAGTACAACACTGCTATCAGTTATGTGTTAACATAAAAGCCACCTTGCACAATAATTATGACAACGGCTAAAAATCCTGGCATGCTACTGTTCAATGGTACATTTCCCCAGAAGTCCTTGTGGTATGTAATTGAATGCATTTTACACTTTAATTTAATTCGTGATTTTAATCCTTTACCCCTTCAGGTAGCAATATCCCAATATGCACTTGTCCTCCTGGTTATGAGGGCCATGGATACGGACCTGTTGGTTGTACCCAGGTTATTGACACCTGTGGCACTAACAATCCATGTGTCAATGGCCAGTGTGAGGTAAGTATCTTCTCCATATTTAGCTTAGTCATCTATATTCTTTCTTTTGTCTTTTGCTTAACAACACATTACTTTTTCCTAGAACACTGCCACTGGGTATGTCTGCCGCTGTGACCCAGGCTGGACAGACCAGAACTGTGACCAGAACATCAATGAGTGTGCCAGTAACCCCTGCCAGAATGGAGGCACCTGTACTGATGGCATTAATGGCTACACCTGTACTTGCACATCACAGTGGACAGGCTCGGAGTGCCAGACTGAACAGCAAGGTTTGCGGAAATGATGCTGCATTAGTAAGTCTGCAATTGCTTGGCTAACACTCTGAGTGATTAAGTGATGGAACTGTGTATGTTTACTTCAGAATGTGGAGGAGTGCTCCAGGGTCTCTCTGGAACTTTTAGTTATCCCAACACTCCTGGGCATGATCAGTATGACCACATGGTCAGCTGCGCCTGGATCATCAGAACTGATGCTGACAAGGTTAGTGCAGACTAGCTTTTCAAGACATTCAAATAAATTCAAGCTTAAGGCCCTTCTTGTCTTTTTAATGCATTTCAAATGATTAATTATTCCACTCTGTTAATCTCTCCCAGATTCTGCGGATCACATTCCCTTTCTTTGAACTAGAGCACAGCAGCACCTGTAGCTTCGACTACCTCCAGATCCATGATGGCGAGAGCGCCTCTGCCTACATGCTTGGCAAATACTGTGGCACCAATGCCCCAGCTGAGCTCTTCAGCTCCCACAACTCTCTTTACTTCTGGTTCCGCTCTGACCACACAATAAACAGTGGTGGCTTCACTGTGTCCTGGACTTCTCAAGCACCAGGTAATACCTAAGACCTGAATCCTTATAGTGGACTATAGCTGTACTGTTCTGTGTTGTGCCAAACTCATAAATGTTTATTTTCTAGTTTGTGGTGGTCACCTGACTAATTCATACGGTGACATCAAGTCTCCTGGTTACCCGGGCAATTACCCACCAAACCGTGACTGCTATTGGACGATAGATGTGGGTCCAGGGCTGATCATTACCTTCGCCTTTGGAACACTCAGTCTTGAACACCATCCTGACTGCAACTACGACTATCTAGAAGTAAATCATCAATCACAACACCTCAAAGACGATCTATTGGTTTCCTTTAATCTCTTTATTTATTTAGAAACCGCTTCAATAAACAAAAATACAAACCAACATTATTATGAACAGTAAAATAAAGACAAAAAACAAATACAATTCAATAGTTTACGTGTAAGTGAATCAGCATAACAATATTTGTGTTCTACTTTGTTCTAGATCAGAGACGGGCTGCTACCGGAAGACCCACTTTTAAACAGGTACTGCAGCACTGATTCCCCAGCCCCCCTGCAGACGACTGGTCCTGCTGCCTGGATTCATTTTCACTCTGATTACGTTATCAGTGACCAGGGCTTCCATATTACCTACACCACCTCTCCATGTAAGTGCAGGTGTCCATGGCCAAGCCTGGAGGCTGACACCGAACGCTAGTGCTAAGATTATGGCCTTGTAAGAATTTAACAGCATGAATAAAATGTGATTTACTTACTATGAAGGGTTCATATCAGATAGCCACGTCAAATGTTTACTACCTGACACCATCTTTCTTGAGATTTAAATGTTCAGTTTGTGTTGAATTATGAGTAAACAAACATGGGTGATTGCAGTAAATACTGCACTTTACTACTGTGTCATGAGCTCATATAGCAGTTATAACATTTCTTCATTTACAAGATTTTTATGGTAGTTTTATTGTTAAAGATTTTAAATCTTACTAGATCTCAATGAATGATTTTATTGATAATTGGATCATGCCAGAAAGTTCAGTTTTTAACCGTTGCTACAAAAACTCTGTGTATGTGTTATAGCTGACCCGGGATGTGGAGGCACCTATACAGACAGTCAAGGCATTATCATCTCCCCCAACTGGCCTAATAATTATGCACATGACAAGCAGTGTATCTATTTGATCAGACAGCCTCGGAGTGAGCTGGTGGTTCTAAACTTCACGCATATGGAAATTGAATTTCACTCTGGCTGTGAATTTGACTATGTGGAGGTATATTGTTTGTGAGTGTGCCTGTGTGTGCATGTGCGTGTGTGTGTGTGTTTGTCTGTTTGTGTGTTCGTCTGTGTGTCTGTGCACAGGTGTGCTTGTTGTATGTTTAAAAAGGGAGATTGTTGAGATTAGGGTTAGCCTTGGAAAATACTTGTACAATATGTACCGAATATACATCACTGTGCAAAAATCTTGGGCATCTAAACAAAATGTTCTGAACCATTTAGCTGGGCAAAAAGTGCATTTTGTTTTGTAAAAACACCATATAAAATTTCAATCAAGTGCATGTTATAAAAGCAGGTTTGGTTCTAGATTACTCTTTAACACTATCAGCCATTGCATAGATTTATTCAATTCCATCACCAGCACACCTTATTTAATGTAATGAAGAATTGGTTGAACCAAACCAGGTTTTAGATGATGACTACAAATAATGCTGGGATCCCTTATGGAGAGATTTGGAAATGCTTAAGCTAATACACTGATACACTTAAAACAGCTACTCACTGTATTAGAATGAAATGTATTTATTACAATTTTTGTGTTTTTCTGAGCAAATAAATGCCTAATGCCCAATTAAATAGCTTTTTAAATAGAATTTTCTCAGGCACCTGAAACATTTGCACAGAACTGTATATACTACTTATGTCACATTTGAAAAAAAAAACACATTCTGACAGGTGTGAGTGTGAAGGAGAGAGATGATATGGTTGTGGATGTAGGTGTCTCAGTCATAACAGATTGTTTGCTAATGAGTTAGGAAGCTATAACAGATTTCCATGTTTCTTGTCTCAGGTGCGTGATGGCTCAGCGGAAACTGATCCACTCATTGGAAAGTACTGTGGCTCTACCCTGCCAGCCCCCATCTTGTCTACTGCTAACGTCCTCTGGATCCGCTTCAAATCTGACAGCTCAGTCAGCCATGCTGGCTTCAGGGCTGTATATGAAATCAGTGAGAGACCTTTTTAACTTAATAATCATGTTAAGACCAAGCGTGGCTGCAGTCAGTAATGTTAGCTGCTAAATGTCTACAAGGTTAGAGAGACAGAGATCATCTATATGTTAAGTATTTTATGTAAACTGTGCTCCCAACAGTGAGAGCTGTTGGAGAGGAATTAAAGAGGAGGCTGCAGACTCCACGCTAACCCCCTCTCATGTGAGACTGGGTGTGATGAGATTCTTTCTGCTAGACCAGCACTTTTCTGATTGAGCACATTTTTATACTGCTGAGACCATGGTGTCAAGCATGGCTGGTTTTAATGTATGCCATCTATCTCTGCTGCAGAGGAAATGTGCTCTCTGGCTGTCTACATGACTGAAGCTGTGTCGTGTCAAAGGCCGAGAGCTGTATTAAATCTGACATGTCTGAATCTCTGACTGTTTCCTCTGTACAACTTATTAGCATTTCTGCCGTGGAGTTGTCAGTTTAACAGCACTGTGTTTTTTTTTTGGTTTTTTTTTGGTGACATTTTGCACAGCTTTGATAAGCTTCTATGTAAATGTTGGAAAAGTAGTTTCATGAAAAAAAAAACAAATTTCCAAAATTTTTCATCACTTCAGATCAGCCAAGACATGCTAGGAATCTGGTGTTTTGAGATAACAGCATATCATACAATGAAATCACATAAGCAAATTCATTTGAGATTATATAAAGATTCACAGTGGTTTGAGGACATTGTGTAATGTTTTGCACATAGCTAGCCTCATAGCTGTGCAAAACTAAAGAAGCAAATGTCTAATATCAAAATGTCTCGATCAACAACCTTTGAGTTAAGGAAAAAATATGTACATTTGATCAGAATCAGAATATCACATCCTGATAAAACAACAAGGATGGTTAGATAAAGACTACATTGTACCACATCTCTTTTAGGTTGTGGAGGCACTCTCTCTGGTTCTGGGCAAATCCGCACACCTCTTCACCCTGACGCCTACCCCCACAACAAAAATTGTGAGTGGGTTATCAATCAGCCTGAGGGCTATGTCGTCACACTCAACTTCCTCACCTTTGATGTTGAAGACAGTGCTGGGTGCTACTTTGACTATGTGGAGGTACAAAATGCTCTTACTTCTAGTTGTCCAAAACAAAAATAACCCTTTACTCATCTTCCAAATGTGTAATACTGTATGCGAAAAAATGTATGATCAACATAAATAATTGTCCCCTTTCTTAGGTAAGAGATGGTGCCTCATCCAGCTCTCCTCTGCTTGGTCGATACTGTGGAAGCCAGGTCCCTGCAATGTTGCAGTCCACACAGAGTCACATGTATATCCTGTTCAGTACCGATGCTTCAGTCACCAATCATGGCTTCACTGCAGAGTATGCATCTGTGATGGAAGGTAATGTACAATTGTGGCATTATGCTATATGGAGTGTCCTCTTGGCTTACTGTTAACTATTCAACTTGGAAAACTAAGAGCACAAACACAGTTGAAATGAATTAAAAGTAGATGTTTTATAGATAATGATCTTTTGGTATTTTCTAATCATATCAACAGGCTGTGGAGACACTCTAACAGAACCTTCAGGAACCATCACCAGCCCTGGCCATCCTACGAACTACCCTCATGGTGCTAACTGCTCCTGGTACATCTCTGTGGCCCCTGGCAACATCATCCGACTCTCCTTCACCTCCTTCAACTTGGAGTACCACGCAAACTGTGATTTTGACTATGTGGAGATCTATGACAATGGCACTGCTCAGACTGGGAATCTTTTGGGCAGGTAAGAGTATCACCTAACAGGCTTTTCACATTACTTGGCAATGATGCATGATACCACTAGAGGTGGGCAATACAACAATATTTTATCATGATCAATTTTATTGTGATAACATGTGGATATTGTCAGTACTTAGAGATCACTGAACAACTGCATGTTTTATTACAAAGGGAACACAAGTAGTTCTGTTAAACTGGATTTGGTGCAGTCAGTATGTAAAATGCTGAATAAAATCATTGTATTCAAAGTTTTTGGATGGCAGTTTTTAAAAAGGGCAGTATGGGTCCATTGTTCGTGTGTGTCAAAATATTGTGATGTGTGTTATGTTTTCGATATAATATTTTTGCCATATTGCCCACACTGTGCACCACTTCAACATTTTAGAGTGTTAGTTATTACTTGTTGTTTTGCTATACTATTGCAGTGTAATTACATTTTCCTTACATAGTAAGTGTGATTTTTTTTTTCCCCCATTTGTTTTGGTGTAAAGCAATGACAAAAACATGGCAAAGATGTAAAGGATGATTTTTCTTTCTACAAAACAAGATAGTAGGAACAAAAATACCTTTTTTATCAGATTCAAATCATAGTAAAATATCTTCTCTTCTTTGAACATAAATGTGGTACTGATCAAAAGTTAAGAATCTTTACTTTTAACAGAATTTCTCTGCTTGTTTCAAAGAGCTACATGTGAGAATAAAATTAACTTATGCTGTGCTTTGGTTATCCCTGGCAATAAATGTGACTTATAAGGGTAACTGAACTGTAAAAACACAAATCTTAACATGATTTTGATATCTTTTTTTATTTTGCGCAGATACTGTGGGCGTTCAGTTCCTCCCTCCCTGACCAGCACTGACAACCTCATGACCATTCTATTTGTCTCAGACTCCAGCTTGGCAGATGAGGGCTTCTCTGCCAACTATGTCTCCCTCAATGCCACAACAGGTAGTGTTCATAGTAGCTGGATGGAATGTGAATCTGACAGAGCATGCTGTTTAAAAAACGTAATACTAGTGGTAAATGTCAATGAAATCTAAAATATGCTTTCATGCTGATAAATACTTTGGTTAAGAAATAAAGGTGATCAAAGATGGACTGTAATCTGTCAGTGATCTGTCTCTAGACTGTAGTGCAGTGTTCACTACTCCCACTGGAGTGCTGACCTCTCCCAACTACCCCAACCACTACCCCATGAGCCGCGAGTGCATCTATGCAATCATAGTGGAGGTCAACATGCAGATCATGCTCAACTTCACTGACTTTGAGCTGGAGGGTGGCTCTTCCTGCCCATTTGACTACGTGGAAATCAGGTGAGGAATCATATAAAGTGTTTATATTGTTGCTGTCATGCCAAAATATTATCACTTAGAGTTTTCTGTGCAAATAAATACTTACTGCCTAGATAAGTAGCTCTGTGTATTATCATTTTCACAAGTGCCTTAGACTTTTGCACAGTACTGTATACGTTTCTGAATATTGTCCAACTTCTTCCTCTCAGAGATGGAGGCTTTGAAACATCACCCCTAATTGGTCGATACTGCTCAAACCAGGCTCCACCCCTAGTGATATCCCATAGCAACAGGCTATGGATTAAGTTCTATTCAGATCACTCTGTCACTTTCAAAGGCTTCTCTGCACATTGGGATGGCACACAGACAGGTGTTGATTACTTTTTTTGGTTTATCTATTAGTAAATAAATCTTGTTTCTGTGTTGCAGTGCATTGCCACTTAGTGAGTCCCTGCTAAGACTTTCTTTCCTGTATTAGGTTGTGGAGGAACTCTGACCACCAGTGTTGGTAGTTTCACATCTCCTAACTACCCTCTGCCCTACCACTCCAATGCTGAATGCTACTGGCACATTAAAGTGAATGCAGGAAGTACCATCCTGCTCAGTTTTGAAGATTTTCATCTGGAGTCCAGCACTGATTGCCGTTATGATTACCTTGCGGTGAGAATAGACATTTCACTGAAAAACTGACATACTCTCACTATGCATCAACCAGAGTAACCTGAGATGTTTGCATCTCGTTCTCAGGTATATGATGGGAACAGCACTAATGCTGATCAGTTGGCCATACTGTGTGGAAACCAGATCCCTAACGCTATTAACTCCACTAAAGAGCAACTGTATGTTAAACTACGCACAGACAGCATCATTAATGCAGGGGGCTTTGTGGCATCATACACATCCAGTGAGTGAACAAAAACTTGTATATCCATGTTTGCACAGATCCATACACAAGCATATATATCTGTAATCATTCATCATTTAGAAGAATTCATTTGAAGACTTGTAAGAGTCATTTTGCCTTGACCGTATGTACTGACTCCTTTTCCTCTGTAAGGCTTAACATTAGGAATGTAAAATTGTTTCATTTTTAATAAGCTACTCAACCCCTTAAAATCCCAGGCTTATTACATACTAAGGCTTATTATTTGGCAACTACAGGGTTGCCAATGTAAACACATTGAGCTATTCTTGGCATATAGAGGTGTGCAATAAAACTTTGGGCTTGCCGGCAGGCCCATGGCCTTTAAGGGGTTAAAGAAGGCAAGTTACATTGTGCTGATTACTTGCATCTCTGTGTATTACAGTCACTGCACCACTCATATTTCATGCAAGATTATAATATAGATTATGGGTCTGACTGGCCTTTATGAAGGCCATTCATGGGGGGCTGATTTTACATGGCTGGTTTATTTTGCAGACTCACAATATTGCAGCCTCTTTTACTAAAGCAATGGCTTTTCACATTTCTGATTTAATTCATCTTGATTTTTCTGGACAATAGTGAGGCTATGGGGCATACTTCAGCTGTGGACCTATTGTTCTATTTCCATGGACACAGACCTTTATAGTACAGAAATGGTCAAGTTGGGTTAGTTTTTAAGTGCAGAAGGGGGTAGCTGGCAAAAAGGTGTGCTGTCTTCTAAGGAATGAGCCGGAGACTACATGTTCCTTCTTTGTGTCTTTTCTTTATATCCTCTTAAATTGTTTTTTGGAAGTAAAGCTTAAAGGCTAAGAGGTCATTCCAGTAAAGTCTGTCTTTCTTTGTTTCACAGCAGTGGCATTTGCCAACTTGGCACTTAGTTCTCTTGCTTGTTTTTTTCCCAGACTCACTTAGCTTTACTTCTAGGTAGGTCAATGTGTCCAGGCCTGATTAAACATAAAATATATTAAATTAGTCTGTAGTAAAGGAACAAATTACTTTGCATGTTTTCCAAAACCCTATAATCTGACCAGTGGCCACTCTAAACTGTGACATTTTAATTTGTGGTTTCTGGGTATGCACATGTACTCATATACATTAAAAGATTCACCTGTCTGATGTTTTAAAAAAAGTGGTATAGGTGTTAATATGCATGGACATATCCTTCACAGGTTGTGAAGATGTTGTCATTGCTAACCAGAGAAGTGGAGTGATTGAGAGCCAAAATTTCCCAAACAACTACCCCTTTAACTCCAGATGCAGCTGGACCATCCAGGCCACCATGGGCAACACCATCAATTACACCTTCACTGCTTTTGACCTGGAGAGTACCTCCGCCAGCTGTATATACGACTATCTGGAGGTCAGTATCCACTGGAGTTGAGAGTTGGAGTAGAGTTCACAGTTGGGAAAAAATCCAAATGTGACACATTCTTACATCATGGCTAGTATGTCTAAGAATGAATCCTTAGAGATGAGATTTTCTTTCATTGAAAGGATCTCTGTTTAACATTCAGAACTGCTGTTGCATCTTCTTTTGCATCTTTACAAAAGAAATCCTGCATGTCTTTTCCAGCCATGTTGTGATATAGGACCTTATTATCCTAAGCTTTCCATAGACTGGCATTATCTCTGTCTAATACTATGCAACGCGGGGCTGAAGTGGTTTACAGCAGTTTGGATCTCTTTAAGCAGTCATGGAATTATTCTTATTCATTCAGTCTTAGTAGGCTCTCTGAAAACTCACAAGAAATGCATTGAGTTCGTACTTGGTTCCTTCATCACCATGGTGATCCAAACAGTCATGACATCATGGGGCCCACAGGAGAGGTGGTGGAATTTCTCTTATGGGCCCTTTGCAAGGTTCTTTTTCCTGTCTCCCCTCAGGCAGCCTTCAGCAATAGTGAACTCTTGTGTTGTTTTCACTGCACTCATTTCCTTCATCTCATCTCAGATAAAATCAGTGCTTTAGGAAAACAGCCTCAGTTACACAAGATATGTTAAAATGTGATCTTATACATTTGTTCCTAAGTGTTTAGATGCTTTATCACTAGTGAGAATGAAAAAGTACACTGCATTCCTTTAAACTTCTGTCACCATGATGTCAGACTCAAAACAGAAGGCGTTGTATACTCTGAGGTTAAATCCTAAATTGCCATGTTTTTAAACCTTAGTTTTCAGAATATAACGTATAACAACAATATAACATGTTGTTGATGCAAAGGTTGAAGACTAGTATGTAACACTTCTCGTCATACTAACTATACTATACTAAACAACATATTTCATACTAACGTCATACTAACTATACTGTACTAAACAACATATTTACTTTGTTGTTGTGTTGACTAATATTACAGTTCCTGTAATTATTATTGTAATTATTATTAAGTTGTATTTTATTATCATCATCATGAAGTGTTTGTACTAATATCATTAGGTTAAACAACTGGTATCATGAGGTTATAACAACCATATAACATGTTGACACAGATGTTGACGATTAGTATGTAAAACTTGTTGTCAGACCATATTAAGCTGTATCCTATCATCATCATAATGTCATGTTTGTACTAACATCTTGAGGTTTCTGCAAGTCTTTCCAGCTCACACAGACACTCTTCTGCCTTTTTTTACACTCCTTAATAAACCCCTCAATATCCGTGTAGGCCCCTTCTAACTATGAGGAAATCAAGGCTGTTTCATTTTAAAAATACTACTAATACCTCTGAAAGTCAAATTAAGTTGCCATTCTATTATATCTCAATAACTTCTTCTGTCTTTGTCCAGCTGTATGACGGTCCAAATACCCAAGCTCCTTTGATTGGTAAATTCTGTGGCAGCACGCCCCCTCCAGCAAATGCCACCACCAGCAGCAGCCTCCATGTTGTGTTCCATTCCGACCTCTCTATTGCCCACACTGGCTTCCGGATGCTTTGGTACCAGAATGGTAGGATCCCAAACATAACACAGCTAAACCATAACCACTCATACACTGTAAAACAACACTGAAGTTTGCAAGGAATAAAAGATAGAATTCCCAAAGACAGAATGGGTCAGTAATAAGCACTTTGTCTCAAAATGATGGTCATGAAGAAAATATCAGTGCCTTTAGACAATTCAAGTGACACCATACAGAAGGCATAGAGGTGAGTGATTGGACACAATGACTTGTTTTTCCCCTTGCCTCTCATGTAGCTGAATATGAGAAATGAAAGTGTCCCTGCACCTGATTAATTTGAAACTCAATTACAAGTAATATATCATTGCTTTTGGAGCAAAATCTTGTATCTCAAAAATGGTAACTTTATGAGAGAAAGGAACAAAAAAAATTCTGAAACATTCTGTTAATGAAAGTTAATGCAGCAATTATTTATTGCAAGTAATTTTGGACTGTTTCTATTGGTCCATTCATTATCAAATTTTGACACAATGAGTCTGTTTACACCTGGTCAGTTCAGGTGACTAGTATCTGGAATGTATCTGTCCATATTGCTATTAAGCATTTCATTTTGTCTGGTCCCCAGCCACGAGAGTCCCAACTACGTGCCCAGTGACTGCATGGGGTGGAGTTTTGGTTGTACTGGGAGGGGTTTTGGTTGTTGAATGTGTCTTAGAGATATGGGTGCATTTACAGTGCTATAGCATGTGGCTAAAAAAGGCATCTCAGTCCACTTCCTGAAGTGGTTTGAGCGATCGAATTGGTGTTGTGTGAATTTGTGTGCCTAGGGTGCGTTTACACATACATTATTATGTGATTTGCAGATTTCCAGATATAATCCTGATACGCAAGACGCATGAAGTGACCAGGTGTAAACAGGGTCAATGTAAAGGGAAGCTGGCATTTTCAAAACATGTCAAAAAATGGAAAACAACTAAAATGGAGATACAAGGCTTTGTCCCGACAATGGCAATATACAATGTAGAACTGAACCAGTGTGTTTTTATCCATCTGTATGACATGCTTAGGTAATACACATATTTCACACACTGCAAAGTTGCACATAGTTCCTCTCCAAACCACAACTGTTGGACTCTGTCTGTTGGGAAATGCTGATAGAAGTTTGTTTGAGGTTCTCTACACTGTTTAACTGTAGCTGTATGTAATGGGAAGCACATTGTAACTCTGTGTGTAGAGGGACTGCCCTTAGTCATTTTTTCCAGAATGGGAATGTGGAAAAAACAGGCTATTAACGCCTCCAAAGTGAGCACTGTCAGAAAAAGACAAACACCTTTAACTCTATTTTGCACCACCATTATTACTAAACCTTGCATTAATCCACTAAGAGTCTTACTACATCTTCTTTAGTTGAACATGTCAGTTTCTAGTGGCAACACTGGCTGTTCAAGAATGTATTAAAGATAGTAAACATTATAAAATAAATATTTTAAAGCTAGAAACATTAGAAAACTTTCATTTGTTTAATGATAGCATGCCTGTGTAGTCCTGATTGGTGTCCCTGCTGTGAATGTGGTGTGTAGCTAATGTTCAGGGGCAGTGAGTCACTGGGCTGATGGGTGTGGCTGCAGTTTATTTATACAGCCACAGTGGACTTAGGGCCAGCTTTTACTCCCAGGCTGCAGCACTAATCCAGCTCTTTCACTCTCAGCACACTGATGACAAAAACAACTACATTGGAGTTTTCAGCTACCACTGATGTTTCCTGGCATGACATAATCGGTTGGAAAGTAAGAGTCGAGATTTCCAATTTGTGCATGAAGTAATGAAAGTAAATGGGTTGAAGTTATGATATAACATTTGGAACTAACCCTGAGAGATGGGTTAGTGAGAGAGAGAGGCTAGCATTTGAATTGTTCTTGCTAGACAAATGGCTCCTCCCTGAATGGGTAATAGTACAGAGTATTTCATTACTGTCTGCAGTATTGACCCCCTATTCCATCCTCTTTCCCTTTATGACCAGTGGGCCTGTGGGTGGTTTGATTTTACTGAGTAAGGACAGGAGTGGGGTTTAGAGTGTAGTGCCTCTTCTTAGATGATACTGAATATCATTCTACAATCACTTTCTTGTTGTGTTCAATAATATTACAGCTTATTGTTTCATTAGTATTACATGGATCTCATTGTATAGCATTTCTGCTCATAAACTGACAGACTATAATGCAATAACACATTAGATGATTCTTTTTCTGACATCTTATGCCTCTCAGCTCAGAGTCTCCCCCCCACACAAGCTCTGAATTTCTAAAAAAGGCAGTGCTCAACATGTCAGTCAAATCAGGTTAAACTACAGGCAAAACTGAAAGTGTGCTAGACAGCCCAAAATATCCCAACTAATCTGGGTCAGAGACCTCTCTATAAAGCAAGTTCACCTCCAGGGTTTTTCAAAAGTCATTCTCAGTGCTCTGTTGCATTTCTGCAAATTAAGACAGAGACTATAAGGCTCTCTCATATGAGTCATCTCACCTGTAGTCCCTCAGCACCACACTTTGTGTCAGATCTCATTTGAGATACTAAATTTAGCACAGTGTCTAGCATTTCTCACAGAGGCAATGTGCTGTTCTATTAAGACATGAATTGTAACTGTTTGATATAATGTGAAAATGGTCTTTAGTCAGTTCTTTTTGACCAACAAACACAGTCTGGTGAAGTCAGAGGATAAAAGGTCATGGTAAGAATTACAAGCCTGGCATAGAAACCTCTTCTCTTGTAAAAGGTTTTAAGCTGACGTGATGTGCGTCACTGCAGTTAAACAGACTCATTATTGCCCCCTGCAGGTTGTGGTGGAGAGTTATCTGGGCCCTCTGGCTCCTTCAACAGCCCAGGTTATCCTGACAAATACCCTGAAAACCGGGAATGTGTGTGGTACATCCAGACCAGCCCTGGCAGCAGCATCACTGTCACCATCCATGAGTTTGATATAGAGTACCATCCCAACTGTGACTTTGACCTGCTAGAGGTAAAAACTATCCAAAAAAGTCTCTGTTTTCATGGTCCTGTGCAGCTTCACTCATTAGGTGCTATGGCCCATATAAAAAACAGATTCATGCTATAAAAGGACAATTTTGGTCTAAACATGAGATCAAGTATCAGCGAGAGTCCAACACTGGTGTGCATGCAAAAGCACCAGTTGAATAAACACATATATAACAAAACATGCTCTTGCTTTGCAGACCTTCTCCACAATGTTTTCAACTCAGATATTGATTTTTAAAATTTCTGCTTAATAAATTATTGAGATGTAAACAATGACATTCAGAGTGATTTGATTTGAAATGGTATGCTGTAGAGAAGCTTCCCAACTCAGATTTCTTTACAGTGCTGATGTAAAGCCATTTTATTTACTATCCAAACCACTAGTGAACCTACACGTATCTATGTTGCATGTCTTAAAAGAACTACAATTTAAAAATAATTAAAATTCTTTTAATTTCTTAGGTGTCAGGTAACATTTATATTTATAACCTTTTGTGTAATTACTTTCCTTGAGAGAGCTTTTAGAGCAGTGGTCACCAACCCTGGTCTTGGAGATCTATCTTCCTGCAGAGTCTAGTTCCAACCTCAACCTTTCACACCTCCTCCAGCTAATTAACTTCTTCAGAAGTTCTTGATTGGTTGGATCAGTACATTAGTATTTGGTCAGATGCTGGTTGGAGCTAAACTCTGCAGGAAAGTAGATCTCCAAGAGGAGGGTTGGTGACCACTGTTTTAGACCACTGTTTTAGAGGCATTAAATGCTTTGGACATCTGGTTCCTAACACCTCCACTGTGAACAATTCTGACTTGGTACATTTGACTAGAATGGAGCACATCACTCTGAATGACTTTGTTTTCATCTTACTGATTGAATTATGCTGAAATTTTGACAACAATACTCCTCTTTAGGGAGGAGCTGGCTCTACTGAGCTCCCCCTATTTGTTTTGTAAATAGCAATAATACATTACACAATTGAACAGGTAGAACGTTTCACAAAGTACAAGTAAGAAAATGCATTCTTAAACAATTTGAATCCACTTTGCAGAGCTTTTAAGCGGCACACTTTTATATATATAAGAGATCATTCACGCAAATCTGTGATTAAACCATGTTATTATGTTCTTTTTGATGTGTTTTTGCCTGATATATGCATTTGTGCTTTACAAATTTACACTTTTAAACAGTGAAATTACCAGTGATCAGACTGCAGTGAGCCTGTTTTGTGGTGTGAGTGTGTGTGCCCTGTTGGCACACAGCAGACTCAGTGGGCACAATGAGTGGGGGTTGTGTACTTCAGACCTTTGGAATGCTGACCTCCACTGTCGCAATGAATGGAGTAAGTGGGGTGGAAGAGAAGTGGAAATCAGAGCTTAGAGCACAGGCTTTATCTGTGGCTCTCTCTCAACTACACACACACACACCCCCACACACCCCAACACACCAGCCAGCCGTTTTTTTTTTTTGTGGCCCATAGAAACCCCTCCCTGCCTCTACCCAAACGTTTCCTCAATGTTGTGTCTATTCAGTACACTGCCACCGAAGTGCTGTGCAGTGCACAATAATCCAGTTCAGGTGGTGCAATTTCTCTCCTCATCTGGATGCCAAACAACTTATTTGTTATTATTAACATGGTCAAAAAGACTAATCATCAGGTTTTCTCCACAGGCAGTTTTTGTAGTACTTTGATTTTGCATCACCAGAACATTTCACAAAGCACAATGTCCCAGTAAAGCTGAATAACATGACTCCAAAATGAGGATTGCCCAGTAATAATGTATTGTATCTTTTCTCCGATAGGATGAGCAGAGAAATTTAGCCTGCATTATAGGGCTAACTTAGAAATCATGCTTTTTGAAATCAAATCAAACTACGTTTTAGTCTGGTATAATCCAAACAGCTTGGGGATTATGTTTATCTTGGCATTTTTTAGCTCAGTACAGAATAAAGGTGTAATGATTTCAGTATGTTTTGAAAAATTGAATTTGGAACAGTTGTATCAAAAATTTTAACCATATCACCGATACACGTCTTGTTTTCCTCTGAGAGTCTCTCATCTTTCTTAGAGACAACTGTCAGCAATCAGGACTAAGCATCTGTGTGCATCCTATCAGGGTGGCAGGGAGGGGGAGGGACTTATGCATGCTCCCACGCTTAAATGATTGTGCTTTTCATAAACGAATTATGAATTCTGGGACTGCGATGTTTGGGGCGTATTTTGTTAGAGGGTGGCGCAGCAGGCATTAAAAAAGCTCTGTTGGAGAACTTTTAATTGTCTGGGCCAAACTAAGCTGGGCTGGGTTTCCTGAAAACATCTTAGCTTCTTACAGAGCAGAAGTTGATTTGAAGTGATGAAAAATTTTGCTTTAGTTCATCTTATTTGGGTTGAATAAAAACAGCTAAATTGCTTGTTACCACATGAAATTATTTTTATATGCACTCCCGAGTGGTGCAACCGTCTAAGCGTTGGCCCTATCATCAGGAGATCGCGAGTTCGATCCCTAGTGATGCTACAGCCATCCATAGCCGTTAGTCCAAGAGAGCACAACTGGCTTTGCTCTCTCTGGGTGAGTATGATGGCCCCTCCTTCTACCCTCATCACTCAGCGCGATGCTAGTCAGCGCAGGCGTCTGTTAGCTGACGTAACAGATCTGGCGGTTGGCGCTTTCCTCCGAGCGCGTTCAGCTGTTGCGTGAGCGGCAGCTCGTAAAGATGTGGCGGCTGGTTTCACAGGTCTCAGAGGAAGCCTGTGTTAGCCTTCACCCTCCTAGTTGATAGTATCGTGTGATTGGGGGAGTCCTAACTAGCGGGTGGAACTGAAGACGACTAAATTAGGGAGAAAATCGGGTAAAAAAAAATATGCAAAACACCTCAGTATCTCACTCACTCACGTTTAGCAAGACTGTCCACAAGGAGGAGCTACTGGCACTCTAGTAACTTCTGTGTGTGTCCAGATCAGCAGGATATCCTATGTTTGCAGCATGTATGCTTGCGTTTACAAATCAATCTTTACTTCATTATTGTATGTAAATGGAGCTAATCAAACCCTATGCAGGTGCTTCACATCAGTGACACTTTGTATTGTTGTTTAGGTTAAACTGAAAAGCCATTTTTTTTTACTATTCTCAACATATACAATTTTGAAAACGAATCTTTACCTCAGAATTGAAAATCATCTTAAGCCTGAAAAACCTGGAAAAATCAAATCTGTACTCTTTGTTTTTTCTGTTTTTTAAAAAAATGTATCATATTGAGACACACAGGCATTTCATATTTAATCAGATTTTGAAATTTGTACCTCTAGTAAAGAGGGGCTTTAGGGCTACTATGTCCTTTACAGCATGTGGATCCTGCAGCATGGTTGATGATGTGGAAGATCCTGGATGTTATGTGACAAGTTTTCATTCTGATGTGTGTGCAGGTATATGGAGGTCCTGACTTGAGTGCCCCACGACTAGCCCAACTGTGCACCACACGTCCCCCGAACAACCCCCTCCAGGTGTCCAGCACAGGCAATGCCGTCACTGTCCGTTTTAAGAGTGATGAGTATGTCAGTGGTGGAGGCTTCAGTGCTAGCTGGCAGGAAACCCAAGGAGGTGAGCAGTGGTTATCCTAATGCACTTTTATCCTAAGGGCAAACTTACACATATATAATGCTTTCAATTAAAGCTAATATAGCTTTCACATAATCTTCCTATTTGCTCTGTTGAATGTTCTATGGTCAATGAACAATTTGCTTTCTGATTTGCTTAGGATGTGGAGGACCTATCACAGCACCCAGTGGAGAGATCCATTCTCCCCAATACCCCAACAACTATCCCAACAATGTAGACTGCTCCTGGGTCATCACTGTGGACAAGGGCCACCGGATTCTCTTCAACTTCACTGATGTGGACATTGAGAGTCACTCCTCATGTATCTGGGATTATGTGGATGTAAGTGATTGGAGCATCGCTGTTTTCACCCATTTTGCTCATGACAATTGCAGTTTTACCACTGCTGCATGTTCTATGGTTGGGCGTGGCTCAGAATCCTTGTGCCTTTATTTAAGTTGTTTCCTAAATCCTAATCATTATGCTTAGCCAATTAATGCTGTTTGAACCTGACAAATCATCTTACTCGCTTATTCTTATGCTTCAGATCCATGATGGTCCAGAACAGTCCTCTCCTCTGTTGGCCAAAGTTTGTGGTTTCTCCATACCTGATCCCATTTTCTCCACACAAAACATCATCTACGTTCGCTTCAGATCAGACGTCAGCAGCAATCACAGGGGCTTCAGGGCAGAGTTCTCAGAGGGTCGGTGACAACACAAGTTCTACACAATTCACAAATGTCATGATGCCTTATGTTATTTCACATATGTGGTATTATTTTTCTGAGTTGGGCTGTAGAGTTACTTAATTTCCTTTTACAGCTTGTGGATCCACCATCATGGCTGATGATGTGGGAGGTGCTATTGCTTCCCCACGCTATCCATACCCATACCCCAACAACCAGAACTGCAGTTGGATCATTATTGCACAAGAACCATGTGCGTGAGCCAAACCTATCTGTACACTTTCACTGATTATTTTTTTTTAAATCATGTTTCTGTTGTACTGAACTTTTGGAATTTGTATTTTTATCTCGCAAATGAACAGTCAATCATGTATCGTTGTCCTTCACTGACTTTGAGTTGGAGATGTTAAACAGCAACTGCTCCCATGATGCAGTAGAGATCTTAGATGGTGACAACTATGGGGCCCCATCTGTCGGTAATTACCTACCTATCTCATCATCAGTTGTAATACTGTGTTATTATCTGTAGTTGGCCAGGACAGTTGAAGCATCTAGTTTGTCCTTTTTATTTATTTATTTATTTATTTACTCACTCACTCACTCACTCACTCACTTGTTTGTATGTTTGTTTGTATGTTTGTTTGTGTGTTTTAGGTCGTTACTGTGGCAGTGACATACCTCATCCAACTACTTCATTCAGCAATGCCCTGGTGGTGAACTTTGTGTCTGATGCTTCAGTAACCAGGAAAGGCTTCAGAGCAACATACATGGCCTCAACCTCAGGTCTCCAGTTCAAGTTTCAATGCTTGCATTCAACCTTGGTCAGTCTGGAACTGGATTAATTTATTGTCTGCTGTGTAGTAACCTCCATTATTCTGTCATCTTTCAGGATGTGGTGGTAACCTTCACATGGAGTCTGGGGCCTTCAACAGTCCTAACTACCCAGATGCCTATCCACCCAACATTGAGTGCGTGTGGACTATCATTAGCTCCCCTGGAAACCGCCTCCAGCTCTCCTTCATGTAAACGTCTTCCTAGTGTTACTCCCATCTCACTTGTAATTAAACCAGTCCCTGTGATGACTTAGTTGGTAGTCTGCTCTCCCTTACAGTTTTTTTATTCTCTCTCAACTTTTAACACAGTCTGTTCGAGCTGCAGCAGAGTACAGGCTGTAATAATGAATATCTAGAAATTCGTGAGGGGAACTCTACTGGCACCTTGGTTGGCCGTTTTTGTGGAAACTCCCTTCCCTCTAATTACACCTCTCTCATCGGTCATGTGCTCTGGGTCAAGTTTGTTTCAGACGCCTCTGTCAGTGGAGCTGGCTTTAGGGCCACTTTCTCCCACTGTGAGTTTAAATGCATACACTGAATAATCTTCGAATCTTTTGCATAATCTTTTTGAATAATATTAAGAGGGTAAACTGACTTTTAAAGAAAATTAATCTTTCAAAAAAGCATTAAGTGTTTGTATATGGATATACAGTTACTGTGTAAAAATCTTAGGCAGCCAAGAAAATTGTCTAAAATGTTTTATTTCTGTTATGCAAGTGTGTTTTTATCCATAATATAACATTAGAATATATAGAAATAAATACACACACACACATATCTTCTAAGCCGGTTATCCTTCTGGGTCGCGGGGTGGAGCTGGAGCCTGTTCCAGCAGTCATTGGGTGGAAGGCAGGATACACCCTGGACAGGTCACCAGTCCATCGCAGGGCTAGAAAAAAATATAATTAACATTTTTTCTTAAGTAATTTCATTTAAATATTGATTAGACTAATTAGGTATGGGATGGTAACTGAAAATACTGTTGTCTGTTACCTCTCTCTGTTTCTCCAGTGTATGGAAACGATATCACAGGTACTTCTGGCCAAATTGCTTCACCCCTGTATCCACGCACGTACCCCAACAATGCAGACTATCGCTGGACAATCACTGTCGGTGGAGACTCTTACATTCAGATCACTTTCCTGGATATTGATATAGAAGACTTGTATGACTGCTATTATGACCAGCTCAAGGTTAGCACTGCTCTGTAATTTTGAGTTTTGCTTCACTTTTAATGAAACTGTGATGTTAAAATTTATTAATTTTATTAATTTTCCCTCAGGTTGTCTATGCCATGAAAAAAAGTAAATTCTTGTCTGATATAATTTTTCACTGAATCAGAGAAAGAATAAAACTTTTTATTTGTAAGTAAACTGCCTTTTCTTATTAGATATTTGATGGACCTAACGTTCATGCGTATCCTCTGGGAGTTTTCTGTGGGCCGCGTTTGCCTGAGCCTGTGAGAAGCTCTGGCAGTACCGTGACCCTAGAGTTCACATCAGATTTTGTGATTGGAGGAAGAGGCTTCCTTGTTGAGTGGACAGCCATCCAGAGCTCTGGTCCTTTGCCCACTATAACACCAGGTCAGATCACTCATGTAGGAAAAGTATATCAATTTCTTGAGTCTTGAGTATGAGTCATATGACAAGAGGATGTCCATTTTACCATTGAACTCAAAGTGTGAGCTGTACTTGTTTATTAGGTGCTTGTGGAGGTTCTCTCATGCCTGATGACACACCCAGGTTCCTCTTCTCTCCTGGCTGGCCTAATGAGTATGAGCCAAACCTAGAATGCACTTGGGTAATCCGCTCACCTGACTCCACTGTGGAGCTCAACCTGCTGTATATGGACATTGAGGGTGAAGCCACATGTTTGTACGACAGTTTAGTCATCAGGGATGGTGAGATTCATATGTTATGAAACTAAAGTGATTAAAAAATGAATAATGATGTGAATTTCAGACCTCCTCATTTCTCAATGCAGATTGTTGCTGTCAAAAGATCTTTTTACATTAACAAGCATTCACATTTCTCCTTTCTCCATAAACTTACTGTTTCTCACATATGAGGTTTTGTTATGACAGCTTTAATTACAATAAAAGCTAAATGTCTGGATAATGCCTTCAGTTATGTGATTTTCCAAAATGTAACCTAGGTGCTCCTTTCCCCAGGTGAGACTAACCTGTCCCCATTGCTGGCAAGGCTCTGTGGTCGTGAGTTGCCTGGTTCGCTCCATTCTACAGGTGACTCCCTGTTCCTGCGTTTTACTTCAGATTATAGCATCAGCGGATATGGCTTCAATGCATCCTACTCTAAAGGTGAGCACAAAAACCCTTTTCAGTGACAATACTGTGACTAGACTGAACAGTAGCTGTAAACTGGTTAATTGTTCTTGTCAGGTTGTGGTGGTCTGCTCCATGCAGACAGAGGAGTGCTCAGCTCCCCTCACTACCCTCAGAACTACAAACCTAACCTGGACTGCAGTTGGCATGTGATGGTCACTTCTGGCTTTAGGGTGTCTGTTACCTTCGAAAGTCCATTCCAGGTGCAAGGTTTTGGCACTGCCTGCAGCTCTGGAGACTATCTGGAGGTAGGACCTTGACTGGGAAAATGCAGTCATAGTATCACAGAAAGACTTACTGAGAGACAGACAGACAGGTTGTCTTTGCACTTTAATCTTTAATCTTCCTTAATCTTACGTAAGGGTGTTATTTTTTTTAGTTGCGGAATGGGCCAGATGGTAATGCACCATCTTTAGGTGGTCGTCTATGTGGAGCCAGCGCCCCTGCAGTTACACAGACTACTGATAACCATCTATATGTGCAGTTTGTCTCAGATGCCTCAAATGAGGCCAGTGGATTTAAACTGTTATTTGAAGCCCACAGTACTGGTAAGGCCTTACAAAACCTAACTAGTTACGTAATAATAATCATGATAATGGCGATGATGATGATGATGATGATGGTGATTGTTGTTGTTGTTGTTGTTAATTTATTTATTTATGTAGTGCCTATTTAAAACAAAAGAATAACAAGCTGAACTATAAAGCACTTTAAAATTAAAGCAGAAAAAAAAGAACACAGATTTATGGACCTACAGTATATTTACAAATGGACCGTTATTCAAAGTAATACACAACCTCAAATAATAACATAAATTATTCCTTAAAAAATATTAATTAAGTAAATGAGATTGAAATTTTGACAAATGGTTGTATTTTTTCAGCTTGTGGAGGAACCATTGAGTTGAAAGATGGAGATCCACCAGGGTATATTACATCACCTAATTATCCATCAGACTATCCTCAGAACATTGACTGTGTCTGGATTATCATGGTGCCCAATGGAGAGTCTGTGCAACTGGATTTTGAAGATTTCTACATTGAGCCAAACACTCTGTATGGGACATATCTGTACTTATGCATTTTCAGTTATTCATTAGCTTATTTGGTGCATGGTGCTCACTGGAACTCTTCTTAATCCTCTCTCCTAGATGTTACTATGACTACCTGGAAATACGGGATGGTGTCACTTCAAATGCTGAACTGCTTGCCAAGCTCTGTGGCAGTACAATACCATCTACCCAACATTCCACAGGTTCTGCTATGTACCTTCGTTTCCGCACTGATCACATCATTACACACAAGGGCTTTAAGGCCAAGTACTCCATAGGTAAGTCAATATTCAGACCACTACCATTTAGAGACTCTCAGAGATTTGTAACTCTGCTTGTTCACTCACTTTGTGAATGTTTAAACATTATTTCATGCAAACAGCTTCATGCGGTGGCACATATATTGGCCAGAGTGGTACCATCAGAAGCCCAGGATACCCAGATTCAAATTACCCAGACAACTCCAATTGTGAGTGGTACCTGGAAGGCCCCACTGGACACTACCTGACCCTCAGCTATACAGCCTTTAATCTGCAGAGCTCCACTGACTGCGCCAATGATTATGTAGAAATACGCGAGTACAATGCTTCTGGTGAGTCATAAAGCACTAATAATAATGCATCAGAACCCTTTTTTTTTTTTACAAGATACTAATCAGAGCTTTACTGTTCTTTAGGCCGCTTGCTAGGAAAGCACTGTGGAAGCAGTTTGCCTGCACCCGTGGACACAGGAGACAGTTTTGCCTATGTGAAGTTTGTCAGTGACGGAAGTGGAAATGCAGCAGGATTCAGCCTGTCATTTGAAGCCAGTGTAGAGGGTAGGTAACTTTTAAACTGCACAATGATCCATATAAATATTCCAATCCTGGTTTCAGAACTTCTCCAAACCAATTATCTTTGTTTTTTTTTGTTAAACCCTCTTAAAGAATGTGGAGGGGATCTGAATGCCCCCTCTGGGACTATCTCATCTCCAAACTACCCTAATCTGTACCCTCACAACCGGGTATGTCACTGGAGAATCACTGTACCTCATGGCCGAAGGGTTACCCTCACCTTTAATGACCTTCGGCTGGAGGAACATGGAAGCTGTGTATATGACTACGTAGAGGTGAGAGCAAACCTAATTTCAGTGACACTACATGTCCAAAAGTATCCAGACACTTCTGCTCATTAGTGAATTCAGCTACTTTAAGGTACACCCATAGCTGGCACAGTTGTTCCATCATGTACACCTGAGCTTGTAAAATCTCTATAGAAAAGCAAAGCCAAAGTCAAGTCAGGCTTTTTTGTCATTTCAGCTATACACAAGTACACGGTGAAACAAAACAACATTCCTCCAGGATCGTGGTGCAACACAGGAACACAAGTGTGAGACAATACAATATGCACAGTGCAGACGATACAGTACAATAAATAATATGAAAGACTTACAATAAATACAAAACAGAACACAAGCAGTACACGGTACGGTTAACGGTTATCTGGAGTGAAGAAGCACCATCCAGTACCTTTGGGATGAGCTGGATTGGTATTTGTGATCCAGAACTAGTTATCTAACATCAGCACCTGACCTCACTAATGCTCTTGTGGCTGAATGCAATCAAATCCTCACAGCAGTGTTCCAACATCTAGCCTGAAATCTTTCCTGAACAATAGAGGCTGTTACTGCAACAAAGAGGGGACAAACTCCCTATTTATAACCTTGATTTTAGAAAGAAACGTTGGATCAGCAGTTGGATTACAACCTGTGGACAGTCTACAAACTTTTGAACGTGTTGTGTATTATATGCATGAACGCTGTGTAAGACCAACAAATAATGCAGCTCCAAGTAAAACTTAAGAAGCTCTAAAGTGCACCAGTAAATACTTGTATTGGTTAAATTTTGCTCAGTTTTGTGTTCAGTCATTCTGTATATGTCTCAGTCTCTGACAATCTACATGATAGTCAGCAAATGTTATATATTAATCATTTGTGTATCTGATATCATTATTCTTAGGTCAAAAATGGGCTAGCATCCAATGCCCCTCGTATACAGCGCTTCTGTGGCACTGTACCTGCAGGCACACAGGTGAAATCCTCTGGCAACACTATGATGGTTATTTTCTCCACTGATTCTTCTGTGTCCAATGGTGGATTCACTGCAGATTATTCCTCTGATGAGGAAGCAGGTGAGGGAGTTTACACAGCCCCTGAAAACTCCAGAAATTCTGTTAAGATTTATTAAATATAAGATTGAATAAAAAACAACTTAATGCAGAGCTATTACATAATATGCTATTGTGAACCTTTTTTGTCATATTTTCTTGGTCCCTGTTTTTCACAGTATGTGGAGGAATCCTAGATACCCCAGGAAACTTCACCTCACCTAACTATGGTGTTGCTAACTACAGCAACAATCTGAACTGTGAGTGGCTGATCCAGAATCCACAGCATGTGAACTCCTCCATTGTGGTGCTTATAGATTACTTGCACTTGGAAACCCACCAGAACTGCCAAAAGGACTACCTGGAGTTCAGACTTGGTGAGTGACACAGCAATGCGACATAGAAGAAAATTCTTTGTGTTTATAACACATAGCATGACATTAGTCACCTGACTTGGAAGGATGCCACTTCAAAAAGGCTGATTATTCTTCTTACCTTTACAGGTGATGTAAATGGTGAACTGCTTGCCCGTTTGTGTGGTCAGACCATTCCAGAGGTTCCAATTGTGGTGTTCACTCCTCAACTTTGGGTTCATTTCCTAACTGATGAAGATGTTGTGGATTTGGGATTCAAAGCTACATATTATTTCTCAGGTAATCTAATTTGCTGATGTAGCAAAAATATTGATTGAGAATCTATGAACAAAAGTATATTGAACCAAAATATCATTCAGACTGTGGAGGTTCCCAGACGGGTGAAGGAGGAGTTATTTCTAGCCCTGGTTATCCAAATAACTACCCATCCCCAAGTCGCTGTGCCTGGCTCTTGGAAGCTCCAGAAGGCCATACAATCATTGTGAGTTTATACTGACACAACATCTTTGGTTCCTACACATTTGGTTCCCACGCATATTGATAATGTTTGGCAAAATAATTGCATCCTCCTATGTAATGTGTACTGATAGTATATTCTGTCTTTGCCCAGCTAACATTCACATACTTTGAAGTAGAAGAACACAGCCAGTGTTCTTGGGACTCAGTGACAATCTTCAATGGAGGCTCTTCAGGTTCTCCCATAATTGGACAATACTGTGGTCATAATTCCCCTGGGAGAATCCAGTCAGGTTCGAACAAGCTAGCGGTGGTATTTCTGGCTGACCACTTAGTGTCCAAGGGAGGGTTTATTGCTACTTGGTCAACAGACTCCTCAGGTATGACTTCATGAACAGACTGTGCTCATGCTTGAGTTTTGTTTATTGCTTTGTCGTTGTTTTTTTTTATTTTTTTTTATTTTAAAGATTACTTTTGTTTCTTCAGGATGTGGTGGGGTCATACATGCTGACTCAGGCACCATCAAGTCCCCTAATTATCCTCAGAACTTCCCATCTAATGTTGAATGTTCTTGGACCATCATTGCTCATGAAGGCAATCACTTGGAGATGGGTTTTGCTAGTGACTTCCAGATACCTGACTCTAGTGGGCAGTGTCAGAACAGTTACATCAAGGTTACCATTTGAAAGACATTTCACTTATTTTAGAATGCCATATGCCTATTGTTGCTATTTGGTTTATGTTTGCTTTGCACATTGTTTTCTTTCTGATTGTTTCTTAGGTGTGGTCTGGTGACAAAGAGCAGAATGATGCTCTGTTGTCCACTGGCTGTGGCTCCACAGCTCCTTCTTCCATCATTGCTCCTTTTAACGTCATCACTGCCCGCTTCCAGTCTTCTGAGGCAGTTGGCAAAGGCTTCTCAGCCTCTTACTTTACACGTGTGTACCATAAGGCTTTTTTAGAGTACACTGAGCTTGCTCTATTTTTTGCCATTTGCATCCCTTGTGCTTGTGCTGTAATCATACTTCTGGTCTCTTTACTTTTTCAGGCTGTGGTGCAAACTTCTCTGCTCCTGCTGGTCGTGTGGTATCCCCTAACTACCCGGATGAGTACCCCCACAATTCCAACTGTGACTACCTCATCGATTCTGGAGACCAGACTGTGATCCTCATCACGTTTACAACTTTCCAGATAGAGGGTAAACATTCTTTTAAAAAGTCACAAATATAGATGCTAGATACGTGATTTAGGATTAGCCCAGTTTCATACAACAGCTGTAGATAGCAGCTCGTCAGCCAAAAAATGTCTACAGAGACAAACCCTTGAAACATATTTGTCTTTGCTGTTTTAGCTCATTCAACATGCAATTATGATGGAGTAAAGATCTACAAGGGCTCTTCTGCAAGCGAAAATCTTATTGCCACTCTTTGTGGCGACACTATCCCAGGCCCCTTCTCCACTTTTGGTCCCATGCTTCTCAATTTCTACTCTGACTCCATTATCAGTGACAGCGGCTTCCTTGCCGAATATACAGCTATCCGTGAGTATTATGTTGCAAAATCTATTTACCTGTTTTGTCCACCAGTGTTCCAGTGTTGTCTGGAATAAGTAAGGAAGGTAATAATAATTTATCCTTTGGAGTGAAGCTGACCAATAAAATATTAAGCTGTTTTTCAGTATTGTTAGCTCCAATTTTCTATTAGGTGATCTAGCCTCCTGCACAGTGGGCTATGTGGGCTCAGTAGACAGTGGGTACTCATGCTTACTGTAGCTTTGGCAGTGTCCCTCAGTGTGAGTCTGGATTGTTTACCAATGGGAGGAATGTCAGAGCCATCCATTGATCCCAAAAATGTGGAATGAATGGAATGGAGGGACTCTGCGCTTTTCGAACAATTAGAGGGGATTTGTGACAGGGCTCCAAATGCCAGGAATATGCATATATGCAGAGGGATTCTGCAACAGATTCCTCTGTGCTCAGACACACGCACACACACACACACACACACACAAATCATTAATTCTGAATGGCAGGGCAGTTCATGCTGAACAATAGGCCCAGTAAATTGAAGGCTGTCTGAACTCTGACCCGTATGCTGGTCAGACATTGTGACTTATGTCATGCAGGAAATATACACCCCCCCCCTTCTTTGCCAGAGGAAACAAACATTCTAATGAATCATTTAATGATGGATTTCTGGAAAATGGGTTTCTATATGAGATTCCATGGTGGGGCATAATGTGAATCAGGGTCTATGAACAAGTTACCAGGCAAACAGGTTTGTGGCATCACCCAGACGTACAATACAATGCCTCATTGCTGCTGATCATCTATATTTCTTCAAATATATAGTTGTAGTATAGTTTTGTGTGTGTACTCATGCAACTGTTTTGTTTACAGCATGTGGAGGGGTGTTTAATGGCACCTCAGGGTCAGTTAGCAGTCCTACTCATTCCATCGTCAACTACCACCACAATATAAACTGCACCTACCACATCGTTGTGCGAGACAATCGTATCATCGACCTTAAGTGAGTCTAAGTCTTTTACCTTAATTAATCTGTGGCTATAAGTTGTTTGCAGTTCTCATATTGGTATACACGCAAAACACTGGATGAGCCATGCTCAGTCTTAAGCAGCAGTTGGGGGAGGATGTGAATGCAAACTGTTATAACCATTTTTCCAGACTTTCCATATCACATATCAAGACATCCTACAGGCTTTGAATTAAAAATCTGAAGTCTTGATACTCCAACAGTGCAGTAAGTTATTTTAGTGCAATATGTCATTTACCATATTAGTTTAACACAAGACTTTTAGCTGACTCTCATTTTGCTTCCATCCACTCTGTTCCATCCTCCATCTTGTGTTCCTGCAGTGAGACACCCTGCTGTACAGTGAAAAATACATGCTGGGATTCTCCATCTGTTTCCCTTGCAGGTGCTAGACCCTTTGTGTAACCACTTCAGAGAGACATTATGCATTGTGCCTGTGTCTTAGAGGAAGCGCTTCCTTTTCAGTTTCACATCTATTAAAAAATGTTCCATTTAGTTACCAGATATACATGATGACGGCGACTTTGCAGACAATTGTGTATTACTCATTATTAATACAAATTTGCTTCATGCTCTCTTAGATTCAACAGTTTTCACCTTGAAGCCTCTTCAACCTGCGCCTTTGATTATGTGGCTGTATACGATGGACCAAACACCCTGGCTCCACTCCTAGGACGGTTCTGTGGCACTGTTCTCCCCCAAAACCTTAGGTCTTCAAGCAATGAGATGTTTATCGTGTTCAGAACCGATGCATCAGTGGATGGTGAAGGCTGGAGGGCAACATACAGAGAAGCTTTAGGTATATTGTCTGTTCTTGCAAAAGCTTCTCTGTCACTCTGCAAACCAAATAAGTCACATTGAATACACTGAACTTTTTTAGTCAGCTATCATTATCATCATTATATTATTACATTGTTATACATATGTTACACAGAGAATTGTGGGTCTTTTAGGGACCTTGTGTCAATCCTAATTAGCAGTTCCCTAATCTGTCCTGCGATAGAAGAGGAATGCAGACATATTTGCTGAGTGAGTCATCTGAGGCATTACAAAGGGGCTTGAGATTAGAAGGGCAGAATAGGGGTGTTCAGAGGGCACTAGCCTGCTGCTTCAAAACAGCTTTTGTTCCTCAAACTGCCAGTTTCTTTAAGATGATCAGAACACAATGAGAAAATGTAGACTTTAAGAACTGGCCTGGATGGCACTCTTTTAGTTTGTCTTTGTGAGTAAGAGAAAACAAGCTGCCTGTGCCCTCTGTCTCTATTCTCCAGGGCCAGATACATCCAGCGTAGCCCTTTGATTACAATTGAGCACATCCACACTAGTATGTCTTGAGCATTGCCTCAAAATATTGAAAAAATAAGGCCCAACTGTCTTCAGGCTTCTCTTGTCAAAGGGCAACAATAAAAGGGCAAAGTTGTTATTGTATGCTTCTCCTCTTTGTTTGACATTTGTAGCTTAACATTCATGTCATTTAATTTTTTCTGTATATACATAAAGCTTATTACAAGAACCCAGTTATGCATTCATTATACTTGTATGTGAAAAAATAGTCAGTCACAAACTTAGATTAGCAATTGCATGAGAAAGCTCTATGCGGATGCCTGTTTTTTTCCTGTTCAGCTACTTTTACATATAATATGAGTCTCCTTTTTCCTTCTTTGACTGAGATTCCTTCACATTTCCCATGGTTCAGGAATTTCACTCCTTTAGGAATTGCTGATTATAGCACCGAGTGGAATGAGTGAGATTTGGAGCAGAACAGATATACTGTAACATGAGGGAACCATTGGAAATTCTGTAAATTCTTGCAGAACAATTTTGATTATTGCCACATAACTGATTTTGTATTACTAAAAATCCTAAATGAGTTTAATGTGCTGCATGTGCCTCATTTGGCATACTTGAAGTGATAAATGTTTGGAGATGGATTGGTGGACAGTTACTGCCATCTGCTGTTTATTCACAGAATCTCAGCACAATAGGAAACCTTAATAATTCTCTTCCATTGTGTCTCCTTTACTCTCTCAGGACCTCAGCAGGGTTGTGGAGGCTACCTCACATCCTCCACAGGGATGTTTGGTTCTCCTGACATTGACTTTAATGGAAAGTACGAGCATTACATGGACTGTTTATGGACCATTGCTGTTTCAACCGATAAAGCTGTTAACCTCACGTTTGCCACCTTTGATCTCGAAGCTGCCTCTGGCTCAGAGTGTCGATATGATTATGTCAAGGTTAGGACAAAACTGTCTTAATAATTGCATCATATACAAAACCCACCTTTAAAGAAATATGTACAATATGCAGAAACTTTCTTACTGTAAGGATATCATCATCTTCGTTGATTCTTTGCTTTCTTTAGATCTTTGATGGTGACAGTGAGAATTACCCGTTGGTTGGAACATTCTGTGGAGACACGATACCTGCCCCTTTTGTGTCAGCTAGTCACTTTCTGACAGTGCACTTTGTCACAGATGGATCAGTGGCTTTCAGTGGCTTTAATGCTACCTACAGTGCAGTCGACAGTAAGACAGCTTTCTACTCTGCATGATTTTTCTCACAGCAAGTTTTGAACAAATGTTAAATGTACATTGAATACTTTGACAAGTAATTAAAAATAGTGAACATTGCATGACTTTGTAACACAGTGCATAAAATTATAGAGGTAAGCTATGACTCTATCAGGTTACGTTCATGATTTTAACAAATTAATGGATCAGGTTACGCTCATAGGACGGACACATTGCTAACAGTAGATTTCTGCATCTGCCCAGGACTGTGTGGAGGAATGCATAATGCCACCTCCACGCCTCAGACCATCACTTCTCCGTTTTACCCTGACCCATACCCTGCCTTCACCTCCTGCCGCTGGGTCCTGGATGCTCCTGCACAGGAGGCTGTGAAAGTGGTGGTCCAGCACTTCCAGCTACAACCCAGCCAGAGCTGCTCCAGTAACTACTTGGAGATGAAGGACTGGCCTGTGGTAAAACATACTGTGTATTTTTTAGCCCCTCAAACCTTGTTAACGGAAGACTTCAGATTAGTGCTGCACAAAATATCATTACTTATTCATTGCAGTATTGGCCTCTAGCCATCACTCTATGTTTTATGGTGTGCCATAAGCTTCCTAAGCAATCACAGATATTTTTTGGGTGCTTGGATAACATAATCCAACAAACATAAATACTTTGTGTTAAAAAGAAAGCAGGCCAATCCTTCAGTAGGTCAGATCAGGGCTTCACTTTTGTATTTTCGGCATATTGAAAAGTATACTGCAATCACAATATGTAGCAACATCATCGCAATATGCCTTTTCACCCATATTGTGTAGCCCTAACCAGAATATTAAACTATAATCTTAGCCCCACCTTTAAACTATATCTATATATTCAAATTGCAAAATTTATTACAAAACCATAAAAAAATCACAATATACTTTTCCCCCAATATTGTTTAGCTCTTCCTCAGATTTGTCATACTTGCATTTTGGAGTTAGGAACAATAGGAGCAGCAGGGCTTTTGCTTGACCCATTAATTTGGTGTGCTTTAGGGAGACTATGGGCAGGCACATAAGTTCTGTGGCTCGGACTCCCACATCCCTGACTTCTACAGCTATGATCGTACCATGCACCTCACCTTCCACTCTGACACCTTTATGACTGGCAATGGCTTCAGTCTGACCTATCAGGTGGCAGGTATGTCACCAGTGTTGGTTTCTCAGTGGAAATAATATTTATTAATTAATACTTACTTATTTTGTTTGTCTGAATGATTGTGTGTTTATTTGTGAATGTAATTTATAGGATGTAGCAGGGAGTATGAGCAGGCTTATGGTTACCTGAAGAGTCCTGGCTGGCCTGCAGTTTATCCCCATGAAGTGGATTGCATCATTATCCTCCGTGCACCTCAGAACAGCTCCATCTCCCTGTTCTTTGACAGTTTTGACGTGGAATCTCACCCCTCCTGCAACTTTGACTTCCTGGAGGTAAGGCTAAAACAGCCTCATGAACATGTTTTAAAAATGATCTTGTGTCTGATGATAATAATTTATTTCAAGTTGTGTGGCAATACTATATAGAACACCTTCAAAGGAGCTGAACTCAATTTAAAGGACTGTACTATGTTATGGTTGTCGGCCAGGGAATATGTTGTAGCAGTTCTGTTGTCCAGTTTTGTCATTGGTTTCTTTCTGTGTGTTAGATAAGGAACGGCAGCACGGCTTCAGCTCCACTCCTGGGGAAATACTGTGGGACCACACTGCCCAGTCCCATCTTTCCCAGATCCAATGAACTCTACCTACACTTCCAGAGTGACTTCTCTGCTGCCCGCAATGGCTTTGAGATCACCTGGACCTCCTCTCCACACGGTGAGTAAATATTGAAAAACCGATCGCCATATCCAATAAATGACCAAAAATAACATTTAGATATTTTTCCCTTCCCTGAAACATATTTGATCAACCAAGACATGTTTGTTGTCCAAAGTTTGCTTCTTTAATTTTGCACTGGAGCTATGAGGCTAATGTAAGTAAAACTGCATGCCTAAATCATCACAGCCTTAAACCACAGGGCCTTAAACCACATTGAATTGTTAAGTAATCTCAAGTAGACTTTTTTTTGTTTATGGGGGCTTATCCGTGATAAAAGCTATAGGCTATAGACTATAGACAAATGTACAGATAACATTCATGTTTTAGCTATGCAGTGTTATTTGGTCAATTTCAATAGGGGTAAAAAGAAAAAAAAACTGCAAATTTGAACCATGTGGCTTGAATTTTTACTTCCTATTTTTTTTTCTCTTCAGGTTGTGGTGGTAGGTTGTATGGAGATCATGGCTCCTTTACCAGTCCAGACTTCCCTGGTACCTATGCCAATGGCACTCACTGTGAGTGGGATATTAGGGCCCCCAGTGGAAGAGTGGTGACAGTCACATTCAACCAGATCAGCATTGATGACCCCGGAGACTGCCAGAACAACTATCTGAAACTCTATGATGGACCAGATGCCAGCTCACTTCCTGTTGGGCCATACTGTGGAGCGGTATGGAACAGTTTGTTAAAGAATGAAGAATTTCTTAGCCCATAAATGTGAAACAATTTGTTAAAGAACAAATAATTCCTTAAGCCTTACCTGCACACCTGACATCTTGTTAATTTTTTCAGATAAATAGTAAACAAAATATGTAACTGTTTTGAGAGTTTTACACTATCTTTGCTGTTTGTAGATCAATTTAAGTTAGCTATAAATACTGGGTTGCTTACTATGATGTATGTATGACTAGTTGGCAAAAGATCCATGCATTTAAAGTTTAAAAAATATTAGCCGATAGTTGCTTTTGGTCTTTCAGACGTACAATATACTAAGATTATAATGGCTTTCTATTTTTTCCTGCCCTGTAGGAGACAAATATAGCCCCATTCAGAGCCTCGTCACATCATGTCTTCATTGTGTTCCACGCCCAGTCTGTTGTGTTGCCATCTGGATTCAGGCTCACATGGAGCAGCTGAAGAGAAATCCACACAACATCCACATATATACACTTAGATATAAGTTTACAAACATTAAAACAATCATTTAAACAATATCATGGAGTGCAGTATTCACCAACTAATTTAATATAAATAGTTTGATTTCTTTGTTTGATCATCTCATATATTTGTAGATTTGTTCAAAGAATTATGAAATATGGTATATTTTTTTCTGAAAATAAAAAAGTTGTTTACTGTACTGCTGCAGTGACTGTATCTAAGTTGTATAAAAATAGCTCTTGGTGTAGGACCCACAGCCTCTCTGTGTCAGTTAAAAGGGTACGTTCTTTTTGTGCTGTAAATGGCTTTGCTCTTAGATTTTTGCATTGATACTGTGTCTGGTTTCAAAAAGATATGCTTAGTGATGCATTTGCTGTTAGTTAAGTATGAGTAGACACAAAAATAAGACAACAGTCCAAACATAGGCATTCCTCATCTGACATTAAATGGAGAAAAAGTAGGAGAATAAGTGCAGTAAATATTGTTTTGCATGTCACATTTGCATTTTCCTCCCAAAAAATGGGGTGAGCACTCAGTGCATGCCAAAGCTCTTGTCAGAGTGGTTAATGTTCTGAGTTACTGGACTGGCTAATTTAGGCCTCACTAACTGAAATCCTCTGTATGGTCGGCTCTTCTCCTCGGACATGTGTCAGCTTAGCCAACACCCCTGACAGCTTGGCCGTCGACCCATCACACTCTACCCATCAATGAATGAGGGAGCGAAAGAAGGAAAGAAAGGGATGGAAAAAAGGAGAGAGATAAATGCTGTCAAATCCAGATGAATACAGACAGGACTATAATGCCCGAGACAGCTACGGAGGCAGCGTAAAGCCATATTATACTGCTAGTACACAGTCAATAACATTCACACTTCAAAGGAGCAGAAACATGCAGAGCACTAATTTGTGATTTCCAATCTTTGCACAAACCATGTTTCAACCTTCACACAAAACTAGAATTAATCTGATGAGGTGCGAGGAGTGGTTTTGGACTTAGGGTCCATGACAACATTTAAAATATTTTTACAAGCTACAAAGCTGTGAGCCATACCATCCAAAGGGGCACTGTGGGTTAGATATGGCCAGGGTTTCAGAAGCAGCTTTAGAAAATGGTTAGTGTTTTTATATCAACTTGGTGAGGTCAAAGTTCCTGAGAACTTCTCAGCTGTAACAGAGTGTTTGAAATTCAAGTTAATGAGCATGGGAACAAGGAGGAAAAGTGCATGTAGCACTGACTTCACATTCTAAGTGCATGTTGCATTCCTTAAAAATATACACTACCATTCAAAAGTTTTAAATCACTTGTCATATTAAAAATACAGTGTAGATTGAAATGTAAATTATACCAAATCACAAACCGACAGATTATTCATCATTAAAATATTTTGAGAAAAACAACAAATAATGACATAGAAAATTAAAAAATAGTAATAATAATAAATAATAAACTGTAATTATCCATTTATAGTATTGTCTTGACATAAAATAACTGTGAGTAGTATTTTGATTGGCGAGAAGGTCAAATATGAGGATTATGGATCTCAATTTTATTAGAAGTTCATTCTTGATGCTCTGCAGCTTTCTTGGTTATTATTGAATCATCATCTACAGAGCCTTTCATCAAAAGTTTCTTTGTTTTTCACAGCTTCCAAGTAATTGTGTAAAACCTTTAGAATATGATCATGTATCTACAATAAAATAGCTTTTATATTAATGAAAACTTTGAGCATAATCTAAAAAGCACACTTTCCAGCATCTATCACTGTCTCTTGGAATTTAAAAGCAACTTCATTTTTAATAGCTTAGAGGTAAGATTTTAAAATATGTAGCTACTGATCCTCTTCCACTGTTTCTCAAAAAGTACATCACCTGAATGTAGCTATCTTATAAAGTCATGATCAGGAACAGTGGGCAGGCATGAGGTCTGCATGACCACATTTATTCCACACATGTGCTAATAAGAACTACAAACTGATGAAAACATAGTATAAACTGACACTGTTATCATTTTTTGAATGGCTACTATTTTTTTTAAATGACTGACTGAGCGGTTAAAGATTTTACAGTGCAAACATTCAATGACACTTCAAATCTCTCTCAGTAAAGCAAAGTTCACCCATGCTGTAGGCATCTGTTGTCACTTTACCACTCACTAAATATAATCAGGCCTAAAAATAGAGGCCACTGTTTTTCATTCCCCCCCTTGTAATGATCAACCCTATGAGAGGAACACAGAGGGACAGACAGAAAGAGAGGGAGGGAAGTAAAGCCCAGTGATCCAACGCTGATGCACTTTCAGCCAGGAGGGAGCTCTTTCCAAGAGAGGAGAGGCGTCTTGGTTTACCTCTGCTCCATGTCAGGGTGCTTCACGTTAAAGGAGGAGACAGAGGAGGCTCAGGTTGCCGCAGGCCCCCTTGTGCAGATATTGGGACGCTGGCCAAAGAATGTGTCTCCCACGTAAGGTAAGCTTAAACTGACACGCATTAACTAGTTGAGATAGTGCTAAACAACAGCTGTGTAAAGCCACCTGCTTAGGAATACCTGTACTGTAAATATGCTTAATCAAGCTTTTATGATGAGAATTGAACATAAACATACATTATATATAATACACATACACTATATATCTAAAAGTTTGCAGACACCTGCTGATCCAACATATCTTCTGAAATCAAAGGTTTTATAGGATGTTTGTCCCCTTTTGCTGCCTCTGCTTTTCTGGGAATGCTTTGTACTAGATGTTGGAACATTGCTGTGAGGATTTGATTGTATTCAGCCACAAGAGCATTAGTGAGGTCAGGACTTATGTTGGATTACTTCTGCATCAGAAACGCCACTCCAACTCATCCCAAAGGTATTGGATGGAGCTTCATCACTCCAGAGAACAGTTTCACTGCTCCACAGCCAAAGCTGGGGGGTTTATGCCTTTCTAGCTGAAGCCTTGGCATTGGACATGGTGACCTTAGGCTCACGTGTGTCAGCCCCAGAGTGTCCCATTCTATTGGCCGTGAAAATTAAACACCCGTGTCAGTAACGAGTGTGTTTTAGAGTAGCATATTTCACTAATTAGAAGAAATGTCTGGATCCTTTCAGATATATAATGCATGGGTAGGTTCTGCATTTTGATTCTAAAAGAACACTAAAGGCATTAAGGAAATAACATAAATTGTCAAGGCTGATATTTTTTCATTACTGTTATCATCATCATTAATATTGTCATTATCATTATTATTATTATTATTATTGTTATTATTTTTGTTGTTGTTTTGTTGTTGTATTATCACATAATAATTATAACAATAACAACAATAATAATAATAATGAACAAATATCAGCCTTAACAATATAATAATAATACATAAACGCACCTGTGATACTTGTGAAGTAACATGTAAAGCATAAACTACACTAGACTGCAGACGGAGTGGCGCTGTAATCCACACTGCACTACTTTACTGCGGAGCTCATTACTGTTACAACTTCCTTTAAGGCTATTGGTGGAAATAAAAGCACACAACGAATCATGAAGTCGTGTTTTGATTGGATGGTTTTGTTTACCCGCTCCTTTTTCCCTGTCGTTGATTGGTGAAAGATGTTTATCCGTCCCAGAAAACCCCTCTCCGGTCTGCTTGTAGGAAGCAGCCTTTTATGGAGAGTGGAGAATTTCTATCAACTTCCGGTTGGGTGTGAAGCGGAGCAGTCGCTCTTAGAAACAGCGAGCAGTTGTGCCTGAGGCCACATATATTTTATAAAGACATTTTTGCACGTTCATTTCACACATCAAGGTAAATAACTGGCGATTTTTATCAGTTTGGTTATTGTTAGCCTACTTAGCTTGTTAGCGTAGTTAGCTGTAGCTGTATCAGGCATGCTAGCTAACTAACTTCTCCACAGTTGTTACTACGCTGTAAGTTACTAGCAGCGGCTTCGACACACTAGGTGTCTGTTTTCGCCTTGGCTCTTGACTTCGTTCTGCTCTTGTAGAAAATGTCCAAATCTCTGAAGAAGATAGTGGAGGAGAGCAGGGATAAAAATCTCCCCGAAGTGGATATGTGCGACAGGGGGATATCCAACATGCTCGACATTCCTGGTTTGTGTGAGTATCTCACCTCAGATGTTCTCAAATTCTTGTCAGCTTAAAAGTTTTTTGACGTCTTTATGTAAGGGTTTTAACTGTGGGTTATAACAGTTTACTACACGTATAGTGTATTTTCATACTCTTAAATGATTTCTCACCGTTTCACAGTAACGTTATTCTTTGATGAAACTTTTCCGATAGCCTAAGTTACACCGACTACTTCACTGGGTGATTTGTAAAGCTCGCTTTGTATATCCAGCACAGTAACATTTTTTTTAGCATCGGCCTTACAGTTTAACAGCTATGTACGCAAGCACAGTAGCTATATGGCCAGAAATCAATCTCACCATCGCCTGTTATTTTTTCTTGTCTTGTAGTCACCTTGTCCAACATAACTCAGCTGGTCTTGAGTCACAACAAGCTCGCAAGTAAGTAGTTACTGTATTTCCCTGTCTATTCGACAAGCTCTTGCATGGGAGTATGTAGGTGATGTTAGACTTGATGTTAGTGATCTTTGATGCCAAGTTTAAAGTCAGATACTATTTTTATTTATAATTGAGAAGTTTGTGGGGACTCGAGAAAGTACTTAAGTAGACACTACTTTTTCCAAATCATGCTTTATGTGATTGTATAGAAATGCAAGTGAAGTCCTGTATATGTCGCCTTTAGGCCCTCCTTGAAAGGGTTAGCAAAAGATGGCATAAAGATTTACACCACTAGAGAGCAGCATTGGCCAAAGAGCAGTGAAGTCAGAAGTGTCAATGCATTAAAAGGTGCCTGTAAAAACATACAAGAGAATCTCAGTGTTAATACTTAATATACAGTTGTACCATCTAAAGGAATTCTAAATATGTGACAAGGTGTATCAACATATATCTACAAAAATGTAATCAAAAATGTAACTGTAGCTTTTAAGCTGTTTTCTGCAATTTTAGCAATTAATTATCCATGGATATTCACTTCAAAGGGTTATACGTGATCATGGTTTTGTCTGTCAACAGCAGCATTAAATACGCTGACTACCTTTCCTCAGCTAGACATTTTTTTCTCTTTCACCATTAAGCTGAAAGCTGCATATTTGGTTTCATGTTTACAGTAAACGATTGAGCAGGATTTGTTTGTTTGCACTGAAATCATGGTAATCTCCATGAAGATCTCAAAATTTGATATCGCTCTTGTTTGTCAGGTGTTATTTTTAGTGATGATCAAAGCTGCTTAATTAGATTAAGTTCATCCGTGTCTCTTCACCTGGAGGAGAGATTCATGACTTCAGATCTGTTTGTAGGTTATGATGCTCCGTCAATGATAATGGCAAGTAATGTAGCACTTCAAGCCTCACTCTTTATGTGTATATAGGCAAATGTATTTGTTACATATTGACTTATTTAATATTTGGCTTCTCTATATATTGTAGATATACCATCCTTTCAAGTTCAACTTTATTACCCCCTTTTTCTTAGTATACCCTTGCGCTTATCATCACACTGCTTATTTCCATGGTTGAATCCTCCCATCTCACAGGCTGTCTGCATAAAGTGCAGAGATGTAAAGTGTGCCATCTTTTTGAACTTTTCAAGGTAGTCAGGAATTACAGTGACATTTGGAACCCTTTCATTAGTGAGGCCGCTGAGTAAAGTGCCCGTGCCGGTAGGAATGAGAGACACTACTAGCGCCAAGGTAATGAGAGAGCGAGAGAGAAAGAGTAGGGGCAAAGGTTTGAAACCTTTCTCCACCGTCCAATCTTTACATCGCGCTCACTTATTACTATCAATCACCCTTACTATTAAAGAGCATTGTGCTTTTGCAGAGAAGTGGCTAGGGCATTTGACTTGCTCAGCTCACATACTCATTCACATACTCATTCACATACGTGTGCTTTCACTCTCACATTCATATGAGCACATGCATGTTTGTATATTTCACTAGAGTGTGTGATGCTTACTTGTTACGGTATATGATCATTTATATACAGTAGAAAATGAGTGCTGTGGCTTCTGATGTACTGCTTGTATCCAAATACTGATTATTGTCTTTCACCACGCTGTACAACACTGATATCGATTTACATTCTTTAAAGTCGGTTCACCTACCTTGAGCTGGTGAAGCGTAGATTGTGAAGTAAAGATGGCATCTGAAAAAATTATATTTGTTTACTGTATTGCACAAACTTTGCGTTCAGCATGCTACATCATGGCACAGTATGAGACAGTAGCCAAGAACATGAGATCTAGACCCTCAGAAGTATTGATAAACACTGTGTGTCGGTTTGCTGGTTCATAACAGAACCCTGAAATGTCCCTGTGATACTGTATCAGTATGCCTTGGGCGCGCTTGGTGTAGCTGATCTCTCTAAAGTCATTCACGTCATGGTGTTTGTGTAAACCCACACCCACCTTTATAATGAAGGCCAATCGATCGGCCGGTAATCAGATAGGTGCCCCGTTATCCTCATTGATCTTTGTCTAAGGAGCGCAGGCGGGCTGACCGTCCAAAAGGGGAGGAAGGGAAAGAACTGTTATGCTAAACGCCTCCATCATTAAAATGTCAAATCTATTGCTGGGCGAGTGACCTGTAATTGAGTCATCAAAGACAGAGTGCCCATGCCCTGGCTCTAATAATTAGCTAGTTAAACCCTGCTATGTCACCAGCAAGCCCTCAGTCCTGTCCCTCGATGCTGTTTGAACTCTGGCTAGGACTAACTTGTATTTGTGTTTTTGAATTCTTTGAATTAAATAAAAATTGTAATATTAACATCTTAATGACAATTAACATTTGAGAAGCTCTGTTTTTATGCTTTTTTGCTCTCTCTCTCTGTTTTTCTTGTTTGTTAGCTGTGCCTCCAAACATTGCTGACCTTAAGAATTTAGAGGTGCTGAACATGTTTAATAACCAAATAGAGGAGCTGCCCACTCAGATCAGCAGCCTTCAGAAGCTCAAACACCTGAATCTAGGGTAAGCATTTTGCCATATTTTCCCTTCCATTGTTACTGTTATTGTTTATTTTTTTTACCATAATCATTCAGCTGATCAGACTGTAAACAAAACCTTTGTAACCTCATGTTACTTCACTTAATTATATAGTTATGAGGAATAGCGCACCATGCAGGGTTTCTTTCATTAAATAAAAAACGAAGTAAAATAAAAGTAAAATTGTAGAGATTATCTTCTCATTTGGCTTGAAGTATGGTAAAATACTGATGTAATCAGTGACAAATTTCCTTATTATTTAGTACCAAATAGAAGCATAAGCAAAATGAAATGTCTGTTAATTAGTCAGTCCCACAACAAATTCTCATCTTGGTTTATCACATTGTTTTCACATCACTGATTGTGACTTAAAGCATAAGCACAAGGACTGAAACATTACTGTTAAAATTGTTCAGATAATTACATATTTTTCATTGTGGTCATAATATAATAATAACTGCATGGTTTTAATGCAGTTACAGAATAAAAAGAACTAGAATCTGTGCACTCACAAAAGTGTTGAAGGTAAGGGGTTAAATAAAAAACAAAGTGAAATCCTTTTTCCTAGAATTTGCAGGTATGTTAACAAAAAATTATGAATTATGAATACTGCTCATGCTCTTTCTACCTGTGTTTGGGCACTCTTTATTTGAAGTCTTGTTGGGTGGTGGTGCTGATGTTCTGTTGTAAACTGTTCTATTGTAAACTGGCCCATCTTATTAATGTCATTTAGGAAGATTGATGGCTAGGTGCAGACCTTACAAAATTACTAGGATCGGTCACAAATACTCTAGGTTATGTAAATAAAATAAAAGTAAATGTCAGCATTATTTAAATATATAATACTAAAAGTAATAATAAATAAAATAATTGCTGAAATGTTGTAGTAATTTCCATGTCACACATTCTTTATGTGTGCCTGGCTACACTGTGAATCTATCAGCATATTACAAAAAAAAGACAGCAGTCACAGTATATGTGAGCTGAAATTAGCTTGAAGTTACTGTTAATTTGAAAAATCTTGTCTCAAAGGTAGTCAGTGTGGACCTATGTTAATTTGGCTAAATCTGTAGCCTTTAACTACAAACATGTAGCCAGGTACGCAAGAGTTATGTACCAGGTTGACTTTCCACTGTTTTCTGCTTAATGTTATAGTACAGTGGGATTAAATGTCAGATTTGAGCTGTAGTTAAGGGATCACAAACACTGGTGCACCCTTCTACTTGCTTTCTCATTCTCATAACAGTTCACATCACACTGCCTCAAAGCAAAATGCACATTTACCAGCACCTAAATCCTGAGGGGCCCTCTTTAAGCCCTAAGGTTTGTGAAGAGAAGGAGGCCTCCTCAATGTCACGCGGGATTAAAGAGGACCACAATCTCCCCCTGCATCTGACATCCCACATTTTTATTGATTTGCTGTCAGACGCGTCATTTCCAGGCATAATCTTGAAAACATAAGCCGTGCCGCCGTATTCGGGGCAGTGAGTCCCGCCGTGAGTGCGTGTGTTCGCCTCCCTACTCGATCTCATTTGTCAAAACAATTCCCCACCTCTTGTAATTGCTTCACAAACACACAGCGGAATCAGTTTGTTTGTATCTGTTAAATCCGCTGCAAAACTGTGTATGTCTTTTGCGAGGGTGTGCTGTCACTGTGTTGTGAGGGAAAGGTGGGTAATGAAATTGGGGAGGACATATAGACTTAGAGAAGAGAGGCTTAAGTGGCCAGAGTTAATCAGCCTTTGATCTCAGTCTCTCTCTGTATCGCGCACACACATATGCTCTTCAGTTCTCTTTAGCTCATTGTCAGGCACCTTCAGCTCTTTGCAGACCAGTACTCATTTACTGAAAAGTCTCAGCGTAGCATCTAAGAGCAAGATGTCCGCCATCAAATTCCCATCCATTAAATGGTGAAAACTAAATGTTCCTGTCCATTAAATAGATAAGATAGGGTGTGGCTGTATAAGGCCAAATTAAAGGGAAAAATTACAGTTAAATTATTTTTTCACAGCCTTAAAAAATATATTTTTTGTTTCACCTGCAACCAGCTGTTTAATTGTAGGCTTTTTGTGTTCCAATATAAAACTAACCAAGGAGTACATATATTTGACTGTGTTAAACTCAGAGACCACCCTTCATTTATAAACTGCTTGTATAAGAAGGGGGAATCAAAAGAAACTCGACTTGAAAAATAGAGAAATTAAGACTCCTAAAAACTGTTCATGACCTGGTAGACCACCAAAACAATCAGATTAACAAAACTTAAGCTCTACTCTTGCTTCCGATCTTAATCCACAGGTGTTTCTGCCCATCCTTCCACTGTGAGAAGACAACGCTAAGAAAATTGACAAAAAAGAAGAAAATGTGCAAATCAAACTAAAAAGCTGCTCATATTCTCAGAACAATGGACTGGCTGCCCCAGAGTCCAGACCTCAATATCGTTTAATGTGTTTGAGAAATAAATGAAGACTTTTGCCTGGCTTTTTCACAGTGCTATACAAAACCGACAACTTTTCAGTTATGTAGGTAGACTTCTATGTTTGAAATTTTACTGAATTTAGATGTTACTTTTTTGTTATTGACAGCCATAGTGCTTCTACTTGTAGCATCAGTCTTAATCAGGGGATATCGATCTTTATTGTTCAGCTCTGCCTGTCTGTGACTGTGTAACCATTGTGTATACATCTGTGTTGAGAGTGAGTTTGTAATGTGTGTGTGTGTGTGTGTGTGTGTGTGTGTGTGTGTGTGTGTGTGTGTGTTTAGAATGAACAGGTTGAGTACACTGCCCAGAGGGTTTGGTTCTCTCCCAGCACTGGAGGTCCTGGATCTCACTTACAACAATCTGAATGAATCCTCACTGCCAGGGAACTTCTTCTACCTTAGTGAGTCTGTCTGTCTGTCTGTCTGTCTGTCTGTCTGTTCCTTGCTCTAATATAAGACAGACATCTACTATTACTTTGCAGTGCTCTCTTCTCTAATGCTATTCAAACAGAATAGCAGTTAACTGACTAAACTTCATCATCATCATCGTCATCATCATTGCAATCAACCCTTCCCCATTAGAGGCCTAGTGATGATCATTGACCGTCTCTAGTGCGCTGTAGTCCGTTAATGGGCTGTTATTTTAATACTGATGACATGATGAAAGCACGTACTGAACTGTAATCAGTCCTTTATTCCCCTCCTCCCTGTTTTGCATACACCCTCCCTGCTCTATTTATCACTGCTGACGACCAGTCTCTGATATTACCTCTGATTCCATAAGCAAATTAAAATGTATCTGATTAATGAATGAGGTTCAGGTGATTAAGGACAATCAGAGAGTGCAGAGCGCAGTGGAGGATGAGGAGGAGGGAGAGGAAGAGTGGTGGGCTTGCTTCTAAGAACTCTCTCAAATAGAACTATGTTTGTAAAGCTTAAGGCTTAATCAGAAAACTGGGATGAACTGGATGCCCTATAACATTTCTTTAGTATTGCTATTATTTTTATTTATTCATGTATTTATTTATTATTAATTAATTAATTAATAGATTTTGCCTGGCTGCATGTGCCAGTTTCTTTGACTGTATGAATATGTTGTCCTGTGTGTTTATGCTAAACTTTGCACTATACTTGTGTAATATTCAATCATGTTCTACTTTGTGTCTGTGTGTCGATGGGTCCTGAGACAGACACAATCTGGACATGGAGTATTAATCAACTCTGACCATCTCTATTGATCAGGCAGCGCTACACTCAGGCCTGCAGCACCCAGGCCTGCCTTACACTCCCCCCCTCTCTCATTTCAGCCACCCTGCGTGCACTCTATCTCAGTGACAACGACTTTGAGATCCTGCCCCCAGACATCGGCAAGCTGGCCAAGCTGCAGATAGTGAGTAATTTATCTAAATTCGCCCTGAAATCAATCCCCTTTTTCACTTGGCTGTTGGTTGGATTTATTTTTTTTTACAGTGCGTGCTGTCCTTTATCACAAGCTTTTGAGAAGTGATTTAGGGCTGTATGTGTTGTCTCTGAGGTTCTGAGGGCCCACAGTTATCTCAATGGAGATGTAATGGGTGATAAAGCAGGCTTGTGAGTTGTCTTACTGAAGGAATTTTTTACACCTGCTTTCAGTTTTTCACAATTACCTAAGCACACACCTCAAATGAAAATAATTTTTTAAAAATATTTTAATCTAAAATAGAAGTACAATTAAGTACAGTCAATTGGCCTAGTGACGCATTGACATCAACATAGATCACATTGCATTTCTGCTAATTTTTGTTACTCTCATGTACATTTATCAGTTGATCACATTTCGATGACGTCACAGTCACGCTGCCACTATTTTGGCAGGCAACTTCAGGTTCATTCAGCAGTGCTGTAGCGGTTTGTAATGAGCTAAAGCCATAACCAATCCAGGAAAGGCAGTAAAACACTTTAACTATGATTTTTAAAGCGCATTAACCAATATATTTGAGTGTGTTGACTTGATTTTATTTGATTTGTTGCTGTAGTGATAGCAAATGAAAGGTAAAATTCCCCGCTGGGTTATTATTTTCGTGTCCCAAACCGCATACTAGCACACTAAATAGTATGCAAAAAATGACAGTGTAGTGCACTCATTAGTGTAGTAGGTGAAGTACAGAAGTGTGTGCTTTGGGATACAGCGTTAGATTAATGGCTGTAACTGTGCTGTGCTGCTAGTTAGCTGTTCAGTAAACACCTCCAAGTGAAAGTTTAAGGTATTTGTTGATTAAGGATGCGTTTATTGAGGTAAGTTGATGCACTTATTAAGGTAAGCTGCTGTTGGCTTCATATTTGCTAACTTGTAAAATATAATACATAAACATATATATATATATATATATATATATACACACACATTATATGTATATTATATGTGTGTGTGTGTGTGTGTGTGTGAATGAATGAATTTATTATTTAAGAGCTTTGGCAGTTTTGGTAGCTACTTTTATTAGTTTTTATAAAATATCACGCACTAGAATGTTCTGAACTCTGGTGAAATGCAGGTTAAATGGATCCAGTCCACCAATCTAGCTAATCTTCTCCTCATAACATTTTCTGGAGACTGCATCTAAGGCTTCTACATATATTTTTATCTTTTTCGTGGTCATTCTGGTCTATTTTGTAACTGCAGTAACAGTGATGATACGAGGTCTGTCAGAGCACAGTCTGAGTTACAGCTTGCCTACCAACTTGCAGACATTGTCTTCTTAATGACATAATTGAATGCTGTGAGTATGTTCATTGTGTAAATGTTTGCATGCAAAATGGACCAGCCAATAGTCAAACATAAATTTTGCATAAATTCCATTGATCCTGTGGTATTGTAATGCCAAATTACAGGTTGATCGTGAGATGCCATAACTCTAACAAGTTCATTTTCTCACATTTTAGAGCAACCAGTTGTACATGCTGTCAAATCTATCCTACTTTTACTTTCATTAATCTTATTTCTGAGAATGACAGAGGTCCGAACAAGAATGAATAACCAAATTATGTAGTAGTTTGGGACAATATTAGTTTTCACTTTATTAATTTTGCCCATGGTTTTTGAGTTTTTCCATCAGTTTTGATGGAGTTTCGCTAATTCTCATTCTTTCCTTGAAACATGTTAGGAATGGCTTCAGACGTTTTCCCACTTTTATACCAAGGCATATATCAAGTTTAAAATGGATGAAATCCTGTGGCCAGACAGATATAAGTGATTGTATAGGTGGTTCAGAGGTGGAAAAGGTGTTTGTAACGTCCACATTGGTTCCTAATTTTGCAGAACCTTTCTTTTTTGTTTGTTTGTTTTTTTACTTTTTACTTTTTTCTGTTTTACTTTACTCTAATATAATGCAAAGGTTTATAATGGTTTATAATGCAAAGACAAGTTTGTACAAAAATATTATTGTGTTTGTGTAGCATTAGATTTGATAGTGATTCTGTCGTCATCATTTGGCTAGAAACAAAATTGCACATTGTGTGTGTAGTGGTTAAATGCCTCAATGAGAAACAAGGTAAAGAAACCCTTCCAGGACAGCCTGTCATATTGACAAGATTTTTAGTGTTTTGACAGTCTTGGTTTAAGTAATGGTAAAGGTTCATTTCTTTTTAGTGATATTGTATTCTTTGATGTTTTAGAAAATGTGTAAAGTAACTGAGAAAAACTGAAAATGATAGAACTGGAACAATGTATTGTTCACTATACTAGTGATTTTCTCTCATTATGTGTACACAACTATAACTGTAAATGTGTAAGAACATTTAGTTATATGCTTCTTAAGGTTAACAAAAATGTACATTTGTACATTTTAGCAAAAGAGATAACAACAACAACAACAACAACAACAATAATAATAATAATAATAATAGCAATAATTTATAATTCTGCATTTTCATATGGCCTTCCTGACCTATGTATCTCTCTCTGTACAGCTGAGTCTGAGGGATAACGACCTGATCTCCTTGCCTAAAGAGATAGGAGATCTGACCCAACTAAAGGAGCTGCATATCCAGGGCAACAGACTCACTGTCCTGCCTCCTGAACTTGGTGAGATTTGAAAGTTTGTGCCTGCATTTGTGTGCATGTTTGATCAGAATTATTTCTTTGACTTCAGACTTCACCATATTTTATGTAAAGTGTGAAATAGATTATTCAGTATCCTTATCAGTATACAATATGGTTTATTGAGTAGTAAAATAATCTCACAACTAGGGGTGCACTGATATGAGAATTTTGGGCTGATGCAGATATTCAGTATTTTTCATGTGAATATCTGAAACATTTATAAACATTTATAAAATGTAGAAACTGGGATTTATCTTAATTAGCTTTATAGAAAAATATAATACTTAATTGTAAAGGTTTACAAAAGCAGTAAACTTTAAATAAAAAAGGCAGACATATTTGCGTAATAGTACACTGCCCCCTAAACGTACAGCTCTTTCAGGGTAAAGTATGTCATCAAATATATCAAATATGTCATCAGATATATCAAATATCTCCCCAGTGCTTTTTTAAGTAATCATTTGCTGATACTGATATAAAATCTGATATAATCATGCATCCCTGCTGAGGACACCTTCAGAATAAGCACAAAGTGTGGTTCTGTAAGCTAATTCATTCTTTTATATTAACTATAAACATAAAATATAAATAAATATAAACATAAAATCTGAACTCAGTAAGCCCTGTTCCTCCTTCTAAGACAAGTTCAAGCTGTCAATCATTAGTAATAGAATGACACCATGATGTAGGTATGCTATTGTAATACTTGAGTTTGGTTAGCAGTATAAGATGACCTGTCAGTCTTTAGTAAGCAGACACTGTGCTGTGTGTATACAGTCAGGTTTGTGTGCATGCTTGCTTGTTAAAGTAAGTGACTGTTATTTACTTGATGCTGTAAATAACAGCCATGCTGGGGGCTGTGATGAGCTTTGACTCAATGGGACAACAGCTCTTACTGTGGAGTCTCAAAGGCTATGTCAAACTCTCTGTTCGCTCTTCATTATCCTCTCTCTCTCTCTCTCTCTCTCTCTCTCTCTCTCTCTCTTTCTGTACGTCTCTCTTTTTCTCTGGGCCTGCTCTGTTTGCAAAACAATTTGTAGGTGTGCTTGGTGTGTGAGACGTGTACACACCCACAAAAAAAATGCAACAACATGGTTAGCACGCAAGTGTGAAAACACCAGTCAGTAGGCACTTAGTCCATCATGCTGCTGGTAGAGAGACCCACTGTGGTCTCCCAGGCTGTGCTGTGGTTGGTTGGCGGATCATTGGGGAGTGAGCCACACCCTGCTGACCCAGTGGAGGGTGAGACAGCAGACATCACCTGCTCCTCTGTCTTCCCTCTCTCTCTTCTCTCCACACTGAATGCATCACCGAGCCCCATATGGGTCAGCACAGGTCAAAATGCTCTCTGCCTGAGTGCCTCACCACACACAAAACACATACACAGACACACACACACACACAAGCACTGGCTTCCCCTTTTCAGCAAACAATAGGCTCAAAGACATTTCTTGCTTATTCTAACTTGATAATTACCATTTATTCTGTGCTGTGGGTTTATATAAGCAGTACTTCTTTCATTCATCTCAAGAGCCATATTATTGTGTCCTCAAATTGGAATGGAGCCCGGTCAGGCTATTCTGAGTGTAGGCTGACACACACATACACACCCACTACCCTGTGCCTGCTCTTCTCTCCTGTCACATACACACAGAGCCTGCCTGAGGAGGCGATAATTGGCTTTAAACAGCCAACGTCGCCCACACCACGTCTCTTATGAACTGCTTTATAGAATTATTGACTAGTGTGGCCTAGTCAGAGTCTAGCAAATTCCACTTAAATTGTTTTCTGTTGTAGTTCGTCAATCTCTGGTATTGTTGTAATAATGTTTGTGAGACTTACTGACACACTTCTTGTAGGTAGAGCCATTTTGTTGTTCAGTGGATTGACCCTGTAGGGTTAGGAAAATGGAGCCTTCCATAGTTTTACTTCTAAAGGCTTCTGTAAACCTGTAGATGGAAAGATGCAAAGATGAATATATAGATGGCATTAACAATATGTCATATGATAAAGCAGAAACCAACATATTAAAGCATATAAAAACTAGGGATTCACAACTATGGCCCAGTGAACAATGCATACAAGCATTCTCACATTTAGGACTTTTCCATTGTATTTCAGAGAAATTACCTCCTATTTTTTGTCATCTCTTGGCATCTTCTGTCAAACTGTGAGCAGAGGAGGTGGACTGTGTCCTGAACAATTTTCCCCACTTTTTTAATTTAAATACATTCCCTAAACAAACATTTAAGCTTTGTATAAGTTTTCCATATTCACTATTGTCATATCATTTTCCCTTGCTCTTACACAGAGGTGTAAATTTGATCTGATAAGTGGAAGGGGACAGATATCAAGAGGCTATCACCTATATACAATGCTGGCACCACCTAAAAGTTTGGTACATGTCGTACATAAAACTAGGTAAACAAAATATATTGAGTTACTGTATTCTCTTGACATCTAATGCTTTAAATGTCAGTATTAAAACACAAAACCAAAAAATGTTACAGTTAAAACACAAAACCAAAAAATGTTACAGTAATTACTTCTGTGGATGCTTTTTAGTGTAGATAGATAATAGCCCTGTAGTGTTGATACAAAAAAGAGCTAGTTTAGTCATTTCAAAATTATGTAAGGGCATCGTAAGTGTAGGAAGGGCATTTTCCCTCTGCCCATCCCTGGTTTGCGATCCTGGCTGTACTGTTAAAATTATCTTTGTATGCTAGATCCATGGTGTCTTGGCTGACCACAAAATCATACAAGTTCTTAGGAATTATTTAGGAATATTCGAACATCTTTCTGATCTTTAGATTGCCATGTTTAAATTGTTGAATTATAAGCCTCGTCACCCCATCAAAGTAATAGAGAAATGCAATAGATAAGTGATGTGAGCTGGGTGGTAGCCTCAGTCTGGCTGGTGCCATGTCCTCTCTAGTGCCCCCTGCAGGGAAGGCTTTGCCTAAGGAGCTTATTAGGACCCTCCCGTTATGTCTCCTTAATCCTGTTCCTCATAGCCCAGCCTCGTTAGAGCTGCCACAGGACTCTGTGTGTGTGTGTGTGTGTGTGTGTGTGTGTGTGTGTGTGTGTGTGTGTGTATGTGTGCATGTGTGTATGGGTATGTGTGTACTTGAAAGAAGGGAAGCGAAGAGGAGAGCCCAGCTAACAAGGAGCAGCCAAGCGCACAGAGGAGGGCAAGGGAGAAGAGGAGTACTACATGGAGAGGAGGAAGCTCAGAAGGGAGTGAGAGAGAGAGAGAGAGAGAGAGAGAGAGAGAGAGAGAGAGAGAGAGAGAAAGAAAGACAGTGCAGGCGCATTATGACACCAGACGGCATTTAGAGTGATTCTTCTTTACTGTTCTTCTGTAAGGAGGACAAAATGGATGAGACACTTCCTAAGTAATGGTAACAGCGGACACAAAGGACCTTCAGAGTTACCATGTGTCATGTTTACCTTTTCTGAGGTTTACTGCGAACAGTTTAACTTGAGGTAGAATTGATCATTAACGGAAGACACTCTCACAGGTGCGAGAGAAGTTTCATCCTAGCATGAGTCCTATCTCTTAGCTCTGTAAAGCAGGACTTTAGCAGGACTGGTAACACCAGTAGAGCTGAATGTGAGGCAACAGATTAACAGCTAAATTACACTAATGGTGCTGTCTGGCTGGTTTTGTGAGGCATGACATTGTATGCCAGGGCCCAGGTTTAATTTAGTGCTCCTCTGACAGCTTTTTCAACACTTTCTAATCAGAAACAATTTAATTAGGCCCCTTGTGTGCTACGATGTGCCACATTAGCACTGTGACCTGTACTGTTACGTTGTCAAAATTTTCACTCCCTTTCTCTCCCCTCCTTTTGTCTTCACATTTTCCTACCCCCACTAACCTTTCCCCCCTGCTCCCTTACTGCTCCTTTTCTCTATCTCCTGTAAATCACTTAATCTCTTCTTTTTCATTCGCTCTTTTTTCCGTTTGCCTCTGACTTTCTCTTTCTCCATCTCTCCCCTATGTTTCCTCTGTTGCCTGGGACAGATCTTTACTTGGTGACCTTTCTCATTTAAGGTTCTGGAATAGGCTCAAGTATTTGTGCTTGTAAATAAATAGGAATAACTTTCTTTTCATACATTATTTAGGAACAGTGTTTTGTTGGTTATCTTACATTTAATCATCTCTCAGAGGTTAAATCATCACTGTTATTCGATGGACTGATTCATACCTTAGAGATTTTGTTTTACTTCAAAGTATAATTTCAGTACAGCTGCCATTCAACCAGTAAAACAGCAGTAACATTGTTTGGTGATCTCCCTTATTTTTCAGTTATGCTTTACTGTCTTTTATTTCCCTGTGAAGCGCTATTTAAGCTTATGTTTTTCTCTCTTTTTTTTTCTGTTTAGGTAATCTGGACCTCACTGGCCCAAAGCAGGTGTTTAAGGCAGAGAATAACCCCTGGGTGACTCCCATCGCAGATCAGTTCCAGCTGGGTGTGTCCCATGTTTTTGAATATGTTCGCTCCGAGACCTATAAGTAGTAAGTCTTCTCACCGTCATCTTTTCTCTTTTAAACTGTAAGTACTCAGTTATAACTGTAAATACTGAGATACAAATGAAACAAAGAAGGAGAGGTTATATCTACAATGTATTTGACCTTTTGAAATGGGTCCCTGAGCTGGAATACTATTGGAGCCACAGATGTGCGGCCTGTTTGTGTCGCAGCAGCAAAGCAGGGGGCCAATAAAATGTGTGGAGTTGAATCTTTAGACACTGAAGTGTATGTAGCCTCAGTATCGGGACCAGAAGAATCACATTTTTCCAAATGCTACTCGGGTGGCGTTTCCAGACCGCAAGGATTGTTGGCTGGCATAGCACACAGCCTGTGGGCCATATGGTTCAGTTTGTGACCCTGCCTCTGTTTGTTCCTCAGTGACAGCCTCAATGTCTGTGAGCTCTGTGATGGCAGAATGATGGATTGAGTAATACAACTCTAGCTGGTAAAACATGGCAGTACCTGCAAAACCCTCAATGTAATCTGATTAGATAAAACACATTCACCATACCTCTAACGCTTCTTCCAACATGCCTCTCTCTTCTTATCATGCCTTTTAACTAAGAGACATCTTGCTGATGAAATATCTGCCTTTTATTGAATATTCAGTATAAATATAGAAATCTTATACAGGCCAGTTTTATTTTTGCACATATTTTTTTTTCTGGAACAAGCCCAAGGTTGGCTCAGTGAAAGTAGATGAGCAGTTGTTTGCATTTAAAGGCTTGTCGATTTACCACAGGACCAAACCAATTAAACTGAAAGCTGGAGGCATTCTTCTTTTATAAGTGGCAGAGGAAATCTCTCATCTCTCAGTGATCTCTCTATCAATGACAAGCTTTTATTCTCTGGCTATTTAATAATATATACCAAACTTGCCAGGTGTGGACTTGAAGGGAAAAACAATACTGACATAATACAAACATTTTTATTGATTCAGGTTCAGTTGTCTCGGAAAACCTAACCCTAAAAACATCTGTAATTGAGCAAATGTTTCGGTTAATTTTTGCTTGTTTTTCTCCCAGTGATAATCCCACATCCATAAGATTATAAGTACCTCCCTGGCCATGTGACAGCACCTGCAAATTAGGACTATGGAATTTGGTGTGACTCTGCAAAGCAAAATGCTTTCTCACATGTGGGTAGCAGGTCATGTAGAAACGCACTTCTGTCCAAAAGAAAACTGCCAACTGTGTTTTTGGGCACCCTGTACTATGGACAACAGGTAACATGTTTGGAACTGTTAGGCAGTGTTTTCAGTGATTGCATCCTTTGGTGTCAACAATAACATTGGGCTGTTGCTTGGAACAACAGCAGTATTCTTTTGTCCTGAAAAAAACTTTCTGAACTAATTGTAGCATATCGTTGACAATCCTTCACAACTCCTCAATCCCCCCACAACAAGAGAGGCAAATCCCTCTGTTTGATCATTTAGCTGCCTGCTGAGCTTGAGTCCTTGGAGACCCACAACCCACTTACTGGAACTGATCTCCCTCCAAGGCACGAACATGCCTGCCTTACCACTGTGGCAGAAGCTCAGTCTAACCATGTGCAAATCTTGACATATTCTTTCAACTGTTTTTTGTTGGTTTGTTTGTTTTTAAGAACAGGCTACATATGTAGTTTTCTGCAGTGTTCAATATGCACATTGCTTCCTGTGGATTGTTGGATGTGACATTAAAGTGGGCATTACTGCCTTCAGATAAAAAAAAAAAAATATGCCCATTTTATTGATTATATCCACATGGGTAAGTTGAAGGTTTTATGACTGATTGCTGAGCCATCAGTGACTATTGGGGACAAGTGACAAGTGGGACAACAGTGACAAATGGGAATTGCTGTATGTAGTGAGTGCTGTCTACAGTTATGATCAATTCCAAAGTAGGCTGTCATCAAAAGTGCAGAATGCTAAATATGCTAATTTCCTCAGTCAGATATCTCTGATATAAAACTCATTGCTCATTATACACTTATCCATTTGTGCTGTTTTAACAACTTGGTTCTCAGTTTTGCATTTTAGTGCTGCTTATACAAGGCATATAGGATATTATATACTGCATGAAAATGACTGAAGAAGTTTAGAAGTTTGTTTGGTACGGCTGCAGATCTGGCCTTGTATAATGGAATTATCTTCACTTCTTTAGGCTGGGAGATTTGGGGATTGTGCTGAAAAAGGCTAAATTTTATTTTTTGTTAAATAAGCTTTTCCCAAGAACATTTACCACTAATAAGAGAAATATCAGTGTCACCGGCATCATTAAGGTGACTCAGGCAATAAATAATGTGTTAAAGAGAAGATGTGGGTGTTTAAATGGTCATGGATGTTTAAAAAGGAACCCGACGTTCAAAGCATATGGTAGCCATTGTTTGGATACATCAAACACTTAAGGCTCAGTGGATTGTGCTAACTAAATCACACTGCTTACCTTTCGTGTTATAAGGCCAAAGAGAGAAGGTCAGGAAATGTCTGGGTTCTCAGAGCCAGTCCTGGCTGTTCAGTTCTGCTCTGCTTAACTCTCTGCTATTGTAGTTCGGTGTTCATCTGGTTATCTGATTCTCATAACATTGGTGCTGCAGGGAGCTTATTTCTGTGCTGACAGAGCCAAGAGGCTGAGGCTAAGAAGTGTGTGTCTGTGCGAGAGAGAAAGAGAGAGAGAGAGACAGTGTAAGTGAGTAAGTATGTGCAGGGCGGTGAATCCCGTTAGACAAGCGTTAACAGGGTGCGAAGTGTGGACTCTCGATATGTCCATGGCTCAACAGTTTCATTTACACCTGCCTAAATGTCCTTCACCTGAGACAGCTTTGGGCCCTCACCTTCCCTAAGCCTGTTTTCTTTCTCTCTCTCTTGCTCTTATTCTCAGTCCTTCTCTGCTCTCTTTCAATTACATAAATCTACATGGTTTCTGCAAACTACAAGGGTATAGCTGTTTTGGATATTTTTAGTCATTATGCTGTTTTTCTGTCACATACTGGTTTCTCGTGCCAGTACTACTGCTACTACTACTACTATACTAATACAACTACTACTACTACTACTACTAATAACAAACCCAATGATGCTTCACAATAACAAAACACACCACATACACACATGCATATTGTTCCCCAGCTGGCAGGTCTGGGAAAATTCTGTAGCAGCAGAATATTCTCTCCCTCGGCATGTCTGGGAAAATTCCTTAGCCACGGGGGAAAGTCTCTTTGACGGCAAGCCCAGAAAACTCCTTAGCAGTGGTGTGAAGTCTCTCAGCCAGCAGGCCCAGGAAGACTCTTTAGGAGCAAGACAAAACAAAATAATGTGAATCGGCAACCAAAATATGTGCCCATTGGAAGTGACTCACATTTTAAGAGATTTCGTAAAATGTGGTGAATTCCTTGTAGTAGGAAAGAAAATTCCAGAATAAAACCTAGTGCAGCCGTTTGTTACCCCTTGTTAAATAACTTTATCTATTCAGAATTGCGTAGTAAAACTGTATATTAAAAGAAAAATAAAACAGAAATGCAGTTAAATCTGCAAAGCCAAGAGAGCAATATTTTTTTCCCTAGCTAGCAGTTCTCATGAGATATAATGATCTGGTAAGAAGGAGCTGTTGCACTGTATGATATTGTTAGTCAGACCCTGCAGAGTTTTCGTATGGAGATGTGCCTTTGAACTTACTCACTGGTGACCCACGAGAGAACACATGCTTGTAGAACATGCTCACTTGTCCGTTTAGGAGTTAAAATGAATGAAAACATGCTTCACTAAATCCTCTCCTCCTCTCCCCCTCTTCTCTTTTCCTCTGTTGAGAAGGGTTTGGGAGTCTCATGGTAAAAAGGAGTGTGTTTGGGGAGGGGTGGGGGGCACCTGCATGCATATTTCATGAAGTGGCTTGTTAACCTGACAGAGGGATCTTTTGGCTGACTGACGGTGTGAGAGAGCAACTGCATGCTCATAATGCATTAACATATCGTAAAGCCTGCCTCGCCGCCATCTTTTATTCATCCTCTCCTCTAAACGCTTGTTGATAGCGAGCAGCAGAGGCAGGCGCTGCGCAGAGAACTCGTCACAGCTGTCTGGGACTGACTGAGAAAAAAAAACTGCAATTAAGATCGCCCTGCTCTTTACATTCTTTCTCACTTTCACTCACTCATATTCCTCTCATTCACTTGCTCACTCCAGGATTCTTTCACTCATTTACTCACACAGTCATACTCATTCTTATTTATTCTCTCACACACACTCACACTAGGGGTGTTACAGTATACATATTTATGTTTTCGGATTCAGTGAGATTTTATGGTGTGAAAATCTGTGATTTCAGACATATTGGCATACGCTACTGCTCAAAAGTTTGGAATCATTATTCAATAATATAAAACCAATTTTAATAAATGTACTATGATTATTTTGTGCAACTTCAACAGTTTTAGATAATTAGAGGGAAGCTAGAAGAAAAAAGTAAAAAATTCAAAAGTTTTCAGAATGAAGAACAGAGCTGTACAGTTTAAGGTATGATACTAAAATGATTTATAAACATCAAGAATGAAATTGTAATCAGTAAATTAATATTTAGAAATTGTTATATTTAAAGTGGTGATTAAATCTTGAGGTAAATAACCTGACAGAAGCAATAATCACAGTACATTATTTAATGTAACGATAACTGCTTCTTGTTCCCAGCTTGAGATATTAAGCCATTCTGAAAAAAAATATCCTTTGTTATCTAGTTTATGATAAGTAAATCTATATTGTACACATTACTTTTGTATAAAAAAGACAGATTATTAAAATGACAAATAATTTCAAACTTTAAACTGCTAATGAACATTTGAACGGATTCCATGAATGTTCTGTGTGATTGTCTTATGACAAAATTATTTGCCTTTTACCAGTTGCTGCAGTCTTGTTTTGACAGTTGGATTTGACTAAAATTAAGCAAAATGAATGAATGTTTTATTTTCTTTTTTACATATGCATCAAAAATGTATCTTATCATGGTGCAAAAACGCAATAAATGACATGAAATTTACATACGTCCATGAAACATTCACACACACATGCATAGGTTCATGGACAGGCCTCAGTTTGAGAGTATATTTGTCAAGTGGTCATTTGTCAAAAAGCTGAATATGAGAGATTTGCTCTCTGTTGCCTCATGCTTGGTATTTTAGAGATCAACTTCAAGATCTTGGACATCAATTTGGCGATCAGAGTCTTTTACTAGTTGTTGCAGTGGTGTAAAAAGTCCTAAACTTGTCAAAACGTCTGCATCTTCATGTCCCAACAGAGATTGTCTGCACTAGTCCCAGAGTGGCCAGAAGCAGGAGCTCCCTCAGTCAGTCTCTGCTGGGTTCAGAGGTTACCCTGCTGTCTACTGTATTGTCATAAAGAGGCTCAGACAGATAGGAGAGCACCACAGCAAAGTGCAGGTTACTCCAGTGCAGTCCATCAATACCATCTGATTTCATCAGGAATATTTCCTCTTTAACAAGGAAACGACCTCATCAAGATCAGCTGTAGTGGTGCGAGTTTAGAACACTTGTAGACACTGCAGGCTGCGATGGATCTAGCTGAATACAATGGATGTAGCATTAGATCTGTGGCTGTAATAGGTATAATGATCACTAGGAGACCGGTAATCATGCAGCTTCAGTGAACGCACAACACTTCTTAGACACTGATTCACTGGCACAAGACCACATAACTGAGTGAGTAATCATGCCTCTCCTTGGTTCTCATGAGATTCTTTTGACAAAATCAACATATAATCTCTGAAGCAGTTTAATCGAGTATGGGAGATGACAGAAAAATTGACTGATTTCTCAAAGTTGCACAGAAACAAGCATAGATTCTTGACTAAGCAGTTGTTCATATAGCCAGAGCCCCTAGCTTTTATTGTTAAAATAACAGTTATTGAAAAGAATAAAATGTGAAACAATCCAATTTTAGAAAGAGTGATGAGATTGCGTGATGTGATTGTAGAGATATACCAGAGATAAAAGAACTTTGTCCTTTGTTGAGACTACCTTTAATTCTTCCACTCTGTAATTAGAGAGACACAATGGCCCTTATTCATAAAGGTTTTGATGGTCAAATCTAACCATAAAATGAGCGCACACAAATTTCAGTTATTCAGTATTTTATCTCTACAGTGAAATCTGTGGGAAGTGTGTGTAAATTTGAGCATAATATGAAAAATGAAAAATATCTGATTCATGGTTAAATAATCAAATTTATTGTCAATAACATAAATAAGATCAGCAATAACAGTAAAAATAGAAGATAATGATAATACAAATAACTTTGCGTAAAGCAATCCCATAATACTTGTGATATATCTCAATAAATGCTTTTGTCAGAAAAAGCATGTATTGAGATGCATCACAAGTATTACGATAAAACAGCAGAAGTTCTGACTATTACTGTAACACCTTTAGAGAGCAGCAGCTAGTAAGGTTTGACTATTTGAGCTTTCATGGTCATGACAGGCCTAGTAAGGACAACTTTGGATAGAAGCTGTCACTGTGTTTAGAAATGTATAGAACAGTCTCACATTTTAGTGGACTTTACCCTTTGCATGTGTGCATTAGCCAGCCCTATTGTGCATGTGAAAACTGTCAGCTGACTATGCTCAGAGATCCTCACAGACCTCTCCCTGTCTCTCTAATTAGAGTCATGCATTGCTGCACCCTGACATTGGTGCATGGGGAGCCTTTGGGCTGCCAGAGACTTCCTGTCCACAGGTCTTCTTCAGCAGGCACTTACCATAACCTTCCCTAAACGCGAATTTAAAAGTTGTGGTGAATAGCATTCTAGTGATATTCCATTCCAGTTCAACATGTCTTGCATTTTACAGTGAGTACACCATTAACTATTTTTATCGAGTACTTAAATATGTGTCCTTCCCTTTTTGGACTTCACAAAGAGGCCTCTGTGAATCTGTTCTTTTGTCTGTGCTGTACAGAGGAGTTCAGTAGAAGCCCTTCGAATAAGTGCTTATACACAATTGTCTCTGTGTGCTTATGATTACTGAGTATTGGTCGAGGAGGTTGGGGAGGTGAGAGAGGCCCCATCGCTTCTCATTAGCCAGGGCTCATAGACAGCTCTCTGGGCCTGCTTCCACACCTCCACAGCCTCCTATAGGTTATCAGTCAGAAGCCTCATTAACGGCCTTCACCTTTAAAACACAAACCTGCAGCCCCCTCACTATGGCCCTGTGTAGGCACTCTTTGCCACAGAATTAATTATTCATAACAATGACAGTTCCAACACATGTAACATGACGTAGCATAATAGCATTACTCATTAACTCACAACAGACTGTCGTTTGATTATTGTGAAGATGCATCTGGTTTGTTGGTGAAAAAAATGCCAGCAGCGATGAGGTCTCTGTTGTATCATGGTTATCAGTGGTGAGATATCTTTAATATCAACTCCAGGGTCACCGCATGCAAGAGAGCAGCATAGGTCAGCAAAACAACATGCTTCATCATCATCCGCAGAGTTCTAGCTAATGATGGAGGCATCTGGGGAGCGATCAGTTCTGAACTGTGCTCTTGCTCTATTTGTCATGCGTCTTCATTATTGTCATTTAGTCTCATTGAGCCTGGGCATGGATTTCCATTGGCTGTGTCACAGTGGATTGTGCTTTAGACTGAGTGGAGTGTTCTCCCAGCATGCTGCTGTCACAGCTCCAGGCTCTTTAAATACGCTATCTGATGTACAGTGGCTGAGGAGGGAAACGACTATCAGTAATCTGCCGCTGTTAATGTCTGATAATGCCCCAATTACTTTCTTTTCTTGTGCGTTTTTCTCACTAGTATTTAAACATTCTGTCTAATTTACACTTCTCTCAGCTGCTTGCAGTGGATTTTTGAAATCTCCTGAATTCTAGTGAATGGCACACCAGTTTTTATGTGTGTGTTTGTATGTGTGAGAAAATTTGTTTGTTTGAAGAGCCTCTAGGCCTGTGTTTCACATAGAAAAGTTATTTGCTTTCGAAATTCCTATTTCTATGGACATTTCTGTTGTAGGGTTTTTGAGAAACCCTGCTGAAAGAGGCTGTGTCAGCACAAAGCTGCTAAAGTATTACTTGAATTACTGAGGAGTGCAGTAACCTTCATTCAGCTATTCACCAGTTTTTCTTTCTTTTCCCTCCCATAATTGAACTCTCCTAGCACAAGGTTTGCTTGCATGAGTGTTCCAAATATTTTTAAGTGGAGCTGTGTACTCAAGGTCTGTTACAGAATGTAAGAACTTGGCATGACTGTGTTCAACCATTACTGTTAATGTTAGTATGGGTCAACCAAATATCAGATCTATCCTAGCAGATGTTTATCATTTTTCTGGTACTCGGAATCAGCATTTTGACTTGTTTCATTTCTGTTAAAAGGCTTTTACCTGGTAAACACACACCTCTAATGCAACCACAACTGAAAGAACCTTTTCTGGCTCAGTGTCCTTCTGATAGCCTGAATGAATCGGTCAAAATATGTATGACATATCGAGAATGACCAGTCAACACATCTGTAGTCTTAGTGTCCCGCCTACAGCATTGTTGGATTGATCAAAGTAGGCCTGGGCTATGACTGATTAGTAACCTGCCGTTAGGCTGCAGTACTTGCTGTCTCTGCTAAGGGTTTCCCAGAGTGTAACATACCATTCACAGCATTTTACGTACAGCTTAAGTGTCCTGGTGGTTAAGATAAGTTAATTAATGAAATATTGTTTCATATTTATGTTCTACATGGATTTCCAAAGGCATCTATAGCTGAAGTCCACAGTGACTCTGAAATAGCGATTGGAAAACACCTTGTTGTTTAATGTGTAAAGCTTGTGGGCATGGATTTAGAAATGATTCATAGAGAGCAGTGGTCACCAACCCTGGTCTGGAAGATCTGCCTTCCTGCAGAGCCTGGTTCCAACCTCAGTCTACCACTCCTGCAAGTCCATGATTGGCTGGATCAGATGCTTTAGTGTTAGGTAAAAGGCAGGAGCAGTATTAGGTACAGGTTGGAGTATATGGGTATAATCAATAATCATGATTTTTTTAAGCTAAAAATATTGTCCTGACCAAGATTGGTCTTCCTCGACACATGATCCAGCCTTCAAAGATTCCACCATCCCTGTGTGCTTTTTTATATTTTAACAAACTATTTAAGTTTTTCTTACATTTTCTTATAAGTTTTCTTATATTCATTTTATCTTGAGGTGAGCTGTTAGTTTTATCTATGTAAAATTTCCTTTTAAAGTTTCCTTACATTTATATTCCATTTGTATCTTTACGTTTATGTACAGTGCACAGTGCAGTGTATTTATAATGTTCGATTGTTTAGTATTTCAGTATACATTATTTTCCATTAATGTTCATTTTGTGGTTCCTGTAAAATACTATAAACAAATTTATGGCAAACAACTATTAGCCCCATGTATCTGTTATGGACTTTCTTGTTTACCAGTAATAAGTATCAGAAAAATACGTCAGTCGACACATACAAGAAAAGGATGAATGATGAATTGATGAATTCAAACAGTTTTCCTTGTGACCGTTCTGTATCAATATAACATTTAATGTCAGTGGAAGCGCTCTTCAGCATTTTTAGTATCAAGGATCAAATACTGCATGGCTTCAGTAATTAACCCCTTTTATCAACATTGCCTAAGTCTGATTACAGATTTTTTAATATGCTGAAGAGGCTCTTTTTTCCCCCCTTGGACATGCAGTTTAGACATGAAGCTGGAGCTCATTAGAGGATAAGTAACATTCTTCCTAATCATGAAACAGTTTCAACAGAAATGTGGAAAATAGTGCCAGCCTCAATACCTGATCAATGAGTCATGGACCTCTAGTACATTTATCATTGGACTAGATGAACTTACTGTATATACAGCGCCCCACACTTATGCACTCACTCACTCTCAGCTCAGATACATATACATAGGCAGTCAGTATTCTGAAGCATACATTTGTGATAGAGTGCAGTGTATGTACAGATACAATGGGCTGTAACTGAGATTAATTAACCAGAGAGTATTTGAGGAGCCCGTAGGAATAAAATCTCTCTGGCCATCAGGAATCAGATTCCATTAACTGGGCAGCCCCAGTTCTGGGCTTTAATTGGCTCTAAGTGGTCGCTGAGGCAGATGAATAGGAAATCTTTGTGTTTATAGCAAGGCAGGACAGCCATACTGCTGTAGTAATAAGCCTACTCTTCATTGATCTGGGATCAGAGATGTGGATGCGGTGACTGTGTGTTTGGGAAAGCTGTGGCTACAGCAGACACCAGTGTTTGTAGTCATGGTCTGAAGAAGAGGTGAAATTGGGCCTCCAGATAAATAACAGAGATATACGGAGAAGACATTAGAAGCTTTGGTTTGTAGTGGCTTTGAGTGTTATTTTAAAGGGCTCATTTCATGTACAACCAAATTATCCTCACTGTTTTCAAAAATTAGTTTAATATAGTATGTAAACATTGTTCTGAACATACCATTCTTTCCCCTGTCCATACAATCCATATATGGAAACTAAGCTGCAAAAACAGCCTATTTTGAAGTGAACTAATTTACAATTATCCACTTGTTTAGCCTACAGCAGGTTAGCCTGCCTTTTCACACTGATGGAGAGTTTCAGCCTTGACTGCTTTGTGAATGAGGCACAATACAGCACAGAGTAGGGTAATTTTTAAAAGAACAGATATCTGTGAGTGTTAGACACTTGATTACTGATATTCTTAGAAATATTTTTGTTTTGGATGTTTTATTTTAAAAAAAAAATACATTTCGATATGTAAATGAGACAAAACCTACTTAAATATACACACTTTTGCATATTTTTAAAACGCAAAAAATCTAGCCTGTGGATCATGTAAGAATTAACATATTAATAATAGTAATACTAAATATTACTATGAAGATAAACTCCAGAGAAAGGATTTTGCAGAACACATTATTGAAACATAATCAAGAAAACACTGCAGTGTACTGCTGCTATTATCAAACAATTTTCAGATAATTTTGGAGTACAAAATTCACTACACAGTGAGATCACAGTGACCCAGTAACATTTCTATATAATAATCGTAACGGGACAATAATTATAACTGAATGACTCACAGTTTGCTTATCGTGTAGAAATTTTGAGGCTCCTGTAGTGATGTCTAACTGATTCAGTAATGCCGCTGGGTAGGCTGTTGATGAAGGGCCTGTGGACTGTGCTGTAGGACTTGTACATGTCTTTTTCATATCTCCCACTGCTCTGGTTTCTCAGTATTCTTTCCATGTTATTGGGCTTGTCAGTGGTCTGGGACGCTGACAGTGAGAGAGAACGCTTCAGTGATCCCCCACGCACCCTCAGCATATCAGCCTGATGTAAAACAGTCCAATTTAGCCTAGGTTTCAGCACCAACATCTACGTGCATCTGTCAGCACTGATCCCCCAGCTTGCCACAAACCCATCAGCTCACAATCGTTGTCCAGATCACAGCTGAAGCCACTACATAGATGCACTTGCAAACACCAAACACCTTCTCTACATGCAATCATCAGCTCTCTAACATGTCAGGACAGTATAGTTTTTCCATCAAGATAAACTCTAATGCACATACACAATTCTCAGCACAGATGTAGTACTGAAGAAGAGTGCTATACTTTTGACAGCATATTCAAACTCTTTTTTTTCACAGACCAGACACAGACTTCTGCTCTGCATCTAGTATTTCATCTTATTTATAGTGTTGTGTTCACACCTTCTAATCATTTAAACTGAAGTCAATTTATAACTTCTCCTTTAAAACTCCTAAACTGAAATATTCAGATTTTATGAGGACATTTCAGTTTTCTCAGATTGATTTTTGTTTTATGATTGAATGGATCTTTTTTCCACCCCATCCATCTTTGTGCAGCTCTGCAAAATAATTGGGTTTGTTGCATTCTAAGTTTTATTGACATAATGAGTAATCTGCTTTTCATCTGCTGCTTCACTCATTCTCTGCATTTTGGCTTTCTCTTGTTGCTCTTTTTTCTTTTCTTCTTTCTTGCTGTATTTTTCAATTCGTGTTCATCCCTCTTTTTTCTTTCTTGTAAAAATACATTTTAAACAAACTCATGTCAGAGTCACTGAAGTGTCAGATCAGCAGACACTGAATTAAACATACACAGCACAGCCATAAAGTCCCAGCACATTCTTTCACTTTCAAGTCAGTGTTAATCTTCAGGAAAGTTATGTTTTTGGTCTGGATGATGTCAATCTGTTTTATTTATTTATTTTTTTTCCACATGTGAGATGGAGAAGTGTCACAAAGGTCTCTGGTATTTACAGGCTGTCCAGTTCCACAGGGGCCACTGTAGAGCCCTCCCGTCGGAGCCTTCCCTACGCGCCTCACTGGGCAGCTGTGGAGGAAGCTGGGGGGGAACAGGAGCCGCCAAAGCCCAGGGGAGAGCCCCGAGACGGGGCCTTCCAGACAGGAGAGAAAGTGAGATGGGGAGAAAGGAAGGCAGCCTCGATTAGCTGTGGTTCATAGCGAAGTGCAGTTTGTCACATCTAGTCAGCAGAGGCACAGTATGTATGAACGATACTGCCTTGGTGTGGTGCCAAACTGTCGCAATACTAATGAGATCATTAATAGGAAAATAGTTTCCACTTTCAAAAACTTGTCATCGCCTTGTGAGGTCTTGAGTTTTCAGTGAGGCTCTCTCTGTGTGTGTGTTTGAGAGAGAGAGAGAGAGAGAGAGAGAGAGAGAGCGAGTAAGAGACTCTTCTGATTAACCACACACTCAGTGGTGGCTGTTTGTAGTCATCTGTAAATATTAAATATGAACTCTAGCCTTAAAGGGGAGCTGTCGCTTGACATTTTGCTGGTCTGCAATTAGAATTATTTCTCAAATGGCATTCTTTAATTACAGTCTGAAGCTGCTCAGTCCTGAAGCTGCTCACATGCTCAGTGCAGTACGTCAGACCCCGCAATCACCAGCCACTTTGTCAACAATCAATCAGAGACCCTTATTAGTGTGGCAATGACTGGAGCATAGCATCAATTAGCCTGGCCTCTGCAGCAACCACCCACATACTTTCACACTATCTCCTGTCCATTTCTCTCTCCCTCTCTCCCTCTCCCTCTCTCTCCTCTCTCTCTCCCTCTCTCTCTCCCTCTCTCTCTCCCTCTCTCTCTCTCTCTCTCCCTCCCTCTCTCCCTCTCCCTCCCCCTCCCTCCCTCCCTCCCTCCCTCCTTGTGTCACTTAGCTCAGCCTTTGAGTGCCTCTTACACAGAGAAAGGCAGTGGACTGGAAATGGCTCATCCTCTTTCCCCTCTCTCTCTCTCTCCCTCTCTCTCTGCTGCCGTCTCCCTCTCTCCATTCCTTGAGCGGCCTGCTTTTGGATAATTGTCTCTCTGTGCATTCCTCTTATGCAGCACACAGCTGTGGCTGGACAGCCTTAAACAGCACAAAGAGTCTGCTGTCTCAGTAGGGGACTCATCAGTGTGTGGCATACTCAATTATGCCTTCTTCAGCTCAGCAGCCCCCAGAAATGCTCCTCTTCTCCCTCTCACTACAGTCCATATTAAACATGGTGTTTTTAATTGTTTTATTATTCATTATGATTTCATGTTGTCCAGTGTGATAACAGAGTGTCTGTGTTCTGCTTTTCAGTCTTTATGGGCGACACATGCAGGCCAATCCTGAAGCACCCAAAAAGAACAATGACAAATCCAAGAAGATCAGCCGCAAGCCCCTGGCTGCTAAAAACAAGTGAAGATGAGGAGGGATGATGAAGGGCCCTTGTCTGCCCGTCCGAGCTGGACCTCACTGCATGTGCCTTCCCTCACCTTTCTATTTATTTACTAAAGGAACACACAATCCATTTTTATACTCTTTCTGTACTGTGTTATCACGTTACACGTGTGTGGCCTCATAGTGTCCTTGCCATGTCTGAAACAGCCATATTGAGTTCGTCCTTGCCTGCATTAATATATAGACCCTTTTCATCGCATTTCTGTAAAATAGTGTTTACCCTACTGCCATCTGCCCAAGTGTTACTTTTAAAGCTACTGTCTTACTCAGTGTGTTTATAGTCTGTCAAATGATAAAAATAATTGGAGTTAATTACATTATTTGACATAGTTAATAGTAATTAACTGTATTTGTAGTATTTGCTGAACTTTTACCCACGTGATTATATGATTTCCATAGGATGAACACAGTTTTTCAACAGGGACGTCCAGTGAACGCAGCAGTGCCTGCATGTTCCCACTAATGAATGTATGTCCAACCAATATCATATATGCAGCCAATGGTTCCAACTTCTCCGTGATTGTAGCCTTCTCTTAGTTTGCTGCAGCTGGGCTTCAGCCTGCATGACTAGGGATGTTCAGTAGGTGAAACTAGAAAATGTGTTAACAGCAATGGTCATAATAATTTATCATGTTTTGAGAAACAACTTGTTATTAGCGTGTAACTTTAACAACACTAGTTTAAATATTACTGCACCACATTTTGTAGATCATGCCCAGACATTCATAGCTTTAAAAATTTAAATATTTTATTTTTATGTTTTTATCATTATTTTTATTATTTACCTTTTTTTTTATTTAAGATATTATCAAAGATTCTGGCTGTTGTTGAACTATCAACATCTCCTTTACTGTTGCAAATGATTATATTTTCACAGACATTTTCAGTAAGGTCACCTACAAACCTTGTTTTTATATAAACTTTTTCAAGTACACCACAGATGTATTTCAAGCTAGACTGTATCCAAGTTGTTAGACTTTGAAAATATCTCCTCTTATCATTATGTATTTTTCCATACTGCTCAACTCCAGATGTGACCTATACAGTCTACCATTCAAGTAGCAAGGCTGTCTGCAGTGGAGAAGAAAGAATATTATCATATCCCACAGTTTGATTTGAGCTGTCTAAACAAGGCACACAGCTTTTCTCAAGAGCAATTTCTGTCCTCCGGCGCTGGGCTCGGCAGTGGTGGCTGTTGCGTAACCGGAGGGGGATTTTGGAGGGGTTTTAGGGGTCTTAGCCGTGTCTGTGCAGGATTGTGTCCTGCCTCCGGGGGCATGCATCTGTCTCTTCCCTCTGCCACGGCTCTTGCTCTTAATGACTCATATGAATGGCTGCAGACTGGAGTTTTGAATGGTTTACAAAGTGGAGACCAGTCCCAAAGCAACCTTGCAGCTCATTTGAGAGTGTTAACAAGCTATTCAAACAATGGACAGCTTGTTCTTCTAAAAGCATGTGTTCTGGGTTGACAGCCAAAAAAAAATATGGTGTTTGCGTTTTAGTATTGTTTAGATGTATCGGTGTACCTGATGGTGCTGTTGTTTACTGTACCTAGACTAATCATTCTGAAAGAGCTCCTGCAGTGACTTTAAAATAGGTGAAACTAAGGAATGTAGCAAGGCCTCTTCAAATGTAGATGAAGATTATTGTTACTCCTGTGTGGAATATTATTGTCATGGTCCAAAAATAATTTCAACACAATGGCGATCAAAGAATGTCATTAAGGTCGTAAGGTCTTTTTCTCACGCTTGTGTCACCATATGGCATGTTTATTCCATTTGAACTATTTTGAATAAAATAGCCTAAAATAGCTTTTGTTTGACTATCAATTTAAGTGTTTCTGTTTGTATACCAGAATGTATGTTATAAATGATTAATATATATATATATATATATATATATATGTATATATGTATATATGTATATATGTATATATGTATATATATATATATATATATATATATATATATATATATACATATATATACATATATATATATATATATATATATATATATATATATATATATATATATATATATATATATATATAATAACATTTTATTAGTTATGCCCCTTAATGTCCTTTGCTTTTTGGAAATAAAGGACATTAGTGGTATCTATAAACATTGGTATGTTTTGAAACTTTAACATTCACTCCACAGTCCATATGTGGAAATTGTGCTGCAAAAACTGCAGGTTTTTTAATTGATGCCACAAAAACCAATACTCTGTAGATTTGTTTTAAAAACACTTAAAGTACAACATCAAACTGATTGACTCTTTATGTGGAGGCCTGGAGAGGAATTCCAACCCAACTGCAGAGAGGACACTGTAAAGCACAGAAGTGGAAAAGTCGAAGTCTGGGACTGTTTTTCGTGCAGTGGTGTTGATGAGCTTGTGTTTAATGATGGGATCAAAACTGCACAAAGACATTTTGGATGCAAACCTGCAAGTGTCTGCAAAGAAGTTGCTCAAATGACAGAAATAGATCTTTTAGCATGATAAAGATCTGAAACACCAGCTGACATTTGGAAGTTATTGCAATGGTCTGTTTAAAATAAGTGCCATTTGGTTGGACATTCCTAATATAATGAACTTAATACATTTTTAAGTATGAAACATAATTTTTGGAGATAATTTAAATTAATTTAGCATAAAACAAGTTAGCTAAACTTACAAGCACCCTGGACTGCTTTTTGAATGAGGCACATTACAAAGTACACAATCAGAACAAAGGTCCTTTGCATATCACATGTCTTACAGGCATGACAACAAAACCAGTTTGTTTAATTCTAAGCAATAAAGAGTGGCTGGAAAATGTAAAAGTAAATTGCATATGTGAAGCTCGGGGAAAATAAAACACAAGAAAACTGTATGATAAGGACCCTATAAGTACTGCGGCTCATGCAAACTTTCAGTAAGAAGTGATGCGTTTATATAGAACTTGATAAGAGAGTGTGATCTGAAGCAGTGACGGAGGATCATCACACATCTGAAAACTGATCTGCCCATAGGAGGCCATGTCATGGCCCTGCCCGGCCCTCTGACAGGAGATAAGGAGGAAGTGTTGACCTTTCAGTGCTGTGTGCCTAAAAAAGCTGTGTGTGTGTGAGTGTGTGTGTGTGTGTGTGTGTGTCAGAGGGTCTGTGCTGCACTCCTGAGAGGTCCCGTCACACACCTTTTTCTGCTGTTATTACTCTCATTATTATTATCCTGTCTCAGGCACTGTGTGTGTCCTCCTGTCCTCCTCATTCACACTTTCCTTACACTCACACACTCAGCAGGCACATCTGTCCACAGCACACTGCTGAGTGCATGCCGCAACACAACACACTTTCCACCAGCCCTCTGTCACACCTTTCATCTTTTCAGTCTTTGCAGTACTTCTCTCCTTTTCTTTTTAAACCTTCTCTTGTTTCCATCACGAGGGCAATGCAATTCCACCTATCTACACACACATAGCGTGGACAAATTACACAACCTCCATACTTGAGTGACAGAACAGATGCCTTTTGTAAAATATTACTTGAGTAAAAGTAGAAATCTTAAGTACCCATAAATTGCGCATATCACATAAAATCAAATTTTCCTTGCATTGTTTAAGTAGGGGTTTGACAAAGTATGCATACATTAAGTTTCAAAACATTTCACTCACTCAATCCACATATTCACTCCCCACTCCATACAGTACAGAGGTGAACAATATGCTCTGAAAACAGCTTACTTTAAATTAATCTTTTCTGTGATGTCATGAAAACCAACATATTCATATATACACGCACCCGTACGGCCTACAGCAGTTTGGCCCTGCCCAAGCTGAAGTTATAAGAAGTGTTTCAGCCCAGACAACTTTTTGCACAATGCATGGCATCCGATCAGAACAAAGATAATTTACATATATCTGTCTTAAAAGAAAAACTGACTGTTTAATTGTGGACATTAGTGGAAATAAAAAAGAAAAGGAAAAATGTAGGATATTTGCCCTTTAAGTATCAAAAGTAAAAGTACTGTGAGTTACTATTATAGAATAACTTCAATATTATGGCACTCTTGATTGAGTTAAAAAAAACCTTTATTGTATAATAGATATGAACACAAAATCTAAAGGCCTTTTAACTTTGTGAAGAGCGCCATGGATATTCACTCATTCTCAAGTTTTTAAAGCCCTCTCCATAGTGCTCCTTTGATACTTGCACATTTGTACATTATACTTGTACTGCTCTGCGGTGGTCTTGTGGTGGTCCTGACCATTGATGAACAGAATAAAAGGGGCTAGTAAAATACACAGAGAAACAGATGCACTACAGTGCAAAAAAAAATTGGTTAAAATACCATCCAAACTTTTAAAATATTGGCTATTGGATTTAAAAATGCACTCAATGCTAGAAATTCAAATTCTCATTTTGAAAAACCCTAAGAGATTTGAGTTAAAGTTGCAAAGTTATGATTGGCCAACTGTAATTAGGGACAGAGTTTAGTGAAAGGTGTGTTATGATTGGTTTGATTCCAGTTGAAAGCGTAATCATATTATTTTTGAATTTTATTTTTATTTATTTATTTATTTATTTTACTTTAGAGTAAGAAATGACACTTGTGCAGAAAGTAGTGGAGTACATAGTAGGATATTTTATTTTTTAAAAGTAGTAGAAAGTGAAAGTAAAAGTATAAAAAATTGGAATACTTTAGTAAATATATTTGGAAAAATACTTGATTACAGTAATGACCCAGCTAGCAGAGAATATTCCCATTACAAGTGCTAATAATGTTTACAAGAAAACCTTTTAAGTTCAAGTTCATTCAGAACATTTTAAGGATGTTTATCATTTCAAATAATGCTCCTATAAGGTCAAATGTTAACTAAACCATAACATTTTAACTGCAAAAATAAGAGGATGTTTTGAGGATGTTGTCATGGTCACAGATTATGTTACAAGATGATGTTTTCAGAGAACATTATTCTACCTTTGGAAAAAAAAAAAAGAACACTTCTCGCTGAAAACACTGGTAGAACGTGTGTAATATTCTCAGAATATTTTAGAATAGAACATTTCTGGCTGGTGAACTAAGCCTACATGTACCCTGTTACTATCCACAACTGCACACACCCATACTCAACTCTCCTTGGCCAGCAGTGTGGAGAGATGAAAGTGTGGTTTAAAGTTAGAACCAAACTCTGGGCCATTCATTATGGGACAGAGCCTCGCACAATCAATCTCCTCCTCCCCAGAATAACGGCTTTCTTGCTCCTTATCTCAGCCTGTCCAATCCTTCTGTCAGAGTCAACAGGAAATAGGATATTGAGGTTTAAAAATGACTCTATGTGGCAATAGATCATTATGCATGCCATACACCAGACTCCGACACCAATTACTCACTGACCTTTCAAAGTAATCGTTTTGTGTACTTTTTTCCCACCCAAAGTCAAAGCCATTGGGAAAAGCCATGTAGATTTTGTTCGACGTGATTACTTTTTCTGTTTGGTTTGTTTTAGTTTCACTTACATTGTCCTATTTAAGTGGACACCTTCTCTTTTGTCTATGCATCTCATAGTCTCAAGGACACAATGGCTCTCAGGCTAACCAAACCCATTGATTTTTGGGCTGTTGATTTATGGCGGTGAGGGAGTGCTGTAGTGCTAGAGAGCATGCTCTAAACCATGTAAGAGGAGGGATGGTCAGTAGACACTGAAACCCAGCCCAGATTATTGGAAACCAAGGTCAGAGTCAACAGACTAGTTCTCACATATTAGTGTTGTGTTTTGACAGAGTACATGAGTAAGTAAACCCATTTAGTGCCAATGCAAACTCGACAACAATTACACCAGTGATGAGTATTCTTAAAAGAAAACAGCGTTTGGTTAACGTTCATTAAAACTGTTTGATAGAGAAGGGTCTGGGCCTACATTTATAAAGATTCTCAGGGTAGGAGTGATTTAGGATCTGTTTCTATGTTTAAGATCATTGTACATAAAAGATAAATCTGATCATACATCTGCACATTTACTCTAAGCTCTTTGAGCACAGGCTCTGGTACTTTTAGTGTGTATTTGTTTCTGTAATGTCTATAACATTGCCACTCTCCAGTCAGAGTCCAGATGCAAAGAGTTTCTGATGAAATTATGCTTCGTCTACTCAACCATTCAATGTGATTAATATAATATTCTATAATATTTGCTTCACTTGTGTTGTCAATTTAAAGCTGCATTATGTATGTCTTTACGTCTTCACACATGCACAGCCTCAAACAGAAGGTCCAGCTCAATGTCAGGCTAATGTTTAGATCACAAATGCAAAATCAACATTATACTGATGAAGTATGATGACGATAGTAAATCATTCACTTACATCCTCAGAAGACACATCATTCACCAAGTCTTTACGGAGTTGTTTTTGAATAGCCTTTCAACCCCCTCACAATCATCAGAATTATCTGCTCTGGGAAGGGGTCCAAAGCACAAACAATGTTACATGTTCTTCCGTAGGTTGCATCCAATTACACATTTCCAACAGAGAGTCCTTCAATTCCCTAAATGTTACATAGTGTAGTTTTAATAAAAAAATAGGCTACATTGATTCTCAGGGAGGCGGCACGGTGGCGCAGTGGGTAGCGCTGTCGCCTCACAGCAAGAATGGCCTGGGTTCGATTCCCGGCCGGGCGACCAGGGTCCTTTCTGTGTGGAGTTTGCCTGTTCTCCCCGTGTCTGCGTGGGTTTCTTCTGGGTACTCTGGTTTCCTCCCACAGTCCAAAAACATGCAGTCAGGCTGATTGGACATGCTTAATTGCCCCTAGGTGTGACTGTGTCTGTCTGCCCTGCGATGGACTGGTGACCTGTCCAGGGTGTATCCTGCCTTCTGCCCAATGACAGCTGGGATAGGCTCCAGCACCCCACCGCGACCCAGAAGGATAAGCGGTTTAGATGATGGATGGATGATTCTCAGGGATGTGGGAAAGTTAAGTTGGGGGTAGTGAAATTTTAAGTGACATATATGTGACGTGAACGATGATGTCATTCAAAATGATTTGCCTTTTTTCATTTAAATTTTTCTAATAATTTACATCAAACAGAATGTGTTGTAACATGGTATAATGGGATGATAGATGAAAATACTGTAGCGTTCACCGCTATTGAAAGAGTCACTGCTTTCACAGAAAGTGCTTTATTCTCCAGCTTTTGTCGACCACTGCCAAAACGTACATAAGCAAAGCTTTTCTCCCTCTCTCTTTATCTCTCTCTCTCTCTCTCTCTCTCTCTCTCTCTCTCTCTCCTTCTCTCCTCTCACACATACATGCACACCACCGAAGGTGGATCCTAGCCCCCCTCTCCAAGCAGAGTCCGTAGCAAAATGAACCAAGGGCAATAAATACTGTAGAACACATAATCTAAATTTAACATGTCAAAATCTTTCTTGAACATGCTACAATACACAGAGCAGTGACCAATCAGATTGTTGATCTGTGTTGCTGTAACCAATTGTGTCACGTCCACAGTCACACTGAGATTTAACACTGAAATACACATGTGTGGGAGATAAAATGGTTCATGAACATGTTGTTATAACATAAGATGATTAAAACAATGGCCCATATTCATGAAGCTTCTCAGAGTAGGAGTCTGATTTAAGATCAGATCCCTCTCTTATTTACTATGACTTTACTGACATGAACAGATCCCGGATCAGGACTCCTATTCTGAGATGCTAATTTTAGGCTGCTTTGGGGTCTCTGCATAACTCTGCATACACTTCCCCTATTTGCACTTCAGCCTGCTTTTGTTTTAGTGATGTGCCCCCAAAGTGAACCTACCTGAAGCAATTCTGCTCACAGTTCATGGCCACCGCATGTTTTGAAAATATATCATTAAAATATTGAACAAAGATATACAACTCCACTCTAAAACAAGCACAGATGAGTTTTTACTATGCTGAAATAATTATGAACTACAGAACGTTTTATTGTCATTATCATTTTTAGCAGTTGCAGTCTTGAAACCTGCAGCCCCCTTAGCACCCTCTCTTCCAACATTCCTCTTCTTGATATGTCACACAGGTTATTTCCTTGTGGTATTTTGAATCTGCCTTTTTGACAGTCTCTCTAAGTGTTTGATTCTTGATCTAATTTCTGTTCTCTCATAGAACAGCATGTTGTCAGTCACTCAAAATATGTACTATCAATTTTCTGTGACATGAATTCTCCAGGAAGAATGTGATTGAGATTAATGGAATATGAGTGTTGGTGCAGTTAAGAGTTAGGACGCATTTAGGATTAACTTCCAATTAAAATTTACTTAACTGGTACAGTTGCAGATTGAGAACCCGCTGGACACGCTTGTGTCTCTTTAGCTTCCATTGGTAACATCTGGGGAGAGTACAAAATAATCCAAAATTAGGCTGACCGACAGTATGTTGGGGAAAAAAAAACAAAACAAAAAACTGAGCCTACCTGAAGCACATCAGGTGCCATGATGCTAAATATGAATGAAAAAAAGCAAGCTGACCATTTTCTCTGTGATTACTCTGTGGCTGTTCTTCTAGTATGAAGAAAAAGTGGGATTTATTTTTGTATTCTAACATGCAAAATTGATTCTGGATAGGGGTTATAAACGTCAATTGCTGCTTGGCATTATCTTCAAATCTACTGACTCAAACAGAGCTTTTAACTGTCAAATGAAAAAAATGCCACCCTTACAACTTTTTTATTTGTTCATAAACAATGGAGTAAAACTTTCAAAATCTTGCTCTGAGATTTCAAGGCATAAAAATGAACAATAAAATATAGTGCTTTAAAAAATCTTAATCTTTACAGCAGGCCTAAATGGGGTACCTTAATATTTTAGGTAAACTTTCACCACCACTGGCATGTTGTTTAGATACAAAACATGACAAATTTGTAGGAAAATCACAGGAACAAAATTGCTGCAGCAAGTGATTGTTTCTGAGTAGGAGTCGATTCTCAATGAATGATTCCTGTTTGTGTTCACTAAGGGCAATCCATCACTTGCCAGTACACTATTGGCAAAGGTGTCATGATAATGATTGCTTTGTTACCTTCACAGCACACTCTCTGGCTCTGAATACAATATGTATAATAAATATAAAATAGACATTGCACATTTCGGATATGCATATTTTTCACAGAGCAATGAAGACCGACAACTTTGATTTAATTGTCATTAGTTACGATTTGATATGGAGTACTACTACTCACAGAATGGCACTGTTGGTGGATGGATGTATGGATGGATGGATGGATGGATTAACGACCAAACTGACAGATAAAACAATGAATGAATGAATGAGCAGATGATTTAATGAACATTGTGATTTAATCTGGAGTGTTGTTACCCACATAATGGCACAATGAATGATACAACCCCACTTCCAAAAAAGTTGGGACGCTGTGCAAAATGTAAATAAAAAAATTAAATTCAATGATGTGCAAATCATTTAAACCCCATATTTAATTGAAAATATTACCAATACAACGTTCAATTTCTCTGTTGATTTTGAATTTTGACTGAGATTTTTTTTTTTTTTGAATAATATATGCCTAATTTGAATTTTATGCCAATAACACCTTATTTATTATTTTAACAACACTCTGTAAGTGTTTGGGAACTGAGGAGAACAATTGCTGTAGTTTTGAATGTGCAATGTTTTCCCATTATTGCTTAACATAGGATTTCAGCTGCTCAACAGTTCAGGGTCTCCTTTGTCATATTTTTCATTTTAGAATGTGTCAAATGTTTTCAGTGGTGACAGGTCATGCTGCTGTAATACGTGCAGAATGTGATTTGACATTGTCTTGCTAAATTAAGCAGGGCCTTCCCTGAATAAGACGTTGTCTGGATGGCAGCATTTGTTGCCAAAACATGTATATATCATTCAGCATTAAACGCAGACGTGGCAGTCACCCATGCCATGTGCACTAATGCGCCCCTATACCATCATGGATGCTGACTTTTGAGCTGTGCACTGATAACAAGCTGAGTGGTCTTTAGCGCGAGAGGACACAGTGTCCATGATTTCCAAAAAGAATTTCAAATGTTGATTTGTCAGACCACAGGACACTTTTCCACTTCACCTCAAGTCCATTTTAAATGAGTTCAGGCCCAGAGAATGCGGCAGCATTTCTGGATCCTGTTTATATATGATTTCTTCTTTGTGTTTAAGAGTTTTAATTAGCATTTGTGGATGCAGCACTGAACTGTTTTCATAGACAGTGTTTTTCAGAAGTTTTTCTGACCCCATGCTGTGATTTCCTCTACAGAATCCTGTCTGTTTTTAATACAGTGCTGTCTGAGGGCCCAAAGATCATGACCATCAAATACTGTTTTTTGGCCTTGTCCTTTGCGTACAGAGATTTCTCCAGATTCTCTGAATCTTCTAATGATATTATGTGCCGTAGATGATGAAAAGCAAAAGTTCTTTGCTATTTTACATTGAGAAACGTTCTTGAATTGTTGCACTATTTGATTGTGCAGTCTTTCACAGAGTGGTGAACCCCTCCTCATCTTTACTTCTGAAAGTCTCTCTGGGATGCTTTTTTATACCCAATCATGTTATTGACCTGTTGCCAATTAACCACCAGGTGTTTTTTAAGCATTGCACAACTTTACCAGCCTTTTGTTGCCCCCGTCCCCTCTTTTTTGGAACGTGTTGTTGGCATCAAATTCAAAATGGGCATATATTTTTCAAAAAACAATACAATCTCTCAGTTTCAACATTTGATATGTTGTCTCTGAAGCATTTTCAATGAAACATAGGGTTTAAATGATTTGCACATCATTGCATTTTGTTTTATTTACATTTTTGGTAATGGGAATTGTAGATGCATTATATAGATGAATAAATTAATTTATTAAATAATTCATTAATGAACAGGCAAATTAACAGTTGAATGGATGGATGAGTGAGTAAATGAATAAATGAATTGATGAATTATTTAACAAACGAATAAATGAATTAATTAATTAATGAATGAACGAATGAATGAACAAATGAATGAAGGACCAGTTCTGCATTGCCAGATTAGAAAAATATGACCTTTCTTTACGTCAAAGTACGTTTGTCTGATATGTTGCATTTCTTCATTTTAGTTCTAACTGCTTTGTGTCTTTAGAGCCGGGGGAGAAGGAGGATGGTGGGCTGGGTGGCGGCTGTGTCTATTACAAGCCTGCGCTCGGGTTCTCCCTCCCTCTCTCCCTCTCCCTCCCTCTCCCTCTCTCCCCCTCTCGCTTTCCCTCTCTCTCTCTCTCTCTCTATGTCTTGGCTCGCGCAGGCTCTCCTGATCTTCATCTGTGTGTGTGTGTGTCTGTGTGTGTGAAGGCGAACCTCTACCTCTGCTTTACTCCCATGCCGTCTGCTCCTGCCTCTGAGCGCGCAGGAGCACTTTAAAAGCGCGTGGGGAAAGAGGAGCGGTTCCTGCTCCTCCCGCGCGCCTCCGTCCCTCCACACGTGCCACTGAGAGAGACTGAAGACACAGCTCTCCAAGTCAGTGCGCGCCAGAGGACGGCGAAACTTTTTTTAGCGAGACTTGAATAAGCAAGCATCAGCAGAAAAAAAAGTTAAGCAGGAGAAGAAGAAAAAAGGAAAAGCGCAGCTTGGGCCCTGCCCAAAAAGGCTCATTAACATTAACAACAAAGCAAATTGGTTGTATTTTTTCTGTTTTAAGGGGACCCCCATCAACCAGCAAGATTTCGCCCAAAAGCAGACAGGAGGAGCGCCCCGCGCTGACCAGGCTGGTGGGCAGGAAGCGGCTGATCGCAGCCGGGGTGCTCGGAGTGGTCATGGTGCTGCTGCTGGTCGTGCTCATCCCCGTGCTGGTCAGCTCCGCCGGCACCTCGGCGCACTACGAGATGCTGGGCACGTGCAGGATGGTGTGCGACCCTTACGGCACCAAGTCTCCCACAAGCGCGGCCACGGCGGCGGACACGGCGCGGGACGGCGGCCTCGTGCAGTCGCTGCCCACTTTCATCCAGGGACCCAAAGGGGAGCCGGGGCGGCCCGGGAAGGCGGGGCCCAGGGGCCCACCCGGAGAGCCAGGACCACCCGGACCCGCCGGCCCGCCCGGAGACAGAGGGGAGCCGGGACGTCCCGGCTTACCCGGACCCCCGGGACCCAACGGCGCGGGCGCCATCAGCGCGGCCACTTACAGCACCGTGCCCAAGATAGCCTTTTACGCGGGACTGAAGAAGCAACACGAGGGCTACGAGCTGCTCAAGTTCGACGACGTGGTGACCAACCTGGGCAACCACTACGACCCCACCACGGGCAAGTTCACCTGCTCCATCCCGGGGATCTATTTCTTCACCTACCATGTGCTGATGCGGGGCGGAGACGGCACCAGCATGTGGGCAGACCTGTGTAAAAACAACCAGGTGAGGAGTGAACGCTGCACAGCGCGCGCTGCCTGTTTCAAGCAGGACAGCGAACGCTCGCGAACTTTCTTTTGCCTTTTTTAATGCTGATCGAGGTTATTCAGAAAGTTTGCCTTCTGGTTTTTCTGGTGCCTGCATATCGGTTAGTCGCACTTTTAGGAGCTGCGCATCTTACTGCAACCTTAATTTATTTTCCGCTCCTTATTTAAAGGTAGCTGCAGATTTTTTTTTCCTGCAAGTTTGGTCATTATTGCGTTGCTCCGTCACTGTTGCAGTTTTTGGTCATTATAACACTTTCGATGCTCCGTCACTGTTGCAGTTAGTGCGTTAATTTCATCTCTAATGCATTATTTGGTCGTTATTATATTGTTTGAGCCTTACTGTAAGTGAGGGTAATTAGGAGTCGCGCGCCTGTGAGTGGGTGTCAGTGTCTCGCGCCCCATGCACTGATATCAGAATGGTCCCTTGGGGGGTTGGGGGGGAAGTTGATTTGATAGCAGCTCATCAGAGAGCTCAACACTTAAAAAGACAGAAACGCTCAATGTCAGCCTGTCAACTTCAGAACCAAGTTTCACATGATGGCTTTGCAGTCTTTTGTTGTTTCTTCGCTCATGAAGAAAAAAAAATCATCATTTAGACCCAAAGAGGGATTCAGTTGCTGTTGTTTTTGCTATTATTATTATTATTATTATTATTATTATTATTGTTGTTGTTATTATCCTATTGTTATTGTTGTTGTCGTTGATAATGACAATGATAATGATGATGGTAATAATGATGATGATGCTAATTTAAATTCCCTTGTGGGAAGCTTCATCATGGATCTCGTTCCCAGCCTCCAAGCGCGCGACCACCATGTGCGCTGTGTCTACCACCTACACTGTGGCCCAGGACCTTCTTTTATTAGAACCTTAATAAGTAACCTCATCGTCTGTGTTGACTTGAAGATATTTATTATTTTCCTTACAGTCACTGAAAGCCTATTTATAGATATTATAGTGCTTTTCCAACACAATTTTTTTTATATTTCTCTTTTCTTGATGTCTATATTTTCGCCTTATCCACACCATAAGCTGAACTGAATTAAGGGGGGACAGTGCCTTTCGTAAGTTTGGAAAAACTGACATTCAGTGGATGTTTTCATCTTTATCACACGCTTGAGTTGCCCTGGCCGATAGATATTTCAGTAAAGTGATGGTGAAGGCTTCATGGCGCTGACCGTGGTGCTGAAATGAATCCCGCGCTGTGTGGTGCCGACTCTCTCCGAGTCTTCTTCTCCTCTCAGTGCTTTTAAAGTTTATTACTTGTACAGTGCAGGATATAATCACTCTAAATCTCTTTGAGGCTTTTGTCTAACTTTTTTACTCGTGACTAACTCGCATTTTCTCGCCGCAGGTCCGAGCGAGCGCCATCGCCCAGGACGCGGACCAGAACTACGACTACGCGAGTAACAGCGCGGTGCTGCACCTGGAGCCCGGGGACGAGGTCTACATCAAACTGGACGGAGGCAAAGCCCACGGGGGCAACAATAACAAATACAGCACCTTCTCTGGCTTTATCATCTACGCCGATTAGGACAACAGCTCCTTCCCCACCCCCACCTGAGCTGCCCCAGCCCGTGTCCTCCTACTTGCGCCCCCCTCCTTTTTTTCCTTTTTAACCCCCCCGCCAGTCTCAGAGGCAAGTGACACACTCCCTCATCCGCACCATTCTGGACCTCCAGAAGAGGTTGGTGAGGATGTGTGCGTGGGGGGCAGCGCGTGAGAAGGCCGCGCCCCCCTCCGTGTCCTCCAGGTCTCAATTCAAAACGCGAGAGAGCAAGTCTTTGGGAAGGACAAGTGAAAGTCCAGCGAAGCAGGAATGTAACGAGCAGGACAACTTAACAGAAGAGCAACACAAAAAAGAATCTCCAGTGAATTGCGCTGTCCTTCTGTCAATCACCAAAGCAGTTTCTGGTGTTCTGTAAATTGTCGTTTCTGTAGCTACAAAACAAAGTCTAGTCACGAGAGACTTTTTATTACATGCGAATTTAAACAAACCAGTATGTGCAATAACGTTAACAAATGACGCCCATGATTCAAATACTCGTTGCTTATTAAGCTTTTCCAACACCCCCCACCCCCAATTACTCTTCTACCTAAAACTCCTCCAGTCCATAGTTTGTGAATCACTTATGACTCTGTTACTGAAACTCTGATCTCAAATAGCCCAGTTGAAATTAAGAATGATATGCATAGTTGCAAGAAAAATACCAGAAGCTGAGACAGAGATCAGTGAACTGCTCTGAAGCAGCTGTAGAAGAGCTCCATTATAACCAGTCAAACACTACCTGCGGGGTTATGGTTAAGGTGCAGTCTCATATCATAATCCAAATGCAGTCCATGTTACATCCACTTGGTTGTAGCCGATTGATCCATTACATGTCTGCAATAAAACAGCTGAACTTTAGAACACGTTGTTGTTTAAGGTCGACTAATGATGCCGTGATGAGTGTTTGTTGGTTTCAGGAGGTGTAGAATATGAGCTGGTCTTTCAAATAGGTATTTATGGTAGAGCATGACTTTGATGAATTACTCACACCAGAGTTGTCTAACTTCAGTATAGCCAGTTTATTTTTTATCTCCATATATCAACAAAATATATTAAAAAGTTCAGATTCTGCAGTGCAACGAAGGCTCAGTAGTAGGAACGCTGTCTGTTTTGACATAGACCTGTTGAACAGAGGCAGAATGTGGTTTGTGATATATATTGAGAGCACTATGCAGAATGTGTGTGTTGATATGTAAATGTGTATCTATCTAAAAGAGAGTCAGCGAATGTGACTATACTGATATCGCTACTTATTTTCTATGTACATATTGTAGTGATTGATTTATTTTTCTCCCTTAAATATACAAATGTCTGGAAAGCACAGGAGCGTCTCAGTGTTTTGGAAATGGTGTGCTGAAATCACTGCGTCCGCTCAGTCTCTCCTTCAGAAATATGTATGAACCAGTGTGCAGTGACTTTAGATGGGAGGATTTGAAATGGAGTGCACTTCATTTGTTTGATCACACTTTTTTTTCATTAAATGGAAGTTTGATCTGATATGTGTATTTCTCTGATTTATACATATCAACAGGAAGGGTCAGTTTTCATATGGTGATCACTGAGTAATTAGATTCTTAAGCAATACTGTGAATATTAAGCAATTGACTGTGGCATTTTAAACAGCTGTGTGGTCCTTTTTTCCTAAGAACCTTAGATATCCTCAAAAATAAAGGGGCCAAACGGGGTTCTTTGGTGTGATACCAGCAGAGAACCACTTTTGGTTCCATAAAAGTCTTTAAGCTTTTTCCATTAACCATACTTCTATACGAGGAACCATTTAGGAATCTTTTTTTCTTTTCTTTTATACTTATTTATTTACTTATTTGCCGGCATGGCTTCTAATATCACCGACACAGACATCTGTCAACCAAAAGTTTCCATTCCAGATTCCACTCCACTTGACCTTGAAGCTTGGTTGAATCCAATAACTTGTAATGCTGTATTTGACCAATCAGTAATAATATCAGACATTCTCTTTTGTCCATTCTGCTGGCTCAAATAAAAGCACAAGCAAACTTTATCTTATATTACATGACGTCTTTGACTTCTGACCACCACTGGTCAGTACAGTCACTTGGCAGATGACTCTGATGAACACATAGGCCCTTGTTGTGCATGTATGTAAGCTTTTGCTATTTGTGTACAGTGTTTAGAACCCAGGAGGCCTCAGTGTTGGATGGAGTGAGGTGTGGGCTCTAAACAATAGCTCTCACCGACACACTAATCCAAGTGTTTGGGTTGTGAGGGGAGAAGTCTGGCTCTGCTGGCCTCAGTCTGAGGGTCACAGTGAGAGACAGATCAAGTCACATACTCTCACTCACTGTTTGTTTTGTTTCTCAGACTCTAATAAGCTGGGTCAGTCGTTTGGGCTTTAGAAGGGTCCTCATCACCCAGTGTCATCTGTGTTCAACTTCAGATAAATCCTGTGAGGAGATGGAGGAGGAAGAGCCTGATGATGAAGGGCAGATTGAGGAGTAGAGACAGAACAGATAGGAGAAAGCAACGGACTTGCACCTCAGACCCTCAGACAACAGTCCAGATGGAGGCTTCTGTGGAACACTCCAGGGTAAAAATAACTCTATTCTCATGTAATTACTCCCTTGTCTTCAGTTTAAAAACGTACACTATTTCAGAATCGCTCACAAACTGTTCCTAGATAGTTCTCAATTTGGATGTATGGTTCTCGGAAAAATCTTTAAATGGTCCAGCTTTCACAGCACTGTGCAAAAGCCAGAAACTGCTTATTTAATTCACAGACAAAATATCCCTTGAGTAGATGTTAATTTTTCAGTGTTAGGAAAAACATATATTTAACAGAAAAATTACACTGAAGCCTCAACAATTAAACAAACTATTACAGTTTTCAGCATTTAGTGTGTCCATCCTTTGCCTTAATTACAGCTTCCATCCTTTTTTGGGAGACTTGCTTTTAGTTTTTCAAAGAAATCTTACAGGGAGATTTTTCCACACCTGCAAAGTTCAGTCCTAACAGTGGGTTACTCTTTCCTCTTTTATGAATATAATAATCTCAAACACGTCAAATGATGTTGAGGTCTGGACTCTGGGGTGGTCAGTCCATTGTTCAGAGAACACCAGCAGCTTCTTTGTTTCATTAGCAAATTTCCTTCTTCTTTGTTTATTTTCTTTTCTCAGTAACAGCTTCTTGTCAGAAACATCCTGTCAGACTCATAGTGTTGAGTTGTCTTCTCACAGTGGAAGGATGGACAGAAACACCTTTGGATGTTTTCAAATGTGAAGGTGGAGCTTGATTTTCTCCTCTAAAAGATGAAAGCTTTAAGCACTGTTTATCATGACGGTAACAGTTTTAATGGTCTACTGGGTCTTAGACAGTTCATAGGGGTCGCATTTTCTCCATATCTTTTAATATTTTGACTGGAAATTGAATAATTAAATGAAAAGGGTCCTCTGACTTTTGCACAGTACATTATGTGAACAGCTTTTTGAACTTTAGAAAGGTTGTCTTGCATTTACAAAAATGTTTCTTAAAATAGGTTCTTCTACAGCATGCAGTTAAAGACCACTTTTCATATTTTTATTTTCGTGTGTGATACTGTTGTAGTCAGAACAAGCTTTCAAACAGAGTCTTCTTCTTGATGGTGATCTTTTACTTTGTTTGATGTCTTGCAGTGTTAAAGGCTTAGTGTATCTAAGCCTCAGTCTGTGTCCTTAAGACTCCATTCTGAGAGGTGTGTAACTGGGCCAATCAGTGAAGGGTCAAGCAGAGGTCAGCTTGGTGTGTGTAGAACACTCAGTGACCCTGCAGATCCCTCATATAAACCCCAACCTCTCTAATGAGCAGAACGCTCCCTCTGCTCACTGCCCATTGCCAACCACGCTCTCTCTCCTCTCTTCCCCGTTCCCGCTCACTTTAATTCTCTATTTATCTCCTTCACTCGCTTTTTCTCACACATCAACAGCACTTTCATCGCACTGTACTGCATCACTCATTCTTTCATCTTCTATTTATTCTAACCGCTGCTCTGAGAGCGACCTTTACCTAAGAATGAATCAATATCTTGCTTCGTGTCACTGGTTCTCCAGCAGCAGAGCCCATGGAGAGCTGACTTTATTAATCACCTATAACGACAACCTCATATCTTTAAAGATTTTGGGACATTAAAGAGCTTTTTTGAGTGTACAAATCTCAGAGAAAAGTAAGGCAAAATGGATGTATAGACATATAGATTTTGTCAGGCATTCAATTACAGTTCTGACCACTTCCTCAGCGAGTGATGAAAAATCTGCCATTTCTATTTTTGCAACAAAATAACAAAGTCTTCTAATAGTATCAGTGTCTCTTTGCTGATTGCTCCTGCATGTGGTGTCATTCATCAGCTAGAATCCTCTCTGAGAGGCCACCTGTTCAGACGCCAGTCCCTGTCCTTCATCAAACCCAGTCGGCCCCTGAGTGAGCATTAGTGACACATCACTCCACAGGAGGAAACACGCAGCACCTTCAACACTCGAGGTGAGCCGGATCCCCTCTAACTCTCAAAACTCATACTGAAACTACAGACAGGCAAGGTTTGTTAATGAAGTTAACCCCTTAAGATCCCAGGCTTATTACTATACTAAGGCTTATTATTCAGTAACTACAGGGACTTCAGTGCAAACTGGCTGAGCTGTTCTTAGGTTATAGAGGTGTGTAATAAAACTGCCAGTGGGCCCTGGCCATTTAAGGGTTTAACAAATGACTGCAACTCTATTTGCTTTGTATATACTGTACTTTACATTAAAGGGCTCTTATCATGGAAAGCTGAATTTTCTTTTTTTCCAAATATTAGAGTTTCATATAATCTATAAACACTGTTAAAGTTTCAAAATGTGCCAATCATTCCCTACATCTTACAGTCTATGTACAAAAACCAAGCTGCAAAAATGGTCTACTTTTTGAGGTTTTTGTGATGTCATGGAAACCAGTGCATTTACATATCGCTGCATTATTTTTATGATGAAAGGACCAAAAGAAATGACCCAGAATTACTTGAAAGGACATCTGGTTCCATTGACTTACATTCAAGTAAAGTATGTGTTTTCTTTTTCCTGTTATCATTTTGGAGATACAAGGATTTGTTGTGACAGCAGTGATATATGTGGCTATCAGTCTGCAGCAGTTTGGCTCCACCCATTCATGTTGACATTAACAAACAACTGCCACTAACTGTGTTTTAGCCTGTACTGATTTTTAAATGAGGCACAATACAGAGCAACTACTTACAATAGAGTCTGTTTTTGCATATATCAATCTTAGAGCCTACATTCGAACATGATCTCACACAAATGTCATAAGTGGACTGCAGGGAAATACAAATAACAATACACATAAAATACAAATAAAAATCATGTAAAATCCTAGAAAATTGTATGATTTAGAGCCTTTAAAGTAAAGAACTAGGAGAGAAAGCTTCAGGGGGACAATTTTACTGCATATTGATATTAAAATAGGAGTGACTGAATAAATATTAGCTCATGATTTAAACTTATGGTGCACCTCTCTGTCTTAGCATTGATGTGCATCCTCAAAAGTGCATTATGAGCTAATTATGCAAAACACTAAATGAAAGTGCTGGATTGTAAAAGGTCACTCTCGAACGCAGAGTGAGAATCAGGCCCAGACAGCATACCTGATCTGCTTCCTTAATGCGGAACATCGGCTGCAATCATCATCTATTACCACAGTGTCTTTTGCATAGCGCATCACAGTACGTGATCAGAACTAAACTAAAAAGAAAGAAAATAACGCATTTCAAATGCAAGACAAAAGATCAACAGAAAGTAAAGGCCGCAGATATTACACAGGCTAAGAGCAAGGCTGCAAAGCTGTCGTGGTTTGTGGTTGAATTTTGAGGATCCATTAAAGTAGGATTACAAAGTCTCCTCTGAGTATGTGCGCAAAGACTTTTGTGCTGAAACACTATTCTGAGCTCAGACTCAGAATTGCTCCCATTTTTTCCCATTCTGTCTGTTGTGATGGCCCAGAAAAGCTTCATCCTACTTCTTTTCTCTAGTCATTTTCCTTTGCAGAGGTCTGGTGTAGAGGTGAAAAATAGACCTGTCTAAAGTGTGAGGAGGAAAGAAATAAAGACAATATGTGTGTTGTTGTATTTTGTTTCCTTTTGCATTCAGTAGCATTGCTGGTTTCATTTCCATTTTAAGGTTTATAATATACAGTACTGTGTAAATATCAGAGACAAACCATCGTTTCTTTAAGTTCCAGTAAAATTGCCATAAGTTATTCATTACTCAGCATCAGGAAAAAAAAAACAGAAAAAAATATTTTACCAGAAAATTTCACAGAAGCTTCAACTATGAAATATATCATCTTTTTCAGTATTTAGTGTGTCCACTTGTTGCCTTTATTACAACATCCATTCTTTTTAGAGATTTGCACGGATATTTTTCCACAGCTCCAAAGTTCAGTGTTATATGTTGGTTTCATTTTCTGCTTTTAACATCTAATAATCTCAAACACGTTCAGTGATGTTGAGGTCTGGACTTTGTGGTGGTCAGTTTATTATTACCAGCAGCATCTTTGTTTGGTTTACAAATTTTCTTCTTTTTTGTCTATTTCCTTTTCTCAGTAAGAGCTTCTTGATGGCTACACATCCTTTCATACTCATAGTGTTGAGTTTTCCTCTCACAGTGGAAGGATGGACAGAAACACCTGTGGATTTTTTTCAGATCTGAAGCAAAAGTGGAGCTTGATTTTCTCCTCTCTCTAAAAGATAAAATCTTTAAGTACTGATTATCTGATGGGGCAGTTTTAGAGGTCTTGCATGGTTGTTAGGAGTCACATTTATTCTTCTGGAAAATGAATAACTTGCACTCAATGGCTGTTTTGACAGCAAATTGAAAAATAAAATCTCTGACTTTTGCACAGAACTGTACATCTGTCTCATAACTCTAAATGTTCTTACTGTACTCACAACACTGGACTTTCTGTGTCATATTTAACAACAAGTTAATACACCGTAAATGGGGCAGTTTCTATTTCTCATTCTCTCACTTTCTCTCTCAAACCTACACACCCGCACACACATACAGCGCACACATATACACACGCACATGCGCAGACACATATATACACTTCCATGAACAGAAAAGGGAGCCCTAGGTGCCATTACCCAGAGAAAGAGGTCTCTGGGATAAAAACCAATACAAATTGATAAAAATGCCAAGGGAATACGTTGTGTCTCATTTATCTAGGCAAGGAGGTAAAAGCCAGCAGAGGATTGCAGGCATAGAGCAGAGAGAGAGGAGGAGTAAAATCAATCTGTATGCTTTATTTCTGAGTGCTATTATATCTGAGGGGCATTTATAACGCTGACATGCTGTGCTACTTATTTAGGACTACAAACAAGGATGACTACAGCTGAAACTTGCACTACAGTATCTCAAACCCAGGTCCAGCCTTCTTCTCCACTGTAACATAACTCCTGCAGGGAGATTTTCCCACCCCTCCAAAGTTCAGTCCTAGAAGTTGGTTACATTACTAATAATCTCAAAGGTGTTGAGATCTGGACTTTGGGACGGTCAGTCTGTTGTTCTGAGAACACCAGCATCTTTTTTTGTTTGAATAGCAAATTTTCTTCTTCTTAGTGAAGCACACTGCTGACAATTCAGCATGTTACACAGAGAATTCAGAATGAGGGAGGATTACTAGGAACCACAAGTTATTAGGACAAGTTTAATCAAGTTTAATAATGTGTGTGACTGAGAATTTAGGGTGCACATATATGCAGGAATACTGAGGTGTGGATTCTGATGACAGAAAATTCTTATCTCTGTCCTATGACAGAGTGATGATATATGATGAATACTTGATAAACGATCATCCGCTATTTGTTCCAGTCCTCTGCAAAAGTTTGGACACCCCAGGTAAAATTATGTTTTGTTGATTTTCTGTTGATTTTCTTAGTGAAAATACAGTGACACATCCTCTACAGGGAACACAATTAAATATGTCATTTTTATGCAATTTTAGTGCACTTGCTGAGTTTAACATCTTGAAAAATTTAAAATTTAAAATGTGCCACAACTTTGCACAGGCCATATTTTATTCTTCTTCTCAATATGTGGAATTCAGCAAATAAACAGTAACTGTGCATTGAAATGTGGAGTCTTGTGTTCTCTGCAGAGGACGTGTAACTTATTTTCACTTAACAAATCAACAACACATGTTATATGACCAGGGGCACCCAAACTTTGCATATATCTGTAGAAACTTTACCTTAATCACACACACACAAAGTGTCAGTTAAGTCCAAGTAAGCTAAGTCATACATAAAGTTTTGCACATGAAAATTACAATAAAACATTAGTTTAAATACAGATAGACAGAAATATTGTAAAACCTAACAATTTTATTTATTTATTTATTTATTTATTTATTTGCATGGATTTGTTACATTCCATCAGCAGCACACCTGATTTTATGTCATGAAAGATTGTTTAGCTGAACTAGGTATTTCATGACAACTGTCCTGTATGAATACTGAGCTTCCTCGTGGAGGTTTGGAAATGGTTAAGCTAACACACACGTAAAATTGCTTTTTATTTATGTATTAATTTATATAATATTTTTCTATTGTGATTTTTGAAGGAACATTTGTCCAGATAAATAGCTTTACATTTTCTTAGATGCCTTACACTCTTGAACAGTACTGTACTGTATAAATGCACTACATAAATGTAATTACATATACCATAAACCATATACTGAAATATACTGACTCCGATTTCTTTGCAGTGGTGGTGATAGGAACCAGAGCTCTTGATCAAAAGCTTACTTATAAAAATTTTTAGAACAATGTTTCATCAGGCAGCATTTCTGTAAGGTAGCTTTTAGAAGCATTAAATGCTTTCAACGTCTGGTTCTTTAGAATGGAGCGTTTCATATCAAACCTCTCTAATGAATTCGTTTACATCATAATCATGTAATAATGGAGTGTAAAGTTCTGAAAAAATCAGTGGAAAACCTCAGTAACCAAAAAAGAAATGGCTTTAGCTATTCTTAAAAAAAAATAAACATGACTTTTATAAAAACGTTACAAAGTTAAGACTATTTATTCGTCATGGCATTGTAGATTCTACCTGTTCCTTTACTGAAAAATGAGATCCTGAAAATGTATAAAAATGCACACACACACACACACACACACACACACACGTCTTCTTTATTACAGAAGTTCAAGGAAAGAATTTCCGAGATGTTAAAATAAGAGGTAACATTTAATGATGAGGGGGTGAAACGTGAGATATACACGAAGCACATCCCTCATGAAAGAGGTTTGATTGCAGACTGCAGAGTAAAATGTCACTGGTCTGGTTACATCACACCACATGCAGGCCTGCAGGTCACAGGCTCACACATCAGAGATAGTGCTGGAGGATTCAGTGAGCTGCATCTCGACCCATTCACTCCACATCCAAAAGCAGCAGCTAGAGCATCAAACCAAGAGTTTTCTGCATATTTAATCTATTGAACATCCCTTGAATGTTGTGCTAACCAGTCAAATACCCTACACTGTAATGCACCATTGAGAATGACATGGCTTGGTTTTCTAAGCAGTGGTCCTATAACAATGAGACTTCCAAAAAGGTGAAGAGCGCTTAGGTCTTTTATTCATTCAGCACTTCATCTCCACGTTTTGATTTGCAGCCTGCAGGACTGCAGCCTGTGCTTGTCTCTGGTGGTCTGTGTGAATACAAAGCGAGGCGCTCAGTGTGACGGGAGACGACCCTGTCTGAGCTTGATGGACTCAGAGATCTTAAAGCTCTGTTTGGAAAACAGTTTGGGCTGCCGACACTGTTGTCCCTGACAAAGCTCCAAGGAGGATAATTAAAACCCAACATGGAGCCAGCCCTGACAGCCCAAAATCCTCCCAGACTTTGACTGATCCACACCAAAAAAAAAAAAAGACGTCCAATTACCTTCACCCTCATCCCGTCTCCCTCAGTCATGTGAAAAGTGAGAGAGGGAGAGAGCGAGGGGGGGTGGGGCGTTGATGAAATTGAGAGTTTCATGGAATTGTCATTACTTGTCCTTTTAACAAGGAAATGGATTGGGTGGGCTAAATTAAATAATCTGAACTGAAACAAGAGCCTCAGACTTTGAATTTTAAACTTTAGAGTCTCTCAGAGCTAACAGACTGAGCTATGTTCGTTTTTAAGTGGATTTGCAAGCTTAATGTTCAGAACTGGAAAAAAATACATACAAAACACCCACATCAAAATGTGTACATACACTTTCTTTAGTATCACTGACAACAATGTAGTGAGTTATTTTGTGATGCATGCAAGAAATCTTTGAACAATTCCACCATCTGATCCCCAGACAGACACTCAAGCACATGCACATACACACAAACCCACCACCACCACCTCAGCCCTCTTTCCCCTGCTTTGATTTTATCACTTGTGACAAGTGCTGTGGAACTATTTGGATGGGGATGTGATTCACTTCACTCCATGCTTATCAAATCTCCCGGAGAGGAGACTATTAACTCAAAGCAAATTGTGCCAAGTAGCTTAAAGGGCCTCTTGTCTGTTCTAATATCATTGATATCTCCATTTGTTGTCAGGGTGTAAAAGAGAGCGTTGTGTTCGGTTAGTGGGGATTTGATGGGGAAAACACATTTGTCATGGTTCTTCTCCTTATTCCTTTCCCTTTCACCCCTGAGCTACCCAACGCTGTGTAACATTTCCACTTTCTGTCCCTCATAGTGTGCATGATTCTTCATTACTGTGGACGCTGCAAAAACAGAAATTACAATAACTGGATGCACCATGAGTTTTTTAAAAGCCATAAAAAATCTATCTATCTACTTATTTGTATCACTTGAAAACACCAGATGCCATTTACATTGTTCACTGTTAGAAATAAAGGTTCTGTGTGGTACATTTTTCATTCGTCAAGGTACAAACAATGTAAATGTATCCCCTTAAAGGTACAACAGTGGTTTTAAGGTCCAATTATGTGCCTTAAATGAGTTTTTTCCCAGGTGAAAAGTACATATATGTACCTTTTTATGACCTGTTTCAAAATAGAACAATAAAACTAAAAGCCTGGAGGTGAGTCGGGGTGTGTGGAGTCAATACAATTTAGAAAAATTGCAATGGATTATGGTACAATTATGTTCCCTGACTAAAGGTACTGAGATGTACCCTTGAGGGTAGCACCCTGATGACAAGAGGGGTACTGCCCCAGTGACAGTTTTTACCTTTTACCTGAAACTTTTTTTCTGAGAGTGTGTGGACATTTAATGATGACTGTAAGAATGGTCCAAAACTGTTTGGAAAAAAATCCTTGCTACAATGGCTTACATTAAAAGTTAAGAATGTTTCATTCCTCTCCTGAAAAGTGACCATATACTAAAAATAAAAATAAAAATATTTTTGTCACACTTCTGGGTTCTCCTTCCTTGCCTAGCATGCTCCAGGACTCCATTTCCCATAATTCCAGTCCCTATGATGTCACCAATTCCTCCAAACATGTGCAACTGCCTCGTTCTCAGTCACCTGAGTTTTAATGCGATTCACCTGTGTCTTTTAAATAGTCTTTGGTGTGCTCTCCTCATTGCGAGGTATTGCCATTTCCCTGGTTTACTGAGCGTTGTTACTCTGATCTTTTGACTTGTGCTTTGAACCTTTTGCCTGTTTTGTGGATTTTGCTTTTTGTATTTGCCCTTCTGATCTGGTTGCCTGTATGTTTTTTGTCTTTTCTGGTTTTTGGATCTTGATTTTGGATTTGCCCTGAAACTGCCTTTCCATCTTTACCTCTCTCATTAAACAGCCTTTTGTTTTTAAGATCCGTGAGCGTCTTCTTGTGCTTGTGCCGTGTTACAATTTTAAGTGTATTGTGTTTGGAAACAAAATGTCAAACTAAGTGACATTTCTTTTAAACAGATCATTTCAAGTATTATAGTTTTCTTTTTAGCTTGTTTTCTTATGAGTAGTTTCTTTGCAGATTTCTGCAGGTTTGGTGGTGAGGATTGCATTTTAAAATGTAATAGTTCTTTGAAAACAGGAAAACTTCATCATGGAAACCATAAGGTAGAGGTGTGAATTTATAGGGCGTTAGAATGGAAGGAGGAGGAATTTCAGGCATTGTCCTTGCCCCAATTTTTACTTATTCCTTAACTCCATTTAGTACACTTCTGTGGCCCAGCAATTAACACAAGTGAACTGACAGCATTGTAAGAAAAACAGCCCCAGACTATGACGTTTCCACCCCTGTGCCTTACCGTAGCCTTAGTGCAGTCTGATTGAAATTCTTCTTCAGGTTTTCTCCACACAAAGACTCTGCCATCAGTTTGATGTTGTACTAAAAGTATTTCTCTCTGTGTTCAAACGTGAGGGCAGTCACCCTGCAGTGTAACGCTGCTGACCCAGTATCCTAAGCTAAATCCAAGACTTACTGAACATAAGAACCTCTGGAGGTGCATTGGCCATACACAGACTTGGCTGTGTAGATTCATGCTGGCTGTAATGTGCTGAGCAGTGGTCATGTTTAATGGCCTTTTCTTTTGCCTGAGAAGCCATGAGGGACAGGGGCACTCTGTAATGTGATAAAGGAGGCTTTTTGAGGCTTTCAAGGATAATCCTTCATCCCTGTGAGTCTTCAAACTCACATTGCAGAGTATCCCTTTCCCTGCTGCTCCTTCAACCAAAAAAAGGCCAATGAACATGACCCCTACTAAGCATATTAGAGTCAGTGTGTCTCTATGTCACCAAGTTTGTGTGTGGCTTATGCCTCTGGTCACTTCTGGGTTCAACAAGCATTTAGCACTGCACACTGCGCTAGCAGAGCTGCACTGTAAATTCAGTTTAATATAACCTGGGGAAAATACAAACACTCAGCCCAACATTTTTTTACTTAAAAATAAAAATAAACATGGAATAAAGTCAGCCATTCAGTGCATTTCATGATAAACAGATTTATAATGAGGCCTTTATTGAATTTTTAGGCATGAAAAATCTTAAGTATTAGATTACATTTAGAATATCCCCAAACATATTTTCACTGCCATAAGTAAACCTCATATTTCCAAAATGGTGCCTTTATAGAAGAGGTTAAAATGGTTCTTAAGTATAATATTCATTAGTGTAACAGGCACAAACAATTTTGGACCATTTCACCTATTGGTCCTTCCATTGTGAAATGTTCACACAATGTAAGGGGTTTACAAAAAAGAAGAGAAAATGTGAAATGTGTTTTTGACAGTGACTATACATTAGCCATATGTTTGTGTTATAGTTGAATGTTACACTTTCTCCAGCACCTGCTGATCCTGTTATTCCATGGTAAGACTAGCTTAGAATTCCTTATGATGAACAAAGCAAAATCAAGCAATGGAGAACATGTACTCAGGTTAATTGTGCAAGTCAGTCACTAGTTAAGAATATGTATATATTACAGTACAGTACTGTGCAAGAGTCAGAGAATATGTTTCATTTATTCAATTTACAGTCAAAGTGGCCTTCGAAAGTTGTGCACACAAGATATTTCTGAGGCGATTAGATATCTAGAACATCACTGAATGTGTTTGGGATTACTTGGACCATGAGAAGTGGAAATGCATTCAAAGCCTGAAATTCACAGGTGCAGAAAAATATCCCTGCAGATTTCTTTGAAAAACTGAAATCAAGTCTCCTGAAAATAATGGAAGCTTTAATAAAGGCAAAGGGTGGACACAATAAATACTGGAAAAAAAAAATTAGTTGTTGAGGCTTCTCTGTGATTTTCTGTTAAATACTTTTCCTGACACAAAAAATGAATAACGTGTACTTAATGGTGGTTTGACTGGAAATGAAATAAATGATGAGTGATCTCTGACTTTTTCACATACCACGCACAAACCGCATTTGCTCAATCACTTTAAAGCGATGGTAATTTTGCCCTTAGCACTGTTCAAAATGCCTACCTAAATCATTATAGACTTGCCTTAAACCATGTTGGGTAATCTCAGAATGACTTGCTCATGGATGTAATGTTATCTATAAAAATGGACAAAAGTACATACCTGAGCTAAAAACAGTAGTACCAAGTCTATATAACTGTCAATATGTCACCTTTTGAGCACATTTTCTATGTCGAACACATAGTGACAGAGGAATCCCAGTCAAAGCTATCGTTATCCTGGTCTCCATGTGTTGTTGGTCCCTCTGGGAGAGGACACTTCACACCATGTCCCCACTGTCACAGAGGCACATCACTTCTGTCCATCACCACGGGGACAGGACCTGTCCAACAGGAGAGCAGCTGGTATGATGGTTCAGAAGCAGAGCGCAGAGTGGTCCTGACAAGAGCAGCGCTGCAGAGGCAGAGGGAGGAGGACACTGGAGTGGGCTTTAGACAAGCCAGACAGGCCACTCATGGAGTCATTCCCCACAGGACCCATGTTCTGATAGTCACCATGACAACAAAGCAGAGACTGAAGCACTAACAAAGACATGGTGCACCATGCACCAGCTGATCAGTTATCTTAGAGAGAGTGTGTGTGGGGGGGTGATTGTGTGTGTGTGGTCATGCTCATGAAACTCAGAGTTTTGGGTCTGGGTTCTTGCACTCTGTGCCTCAGCCAGCTGAGGATGTTTACTTTCCACTCTGCACTCAGTGACCTTACAAAGCACAAAGAACACAGCAAACATCAGAAGATTTGTAATGATAGAGCAAGTGTCCTGTGATGGGAATAGAATGGTATTCTCATGGTCTTGGAGATGAACACCAATGTATTTACAAGAACACAAGCTTTACTGAATAGTTACCATGTTAAAAACAAAATATTGGAAATATTTATCAAAGCAGCTCATACTACTCCATAATCTGATGACACACTGTATTTTATATTATCAAATTTAAATAGACACAAGAAAGAAATGAGTATGTAAAAAAGATTATTCATAATTTATGAATGTGTGATGAATATGACGGGTGACAAAGGGAAAAACAATAGAAAGTGTCTTAGTAAGGAGAGCAGCTTCAACGTGCCTTTGCATAAATTCTCCAAGTCTCTGAAAATATACTGGAGGGTTGGAACATCAATCTTCCAAAAGATATTTCCTTAATTTGTGCTTTCATGATGGCAGTGGAGACCGTTGTCTAACATATTGGTCCAAAATCTCCCACAGGTGGTCAGCTGGGTTGAGATCTGGTGACTGTGAAGACTGTAGCATATGATTTTCATTATTTTCAAACTAATTAAACCATTCAGTGACCCCTCGTACCCTGTGGATGGGGGTATTGTCATGGATGGGGCATTGCAAGAGACCCTCTCATCAGGCTAGAAATGTTTCTTCATAGGATAAATAGTCGGAATAACTTTTTATTTATTTGCAGAGATCCTTCCCTCTAAAGGAACAAGTAGACCCAAACTATTCCAGCAAAATGCCCCCCACAGCAAAATGAACCCTTATTACAAATGAATTTCTTCATCAGTTGCTTCCAAAGTGATATTTAAGCATTTTAGATAATTGTTCCTTGCATACAGAGATTTCTCTGCACTGTCTAAATCATTTAACAATATTATTTATCAGAAATGTTAATCTTGAATTGTTACACTATTTGTCTGTGCAGCCTTTCAGAGTGGTGAGCTCCTCCCCATGTTTAGTTCTGAAAAACTCCTGAAACTACTTCTGAAAAAGTCTCTCTGGATGTTTTTTACACCCAGTTACTGACCTGTTGCCAATGAACCTAATTAGTTGTGAGATGTTCTACCAGATGTTTTTTTTGCTTTGAACAACCTTACCAGTCTTTTGTTGCCCATATCCCAACTTTTTTGAAATGTGTTGCTGTTGATTGATTTCTCAGTTTCAACATTTAAAATGTGGTCTGATTTGCATATCATTGCATTCAGTTTTTATCTACATTTTGCACCTCCTCCCAATTTTTTTGGAAATGGGGTAGTAAGTTAATTTACTTTACTTGCCTCTCTGGCTTGACATAGGGAAGCCACCACCCATTTCATGCAACCTGTGCCTGGAGTAAAAAATACCACTTAAATGAAAAAAAAAGACGAAAACAAACCACAATTAACGACATCAGCTACTGAGGGACCACTTAAAACAGCCAGATTTCGTAATCACATTGCCTTGGAGATGTTTTTCATAACATGATGCATAGAAATGCATTAACTCTTTAGACCCATAAATATAGCTGCTAATAATACCTGGCAATATGCACCACGTTATACATTGGTCATTTTCGTTTTAGACTCATCTATTGTCCTACAATGTCATCACCAAAAAAAAAGAGAGGACAAGATAACAACCACTTGCTGTTCTTTTCTCCTTGTGTAAACATTGAAATAAAGTCACTTCTTGCAGAAGATGATAAATCAATCGTGACATTTCTGGATGAGGTGCAATGCATTTAATTAGCACAAGACACACTGGCGAAAGTTGAATTACCCAATACCTCTCTGGGTGACGCTGCCCTACACGGACCAGCGAAATCAGGTTGTCTGTTAAGATACGCTGTGTGCAGTTAGCTGTGTGCACTGTCCATTTATTTGGCACTTTTGCCAATTTCTCACAACAGACTGCGCTAGTGCTTGACAACTGATAGTTGCTAATTATTCCGCTGTCTGTGGGAGCTGCTGGATCAGGTAAAAGACTTGTTTTAAAACGCATCACCAAAACCCCCTTCCACTGACAACCTGAAGACTTCTGACACCAACACTGATCTTCTACTGCTTATCAGTCTCACTCTTACTCTGACTTAGCTGTGGTCATGTACAATTTAATTAACACTTTAACAGGCCATGGGCCTGCCAGTGGGCACAAAGTTTTATTACACACTTCCATGACCTAAGAGTAGCTTAACCAGTTTGCACTATAATCACTGAATAATAAGCCTTTGTATGTAATAAGCCTGGGATATTAAGGGGTTAATATTAATAAATACTTTCTCAATACCTCATTTAAACACACACTTGCATTTTTTTCTTAACTAATGATTCCTGTTTTGGTTGGTTTATGGTTTTGGACAGGTTAACTTCTTAAATGGCCAGTACCTACTGGTCATTCCGATAATTTAAGACTATTGGTATTGTTTCCGTTTAGTTACTCAATAAGAAGCCTAGCATGCATAAAGCCTGGGAAATTGAGGGGTTGAACAAGCCGTGGACAATGATGTGATTGATATTATTTGTGCAATTTAGTTCAAAACAACTTCACGGACACAGTGTATGAGAAATTGGAAAATATAGTCCTCAGAATATCTGAAAAGAGGAGCAATATTTGCCAAAGAAGCTTGATCATTACATGACCCTACAGGCCACTGAGTAGTGGAGTGTATTGACTGAGTCTCTCCCTAGAGTGCTGTTGCCATTCTCCTCTCTCTTTGGCCGATCATCTGTGGTGTGTAACAGTGGTAGAATGAGATAATTGGAGGTCTGCTGTTTCCTTTAAAGGAGAATTTATTGATTGTGATTGTGGTCAGTCCCCTATTTGTACTGGTATTTGTCCTGTCCGATATTAAAAGCCCCATACTGTTCTATTTAAAGGCTGATAAAAATACATGGCATGTAGCAGTAATACGTTCTCAGACTGAACAAAGAACACCAATCCCTCTTGTTGTCTCTAGTGTGTATATAACATTGCTACTTTACATCACAGGAGCACATCCTGGACAGTATTTCCACTCTGCACTCAGTGACCCTACAAAGCGCTAAAAAGACAAAAACCATCAAAATATTTGTGATGAGTGATCATTGTTCACTACAGTGAATTGGCATAGATGGTTCCCTACCTGATAACAGTACAAGTCTCCTGTGAAAGTATCCATATAGCCTTAGAGATGTTTTTCATAGCATGATGCACAGAAATGCATTAAACTTTTAGGCACCTCTTAAAATGTGTATTTCCACTTGGTTTTGAGACAGTATGGAGGATTGCTTTTGTAAAAAAAAAAAAAAGAAATACAGTTAACATGCATGTATAATGGTTTAAATTGAAGATAAATTCTGTAGATTTCTGAAAAAAACATAAAATGTATTTGTCAAGAACATGAGCTTCACTATACAGTTTATTAAAATGCTATTGTATACAAAGTATTAAAAAGCAAAGCTAACTGTATTATAATGTACAATACTATAATGTACTATACTTCCTGTAAAAATATATAACATACAGCATTAATTTGTGTGGTGGCCTCTTGAAATGCTTCACATGGTAAACTGTTAACTTTTCGGGCTTTTTAAATTTTCTTTGAAAATTACTTTTTGACTTTTTAATTCAATCAGAGATCAATGATATTTTTGAAGTGTACTGTCTTTATTATAATAAAGACATTATAATAAAGTATAATATTCTGCTATTATCTCAACTACTACAGTTGGTTAGTCTGCTGCAGACAACCTCCTTTCTTTGCAGACTGATTCACTTAATTCACTCTTTCACTTTTTTTTTGTTGTGTTCCAGAAACAGCACAAAGAACACCAGTCCCTCCTGTTGCCTCTGTATATATAACACTGCTACCTCACCTCACAAGAACACACCCTGGAAAACATGCATTAAGATACTTGTAATGCATATGTAATTGTGTGGTTCTCCCTGGTGTCTGTAATAGACAAGACATCCACAATATAAATATACTTTAAAATCTTTAGCTTTCAGAACAGTTGGGTTCTAAGATTTGTAAAGAAGCATAAAAATTAATTGCTGACATGTTGTTATAATAAGTACATGATAAGTTATATATTTTTGGTAATAAAGCTTTCTAAAAGGTACTTGGATTGGAGGTGTGGGTCTAGGAATTCCCTTTAATTGGTACAGTCTCATTTACATCTCATTTACAAAACAAGTAATTTAAAGGATCTTTAAAGATCCATTTAAAGGTTCTTTAAGCAAAATGCTTCCTCTACATAGTAAAAACAGGGCGGAAGTTGATTTGAAGTGTTTTTGAGATTTTAATTAATGGAAAATATTGCTTTTGTTCTTGTAAACTTAAAATCATTTCATTCAAAGTATTTGAGTTAATTAAAAGCAGTTAAATCTGTTGTTGCCAGATGAAGGATTTTTTATGGTGTATTGTCAATTCATTCAATAAGGAATAAATTCATTCCTGTACAGTAGGGTAAAGTAGATTGACTGAAGCTATTATTAATTGGTGTGTGTATGTGCTGTAGGGGTCATGCTCTGGTAAATGAAAGCATGACCACTACACAACATGCACACAAACATTGGCACGGACCCTGTCATGTCCCTAACTGCTTCCTTGTCTCCCAGTCCGCCTCATTCTCTCAGGTCTCAGGGGAGCAGGCCGGAGCAGGGAAATCGATCGCTCCACAGCCAATTTGTTAGCTGTGCATGCCTGACTGAGCCGCTCCGTGCTAATACATCACAGCCATTTAGAACGGGACAGAGAAAACCGCACACACTCACACTACCCTGACTGGAGCTCACACACCTACAGTCCTCCTTGACATAACACATATAATCATATAATCACTTACCACGTGTGGATACTCTTCAGCGGAGCATTCACTCATGGATTAGTCTGGGTAACTGGTGCTAGTGGAATGTTCTAGCTAAAACACAATGTGTACATGTTTCTGTAATCTAAGTGCACTTAAGTATGTGATTGTGTATGTTACTGCACTACACACTGTCAGAAAAAAGGTACTGTGGAATTTTTGTGCATCAGGGTACAAACAATGTAAATGTACCCTTAAAGGCCAACAATGGTTTTAAGGTCCAACTGTGGTTTTAAGGTCCAAAACTTAAAGGAGATTCTCCCAGGGCAAAGGTACATATTTCATAACCTACATACCCTAATGTTGCAAAACAGAGCAGCAAAATAAAAAGCCTGGAGACAAGACAGGGTGTGTGGAGTCAATATAACTTTCAATGGAAATGGCACAATTATGATCTTTAACTAAAGGTACTGACAAGAGATCAGTGACAATATCACCTCAGTGACAATGACAATGTACTCCCTTTTTTCTGAGAGTGCACAGAACATGAACAAAATAGTAAATAATAAAAATCTAATTTTGGAAATGATTCAGCCATTGCATTTTCATGCAATTTCCCATTGGTACTTCAAAATTCATGATGTATGCCTCTCTGTTGTTCCTTGAAATTTAGCTAGCTACCTACCGAGACATTAGCATACTACTAGCGATATTTTTTTGCTCGTTATAAAGAAAAGGATCATAATACATTGAAACGACATTAAACTAAGAGAATACAGTGGTTATCATAATATTTTAACAGAGAAAATAGTCACATTTGCATAGCCATCTTGCCGTTTTTTCTTATTTTCTCAGAACACTCCATTTGGAGTGAGCCTCTGAAAAACCTCCATTAGGGCCATGCAGCCCTAACACTTCACGCTACCTCTTTATCTCAACAAAAATCTGGACACCCTACCTCTAGACGTGAACATGCAAAACGGAGGGGTAAGGGCTAAGTGGTAGGGGCGAGGGGTTAAATGGGATTGGGCCTTTGTGTGCGCATAGTTGTTAGAAAAGCTAACAATAGTTAGATTAATGATTCAAATGCACCAAAAAACTAATTGCTGGGCTACAGTCCAGGTGCTTCATCTGCACTGTGAAAGTGGAACAGGGCAGAAGTTGATTTAAACTGTTTTTGAAGACTGAATTTATGTAATTTAGCTTTTATTCATCTAAAATTAAATTTTGCATTGCATTGTTTTATTCAAAGCTTTTATCTGAGTTGAATAAAACCAGTTAGGTTACTGGTTACCACATGAAGGATTTTTTAGAGTGAACAAAAAGTATAACTTTATGAAATGCTTTAATGAAGTGGCAGATTGGCATTGTAGTATGCTGTTCACATGATCACCTTAATTATCTGGTAATTGCCGAAATCATACAGTGATTACATTGTGTTCATTTGAACACATTTAAGATGTAGTGAATATTAATACTGGAAGAGAGGATTATCCAGTAATGATGGAAATTATATTTATACTGTAGACTCAGTAAAAACACCGAAGTACAACTGAAGAACAAACACATTGTCTTTATCACTCTGTGATTTCCTTCTGCCTGAACCACACAAGACTTCCTCCTTTTTCCCAAATTGTAAGATGCATGCAGATGGGGAAGAGTGATCCGATTCAAAGGTAGAGCCTGGGGAGATGTACTAATTAGTTAGACTAGAAAAAGTGCTATTTTTTTCTCTCTTCCAAACTGAAGATTTAAATCCATTATCTCTCATTTGGGGAAAATGATTTTACACAGCTTTAACCTCACTGGCTAAACCGTAAGTAGAACCAAACTGTGAAATGGAAATTTGCACATTTTGTGTGTTAAAGGCAAAACAGAACAACTGTATGTAAATATAGTCACTGTCGTGTCAAAATCTCATAAAATCTCAGCATTTTTTTCAGTTTTTAATATAGTATACACATTAAAGTTAAGAACGTTCTGCCATAAATTAGGAGGTTTTGTTGCGACAGTGATGATATAGTCCTCTTTGTTGTTTGAGTCTGCTGTGTGTAGGTGTTATTTGTAGACCGAGAGAGAGATACAGCTGTGTGTGTATGTGCAGAGTGTATAGTGTGTGTGTGTGTGTGTGTGTGTGTATGTGCAGTGTGCTCTCACACAAGCACTCTCTAATAACAGGGTGTAGACGGCTTCCAGCATTGTGTCAGTCACTGGGGCCCCTGCAGTGACCTGTGCACTGCTTGCTTTCACACAACGGCGCTGAGAAGAGGAAGTTAACAAGTGGCAGGCAGCGCGAGTGACGGAGGTAAAGACGAGTCCGTGTCGGAACAAATTGGCGTTCCTGCAGCACTCTTCCAGGTGGCTATTAATAGAGCATTGTGAAGCCCGGGCTTGAGAGAGGAGCCGCACACAGAGATTAGGGTCTGTCAGCCTGAGTGCCACCGGGCACGGCTGCACTGTGAAATCTGGAGCTGGCACACATGGCCGACAAAGAGATGGAGGAGAGTGGTGGGGAGGGCTGCTTAAACACAGAGTTCCGGAGGTTAATTGTTTGTTTGTGTGAACAATTCACTCTGCAGAGCACTTTGTGTATCTGGGTGGTTGCTCACAGCTGTGAGAGCTGCAGCAATGATGAGGCGAGGAGGGAAATTAACACTCACTCACACACACACACACACGCGCGCGCACACACACACACACACACACAAGAACACACACTCATGCACAGGTTTGTTTTGGTACATATATATGTGTGTGCATGTGTGTGTGTGTGTGTGTATACAGTCGTATGCAAAAATACTCCTGTCAATTTGTTTTGTGAGTTTTCTATTTTTTTAGGTAAAAACAAGTGAACACCTCCTCTACAGAGAATAAACTTAAATGTGTTATTTTTCTGCACATTTTAGAGCACGTTTTGTTGAATTATATTGTTTCATATTCACATTGGAAAAAAAATAAAAACATAAAATATAAAATATGGCATAACTTTTTTACAGGCTACACTTTATGTTTAATAAGAAAAGAATATGTACTTTTTTCACTTACACATCAAAAAAAGGTAATTTGACCAGGGGCGCACAAACTTTTGCAGGACTGCATATCGTCGCTGTCCAAAGAAAAACATATATATCTCCAAAATAGTAACTTTACAGGAGAGAGCAAAAACCTTCTTAACTTTTAATGTAAGTTAATGTAAAGAGGTTTTATTCCAAATGGTTTTGAAGAATTTCTAATCGTCCAATCATCATGGAATTTCCAAAATAAAGGACAGCAGCCATGTTGAAATGATGTAGAAACATAAAAATCAGCAAAAATGGAGATAAATGTTTTCTCTTTGGACAGTGACGATTTGTAGCTTTACTGTAAAAAGCATTTGATGTTTTCCCTTTAAAAAAGTAAGTAACCTGGCTGCCTTAAATTTTAGATTGTGCTGAAATTCAAACAAGTTAAAAAAAGGCAGATTATTATGTTAAACTGCCATAAGAGATTTAAAAGAACTCAGTATTTAAAGGCAGCCAGATTATTAATATGTACACTTAAAAAGAGTCAATTTTAAGCAAATCACACAAAATCGATTTGACTAAACTGTAATTAACCATAATCATTGTTATTATTTCTCCTATACTGAATTTAACTGGATTATGTTCCATCTAATAAAAGTAGAAGCAACACCATTTAATAGGTTTATGTTAGATCTATGTTATGTTAGAACTGTACTACCCAGCCATCGTAGGAACAGGAACTTTTAAATCCGTAAAATTTTTCCCTTACCCGCCTGATAAAAATAGAACCCTGATGGAATGCAGCAGAACCTTTAAATGTGATTTTCTCAGTTTTTGTTTTTCAGAGGCATCACATTTTAAAATGTCATAACTTGCTTTGTGATTGTGATATTTTAAAATTCAAAATCTGTTTTTGAGGGTTTTTTTTTAGCAAAGAGTAGATGGAAGATATCAACACAAGAGAATGTAGGCCAGGGCAAAGATGATGCAAAGAGGATAGGAAAAACATGTAAAACAAGCAGAACAACATATAGACAACACCAATATGTGAAATATGTTGTTTTATGCAACAAGATTGCATCAAACAATCACTAACCAAATAAATCTGACAAGTCACTATATGTCATTAAAGGGCCATATTCTACATTTTTCTTGCTCTTTATATTTCCCCGTGGGGGCCTCTTTGGAGGCTTATAATGTTTGTGTGGTTTTATGAACTAAGAACAATCATAATTTTTTCAAAATGTCTTAATTATTCAGGCAGTTTTGCTCACAGGCTGATATATGCACAATGCTGTGAAAAACTATTTGCCCCCTCCCCAATTTCCTCTATTTTTTCATTTGCATTTGTCACACTTGAATGTTCAGATCATCAAACTACTTTTAATAAACAAAAATAAACAAGTACACACAAAATGCTAGTTTTTAATTATGATTTAATTTAATGAAGGAAAAATGCAGCTCAGCCCTACCTGGCCCTATGTGAAAAAAGTAATTCGCCCCTTTGCTATTAAAACAACCAGTTAAGCAAATTCAATTGACTATTAGGTTCAATTTCACTGGCCACGCCCAGGCATTATTACTACCAGACCTACTGAATCTAAACATCACTTAAATATAACCTGTCTGGCAATGTGAAGCAGGTTAGAAGTTCTCAAAAAGCAACACATGATGCCATGTTCTGAAGAGATAAAATAAAGTAATTGAAATCTGCCAGTCTGGAAAGGGTTACAAAACCACTGCTAAGGCTCTAGGACTCCAGCAAACTACAGTGAGAGCCATTATCCACAAATTGAGAAAACTTGGAGCGGTGGTGAACCTTCCCATGAGTGGCTGGCCTACCAAAATTTCACCAAGAGCACATCAGTGACTCAACCAGGAAGTCATAAGAACCTAGATGACCATCTAAAGAACTGCAGGCCTCACTTGCCTCAGTTAAGGTCAGTGTAAATGATTACACAATAAGAAAGATACTGGGCAAAAATGGCATCCATGTGAGAGTTGCAAGGCACAAACCACTGCTGATCAAAAAGAACACAAAGACTTGTCTCACATTAGTCAAAAAACATCTAGATGACCTCCAAGACACTTCGGATAATATTCTGTGGGCTGATCAGTCAAAGGTGGAACTTTTTGGAAGAAATGGGTCCCGTTACATTTAGCACAAAACTAACACTGCATTCCACCATAAGAATGTCATGCCAACAGTCAAACACAGTGGTGGTAGTGTGATGGTCTACAGCTGTTCTGCTTCTGCAGGACCTGGATGACTTGTCATAATTGATGGAATCATGAATTCTGCTCTCTATCAGAAAATCTTGAAGGAGAATGTCTGCCTGTCCATTCATGACCTAAAGCTCAAGCGCAGTTGGATTATGCAGCAGGACAATGACCCGAAGCACACAAGCAAGTCCATCCCTGAATGGCTCAAAAGAAACAAAATTAAGGTTTTGGAGTGACCAATCCCAGATACCGTGGCAAGACCATAAACAGGCAGTTTATGCTTGAAAACCCTCCAGTGTAGCCAAACTAAAACAATTCTGCAAAGAAGAGTGGGCCATAATTCCTCCACAGCGATGTAAAACATTCACTGCAAGTAATTGCAGACATTTGATTGCAATTGTTACTGCCAAGGGTGGCACAAACAGTTATTAGGTTCATGGAGCATTTACTTTTTCACATGGGTGATATGGGTTTTCAACAAATCTTCATCTCCAATAAATAGAACGGTCTTTTAAAAGCTGTGTTCTGTATTTACTCGTGTTGTTTTTATCTTATATTAAAATTAGTTGGAGGACCTGAAACACTTGAAAAAGACAAATTAGCAAAAATAGAAGAAATCAGGTGGGAGCAAAAAAAAATACTTTTTCACATCACTGTAAATCACCTCTGTTATGATTGGCTGCCCTATATTTTGCCTTATTCAAAAAGCCGTCTGGGCTGAAACACGCCTTATAACTTCAGTGTGAATGGATGGATCTAAACTGCTGTAGTGTTTACTGCTACAGTGTAACTGTACATATATATACAGAATTACTCATAAGCAAATATTATTGTTTTTCAAGTCTCACCCTAAACAAACCCTATTGTTAACCTCAATAAAAAAATATGTTTTTCCCCTTGTTAGTCTTAACAAATTATGTTTCTGTATTTGTAGGCCATTCCTGTTTTCTCCACCTTTCTTTTCATTTTCAGGACACTTTGTCCTGAAATTGTACAAAAACAAACACACATGCACACACAGGTCTGTAATTGTAATTGTCAGAGCTGATAGGCTTGTGTGAAATATGGACTTCATGCCCTCTGGGTGAAAAGTGAAATGTGAAGCAGTGCAGACGTCACTAATCCTGGCCTAAAGTAGTGAGAGAGCAGCAGTTTAATAAGCTGGAGTATCAGACTGAGGATCTCCTGAGGCATGTTGTGCTCACCCTTTCTTTACTACTCTCTATATACCACACTCCACACCTTTCTCCACCTCTCCTCCCCTCACTCCTCCTCTTTCTCTCCACCTCTCCGCCTCTCCGTCTTTATTAATGGCTCCTCGCGCTGTCACTCCCATTTGTCACCGCTGCTGCTGTTTCCCCAAACCGCACGCCTGTTTGATGAATAAAGATGGCTCACATAACTTTCAGTCGCCATGGAGACGGTGCGCTCGCAGGGATTTAAGAGGAAGGGGCCGGTGCCAGGATCTGTGAGGAATGTTCCGGCATGCTCCAGAGCCTTTCGGAGAGGGCCGCAGGAGCACAGAGCAGTGATCTTTCTGTTTCACCACAAAACACAGCCATGCTCAGAGCCTCCCTGCTGCCTGACACTGCCTCCCAGGCAAACATCCACTATCCCTGTCTGTCCCACTCAGAAATACAGCAGAGCCCCAGGGGAGCGCACTCCCACTTAAATTGCTCTTTATGAATTGCTCACCTGGCGTGCTTTATCATTAGTGGGCCATAGCCTTCCTAACATTATGAGCAATTGGATCTTGAATGGGTCTTCATATATACTAACACACAAGCAGGCATGCAAACATACACACACCTATGCTTGTTTTATACAATAAAAGGACACCAGATCACACATATGTCTTAATATTTATTATTAGGGGTGGGGAAAAATCGATTCTTAGATGTATCGCGATGCAGATGTGGATGATTCTGAATCGATTCACAAATGTCAAAAATTGATTTTTTAAATTTCAATTTATAACGTAATGTTGATGGAACGCAAAAGGCGGAACTTGAAAGTGCGAAAGTGCAGCGCCCGGACAGTCTGTGGTGGCACATAACAAAAACACAACCCGGATGAGCAAGAAATCCGACCAGCACCCTCTGCATTAAAAGCCAGGTTAGGTCAGGAGTCACAACCCAAATGTTAAGAAGAGCCATTTTGTCCTTTCAACAAAAATCAAACCACCTTGGGAGCCGCAACATTTAATGTCCAGTATGTCTCAGTATGTGATAATGTCCTAGTATAGGCTAAACAATATAAACGAAAACGCAGATTTACTTCGCTCTGCTTTAAGCTTTAGCAATAGCTGCTTTCCTCCCATCTCCACCAGTAAACTTTTCCTCAAAAGTAGATCAGTTTCTTATAAAATGTCTCTCAACGTTTGACTGTTTTATGAGGCTGAAGTCGCTTTTCATTTGCCAGCTTCTCATTCGAATTTTCCCGTTCCACCTTAAGTTCTGCCTGAGGCACCAGAATGTAAATGCGGCACCATGTAAGGTGGAACGGGAAAACTCGAAAGAGAAGCTGACTTCATCTTCGCAACTTTTTAGTGTTTGACAGTCTCTCATTGCAGGTTTAACGTTCCAGGAAACCAACTGAACTGCTTATAAATGCGAATAAGTCCATTCGCCTCCAAATGTTTGTCTTAAATCTCTCTTTGTCTTTTCGTTAGCTACTAGCCAGGCAAGACCGTGTTGCTATGTGACCTGCAGTCTGCATGCCAGTTCACAGTCGTTGAGAGCCAGGGCTTTTGCGCTATGTTGTGCACTTTGAAGCCAAGATACAGCGTCCCGTCTTGATGATATTTTACTGACACAACGATCCGCACTCTCTACAACAAGACCAAAACAAGTTACAAAAGCAAAAAATATAAAAGAAAACGGGTAGGACGGCTGTAACCTGCTGCGTGGACGTCTATTGCCACAGGATCTAATTTCACCGTAACTGCGCATTTTATCACAGATGAGTGGCAGCCAGTGTTTCATGTGCTCCAAACAAGAGCAGTGAATTAGTGCCTTCTAGTTCACCTGCCACATCACATCACCATTTGTTTTATTAACAAAAGATATTGGAAGTAAATTCATTATGGATCATTACAAATACTTTGCTTTAAAAGTACCAAGTCCTCACAAAAAAGAAATAATGTGTAGAAAAAAAGATGCATCAAGATGCATCGATAATCATTTTATAATTGCATCGCAGCCCTTTGAATCGTAATCTAATCGAATTGTGCGGTGCCTAGAGATTCCGACCCCTATTCTTCATTTATGGATCATTCTATTAAACTGGTCCAAATCAGAGTTGAAAACACATTTGGAACTTGTAACTGACTTGGACTTTAGACTAAAATCCTTTAGCTTTGAATGACCCTATACGTTAATTATGTTTATTTCGTTAAAATCAAACATTCCATTTTGTCATTAACAAAGCAATCACTTCACTACCAAAACTTCACTACCAAAGGTTTTGGTGGTGACTGTTTCGGTAGTTATAATTTTAGCTCATTTTGAGCAGAACTCAAAAACGCTAGCCAGTACAAGACTAGCAAACACAGCTTTGGACAGTTGTGAACACAAAATATCATAATGTCATTAAAACACAAAAAATACACTTGGTTGCAGAAAATATGTGTTTCAGTAGTGACGACTCACAAGATTAAATGCTGATTTTCAGACGTTGGGACACATTTAATTCAAAACAACGAGATCTAACTGCTCACCATGTGGCCATGAGGGGCTGGGACATAGATATACATACCTCGTTGTTTGTTGGGCTCTATCTGAGGCGATACATCTGCGTTCCCGCCATGTTGGAGCAGTCAAGATCTGCTTGTGAACCAATTCACTTGTATTGAGAGATGATGAGTTCTCAGGATTAAATCGGCCACAACTTCCTTATTACCTTAATATAAACCGGAGAAAAAACAATCACATCAACTGTGATGTGGGTTCTGTGTGCCTCACCAACCACACAGCCATATCTACACATAAACATCTCACAAACAATACCCATCACACAAATATGAGCGTGGGTCGCTTCGTTGCCTCCCTTATATAATCCTATTCCACTTCCTGGGTGCAATATTCTTGAAATAGTGTAATTCTGGACAATATCTTTCTTAAGCTGCTGCTTTGTAACTGTACTAAATGCAGTCCAGCAGCGATGTTGACCGCCCTAAAATGGCGGCGCCATTTACTTTCTTTATTGAATACCTTGGGATTAAATAGATCATAACATAATCCATGTAAATATCTGTAGTCTGAATACTTAATGGTTTTTAACTTAACTGTATTTTCTCTGGTTTGCAGATATTCTTACAAAGAAGATTTTAGTTTGACAAACACACAGACAGGCACATGCACATGCACAGATGTATGCTGTTTTTCTGTTTAATGTGAATGAAATGCTGCTAGAAGTGAGTGAAGGACAGTGATACTCCTCAAGGTTAATGAGATCTTTCAGGCAGGAGGTGTGGAGATGGAACAACAGCATGGGGCTGTGGGGTAGAAGGGGATTGGCTACTTCAATGGGATTAAAACAGGGCTTTTTTCAGCTTCAACTGAGTTAGCAATGGGAGGCACAAGTAGATGGGTCATTTTCTATAGTCATAATGTACATGTAACATAAATATACATGTTTATTCATAATTATCTGTCACAGTAGCTTCAGCTGTTATTTTTATAGTGGCTTTTAAAACACTTGCAAACAATTAATCAAAATATGTTACCTGTTAGAAGAGGCACAAGGGCACTAATCAAATGGGCAAGCTTATCCATACTGCAAACTGTCACTCAGATATTTAGCTTTCATTATTTACAACATTCACAAGCTTTTTAAAATGCAAGGAAAATTTTATGCTGATCAGTTTTGCTGATAATGTAAATAGAAGCATATGGCAAGTTTATGCAAGTGGTTATTTAAAGGTGCAGTATACGATTCTGGAGAACAATTGTTGATATTTGAACTCAACAGCAAAACAAATACACCCCCCCCTTCAGTTCTCCTTCAGAAGCTCCGCCCCCCAAAATCCATGGATGCACATTGCCAAGGCAAACGACACTGGGCTAGCAAACTTGTTTTTTTAGATCTTTGTGGCGATAAAATCCTTCACAAAAATGTTGTACAGACAAATACCGTGATAAAACGTTAGAGTGAACAACCATACAGCAAGTAATGCAATTAATGTTGGCTAGATTGTGGGTTAGTAAACTGTCACTGCAATTGTTGCTGTGAACTGACCTATTGTTTCTGTGAATCAGTAAAAAATAAGTTAAAGTTACCCACCTGTCAGACAAACACAGATCAGCCTCCTTATCACTTTCAACTCTCGTTGAAGCTGAAGTCAACTTTTTTTCACCACCTTCTTGTTCGAGTTCTTCTGTTCCACCTTAAATGGTGCAGCAGTTACATTCAGGTGCACATCTTATTCTTGTGGCAAGTGACAATTTCTGAATCATTGTGTGCCTCAAACAGCATGAACAATAAAGTCTTATGAAGTAGCACTGTGAGTTAGTGATGACCTAAACATTGTAAATACAAACACTAAGGGTGAGATGAGAATAACAGCAATGAATGCTTATTCTTAATGAATACACTTTGAATCAGTGATGTAACTGATGGCAGGTTGGATTGGGGGTGAAGGGGCATGTTAGTCACATGGAAATCTTTATTGGGCCCCTCTTATACACACTGACATAATTGTGCACAGGAATATATAATTTTCTAAAACTATTTACATTTACTGGGGCCCTTAAGTCCCTAGCAAACCCACCATGAATTTGAATCTTTAACATGACTTCATTACATTTCTAAACAAGTTAAAACAGCATTTAGGTTATAAACTGAATCAAAGAAAGACACTATGATGTAAATGTGCAAAAACTAAACAAAAAAGAAGTAAAATATATTTTACATCAACACGATTAGTGCCAAAAGTAAGTAAACTAAGATACAAAACTGGATGTTTCGATCACAGCTAATTCAAAACATCATTTTTTTTTTGGTGTAGTATCACCTGGTTCACTCTGTCTTTCTTCATGTAACACCACACCCAGCAGGCTGACTGGAATAAGGAAGCAGTTCAGGCCCACATCTTGTCACACCTTCAGATCAGACCTGCGGTGTGTGTCAAGACGTTGTCACCAGTCTCATCAGAAAGAGGATAAACTATACTGAGCCCTCACGCTCTCTCGCCCCATTTTGTTGGCTATGTTTAGCATGCTAGCATGCTAGGACGTGAGTAGGGATATAAACACAGCAGTTGGCAAAGGAGGAGCAGCACTAGTCAAGATGCCCTGTTAACAGCAGCATGGTAAGTGCTTGATACATTGTGTACAAAATTTGACATTAATTCACATTTTACTCCTTAAGAAATCACTTTCTACACTAGCATTTCCAGAGATTCTGGGTGAAATCTGCTACTGCATGTTGTAAAGGATGTTTTTTATCTATGTTTTAGTTCCAAGGCACAACACCCCATTCAAAATACATGCCAGTAATCTAAGTTTCAGCCATCTAAGACACGTTATGGGTTCTGCAGAAAGCAAAGAAAAGATGTACTGTACCAGGTACATGAACGGGGGTGGACCTCTGCCACTGCCTGAGCAAGGTATGTTTCTGTATTCTGTTTTCATCATAAACTGTACAAGTACAGTACAGTATTCATAGCACCCTGCATTTTTTTCAGTTGACAGAAGCATCAATGGAACAAGCACTTTTAAACGAGGCTCTGAAGTAGTGGAGGGAGATCAACCAGATGGAGGCCAAATGACAGTGACGGTACAAAGGAGGAGTGTTGAAGGGTACCCAGACTGTGACACCTTACAGATCAACTTTGTGTTTGAGGATGGAATACAGACGGTTAGTTAAAATGTTTTGTGGTCATTTTAATCTCGAGTCTTTCATCTGATTATCATATTTAGACACTCATAGCGCCCTGCATGCATGGAATAGTTTCACTCTGCTGCGTTTAGCTAGAAGCAGCTGCAGGGACATTCCTCCGTTCTCTCACTCAGCTCTGTGGAATCTGGCTCAGCCTGTTCTTCATGCACTGCCACAGGGCAACAGTACAGGCTGGCTGATGCTACAATAGCAACTGCACACATATAAAAATGGATATCCCCTATCACTTACACACAAGCATGTTCCACTTTAAGGGATGTTGATTGTATGCAGAGTTGGAAACATGCAATAAGTAAATCATTTTCCTCACTCAATCAAGCAAAATAAAATACCATGCAATGAAAACAAAATGCTTCTCTTATTCTTTACTGTGTTGCTAATTTAGAAAGGAGGCATGCTCACCTCCTGATAATGTTCCCTCCTTACCTCTGTAGGAAAAGCATCCTAATCCAGGGCAGAAGTATTATGGGTTGAGCACAGTGGCCTTTCTGCCTATGAACAATGAGGGGACGAAGGTTTTCAAGCTGTTGGAAGTAGCATTCCAGTGCAAGCTGCTGTTCAAAGTGGCAACCACTAACAGTGGAGAAGAATGCGTCACCTATACAGATATTCCCTTAAAAATCAGGGAGAGCGGAGGACCTGAGAGGTGAGAACTCTGTGAAATTGCTTTGAGTGATTCTGATCATCCAGTACACTTAACAAGCAAGTAGCAACATTATAAGGATGCTTTTTTGACTTTTGTAAATGCCTTGTTTATGTCATGCAAAGCTCTATTCAAGCTGGATTAGTTTCACCAAGATACTTGTAATTTAAGTGATTACTGTGATTTTAGTCCAGAACAAAATTGCAATGTCCTTCTGTAATTCGCTGAGCTCAGAACTCCATCAGTAATTGTAGTCCTGTTCTAATTGACCTCATGGTAATGCAATAACACAACTTGACATGCCCCATGTTGTTGTTGTCATTGGGTGTGGCGCCTGTGCCAATGTTGACAATTACACATGACATTTTATTCTACATGTTTAGTGGACTTACACAGATAATTAATATATATAGCTAATAAATACCATATGAATTAGCCAGTCAAATTCCTTTTATTATTGAACATAATGTGGTAAAACTAATCCAGCTCAAATAATACATAAGCTGAAATAGGCCTAAATAAGAGCTATGAACAGCTGACCTTCTTACACAACATTCTCCTTGTTAGCTATGGTTATCCAGACCCAAACTATCTGAAAACTGTCTTGAAGATCCTGAAATCTAAAGGTATCAAATGAGAGGAGCAGCTAAAGGATGGACTGACATACTCAGCATGATTCTAACTGGACTGTGTGTGGGATTTGGTCATTTGAGATTCAAGGATGTCAAGTTTCACAACAAGAAATTACATTTTTGTCTTGATGAATAAGCATGTGATAAACGTGGCCACATACAGTAAACATTAAAAGGTGCTAAGGTGTGTTTTGAAAGCTTTGTTTTAAAAGAAGGGATAAGAATGTGTTCTGCCATATCATTGGACTTACTGGGTGTGTATATATACATATATATATATATATTTTTTTTTTTTCTTATTGTGCAATATGTTACATGTTAGTTTTTAAATATATTCCTTTCTTTCTTTCCTACTTTTGTTTCTTGAGTCTAACTTCTGTCTCGCTCTAAAATAGGTCAATTATGTTGCTTCCCAAATAATCATTTAAAATATTTCCGTGGTTGCATGGCAAAGGACTTTATGCATTATAAGAGGCTTACTCATCATGCATCTGATCATCAGGTGCCACAGCAGTCCAAGGCTACTGGAACTAGGGGAGGAAAACTTCTACTTTCAGCTGGTCAGATGATAATAACTCTTTTTTGCAAACAGTAGCATGGCCAGGAGAGGCAGAAAGAAGGAACGCTTACCTACATACTTGTCTGCATGTCCTTTCTTGCCTAACTACTCTCTGCGGTCTCTCTCTGACCTCTAAAATGATCTTCAATGATGTGATAGTACTGCTAAAGCTCTCTTCATGCTTAATTATTTGGTTTCACTACATTATTTACATATAATTATGTTATATGTTATATATTATATATTAATGTGTTTGTATATCATTAATCAACTAAATACACATCTCTTGCATGGCATGAGATAGAAAAACCTACCCATGTAAATATATATATATATATATATATATATATATATATATATATATATATAATTATAAAATAATGCTCTTACTATGTTTATTTCAGATGTAATTCTCTGGAGTAATTATGAATCCAATTTCTTCAATGTATTGATTTTCAAAATTAAAGACTGACTGCAGTGTATAGTTTTTCATCTCTTCTACTAATTAGTCAAAATCCAAATGGATTTATGTTTTGACATAAGTAGTGTAGAGGGACAAAACCCGTTTTTTTGCCTCTCACGTTTCAGACTCTAAGGACGTTATATTTGATTCATCAAGTAGGATGGGGAGTGTAAATTAACAACACCCAGTAATGGGAAAAAGTGAACATTAAATGTTCTCAATTGACATTCATTTGTTAATATGGATTTACCACAGATCCATTCTTCCTCTAGCCAGAGGGAAAGCAACATCAGAAGCCTCCTTTGTGAAGTAAACACCACTGGTAGATATATATTTTTGTCTGTCTGCTACCCGTCCGGCAGATTGCAGAGTGTGAACTTTCCCAGGATGACGGAGGCCCTTCTGTTCTCTTCAAACTGAATTATGGGCTGGGCTTCATACAGACAATAAAGTCTAATCGGATTGGCGGGCCCCATTAAAGAGGCCTCTGTCATCTCCACGGGCGTTCTTAAACCACTTTCTCCTGGACGCTCCACCAGGAGTCATCTGTCCCAACTGTCAGCCTCCACCGCCGTCGTGACAGCTATCAAATCTAGCTTTGCTACATCACCTCTTCTTCCTCATCCTCTACTACCCTCCATGCCTTTAACTCCCTCTTCTACTGAAGACGCAGAGGAGAAAACCAGCCAGTCATCTGAATGTGTCACCATTGCCCACATATAAAAAGAATGTTCATCCATACTTTGTTGGAATCACACACAGGACTTGCTGGTGTAGTGTAACTCTCTAATTGATGCTGCTGCTGTCTCTCCGTGTTTGACTCTGGCTTTTTTAGCCCCACTTAACTGCATTTTAACTGTTTAATAATGACAGACAATCCATATGCTTTGTCACAGAGCAGCTCACATCAATGTAAACATTGGCTATGAGCTAAAATCATCCTTTACTAATGACTGTCTCATAGGAAGTAGCCTACAGCTCCTTTATTGGGACAAAACAAAGCTTGCATTTCCAGCAGAACATGTTCTCATTCTTCCCTGTTTTACTTTGCGTCTTCTCTCCCAGAGGCAGGCTAAGCGGTCTTCAGCTCCCTAGTTAGCTGTGATGAATGGGCTAGAGGCTTGTTTTCATTAGGCTCTTTAATTTGGAGCACAATTAGACTTTATCCTCTTTAGAAGACAAAGCAGATTCTGAAGCTGTTAATTAAAAGCACGGAGTCGCAGACGCTGAAGATGGATGCGGCTGCTGGGTCTCTACTCGGCGTATGGTTGAGCCCAAAGAGTCACCTTCTCTCTTTCTTTGTAAGCCCTTGCCACCACACTCACCCCACCTTACTCATTCTCATAAGTGACTGAGTGTAACTGAGTGATTTTATGTTATACTCACATTGCAGATTTATACAACTGAATTGGTTAAATATTTTACAATATCCACTTTTCTTACCAACGTGAGCAGAAAAATATTAAACAAGAATAAAAGTGTCAACATGCAGCTAGAGCATCTGATTAAAGAGCATGGTTAATAATATCCATAATAAGTGCACACATCTGAGTGATGTGTCATCTTTGTAGGCCTACATCCAGTAGTTGTAGAAGTTGCTAATACACATCATCAAAATGCCACCTGTTTGACCAGCTTTTTTTCTGCACAGATGTCAGGAAAGTGCATTGTTCTAGATCAGCACGAGATAAACTCAGTGGTGAACCGTGACTATAAGGGTGAGGCCTTCAGTTTGAAAAAAGAAAGAAACACCTCTCTATAACAATACTCATTTCCCCTATGGGTCTATTCTAAAACTATGTAATCTTACAGTATTCATTTTAGATTAAACACAGACATTTAAAGCTTGTAAGACATTCAGTGTTTTGTCTGAAGATTGTATCAGGAAAAAACACATTTCACCTTGTATGTAGCAGTTTTACACTGACTCCTTCAGTAAAGAGACATTGTGTAGAGCTGTCACCACTGTTTTACATTTTTAACATCAGACCGAAACCTGGTTAGGCTACAGCACATATTTCCATGAGTGATGTTTTTTCTTGGGCTCTCTTTTGGAAATCAAAACGTGTTGGTTGATTTCTCTGTCACTTCCTAATTATGTTGGTAGATAATCTAACTCCAGCTTCTGAAGGCCTAACAAATGGGATACCATAGGGGAAAAAATCCTGATTGTACAATTTTCCATAGGACTATTCAAGATTTTAACTCTTTTGTTTCCAACCAATTCTCATCAAATGATAAAATATGTATTAAGAGTATTACTACAATTACAGTGTTTAAATACAACAAGAATTATAAATTTAATACATGAGAACAAACTAAACATTACAGACATGATTTTTTTTAAATACACATTAAATACATAATTTCACTTTATAAAATGACTTAAAACAAGTTTAAAAACCCTAGAAACAAGTCAAAAATACTTAGAACAATAGATATATTCACTAGATATAAGATGATTTCACTTGCCAAGAAACCATATTTGAAGTTTTTGAACTATGGTGTATATGCACTTAGGGTCAGAGCTGAGGACCACTGCTATAGAAGCTATGGAGAGTGCACACTTTTTCAAAACAACAGGTAGCTAAGCAAATGACATCCATGGTGACATTGTTTTTTGAGACTTCGTGTGTCATGAGCTTCTGTGAGCCATCAAAAGCTAGAGGGTTTGTTGTGACAGAGGGAGCACATCCCATTTGTGTCATGGTGTGTCCTTTTTACAGGCCCTATAAACTTTGCTGACAGGGAGGAAGAGTGACAATACACATTGCTTTAGCCCGAATTGTTTCCGTAAAAAAAGGACGGCAGTTGCCACAAAGGTGAGGAGAGTCAATCTTACAAAGGAAATGGTTTATGAAGCGATAAATCTTCAGCAAGAGATGGATTGAGTGTTTTAGCCACTGCTTCTTTTTGTACTGATGGGACGGGGTTTTACCTTTAGGTTATCAGAGAGCCAAAATGAGAAGTTATGTGAGAGGCAGGAAATACATGGAGGACACTCAGCCTATCCTCAGGACAAGTGAACTTTTATAAAACAACAGTAGATGTGTTCAAGCATTTTTCTTCATGAGGAACAGCACGCAGGTTATTTTGAGATCCACCTCTGACCTAGATGCTCTTGCATAATGTAGAAATGTTTCTTAATATTAGTTTCAAATGCTCAAAGAAGTGGTGAGAGAGAAAGAGAGAGAGGGAATAAAGATACATCTTTGTGATGTATAGCTCAGTGTCTCTGTTAGTCCTCTCAGAGGAATCCGATGTCATGCTTTCATAAAGCCACCAACACAAACCCTTTCACGCCTCGCCATTCATCTATGGAGCAGGTCTCCTTTGTTTCTCTTCGTGGCCTCACTCTTTTCATCAGCCACAGAGACCTGTCGGACACCCGGGGCATGTGGGCCCGCACTGCGCTCCCCTCATAGGGCCAAATCAAAGCAGCCACAGATCAGACTTTATGATAACCCACAGGCTCTTTGTGGCCTAAGGTTATTCCCTTTCTGCCTCACCCTGCCATGCACACGGTCTCAGAATGTGCTGATATCTCTCTTAAAGCTGAGTGACACCAGAGCTTCTAAAGAAGCACAGATATGACCTTGTGATACCATTGCACCTTCTCTTCATGTGGCCTTTAGCTGGAGCAGAGCCTCAGTAGAGAGGCCAGATTCAGAGATAGGTGGATTTTTTCATGCTATTCTTATTCTCAGACCCTTTCAGGTTCAGGTCTTCCACACAAAGAGCAATACAAAACAGACTGGAGTGCTTTTGGGACGTCATTTCACAGAAAGCTGTCCCTAACATCAGAGAAATTGTTAAGTGATTTTACTGTGAGTATCCTATGCTTTGTGATCTGTATAGGCCTCTCTGGCTATAGAGCTATAGAGTGCATATAAAAAGATAAAGCATACAATGAAGCATCTATGAAGGAATGAATTAATGATTTTTTTTAGGCTGAAAGTACATACAACACTGCACTGTAGACAAGGAGGAATCAGGAACCAAACCTCTGTTCTTCTGACTAGCTCAGATAATATCTACTACTAGGTAATTCTTCTTTATGTTACATTAACGCTTGTTTGTATTTATTCTAATATTTTTTACAAGCAAAAACACTAAGTTTGCTTAGCTGGCTAAGATTGTGCACAGGACTCTACGTAGACAATGGAATCTACACAGAATTTACAGCACATAATAAGCAAAAGGCAAAGTGAATATTATGTTAGATGATCTCTACACATAAAAAACATACTGATTTGCTTGCATGCTGATAAAGAACCACTATAAAGAAAGATAATGTATCTGCATCAAATTAATACATAAATCTTTCTGTATGACTACATTTACGATCTGTGGGAAGTTTGTATCTATAGGAACAGATATTTTGAAGTCATCATCTACAAACTCAACAGTAATTTAGTCTCACTGATATTTTTGCTTCAGTTCGACACATTAGTGGCTTGTTTCAGGTATCAAAGGTGAGTTGGAAAGGGGGTTTTGTTAGCAGGTCCACCATCCATATTCCTTATGAGACATTCAATATTGGGCCCAATAAAGCCAGGCTGAAGTGCTCTATCTTTCAGAGCACACCAGTGGGACCAGTAAACTATGCTGCCCTGTTTCTCAATTCTTGTAAAGAATGATAGAGGTGTTGGACAACATCTGGTACTGTAGACACAAAGAGCAAGTTAGTACACTTCCAAGAAATTCTATTCAAATGGCAAAAATCAATCTAATGTTGGTTCTATACCTGTATAACAGACATGCTGTGTGTTCCCATTGTAAGGGTGTGGATTGTAGCGTTTTAATGTTGTGGTGTTATAGACTGTTAAGCTCTGTAACATCCTGGCATTGGACCATAAAACTTTTCATAGTGAAACAATGGGCTAGTAACTTCGAATGCCCCTTGGATTAGAGATCCCACTCATAAAACTGGATTTCAGCTTGTTCTGGAGGACCAACAAACACTTGTGGACTTCTCACTACCTTCCCGTATGCTATGCGTTCCTCTGGGTGGCTGAGCCTCAACTTAACTGCCCAAACTCCCAGCACTTTGTGATTAATGACCTTTAAGGTGACAAATCACCACGGTAACACGGCATTGGAATAGAGGAGCACTGGGCTGGCCTCCCCTAAATCGATGCTCCATTGTTCTCTCTCTCTCTCTTTCTCTCCCTCGCTCTAGCTCTCCCTAATTTTCTGTGGCTCTCTAGAGCAGTTTAATAGGGACAACGCCACCCAGATCTGTAAGTGGGATGCAGGTTTTGCAAGGTTTGGATTCTTGAAAATTTTAACACCTTAAATTCCCAGAATTATTGCATCCTTGAGATTATTATTCAGTAATTACCTGTAAATCTATGCAAACACTTTCAGTTATTCTAGTTTTAGGACTTAAAGCATAGGCTTGCTGACAGGTGCTGGTTAAGCTCTGATATACAGTTTAACAGGAATATACTGCGTGTTTTGCTTTAAAGGAATATTTTTGAAAATAAATGAGAAAAATTGCATTTAAATTTGATTTCTGGCTTTTTGTCATATTATAGCAATTTGAATTTAGAAACCTAGGAATGTAAAATTACATTACATTAAGTGGAATTGCTTATTCTCTTACTCTTTTGGCACTGCCAGCAGGACTGACATAGAGTTTATTTTGAAGTTTTCATGCATTTAATTTAAACATGATGAACCCCATTTCAGCTCCAACCGCAACACTATTTTTTTTTTGCTTGCAGACTTTTTGCTGAAGGTCACAGATTTTTAAATCACTCTACAACTGGATGCACTGAGAGCTATTCTGTGTTATTTTTCCATCATGTACCCTTCATGTCACATGACTCTTTCTCTCTCTCTCTCTGCCCATACTCACCCCTCTGTTTAAAATCAATATAAAAATGCTATACTGTCAGAGTGGATTCTAAATGGTACAGAGATATGCTATATCCTCCAGCACGTTGTGTCAAACCTTGAACTTTTTCTGTACATTTACAGGTTTAGAAATCACTTCTGGCTCTGTGCTCTTCCCGTATATTGCTGCTCCTTTCAGATACATAACAAAGTATACTGCTTTGGCACTGACCTCTGCATTTACATTTTTTGCAGTGATATTTAATCTGATGGGCATTTCCAGGTGGTATTTGATCATTTACAGATTGTCTTTTTATAAACACAGCGAGTGGGTGTGTGGGAGTAAAGGATGAGGAACATTATGAAAAGGGTACACACACACAAGCTGTGACGGTCCACCATCGAAAGGTCACGTCTGCTGGGATATTGGCTTATTGAGATTGAATAATTAATGTGCTAATGTCCCTGATGTGCTGTAAATTCACACGGACCTGTCATGGTGAAAGGGAAAGGTGAGGTTTGAGTACTCTGTGATTGCATCGGTGTTTGCTTTTTTTGGAAAGTTGGCTCATGTTCCAGCTATATCCTACAGTCATGCTGTATCAACACAGGCAGCGGTGTGAATCTTTGATGACAGCATTTAATCTTGCAATTATGTCCATTACTGTGTAAACAATGTGGCAAATGGTTGCTGGGCATTGATAGAATCATTAAAGCGCTGAAGCGCCGTCATTGCATTACATGAATGTGTTTTGTGGGACCAAATGTCCTTGCTGCGTGTTGCGAGATTTAGCTGGCCAGACCAGAACAGTGAATAGCTGAAGGCAAGACTGAGAAGTTCTCTCCTTTATTTCTTAATAAACGGCTTTCTCTCCACAGAAGCCTGATAGATATCGCCTTTTTCCTCTCGGAGAGGAGGGGAAACCCAAGGAGGATATGCTTCTTGACAGTGGGTCTGTCTTCTTAATGACTGGGACTTCACATAACCTTCAAACCAGGCTGTGGCACCACCCAATCGCTGACAGCTAGACCATCTCCCCAAGCTCCAATAAATGTCAAGCACTCATCTCTCTCTCTCTCTCCCGCTCCCATCTCCATTCCTGACTTAACAGGGGTCCCATAAATCTAAGCAGCCCTACTTCTCCCAGGTCTGAGTGGAGCCCAACAATTGGTACTGGCACTGTATTCATTTTTATTTTTTATTTGATATGGCTCTCCTCCCCTTCCCCTCCCTTCATCCTGTCTTTTTTTATGACCCGCATTTAAAGCTGTGATGCCACGTCTAAGCTGCCTTTTGTCTATAGGGCTCAAAGGGAGTGGAGAGGATATAATATTTGCAGTGCGAAGGACTTCATAACTCATCTCAGGTTGAACGAGAGAGAGATAGAGGGACAGAAAGAGATAGAGAGAGAGAGAGCATTTCAGGTGGGTTATAAGGTCATTTGAGGGGCATGGCAAGGAGGTCTCTTCATGATCTAGGCTCCATCCACTTATTACACTCTGCATCACCTCAACCTGGAGTCATTCATATGGGTGCATTTACAAAGCTTTCCAAGATGATCTGCTTATGTGGATGTGAGCGTCTCCTAATCAAAGGATCAAAGGCTAAGTTTGCCAGTCACTTACAGGTCACAACAGATGGGCAAGTCTTGTGCTATTTTAACCTTTGACCCCAAGTCTGTGGCCTATTTAGGTGCTCAGTCATCTCTATCAAACTGATGCTTGTCAGATGCATGTTGGATGATTCCTGTCTCAGATGTTGCCTGCTGCTCAGCTAGGATTTATAGACCAGGCAGCACACCTGTGAGAGATTAGCTCAATATTTCACACTGTCCCAAATTACAGCAATTAGCCACCGACTGATATTAGTCACAATGGCACAAATGAGTGGCAAGGTCAGGTTTCAATGATCGTGTCTACTTACTTCGCCTAAAACTGTGGCTTTAATCTTTAGAAGTACAGAGTTATTACTATCCTTTCATACCCAATTATGTAAGTAATTACATTATGCAAGTTTGCATATTTTCTTTTGATTTACATTCCACACTGACATCTCTTAGCTTTTTTCAAGGTCAAAAAAGGGGAAAAAGTAGTGTTTTTTTCCTTTCCACAAATACAAGACAGTGTACCTTTTTAACAAGTTCAAATCATAAAAATGTGTCCTCTTCACTTACAAACACAAATGTGATACTGGTTTTCAGTTCAGAATCTACACTTTTGACATAAATTTGTTTCAGTGAGCTTCAAGTGCAAAATAATTAAAAACCTCTTAGATGGCCAGGATCTGTCCAAACGTTTATTACATACTTCTATCTAAGTATGACTCTACTAGTTTGCATTGTAGCCCATGTAGTTACATAATAATAAGGCTTTGGATGTTAAAATCTAGGATTTATGCAGGCAATATTGTAGCATCCTGCTACTAACAAAAGGAACTTATTGTGTTATTTTATGTTGTTGTCTGTTAGTTCAAGTTACATGCCTGTGTTAACATGTCAGTCTGTGTCACGAAGTGCCGTTATTGTATGGGTGTTTTGTAGAGGGGGTCACCATCAGGGAGAAGTGTGTCACTTTCTGCTGACAACACAATGTCAAATTACACCATGTTTATTTTCTCACCAGCACTACTTGACTGATTAAGTATTTATACATTGATTCTTTTAGTTTTGAATGTCCACACCTATGCTACCTCACACAGCTTCACCAGGTTGTAATTAGGCAGCAAATGCACAGCAACATATAGTGTACACACTGAGGGCTAGATGTACGCACAACAGCGCTTGTGGCTTGTTGCAACAACAAAATGTGTCCACAATGCGCCTGCATTAAAGTTCGACCGCAGCTTCTTGCATATGTGTGCATAGCTACACACACCAACTGCGCACTCCTGTGGGGCAGAGTTTAAAACACTTAGTGAAACATGGATATTATGCTGCATCTTCTCACACAGGTAGGTCAACAAAAGATCTCAAGAGTTTAAACTGTGTTTTTCTGGTGGTAAACATTCTTTCAGCTTGTGTTTAAGTCTCATACCTCCAACCATGTCCAACTGTTTGCTGCCATTGTTAAAGGAAGTCTGACAACAATGTATCTTTTAGGTCCTGACACAAATTTATGGCTGGTTTTATAAGGTGGAGGAAAATTTACCCAAACCTGGCCACGAGCGCTTGCTTCCACGACTCCTCCTCAAATGTAAATTGCATTTTGTGTTTTACCATGCACACAGCCCAGTAGCTGCAGATTTAGGCTTGTGCAGTATTTTTCTACATAACACACAGGCATAATGCTTCCGATTTGCACCTGAAACTGGCGCAAAAGGCTTAGTACATAAGGCCCCAAGTCTGCAGAGTCACAGTCTTGTTGAGGTCACCACATCAGCCCATTCTGTGCCTTGCCTAGAACAAGGATGGCATTGGGAATTTTCTCCTGAAACCCACACAACTCAAATCGAGGCCCAAGCGATGGCCTCCCTTTCTCTGAAGCACTGAGTGATGAACAACGTGGACACATCCGAATGACACCGGCCATACATCCATTCCTTTGTCTGGCCCGCCCAAGCTTTCCCTCCTTGAGCTTGCAGCACTAGCCTTCACCTGTGCCCACCTTGGCCCCATCACCACCCCCTCCACCACAGAGACAGCACGGAAATGCAATCACCCTCCAGCTCCCTACTGCTAATCCCATCGCCCAGACTGCGTCAGGCCGTTCAGCTCCAAGATCGCTGGTGACTGATAGCAGTAGAGCGAGGAGGAGAGGCTGAGGGATGGCCTGCAGACTCAGGAGGAGCAGCAGAGGGTGAGCGCGCATCTAAACACAAGTAAGGGCTATCGCTCTTCACAAAACCCAGAGTGGCAGCAGAGCTTAAAACAAACCTCAAGCTGTTTTTAACATGCTCTTTCAAATGTGCAAATCAAAAAAGGTGTGAAAAGATTCCACTTGCCTATGCATATACAATGTAAAAATGTTGATGCCTCCATATTTTGCCTATTCAAGCAACAAGGATTAAAGGGCCCATATCACTAGGCTGCAATAACTTGCATTAATTAAATCTTGAACTAATTATGGTTGTGATGTCACATTTAAATATGAGCACCCATTCAGCCTATATGAGTTTAGCTTGCCCATTCATGCTGAAGTGATAAAAAGTGTTGTTACTGCACATTCCAGCCTACAGGGCAGCCAATCAGAATAGAGGACATTAATCAATTATCATGTGTCAAAGAAACTAAACATGTCCTAAAGAAACTAAAACAGTCTGTTTAATTCAAAAAGATAAAGAGAGGTTCTGGAATCGTCATGAACAAATGAATTACACATATTTGATTGTCTTACATAAAACAGTACCAATGTTAAGAAGTTGACTCATTCTAATTCACTCTACCTTTGCTGTATATAGGACTCATAAAAGCTGCATTTGAACGATAGGGTTATAATTGCGGCTTCCATAGCAACATATGGTGCCAGAGCAGCTGGGCTTCAGTCTGACTTTATACATTATTGCTGGACATATTTTGAACTCCAGTGATGAAAATACAATAAATACAATAAAAAGGGTGATTTAGAGAATGACTGTTTGAGTATTCATTCAGAAATACCAAGTAATTGAAGACAGCTCTAATCTGTAATATAGCACAGAATTTTCCGTACATTAGCTTACACAGCCAACACCATTATCACACCTATAGCACTCTTTCACACATGACCAATCAGAGCATTGCCCTTGATCTCTTGCTCCCTCTGTCATTAAGCCCTGAGTGTCCAGAACACAGCATAACAAATGGACCTCATCACTCTCCCTCCTCCTTCAACCACTCCCCACAGCACTTTTTTTCTAAATACAATACAGGTTCAGGCCTCAGAGGGTGAATTGCAATTATTTGTCATTTTAATTTGTCTAGTCGGACAGAGGAAAAAAAGGACGAGAGCTTATGTTCGACATGGTCACGATAGTGATTCATGGCTCTGTCTCAAGAGCTGAATTAATATTTCAATGTAATTATTATTTCCCCCACCATTAACGCGTAGGCCAAATGAAATCATGTGAGTGGGGGATTTCATTAATACACAGAGAGTCTAAAAGAAAAAAATCACAGCAACCACCTCAGTAAATGAGCAACTGGACACCTTAAATGGGTATTCTGCTCTGCATTCTAATTGAGGGTGATATGCTCATCACAGCAAGTCATAAAACAGCAGATAGGAAAGACGAGAACATTTTCTTATTTCTCAGCTCTCATTTAATGATAAATGAATCAATGATGGCAAGCAGATCCTTACAAATGTTTTCAAAGGGCTCTTAATACAGACTTCCCCAAGGATTTCATTTGAAGCAGAGTGAACTGGTGGTAATAAAAGAGAATAGCCTAACACATTTCTTTAAAAAGGACCATGCCCTCAGGGAGAGATCACATGCAGTGGAACAAGGACTCAAGTGCATTTTTTCCACATGTATCAGTTTGCTTAATACATCCTTCCAAGTTTCCTTATCTTAGGGTTGTTGTCGTAATAAAGCGCAATGAAGGTTCACACATTTCAGAGAGAGATGGAGATGGGGTATTCTCTCCGATTTCCTTATGTGAGTACAGGACGTGAGCGATAGTGACAGACCCAGTGAGGGGGAAGAAAAGCCGGGCGTATGTTGGTGACAAGCGTAATGCTGTCAGGTAGTGCACACTCTGCCTCTGCCCTGGGGAGACGCAGGCTATGGCCAGACGCTGGTGAGATTTAATCTGCACTGAAAGTGTAACAGCATCTGGAAATTTATTCGCGATGAAGTGCCATTGGATGATGATATTACATAGTATGCGAGTGTGTGTGACTCGGTCGAGGTCCAAGCTGTGCTCCCAGTCTCTCAGGTGCTTGGCTGGGTGGGGGTCTGATTGGTAGAGGGGGTGATGCTCAGTGTTATTGACTAGGGCACATGGAGAAAGCCCTCCAGTTACATTCCTTTCATCCCTTGATCTGATGCCATGTCATGCCAAATGAGAGCTGCGCCACAAGACTGACTGATAGGGTCTGACTTAAGGCAAATCGCAACTTCCCTATCTTCCCTATCATCAGAATTCACTAATCTCAAGTGTGTAATTCAAATGCATTTACGTTTTACGTGTTTTCATACACAAGCTGCATCTGTGCTCTGCCAGCCTGAAATGCACACTCAAATAAAGACTTTCAAAATGGAAAGATTGTCTCTATTTTTGTCATTTATAATTTTTTTTACAGAATTTGAAATGCCAACTGCCCTTTACAATGTGTTATAATTTCATGAAGAATGGAGAAACAGAACTGCTCCAAAATTACTTGGAAAACAACATTGTTCAATTAACTTCAATTTAAAGCTAAGAACTTTTTTTTTTTTTTTTACTTCTCCTATAAATTAACCATCTTGGACATAAAAGGTTTTCTTGCGGCAGCTAAAATATATCACTACTGTCATAAAATACAAGAAAGAAACATAACTTTCAATGTACGTTAAAGGGAAGAGATTGTATTCTATTTTTCTATTCTATTCTAATTTTTACCCCTAGATAATATTAAACTAACTAATATGTGCCTACATGTCCAGTTCACAACACATGTTAATTTCATGTCTATGCTACCTGTAGTCTGCAAACTCTGGAGCGTGAAAAGACTTTTGAGAGTTCAATAACAGCATGAAAGAAGAAAGGGTGAAAGCATGTTGCAAGGTGAGTTCCGTGCCTAAGAGGACAACCCGTTTGTCCTTGAGAGCACATATCCACTGTAGCTCGCACAGTGATTTATTGTGCGTTATTGTTGTGCTTTTCAATATTGTTCAATAGCCAGGCACTGATTACCTCTCTGCACTCCCACTGTGGGCCCTTGTCAGGCTGCCGGTTGCTGCCCCTGAGGGCCAGGGCCTCTTTAATTGGTTTTGAGAGGATTTTGCACCCTTTCATCAATGACAAATTTCATCACTTTGAGAGCTGGGTCGGCCAGCAGGAAAAAAAGGTGTCACAAATTCTACACTCCTCCCCCCTGACCACAGAGCCACCCATCAAGAGCAGCCTCAGTGCTGAGAGAAAGTGGTGAGGGAATGTGTTATTGCATTTTTTATTGAATTAAGATTAAATTAGAGATGCATGAATTACATTTACCTTAAATCTTAATAATAAAGAATAACTGTCCAAAAAAAGGTTCCTAACTGGTTCCTTGATTGGATGGACAGTTTTAGGAAAATCATATCATATTTAACATTATGTGTAGGTCCTCACTTGTGCATTTCATTTTCAAAAATGATTATTAAAAACATTCACTCAAACGTTTTATAGTCTACTGAAAATCATTCTTTTCTGGTATCATTTTGGCACTTTTATTTTGAATAGTGTGTATGTGATTTTACAATCTCCTCAAAATATGTGCTGTTGTTAATTGCTCCAGATTCACTCTTTAAGTATTTACCCTTTAAGTAGTTTAATTTTAACTCTTCAATTCAGAGATCACTTACACCAGTAGTTCAGATATTAAGCATGGTGTGAAAAAAGAAGACTTAAGCAGTATGCAAATGGAAAGCCTCACCATGTTTTGCCCTCTAATATCATCCATAGCGTCACTAATACCACATCAGCTTGGCCCTGTACACTCAAAGACACACTGTACATAAAATAAGACTTTGTGCTGGACATACATAGCTTTAATCAACATGACCAACATGTCAACATGTTTGTATTATTACTAAAGAATGAATCAAACACTTCCTACCACTGAAAAGGGCTGAAAGAAAAGAAAGCAAAATATCTCAATGCAGAAATCACGTTCAAAAGAACTTTTATAAAGAAAAAAAAAACAGAATTACTGCAATCAGGTGATAAGATGGAGATAACTTTAGACCAAAGGGAAAAAAGCAGAAATACAAACTGATTATTGCTAAATTGGCGAGGGAGGAGCTTGCAGACATTGCCCTCTACAGCTGAGTGTGAGGCATTACAGGGCAGAATACCCAGGATAGACAGTGACGCCCCTGGCCAGCAGTGTCACAGTGATGAGCGCTGGATTCTCTGTGATGGATGGCCAAGCCAGGGTGAGCATATTGCTGTCCTAATAAAAGCTGCCCTCCAATCCACATGGCTGGGAGTAGATCTGCACAACACCACTGTCTTTAAGAGAAAAACTGCTCCATGTGTCAAAAAAGAACAATGTCTCTCTGAAGACAACGCCCCACCTCACCAGTTCTACGAGCTATTTTTGCCCTACAAAAGTTTCCTTTGTGCTAAGGACAGCAGATAAAATATAATGTTTGCCCTTGTATTAAATTTTGGACTCACCAAAAAGAATAGAAAAGAAGGAGGAAAAGATAAAAAGATAGATTTGAAAATGCTTGAAATATACTGTATAAAATCTCTATAGAAATATTTCTATTTCTTTTTTTCTTTAAACATATGAAGGGTTTCATTGTAAAAATGTATTACACACCACTGAAGAATTTTCTTGAAAAAAAAAACAAAACATATATTGCTGCTGTCTGGACAAAACCTTGTATCTCCATTTTTGTCATTTTTCAGTTTTTGACACAATTTGAAAATGCCTGTTGTCCTTTATATTGTATGTAAATTTCATGATGATCCTCCATATCAATTTTCGTGTCCTAAAAGGATAATGTGTTTCTGATCTATATTTCAGGCCAGTCATACTAGTTTGCTCACGAGGTTTTCAGTGATCTCATCATGTGCTGTTGCAGATCAAATTGGCTTCAGTTTCAACCAGTATGTTTAAAGGGTGAAGTAATTAAGTGGCTACAATTCGGTAAATATGATTTCCTGCAAGTAATACTGAAGTAAAAAAAAAAAGTATTTAACCAAAATTAACTAATTTTACCTAATATATTCTAAAAGATTGAGTTTGATAGTAATGCCTAAATTATGATAGTAATATCTGTAATACTGCTGTGAGGATAACATGAAGCTGACATCTGTCTCAGTACACAGTACAGTTGGCAGAGGACCGCTGGGTGCACATAAAGTCACTGGTGATTTCCTTATATTCTGGAGCCTCAGTCAGTCCACTCCCTACACAGAGGAACAGAACGGAGTCAGAAACCACAAATCTTCCCTGTTTAACCTTAGCCTATTAGCCTGTGAGCTCTGTGAAGCTTATTAAAAGATTCTTGATGGTTGCATCCTGGTGAAGAACTTCATGCAGCTGAAGCATGTAATACATTACCTTCTATTAAGTTGTAGAGGTTGCAGTAATTGGTGCCATGGTCTCTAACAGCATACCATGTTTCTGAGACTGACATTGCCTATGGAGAGAGTTAGAGCTGTTGACATACAATAATAAGCTCAAGCCCTAAAGGAAAATGCAAAACAGGCATTTAAGAGATTTTTTTGTCTGATTCTTACTGATACATGGCAATGAGTGAAAAATCCATAAGAGACCAGTCGAAAGGTGATATCATCCACATATTTCTTTACTGGCGTGGTGTGCTTTGCTGAAATGAAGTGCAGGGAGGCTGATTGGAGCTATAAATGTAAATAGAGAATTTGCTATTCAGTACAGCATTACTACAACATTCCTTCAAGTACTTTATGTTTTATTGAGCACCATTTTGGCCAACACTTGTCATTAAATGTTTAAAATAAATACTGCTATTTACTCTTTACTGTTTTTCTCTCTAAAACAACACCTGCAGACTTACCTTGTATAGACACTTTTCTCCCCCCATGATGCAACTTGACATTGTCCTCCACTTCTTAATCTGAGTGACCAAGGCCTCATACACGTTTCTGCAGGGAAGTCCAAAGTACCTGAAACCAAGATATGCAGAGGATGCAGCTTTAAAGTCAGTTCGTGTTCCTCCCAGCGGCTTCCAGATACAATCCTGAGGAGCTCAAGATCCACATATTATTGTGTTTTCTTGTACTGTAACACCTGAGTCAGCTCATAAGATAATTTCCAAGCCCTTTGGGAGCTGAGTCAGGCATGTTAGACTAGGGAAATGCAAAAAACGCTCAGTGTGTTAAAAACCACAGCATCATGTCGAAATATCTAAATTCAAATGCTGACATCTAGTGGAGTAAAGAGGTCATTGCTGAATTAATTTGCTGTTCTGAAAACATTTGAAGTGACAGTTTAACCAAAGACAAGCACATACCGAAGTATATTTTCCACATTTGCAATCCTAGCATGAAACACTTTTTTTCATTTCAGATTTGTGAATGTAATTCATAAGTATATTAATGCATATATGCCAGTTTCCTGTCAGTCATTATCACACAGATTCTTTACATTTGACTCTTGATGGGACATAAAATCCAAGTTGTGGCTACTTTTTGCTAGCAGGCCTTGGCAAGGATAACAAACATGTTGGCTTCCAACAGAGATCAAATGACTGTGTGCCCCAAGCTGTGTCTCTGAATTGTAACAGACATGCTTTTGTTTTGTCTAAACTGCCCATGAGAACATTCATCCAAGACTGAAACAGCAAAATAATGCTGTACAGACTGGGCGAACAAGACAACCTACTCCAGAACACACAGATTTCTATGTTATTCTGGATATTCCAATTACCAAGGATAATTATAAACCAGACTATCGAGTATAAGATCTTGAAATATAATATTGCCATATTGTAATCATTTACAACACCATTAGCATTAAACCAGCTTTCTGCAATGTGTAGTCACTTTGACGAAGTGGTAATTTCAATATGCATTATAAATAAACAAACTCTGAACTGATGATTACAATGCAGTTTCTGTGATTTTCATACATTTTATTTGTCACTTGAGATTTTATCCACAGTCATTACTGATGCCAAGACACTTAGAAATATACAAAAGAAAGAAAGAAAGAAAGAAAGAAAGAAAGAAAGAAAGAAAGTATATTTACCATTCCACTTTGCACTGTGCGTGGAAAGGGCCTGCAGAGCACAGTGTGGATGTGCCTATGGTCAGCATGCCAGCCAGGAGCCAGGTGGTGAAACGCATGTTGATTTAAATCTGTATCTTTCTCTACAACAGTTCTGCAAAATATGCTACAGGGAATGGTTCTGATGTGGCCTTCTGGAAAGACAGACAGAATCACAGGATGGTCATGTGAACAACTCCAAAGGAAATTGGTCAAAATTTAATTAGAAGAAAACTTCAGTTCTGGTCAGTGGCACAAGGCAAAGAAGAACCAAGCGTTACACATACTGCAGTCAGTAGACTCAAAATGATAAACTCTATACCATGTTTACTATAATAAAAAATAGCACAATATAAAAGTATAAAAGTCAAATAAAAACTCACAAATGATTATATTATCTGTGGGAGAAACAGGAAACATTATTGAAACAAACGTCTATTTATGTTTATTTATATAATCATGAAATAAAGATGACTTTTTGCAAATCAGTATATGGTGTAGTAATTAAGTGCATGCATGCTGTAGCTGAACACATGCTTTACTATTAGGTGAGGTTTCTTAAACGGGCTGGAATGTTTTCATAGATTTTTTGAAGAAGACTTTATGCTACAATGTACTTACCAAGCATATTTACAATGTGGGACATACCTTTGCATTCAGGACCGCTTCTAGCGTTTTATTATTAGTAGTATTATTTCTCATAAAGTGCAGTGAGTCCAAAGATTTTCTTACATTCTTTGTTTCTTTATCACCGATTCTTGTTCTATTCTTGTACACTAAAGAACATTGCGGTGGCTGAACGATGGGGTGGCTGGAGCGCTTAGAGCCCTCCAGTGTCCACAAACGGTTTCCATTCGTCTAATGAAGGGTTGAAGTAAGTTTCAGTCCGAATCTGAGCGCCGCTGCGTAAAGTGGGTGTGGTCCGGGACCATGGCTAGCGGTGATAGGTGGAGATCTAGACGGGGCGGGGCTAACGTCTCTCACTCGCCGTCTCTTCCAAAAAGTAGCCTACATTCGCCACGTCTCTCTGAGATCTCGCGTGTGTGGTGACACACTCCTGCGAGGTCATCGTGTCCCTGACTGTAGGAGTTCAGTGTTTGGGTCTTCATGTTTGTGCTGTCGACTCTTTGCGAAGTGTGCAGTGTGTCTGCCGATGTATGGCTCTCATTTTGACTGTTTGACCCAATTCTGGGTAAGTCTGTGTGGCTACGTTTGTTAGATCATGTCGCCTTTGGCATGACTTAACTTCCTCCAGTGCCATCTGTCTATGTTAACGTTGCACACCAAGCAGAAGTCGTTAGACCGTTGAGTGGACTTTACACATTGCTGAGGCTAAGCAGAGCCTGTGGGTATCATTCTGAGAAGATTTACTATTCAGTGATCACTGACTCTTAATTTATTAACAGATTTCTTTCTTTGGTGGCCAGGAGCAGATATAGATAAATATAGCAGGGAGTCAGATTAATGTGCAGATCTGTATATAGCATTACAAATAGTAACTAACTATACCTACACAGTTCTAGATGTACCATAATAATTGTAGTGCATATAAAATGTATTGCTTTCAACTCCTTGTATAATACACAAATGACTGTGATGAGTGTGAAAGTTCTTAACCTCACTAGCTGTGAAAGTCTCTCCCACTCATAGGATTACTGTCTTGGGTACTTCAGGCCAGTCACGTGAATTCCGTGCTTTGTTCTTGTTACCCCATGCCTGAAAAGTTCATCCGTGGCATGGGAATGTGCTATACAGTTCTCTCTTTAAGTCAGTTGTGCATTCCTTCAGTCCATGTAGGCCAGGCTTAACACTTTGATTTGTGTTTGCAGGACTGTTTGTCGCTGCATGCCCCAGAATGGAGAGAGATCCTCAGGATTTGGGAGATGACCATCATGAAGAAAGATTTCAGCTGTGTGAAGTGGAACTGGCGCAGCTGCAGCTAACCCAAAAGGCACTGTACACTGTAGCCATTGATGCGAATTTAGAGAGGGATTGGGGCATTTTATGAAATTACATGATATAATTTTTGTGGGGTGACAGAATTGTTGACAAAAAAGTGCATAGATTGTATTGTTATTATAACACCAATCATATTTCATGGTCATTGTACCTTTTATTTGTATTACATGATGAATACAGTACCAAACATCCACAAATATAGGTCCTGTTAATAGTATTGTTTGTTTTTGTGTTTTAATGTTGCTATATGAAGAAATAGATTTAATGAGAACATGGTAAGTTGGCATACTTTGTTAACCTAGTTTTATGTACGAAATCTGCAATTGCTAGCATTGTATGTAGACCATACACCCCCACCTCCACACACCAACACACATATACGTCAGATCAAATTTGCACCCCTGACTGTAATACTGTGTTAATTAATGAGGTGCAAATGAGAGGAAATTTGTGTCTATGAACTAAAGACATATTACCTAAAATATAGCAGTGTTTTAAAATGAAGAAAAAACTGTTATAAAGACCCGAAGAAGCCTAATAGCTATCATTTATAAAAAGAGGATTATGCATTCCTGCTCTCACTCAGTTTTTAATTACTTTAGCATTAGTTGTTGGTAATCTTTAAGATGGGAGTATTATGGTGAAAAGACCTGCAAAGTAGAAGGAAACAAGTTACAAGTCTGAATCTTGGACAGAAAATGAATAGTGTTCTCATGTTGTGTGTGTTGTCAGAGTACAATTGCATCTTCCGTTGAAAACTGCCACTAAATGTTGTTTATTGTTAAGGCACTATATCATTTTTGGATCAGACACCTCTGTGATTGTAATTGGATTTAAGACAACAGCTCTTTTCTCCTTCTCAGGAGCCGGAGGAGGGAGAGGTGTTGTCAGGCTTGAGCCAGCGGCGCCTACTGTCTGCAGTCGCAATGGAAGAGTTTGAGTTCCCTGCCAGCATTCATCTACAAAAGATGCCCCTCTTCCCTAAGTGGCACCTCCCTCTCAAACTCATGGCTGTTCTCATGGCTGTGGCTTTTGTCTATACTTTCCTGCGGGATGTGCTACAGCCATATGTATCTATGGGTAAAAACGACTTCTACAAGATCCCCATCCTGGTGCTGAATAAAGTGCTGCCCTGGACCTCTATCACTCTACTGGCCCTCGTATATCTGCCTGGTATACTGGCTGCCCTGCTCCAACTCCACAGAGGTGAGCAAAGCAAGTGGCATGAACTAATCTCAGTTATTCATGATGTTATTCATTATTCATACATTAAAAAGTGTTTGTTGGCATTGCCAACGTGGGCTGGCAATGATTTCTAGGTTTAACTATGGCATTAAACCTTTATACTAACATGTGGTATTTGTCCCTATTTACTATATTTTTTATATACAAACGTACTACTATATTAATAATCTGAATTCATGGTTGAAACACAAAACTGCAATCACTTTTTTAAAACACATTAAAAGGCCCATATCCTGGATAACCACATTTTACTCACTTTATAAAATAAGAGTTTGATGTAGTACCTGAACATAGTTTAAAAATGTGACATTCACTTTCCAGTCCATACAGTCTGTATATGTAAACTAGGCTGCTAAACAGCCCATTTTTGAATTTTTGTTTTTGGGATTTCACATGCATTTAAATATATCAGCCTACAGCAGTTCACCCACCCATTCACAATGAAGTTATAAGGAATGTTTTTCACTCAACTGCTTTTTGAATAAATGGGCAGCCAATCAGAATGGAAAGCATTTACATATGTGTTGGGCTTAAAGGGGAATTCCGGCGATTTCTACATAATTCAACTGTTGAGACACCACCACTGTAAGGAAAATCTGAGTCAGTCAGTTTCTCTACACTGCACCATTTCTCATGAAACCGCTCTAATAATTTAGTTTGGAAATTTTAAACATTGGTTGAATTCACCTTTAAAGACATAGAAACGAAAGCAGCAGGTTAAATTGTAAGTGCTAAACAAAGGATAGAAAATGATCATGTAAAAATGACTGTTTTTCATGCATGAAACCACACAGTATATGGGCTCTTAAACATCAGTGCCAGGGTGAATTTATTGAAAGCACAGGGGGACAGAGAGGATGAGTACTATTTTTAGGAGAAATTGTTTACACTCTTCAATCTGTCCTTCTTAAAGGCACCCTCCTATTAGACAGGCTCACAGAGGAATCTTAAGATACTTAGTCATGAGTTGTGACACAAACATGTAAATCAAACATAGAAAAAACGCCAGTGTGGTTTTAGTGTCTCCTGCCACTTTTTCCACACAGGCACTTCACCTCCCCTCCCCCTCTTCTACCAGAATGACTCAGGTGTAAACTGTGTCTTTGCTTGTCCCTTTTATAAGCTCTGCTCTCACAGAAACACACTAGGTCTCTAAGTGGTCCACCACACCCAGACTTTTCAGTATGAAATTTGTGCCTGTATTTTTGCTGTGTTCTAATCTGAGTGGAATGGCCTCACCCTCACTACCCCACCCCCAGCATCACGCTGAATCAGAAAGGCCGAATATGGCAGTGTGGTGCAATGTTTACTGCATACTCTGACTCAGACTTCCTGTGCATAACCACTCCTGCTGAATAGCTTCTTTAATGATGTCCTAGATAAAACTACTACAGAGCAATGAAGAGTTCGAAAGAATATTATCTCTTTTCATGTTCTGAAAAGGTACTACCAATACTACCTAATATTCAGTTCTGCATAATATGTATTCACTAAAGGTAAAATGAAATAAGCCAAACTGTGCCCCTTCTCTTTCAGGCACTAAATACAGTCGTTTCCCTGTCTGGTTGGAAAACTGGATGAGTGTAAGGAAACAGTTAGGATTGCTGGCCTTCCTGTTGGCCTGTCTGCATGCCATTTACAGCTTGAGCTACCCAATGAGACGCTCTTATAGGTACAAGCTTCTCAACTGGGCCTATCAGCAGGTAACTAGAGGGTCAGCCAAAGTGGATTAGTGGTGGTCAGTGAAAATATCATGCTGTGATGTTTCTAGGCTTAGTTGGAGGGTATGTTCTTACAAACTATTGAAATCCTTTTTCTACCAAAATGTCACCAGCCACTTGACATATATATATGAGTGTGTCTTTGATACAATTATTCTCTCATGGTTTACATAATAGCCCTACATGCAACAGGGTTTCTTTAAGTTTTTTTTCCTCCCTGAAATATGCCTAGGCTAATTTGATTGACTGGCTTTACAATCATTTGAGTAAATGGCTGTGTCCTTTCCCAGCGTCGGCTATTGTTTCCTGAAGGTGAACTAGCTCATTGGATTTCAAGACCTAATAATAAGATATAAAGGAGTGATTGTGTTTGTTGGCATAGGGTTGAAATGAATGACGTGTTTTTGTTGATATAGTCAGGCCGATGTGCGCATGTAAGCGGGCAAATATTGCTAGGTTTAACTACACCATGGAGCTCTTATACTAACACATGGTGTTTGTCCAAATGTGTTATTCTTTTGAAATTTGCACTTATCTTTGAAATCTACTCCTATATTAACAAACTGAATTCAAGGTTGAACTGGGCTATACTTTTGTTACAAATTTTGTTTACTGCATTTTATTTTGTTTACTGCATTTTATTCCTTTATTCAGCATAATAACAACAACTCTAACACCTGTGTTATCTATGTAGGTGCAACAAAAGAAGGAGAGTGCATGGGTCGAGGATGATGTCTGGAGGATGGAGATTTACATCTCTCTAGGAATTCTAGGATTGGGCATACTGGCCTTGCTGGCCATCTCCTCCCTCCCCTCTGTTAGTGACATGCTAAACTGGAGAGAGTTTCAGTGTATCCAGGTAGGTAAGAGAAACAGAACATAAGGACCATGTATGATATGTTAAAGTTGTGGTATAGGTTTTAGATCATGAGAAATGTTTCGGACAGTCTGCACTCAGAAAAGTGATTATGAGCACTTGGATTTGATTTCATAGCCATGGCGGGCAAAGTAGAAGACACTCTGCCCAGTGGTTTTTGTCATTCTTTTTTTCATGGTTTCACAAAGCCTCTCTGCGTGTTTCTGTATTGCAGAGGACTCTGGGATACACAGCCCTGTTCCTGTGCACGGCTCATGCTCTGGTGTACGGCTGGAAGAAGTGGGTGGAACTGAAGCAGTATGTGTGGTACACTCCTCCATCATTCATTCTGGCCTCTTTCCTCCCAGCTATGGTGTTACTGGTCAAGGCTGTGCTGGTCATGCCCTGTTTGGACAAGAGACTGGATCGCATTCGACATGGCTGGGAAAGACCAGGCCGAAAGGGGCTTTCAGACAAAGACTCACTCTGAATTTTTATGTTACATAAAGTCCAAAATATAGGTTGGATTTTGAGTATGTTTGCTGCCAATTTTGTTGAGTATGATTTAAAATCTGTAACTTCTGTTTTGCAAAAGTGGATTTTTTTCATATTTGATATGTTTTCTAGTTGCTTGTGTCATGCCATTTAAATGCTGATGTGATTAGATGTCAATATTATTGACCTCTCTTATTGTTTTACAACAGTTTACAAACCATACAAACTAAGGTTTATGATTTGCATGTTCATTGTAATTCACTGTTAAAATTCACTGTTAAAATTCACACATCTTAAATACATATTCTCTGAAAAAAGGACACTTGTCACTTTTATGGCTGACCTCTGACCACGATAGTCTCTGTCGTGATGACTACACCTCAGGAGGTTTTGGCAGAAAAGGCAAGCCTATATTTAGTTATAGCCCTAAAAGCATAAGCTGCTTATTGAAGCACTGCAATCAAAAATCAAAATAATGATGCATTAAGTCAAAATACAAGATGTTCTGCTGAAATAACCACTTACTAAGTAAAAATTATGCAATATTTGGACAAACTTGTATGGAAAAAAGTTAAACTACTACAAGAATTTCTACAGGACTCCTATAAGATTTTTATATAGTACATTCAGACAATTACTATAGTTTACTTCATGATACTATTATAGTATAATATTCTACTGTAGGATAGTATTACTATAGACACTACTGCAAGGATATTATAGCAGTTATACATTATTATAGAATTGTTATAAACAGCACTTCTGACAATTCTGATTGGAAGAGGAGCAACAATATGTTTAGATACAGTCAGAGAAATCATGAATAAGCCAATAAGCCTGAAGACCCAAAAAGAAGACAGAATATTCTGGGGAAATGCTATCTATATATTCTCCAGGAGTCAGAACTGACTTGATAGCACTAAATAATAATAATAATAATAATATAGCACTACACTATTTTATTTCTTACTGTATTATTGATCTTTTTTGCAAGGAAAATAATGATTAGTAAGAGAAATAGTTACTAATACAAAAATAACAAGGAATCAAGTATAAAAAAGATAATAAGGCGACGACGTCGCACTTAGAAAGACCAGTGTTGCAGTTCAGGGCCTTCACCAAGGGTCAGTGTCCACCAAGGGTCAGTGTGGCTCTTTGTGAATATATCCCTAACCTCTGTCCTAGTCTGTCCTGCATCAGAAGTGCGCTATTCCTCCACTTCGTTGCTCCCCGGCCGCCAGATGGCGCTCTGTGGACCAGTGTCGCTTCCGCTCCGCGATCCAGCAGCAGGGCGAGCGCGGCACAGCCTGCGGCCGGAGGGCGGAGAGAGCAGCGCGTGGAGGAGAGCAGCTCCGTCTGCGGGCAGCCCCGGAGAGCCTATGACAGGTACACAGAAATACACATCAGACATTTTTATCACTAACCAAATTTGGTTGAACGGCGCAGAGCCTCATCACGCTAAACCGGGACGTGAGGTCTTGCTGCACGTTTTCCTGCACCAAGTCGTTTTTTTCAGGCGTTTCTTCCCCTCCGTTTATTCATGTATTGTGCTGCATTGTGTGACATTGGCGGTCTCTCGCAGCTCTCAGGAGAACAGAGAGAGCAGTGCTGCGTCTGTGAGATGAACCGTACAAAAGGCGTTTTCAGCGAGACGTGCGGGAAATCATGCCGCTCTTTAGAATCGCTGACCTCTTCCATTGCGAAGAGGACACAGCGTGGGCTGTTCTCTGAAAGGACAAAAGGTATTTTAGAGCGGAATAATGATTAAAAAAATACCATTCTAGGCTATATGTGGACCTGTGAGCAATGTGAAGGATTCTCAAAACACCTCAAACTGATGGTTCCAGTTGTGTCGTGTAACAGGTTTTCTGTCTAACCTATTTAAACGCTGTTTTGAGGATTATTGAGGCTCGTAAAATGATGCATCCTTGCTAAATTTTGCTAAGCAGGACTGAGCTTGTTCTACATTGTCGTGACTGTAGGTGACACTGCTCTTCTGCAGTAGATCATGACAATGTATAATATTAGCTTAAAAACTGCATGAAGACCTTTGAATAGAATAGAACAGAACAGAATAGAATAAAATAGAAGTTAGAACATGTTTACACCTTTAACTTGATGTGTCCTTTCAGTTTCTAGGAATCAAGATCAGGATCTCCAGGCCTGAAAATGGACTCCATTTCTCTGATGGGCAGCAGCCCTGCTACCACCAAAGCCTCCTTCTTGCCCAACGGATTGAAGAATGGGCCCAGGGAGGGGCCCAGCAAGCCCACCGTGGCCATCATTGGCTCTGGGGACTTCTCCAAGTGTTTGGCCATTCGCCTGCTCCGCAGTGGCTTCCATGTAGTGGTGGGCAGTCGTCAGCCCAAGCGGGCAGCTGAGTTCTTTCCTCATGTGGTGGACGTAACCCACCATGAAGACGCAGTAGGGAAGGCCTCCATGCTTTTCCTGGCGATCCGCAGAGAGCACTACCCTTCTCTCTGGGACATTAAGCACCTCCTGGCTGGCAAGGTCTTGATAGATGTCAGTAACAACAGGCGGGTGAACCAATACCCCGAATCCAATGCAGAGTACCTTGCTTCCCTTTTCTCAGAGTCCACTGTGGTCAAAGGGTTTAACGTTATCTCAGCTTGGGCTATGCAGTCAGGCCCCAAAGATGCCAGTCGGCAGGTAAGATGTGGGATTGAGCCAGTCTGATGAGTCAAATGAAGGCAGTTCTTAAAGTGATTGAAAACAATATGCAGTTAATTGGATCAGATACAGTAGTGCCCTGAAATCACCAGTCTGTTGTGGCTTCACTATTTGGTAAGGGCCAAATTGTTACTCCCTCAAGGGCCCATTAATTGTAGTCAAGTAGCCACTCATTAAATTAGGAGCTCAGGAGGTAATGATGGTTAGAGTTTTGTTGGCATTGCTTAATAAGAATCTTGCCAAGCTGTTGGCCTGCCACACTGTGAAATGCCAGAATTAGCTGCGTGAATGGAGTCAGCACCGTGCATGCTCTCAGCAGTACAGTCAGCACAGGTCAGCAGCATGGGTTTAAATTTTAACATCAAAACACATGATGACCTGTTAAACTTTTATATTTATTATTATTATTTAATGCAGCCCCATCATTTTTCTGTTATAGTAGTAAGTGCAATGCTATTAAGTTTTGTTTTAATGTTACTGACAGTAAAGCCTACTGAACAATGTGAAATAAAAGGAGATGAATGTTAGCTTCAAAGCAGGTCCTCCTGCTGCATGCTGATGTCAGTGGCAAAGACTTCTGGGGATAATATTGTCTCCTCATATCACTGTAGTTCTAGTAAGATTTTACGAAATTGCTTTGTAGTAAATGCAGGCAGCTAAGCAGGCTGTCACATTAAAGGCTGTACTCTGCCTGCTTTGGGGACGTTTAATTCCCCAAAAGAAGAGGAAAAAGGAAACAAGATGACTTTTTAGAGGTTATATTACAAAGACTTGGCTATTAAAAGCTACAGTCTCCAAGTGCTCTTTTTTCCTGGGTCTGATTTCTGAAATATGTAAAGCATGAATTAATTTGATTTTGTTGTTTGAGAATACCACAAGAGCTTTTTATCTCCCAGCAGATTCCTCATACTTGTGAAGTAGAAGGCGTTCATGGCTTTTATCTGCTATTATCTGCTTTTATTGTGCTGATGACACCCAGATTTACTTAACTCTCACGCTAAGTAACCATGTTCCCATAGATACTTTGTGTCAGTGCTTAAAACAAACAAATGGATGAATGTGCCAAAATTTCCTCCAGCTAAATAAAGAAAAGACAAAAGTAAAGAGGAGAAAAAGCTTAGTGATGGTCTCGACTCCAGGGGCCGTATTACAAAAACTTCTAAAGTCTGAAATCTTGTCTTAACTGTTTAGTCAACATGACAACTTAAGTTAGGACTGAATTTAGGACAGAAGCTATTACAGAACAACAGTTCTTAAGTTAGTAATCTTATCCTAACTCCAGATAAGAAAACAGCATTACAGAAACATCCTAACTAGACAAAATTTCCTAAATTCAGTCCTAAGTTTAAGACAACCCCTGAGGTGTCTTAACTTCTGTTTTAGCCATCTGTTTCTATCAATTTATGCAGTGACAGGCAGCATAGTTCTAACATAACAATGTTATATTTATGTATGGCAAGCCGTTTTAGCCTAAAATGATACCAGCGATACAAGTTGTAACTGGTTTTGCTAGTAAAAACTCAAAATTCGATATATCTGTAGAGCAGTTTCTACTAGTAAAAACTATGATTTCAGATGTCTACTATGCAATTATTACTAGTCATAATATCAAATATACATATCTATAAAGCTTTTTTGACTACTCATATGTTACCACTGATTTACATGGAATTTCATTCTGTCTTATCCATAATTACATTTTTACTAGTAAAAAATACAATTACAGATTATTTGCAGTTACATTTGTGCTAGTAGAAATTTCTAAAATACAGTTGTAGGTATGTACATTTCTTTTGGATAGTAAGAATAATATTATTGATATCTAAATGCAGAATTTTAATTCTTACTAGTCAAAATTATATTTCAGATCCCTCCAATGGTTTAAAGAATACAGAAACAATGAGATTTGCATTTCATGCATATTTATGAGAGCCACATTAGGCAGGAAATGTCTGGTGTGTGTGCAGCAATCAGCGCAGGGCACAAGATGCAATGCAGCCGTGAAGGAGAGGAATAAAGGGTAGAGGAAGAATCTGACCCATTCAACAGAGTATTAAATGTGGTCACATTAGTGAGGGAGTGACTGGAGGAATATTGACAATATTTCAGCAACTAGAAGATTAAACTGTCAACAGTTATCAACAGTTTAGCTAGCTAACTGGTGTGCCAAGTAGCTTTACTGGCCATAACATTTTTATGGTGGGTTGGACAGTAACATTTGAGTTGAATTTGTGATTTTGTTATCTAAGTTTTATTTTAGGTCTAGTTGTACTGCACCATATAGTTTTAAAAGTAGATTAATTTGTAATCCGACCTGATTTTAAGTGTGCCTAACGGATACGCCTCTGTAAATAAACAGCTGGGTTTATTTTGGGAGGAGTTAATGTGGATAGGCTACTTTTTTCCAGTTTAAATGAAAACTAGGCCTATTCAAAGTCCTTTTTTCTGGCCTAGTTCAGGTTAAAATCTATTTTACAAATCAGTTCTTCACAATGAGTGGCCATTGTTATAATTTCATTCCGCAAACTCAATGGTAGTAACTTGCCATCCATCATGAGTGACTTTTATTTTGATACATAGTCTAAGGAATCTGCACTTAGCGACTTGTCACTAATGCGACAAAGAGGAGGTGTGTTGTCTTCTACAAATTAGCATATGTTGAAAATGAGTTCTGACTAGTAAGAAATTGAATTTATGAATTTCACTAGTAAAAAATTAAATCACAAATATCTATAATTCTTATTCTTACTGATCAGAAGTATATTTTGACTAGTCAGAATTGGTGTCAAAATGGCTTGCCATATTTATCTACATGGAAAACAGTGCTTTGACTTGTGACTTTTTTCTTTTAAACAGCGTTCTAAAAATCCCAGACACTGCAGACATGATCTCCACCTCCCCCTCATATTACCTTCATGTGTTAATGTTGAAAACTTGTTAGATAAAATAGTACAGTGATGGTGGTGAATAATGAAGAGACAGAGCTGAACATGTGTCTGTTTTTTTAGGAGGAATAATGTTAGCATGATCGGCTAAAGCATTTAAAATATTGAAACTGAAACCAGAAACGCTCTGATGAACAGCATGAAGCGGCGTCACAATATTCTTAACTTCAAGTTTATCGCACTTTAGGTTTGTCTGACCTTTTTTACACCAGTAACGGTAGCTAACTGTCTGGCTAACTAATTTGATTATTTTGATTACAAGTTCACGTGTCCATGTTCGTGTTACGTATTATGTTTCAGCTGTACGTGTATGGTCGGTTGCTAGGTATCAGACATGACAGTCGATTGTTGACTTTGAGTGAGTAAGTTAAGATTTAAACTTGAGATAAGATGCTGTAAGATGAGATAACAAAATTAAGATAAGATTTGCTTCTGTAACATGAATTGGTGAAAAATCTTATTTTGACCTGTCAGATCTTAAGTTAGGAGAAAAGATAGGAAGTTTCTGTAATACGGCACCAGATCTCTAAAGACTGGAGACTAAGTCAGAAATTTTTGTGTACTAATGGATTCAGATATTTAAGCGGCGGAGTTAGCTTTTCACCAGTCCAGAAATATTCTAAATTAGGGATGCATGATGGAATCATAGCCACATTGGCAGATAACTGCTTTAAAAAATATGTTGTTTAGAAGTACTCAGAGAGAGTAGAATGTGTAGGGGATGCCAGGCTGCTGTGCTAAAATGTGTGCACTTGCTTGGTTTTACTGCATTTATAAACAGAATAAGTGTTATTTCTCCATAATGCAAATCCAAGTAGATGTAATCCCATTTTTCTTTACATTTATAAATGGTTATTCATCCGCATTGGCAGATATTTACCTATAATATATGAAATATTGGCTTTGGCACGTAATCCCCTTATTAGTGCATTCATAGTATAGCTTTAGTATAGAATTAGAAATTTTATCCTTGAACAGGAATTAGAGAAGGTGATTTTTGCCTTTATCTCCAGAAGGTTTGGTCACCCCAAAAGCACCATTAGATAGCTACAGCTTATTTAAAATGTAGCAGCAAGATTGCTGAAAAGAGAACTAGTTTTCATCGCCAATGATGAAAGTGAGAGCAACAGTGTCTGCATGTGTCAACTCCTCTGTGATTGTCGTCCTCTCTTTCTCATACCGCTACATTACACCTTGTACAGGGATAGTGTAGGTTTCCATTTTACTGTTGCTTTTGTTAGTGTCTCTCCCACGAGCAGTGTTCAGTGTAGTCTGCTAAAGTCATTCTCCAGTGCTAAAGTTTCCGATATTATTGCCATATTACCACATTAACATTACGTTTTGCCATGTCAGCAGTGTATTTTGCTTGTAAATGATCATTTAGACTTGACATACTGCAGTAATAAACAAATTCATGGCATGACAGTAGATTTGGTTGTATCAAGAGAGTCACAATGGAACTTTAAAGATATATTTGAAGAGAGGAATACAACAAAAACAAAACATACAGTACATGATCAGCTCTGCTTCAGGGTGCAACTAGGGATGGTTTGGTCAGGCTAGGAAAATGAGTTAACAGCATTATAAAAAATTACTGGTGTTAAGAATTTATTGCATTAACATATTATTAGTGCATTATTAACAAAATATCTCTCTGATTTACTCCAAGAATACAAACCTAATAGGCCTCTCAGTTTACTCAGGACTGGTCAACTTTGCAGTATTTAGCTCTCAGATATGACACTTAAGCACTTTCTGTCTAGAATTTGCACCTATAATTTAGGTCTTTTATTTCCTTCTTATGATTCCTTTATCTGTTTTTTTGTGCGTGTCTTTATGTAAAGCACTTCAAATTGTCTTTGTGTATGAAATGTGCTGTATTGAACTTGCCTTGTCTTGTCTTGCCCTTGCTTTGCTATTGAAAATGGATCTGTACCTATAATTGTGAGCTCTATTTTAATGTCCTGTTACAGGTGTATATCTGCAGTAACTCAGTAGAGGCGCGACAGCAGGTCATTGAGTTGGCCCGGCAGCTCGGCTTCATCCCAGTGGATATGGGCACCCTGTCCTCAGCCAAGGAGATTGAGAACATGCCGTTACGCCTGTTCTCAGACTGGAAAGGTCCTGTTCTGACCGCTGTGGCCCTGTCCATTTTCTTCTTCGCCTACTCTTTCGTTCGGGACATCATCCATCCTTACATGAAGAGCAGGCAAAGCTTCTTTTATAAGATCCCTCTGGAAATGGTCAACAGGACACTGCCTGTGGTGGCTATAACTCTACTGGCACTTGTGTATTTAGCAGGGCAGTTTGCTGCTGCACACCAGCTCTTTTACGGGACCAAATATAGACGCTTCCCCCATTGGCTGGAGGGCTGGCTGCAGAGCAGGAAGCAGCTGGGCCTGCTGAGCTTCTTCTTTGCATGCGTTCATGTGCTGTACAGTCTCTGCCTGCCCATGAGGAGATCTGAAAGATATCTGCTACTCAACATGGCCTACCAGCAGGTCTGTGGATGTGTGTCTTTGTAAGAAGTGCAGATCAGTGTTCTGTAAGTTTAACTGTGCCAATCATGAAATGTGACGCTAAAACGTTAAAAGAATAGTTTCGACAAAAAAAAATTTCCACTGACCTCAGTGAAGCTGGTCAGACATGTCTGGAGTCCAGATTTTGCTTAGTTAATTTAGTTTAGAACTCATGTGCCATACACAAGTCAGGCCTGTGACACAGTCCCATTTGGCCTGCAAAATTATTTTAATTCTCTATTATTGTTAGCCCATTTCATCCTGAGATGCACTACAGTCCCCAGCATGCACTGCAACATAGTGTGTGTTCTGACTCCTAACAGCAATCTATAGGCCAGCGGTTAAACAAAAAGAAAAGATGCCTGGTGTGTAGTTCAGGCAAATTAAAAGTCACTATTAAAAAAACTGTTAATAAATAAATAAAATAAATATTTTCGTATTTAATACCTATTTTGCTGTTGCAGTTTGTCACATTTTGAATAAACAATGGCCTGTTCGGGTCATGAAAAAATGTTAAGTAAAAATGAAATAAAAACACAGCTGGTCCACTGATTTGATAAGATTTTTTAATAAAGCCCTTTTAGTGGTTGAGTTTGACACCCCTGGTTTAGAACTAAAGCTAATGGGCTGATACTGCTAACAAACACTAGTGTTTCTGTAAAAATACATCCCCACGACTTTAAATAAGTATATAAACCCACTCAAACAGCTTTCAGGTCTCCCTTAAGGTTGCATAGACTTGCCAACATGGTTTAGGACACAGAATGACTTACTGTGAGCTTTGAAAATGAACAAAACGTCATCGTTATGGACAGCCTTTTTAGACAACACCAGGGCTAGTATACACAAAGCGAGCCTCCTTATTTATGATGGTAATTGTCACAAATATGGATTCTAGGTCAGCACTACTACTACTGAGGTGGTTTGTGAATACCGACCATAGGGGTGGGCAATATGGCAAAAATGTCATATAACGATACATGAAGACATTTCCACAATACACAATGTTATGTGTAACATTTTGAGACACACACACACACACACAGTACACTAGTACTGCCACATTTAAAAACAGCCACCAGAAACATGTTTCATAAGCTGCACTGCTACTGCATTATATCCATTTATTAGGACTAACTATGCTCTCTTTATAATGAAACATTATACATATTGATCATAAAACAGAATGTATCACGTTAACAATAAAACAGAAACAACCCTGTTGTCTAAAGTGGTTGATTATTAGTAATCTTAGCCTCTAGTTCTAAACTAAAGAAGCAAAATTTGGTCTCCAGCTTACACCTGGGGTAAATGGAAAATTGTGTAAATTCGCAAAACCATTCCTTGCCACAGTGTGAAAACACCTGAAAAATATTCTTCAGATGTTTTAAATATTTTTTTTTCTGTATTTTTATATATTTTCTGTATATAGCATGAATCACCCTACTACTATTAGATGTACTGTAGTTAATTTGAGTTAATTGAAACTCTGACTAGATAGATCTGACTCGTCTTGTACCTAAGCTGTGTTGTTTCTGTGCCTGTATGTACACTCAAAAAAGATTTTTTTATATAAGTGGTTTTACTTAATTTGAATTTATAAATAATTCCCACATTAATAGAGTGTAGCACATCTGCACAATTTCGTCATTCAATTTACTCATGACCATAATTGTGTTGATGTAATATATTGTATTCAAGATATTAAGATCATATGCTTGATAAGACGTCCTGTCCTCAACACTAAAGAAGAAAAAGGCATGCTTTGTTTTCACTGAAATCTAGCAGAATGCCTGTGCTCAGTCTAAAGCCTCATGTGACAGCCTCCCTCTGTCTCTGCTCTCAGCCGTCCTCAGAACATGAGATTAATTCAGATGAAGCTCCACGCTCTGCCGAATAAACCATCATTTTTATTGTTTAAATCAGTTTTTATTACTTAAGGGTTGTAGCTGTAAAACTACAGAAATTAGCACATGTGGGTTCTACTGAGGACTAGACAAAAAGCAATGGTTATGACTCTCTCTCTCTCTCTCTCTCTCTCTGTCTCTCTCTGTCTCTACCTCCCCCTTCTGTCCAGGTCCATGCTAACATTGAAAACTCATGGAACGAGGAGGAGGTGTGGAGAGTGGAGATGTATGTGTCTTTCGGTATTATGAGTCTTGGACTGCTCTCTCTCTTGGCAGTCACATCCATTCCATCAGTAAACAGCGCCCTCAACTGGCGAGAGTTCAGCTTTATCCAGGTTAGAGAATATGCACCATGCTTGTGCTACCAAGCACAGACTGTCTGCTGTCTGTACAATTTATACGTCGTGTTTACTGTTCTGAAGAGCTGACTGTTTATTTTTGATTCTTTAAAAGAAACATTTATCCAGATATACATAAAAGAACTAGACCACAGTTTTCTGAAGTCCCTGTGTTTTGCTCATTATTACAGATGTGTTTTATGTGTTAACTGTGCGGCGCTCTGACAAAAAAAAGTATATTGAAACAGTCTTATGAAAGTTACAAAATGTACCCCTGCCCACACAGTTCTTTGACAGCGAGTGTTTCCATTATTTATGTTATGTGGGATTGCACACTAGCTACAGTGCATAACAGACGACACTGTCCATGTAATTCAAAGAAAAAATTGAAAGATGTCAAAGCCTTGTCTTGGAATGATTTTAAATGTGCTGCAATTTGTTTTTTTGACCTGTTTAATTTTCTAACCAGCAGTGCTCAAACTCATAGTAGATTATGTTTGTGGTATGAACTTTCTTCAGTGATCCATATGTTCTAAATGTTTCTCCTTATCCTCTTATCCTATATCTCTAAGTGAAATGTATCTGTAAGCATATTTGCTGTTGAGTCAGATTTTACTCAGGATTTCCTTTTTCTCCATTGTAGTCTACTCTTGGCTATATTGCCCTGCTTATTGCTACATTCCATGCGCTGCTGTTTGGCTGGAAGCGGGCGTTTGAAGAGGAGGCCTATCGTTTCTACTTGCCGCCTAGCTTTGTGGTGGCTCTGGTGCTGCCTGTGACAGTGATCGTGGGGAAAGGTGTGTTGCTACTGCCCTGCGTGGCCTGGAGGCTGAAGAGAATCCGCCGCGGCTGTGAGAACAGCCAGCGCCACGCTGACCATGAGAGGCCCGCTGCTCATGTGTCCCCAGAAAGGGTGACCATCATGTAACTGTATCTGTGCTACACATGGCTCAGCAGCACAACCAAAATCAGCCTATTCTGCAGTGCCCTGTCCTCTCTGTGACCCCTGCTTTGACCAGCCAGTAGAAGCCACTGTCTGATTTTTTTTTTTTTAACATCATCTTTGTCACAAAGGTGGTCACAAGATGTTGTTTGTGGAAACACATAGAATTAAGAAGCGACCATCCACGCTTTATTTTCATGTGGCTCTCAAGTTTAAAGTGAATTGTCTTTCAAGCTGGTGTTTGCTTACCTTTTGACTTCTGTCCACACGCATTATAATGGTCATCTACAGAATAAGTGACAGTGTCAAACTCAGTAGGCATGTGGTAGAGTTTCTTGTTCAGTATCTTGGAGCCTCTAACTAAAACTGTAATCTACATTCTATCCATGCAACTATGGCCGTGCACACTCACAGACAGTCATTCTACCTTCATATAATACCATGGCAATCAAAACCAGTATAATACATTAAATGCACATTGATTTTCATAATGTTGTTATATGCTAGTGATTTTTGCGATACATGTTGTTGTAGGTTAATTTGTGGCTAAGTTGCTGGGCCGGTAGAATGTATTTGTCAAAGGCTTTCCAGCTGCACCCACAAAGCAATATCAGCTAGCAAGACCTCAATCCACTGTACAGCCTCAACACTTTTCCACAAAGGGTCATCAGACTGCAGAACTGATAAGACGTTTTGTTTCTTTTTGTGTGACTAAATGTAAACTAAATGTATTACACATTTCTGTGTACCCCTAATGTAAATGTTGCCACAGGTGTTCAGTGTAAAATCTGTCCCAGTTAGTGTCTGAAAATCACAAGGATGAAGGAAAATAAACTCATAATGCTCTGCTGTCCCACATGAACATGGGACAAACAAAAAAATCATAATAATCTCAACTTTTTTAACTTGACCCTACTAGTAATAACAGTGGTGTAGTATGGTGGGTTAGTTAAGCTAACTTTGGGGTCCACTTGTGACAGCACTAAGGTGTTCTGATCTGATACATTGAAATTCAATTTGAGACTCATCTAATCTAACTTTGATATCTCCCAGTTGAGACACCATCACCTGTTGTTTACTGTGACAGTGGCATTTATTTTGTCAACTGTGCCAAAGCACAAAATAAAAGAATGAAATATAAAATATGTTTTTAAAGTACTTTTTATGTAGTTTATTCAGTGATGGAGGCTCATGTATTTTAGTTTGTCTCTTTAACTTTTACCGCAAGCTATAAGTAGTAAGTGAGCATTCATTGCATTGCAGTCACCATTAGTGCAGTGTTGTTATTGAAAATGTCCAGTAGATGGTGCTCTTGCTTTTCCACAAAGTCATCACCTCAAATTTGTGTTCAGTAGGCATGCAGGATATATGTATCCTTCACGAGTGAGCCTGACTGATGAGAAACTGAAGTGTGACAGTAGGTGTCAAAGTAGTTTATTAGCAATTAATCATAAAGGAAAAAACATGAATTCTGTATAGAATTGAATATGTTTTTATATTTTCTCTTGTTTTGAAGGTTTTAATGTCTGACATTTGGGATGTTGGGATGGTTTGCATAATAATTAATTCTACATTATTTACATAATATTTGTGGCAGATTAGAAGTAAAAGACTTGATAGGGATAATATTTTATGGGATACAGTTGTATGCACAGTTTGAACACCTGGTTTCATGTTTTGTTGATTTTCTAGGTGAAAATAAGTTAACACATCCTCTACAGGAAACACATTTATGGCTAATTTAGTGCACAATTTCTATTTATTTGTTCTATTTATGAAGTTTAACCTGTTAAAAAAGTAAAATATAAACTGCCATAAGTTTTGGACAGGCCACATTTTCTGTTTTTTCTCAATTTGTTGAATTCAGCAAATAAACTGTAATTCTGCATTAAAATGTGCAGATGTGTATTGTCAGTAGAGGATGTGTAAACTTATTCTCAGTGTGTCATTTGACCAGGCGTGGCCAAACTCTTGCATGCGACTGTATATCCAGTTGATGTTGCATAACCCTTCGTTTGCAATTTGTAATGTAATTTGCCTTATTTTTTTAAGTAGACTAAATAAAATATAAATTCAGAGTGCGGCTCCAGCTAGCATATTTTCATGCAGCTGAAAAGTCCACTATATTGGACATAGCAATTACAGAGACCAGATGGGGTCCAAGGGAATTTCTGGAGTAGTGATGTCAAGCTTTTTGTAGCTTTATGAGGGAGCCAGGTTTATGGTTACAAAGTGTGTGCCTCTATGTGAGGACTGGTGCATGTCACTACAGATGTTATGCATAGATTGGACTCCAGGCCTCTGCAAGTGCCACTTCTCCACCTAACATTTGCCACTTAATTGCTCTACAAATCACAGTGACTGTGGGCCAGAGAGACATGCACCGTGTGGAGATGGGACCGGTTGCCATGGCTACAAATATGCTTCCTGCCACAGCTGAGCGACAGAGAGAGATTAGTCTTAATTAATGCTAATGATCAACAAACAAGGAGGAATGGTCTGCCTGTTATCCTCTGCCACAGGTTTCTACACCAGGCGATAATGACCAAGCAATAAAACCCATGCCTACTTCACACTGGATTCATTCATCTGAGGGGACCAAAGCAAACCTATAAAATTAAGTACAGGAAAAGAAACTGAGGGGGTGTTGAGGAAGGGGGTGATACGAGGTGGGCCGTGTACCCTCATAAACGTACTTCATTTCTAATATATTTTCCAGGTTATGCTCTTTCTGAGTTCCATTAGATGACGAATTCTTGTTATGTAATTTGCTTTTGCCAGGTTTTTACCTTGTTCAGATTACAAAAAGGACATCCGCTGTGGCCTTTACTATGAACCCTCTTCGATTTTGACGAGCACAATGTCTGCAATCTGAAGAGGTCGCAGAAATGTAGGTTTTTCTTCGTCTGAGTACTCGCTATTCACACGGATGTCTGAGGCTTAGATGCTTAGGTTTTTGTCTTGATTTGTACAGAGAGCTTTTTCTCACTTGAGCAGCTGTGGGTGGTCAGATTCTATTCTGGACAGTCCCTCTCTTCCTCTTCATCGATTGCTGGCTTTTCCACTCCTCTCACCCACTACCCACAGAGTGTTTGTGTGTGTTAGAGAGAAGTCATGTTCTTTTTTGTATTTGTTTTGACTGATTGCTTGCATAATCTGTTATGTGTAGAGATTAAATTACAATACTCTGTTTTTATATTTTAGAGAAGACATGTATCTACAGTATTTCATAATTGTGTGGAGCAGTGGTACCCAAGCCAGATCCTGGAGTACCTCAGCCCTGCGTGTTTTAGGTTTTTTGTTGATCCACACACACCTGATGCAACTAGTCAGCCAATTAACAAGACCTTCCTCAGTTGAAGTGAGTGTGTTAGAGCAGGAGAACACTAAAATGTGAAGGACACGGGTTGGGAACCTGTGGAGGATATACTAAAGAGCAAGCAACTCAGCATGATGATAATGATATATAATGAGCTCTCACCATCATAATCAGGAAGGATGGAATGCTTATCATTGCTGTTGTTACAAAACTCAAGTCTCCAAAATTGTAACTTCACTGTATGTTAATGTAAAAAGATTTTATTCCAGTTGACTTTGAGACCATTGTTATTGGTCCATTAACCATAGAACAGGGGTGCCCAATCCTGGTCCTGGAGATCTACAACCCTGGAGAGTATACATCCAACACACCAGGCTCTAATACTCAAATGTCTCTGAAGGCCTTCATTACCTGAATCAGGTGTGTTTGATTAAAGCTGGAGCTAAACTGTGCAGGGTCATAGATCTCCAGGACCGGGACTGGACACCCCTGCCATAGAATGTCTGTAAATGTAAAGGGCAGCTGATGTTTTCAAATGGTACGAAAAAAATAAATAAGAAAAGAAACAAATGCATTTATGAGGTTTTGACATGATGGCAACAAAATGCTTCAGGATCCAGAAGCCACTTTGAGAGTAATAATGTAATATCCAGTAAATGTTTCAATTGTTGAGATGTAAACAAAGTCATTCAGAGTTGTTTTAAGTAAAATGTTTCAATTGCTGTCCATCCTGTGATCTTGGGATAAGTGCCCCTTTAAGAACGTGACCTTTGACATCAGTGACATCACAACCTTCATATTGTTATATCTTTAATAGGCTGAAGACACCTGCTCCATGTTCAATAAGTATACACCGATTAGGCATAATATATGACCACCTCCTTGTTTCTATACTCATTGTCCATTTTATCAGCTCCACTTACTATATAGGTGCACTTTGTAGTTCTACAATTACAGACTGTAGTCCATCTGTTTCTCTACTTTGTTAGCCCCCTTTTACTTCAGTTACCTCAGCCCCCCTTGTTCTTCAGTGGTCAGGACCCCCATAGACCCTCACAGAGCAGGTACTATTTGGGTGGTGGATCATTCTCAGCACTGCAGTAACACTGATGTGCTGGTGGTGTGTTAGTGTGTGTTGTGCTGGTCTGAGTGGATCAGACACAGCAGTGCACCTCAGTGTCACTGCTGGACTGAGAATAGTCCACCAACCAAAAATATCCAGCCAACAGCGTCCTGTGCCACTGATGAAGGACTAGAGGTTCACCAGCACAAACTGTGCAGCAGCAGATAAGCTATCATCTCTGACTTTACATCTACAAGGTAGGAGTGTCTAATAGAGTGGACACTGAGTGGACACAGCACTGCTGTGTCTGATCTACTCGTACCAGCGCAACACACCACCACATGAGTGTAACTGCAGTGCTGAGAATGATCCACCACCCAAATAGTACCTGCTCTGTGAGGGTCTATGGGGGTCCTGACCACTGAAGAACAGGGTAAAAGGGGGCTAACAAAGTATGCAGAGAAACAGATGGACTACAGTCTGTAATTGTAGAACTACAAAGTGCACCTATATAGTAAGTGGAGCTGATAAAATGGACAGTGAGCGTAGAAACAAGCAGGTCATAATGTTATGCCTGATCGGTGTATAAGTTTATTTCACTTAATATTACTCATGTCGTCTCTACACTAAGCTGAGGTCAAGCTTAAGACGTCCACCGTTGTGATGAAATATCATATAGTTTATTAAAATATTTTTAGACTATCAAAATATATCTTTGAAACAAAACAAGTTCATCTTAAAAATTTTAACAGGTCTGCAAATTTAGGTCAACCATGTGTCATCAAAGGGTAACTTTAGATAAAATTGTCCAGCCTGTCATTGTCTACCCTGTCATGCATGTTGCCATGACAGGATGGACACAGGCACAATAGGGTGGACATATACATACCTTTTCTTTGTTGTTTTCCTGTTGATGGTGGTTTGCCATGCTTAACACAGATGTTTTCTGGGTAGGCTGTAGTCATATAACCAGGATGAATATTCAACGGAATTAATCAAGTTTTTGTTAGCATGCTGTTTCAATATTTCCCGCTATCTAGCTTTTTAATTTTAGATATTTTCACCTATCCATCATTTTATCGCTCTGTAGATGTTAGCTGATGGTATCGTACTCTGAAAGCAGTAAAGGAATTCATCCATGAAGAATTTATATCCCTTATTCAGCTTGGACTAACACATTATTGTGTGTTTGTTGTACTGGACACACTCTCAAATTTCATTCTTGGCAACTATGACATACATGAATGGCGAGTTAAAGTGATATAAACGCCAGTATTTATACAATTAATAATTGCCCATAACGCATCAGCAGAGTTTGTTTTACCCAGAGTTTACACACTTCTTTTTCTTGTGAAAAGGGCCTGTCAATGCAACTGTTCCACTGTCCAACATTGCCTTTTTACACTGAGCTAGCCTTGGTGTCAATGTGCTTTGAATTTGAAGCACCAGATATACAACAGATGTGCCTGGGGGATCTGTAAAAGCATGACTAAAAGTTGAAGTAAAAGATGCCCAAAAGGAAAAAACAAACGAAAATGTCAGCCCAAGTTGAAGAAAAGTTGCTGCGTCCTTGTTTGCAGTAATGTGCAACCTGTCTACTTCAAAGGTACGATATAAATGAAAAAGAAGTTCCACACCTGCCGGGGCAGTCTGCCTTAGTTTATGTTGCTTAACAGTTTTGTTTTATGAGTTTGCTGGCATTATTTTCTTCATCCTTCCTATTTACATCTCAGCGATTTTAATTAATGTTGTCTTCATTGGAGTAAAAGTTGTACCTGTTAAGTTTGGATGCATGCCTCATAAAGGAGTGTTGCACTGGTTGTTGCGTTTATGGTAACATGTATCTTTTTATAATCTTGGTATAGTTTTGTTTTTACAGCAATAGAATGACAGGACAATGACTAGAATGACTATTTAGATAACCAGATTTAGTTTTGTATACCACATAGTCAGAAGATATAAAAAAAAAAACCTAAAAAAAAAAACATGTATGTGTTTATAGAAGTGACATGCTCAACACCGTGGTTATGCTGGTGCTGCACAGCCCTCATATAACTTGCCATGATACCATTAAAAAGGTAGCCTGATAGAGGCCTACCAAATGTTTGTGCCCAGGGGCCGATAACTTGATGATCTTGGATGAAAATAGTGCTAAATCAGGAAAAAACAGGGATTATTTTATGTTAAAATGCCTCTTCCATTAATAACTTTTAAAAACATATATTTTAGGCTAAAACCTTATCACAAAACTAATGTAAAACAATATCTTAGGCATCAGGCAATGTATTCATAACCACTTTATATGATAACTTTCTGTAAGTTAGCTTTTAGAGGTTGCTTCAGATGTCTGGTTCCTATCCTTACCACCTGACTCTGTAAGAGCATTTCTCTTCAAACCACTCTGAATGACTGTTTACAGCTTAACCTTTGAATTATACAGACATTTTGAAAAATCAGAAATTTTGAAATTCTCCTTTAAGTGAGTAAAGCTAGTTGATTCATTTCTTGAACCCCAAAGATCATCTTACAACCTAATGGACCTCAATTTCTCTCTTTTGCTCTCTAACTCTTGTCAAAGTGTGGGCGATGCTATGCCATCCTTTCTCGTTCTCCTATCATTTGCTCTGCTATAATACAATTTTCACCACCAGCCTACGCTCACAGAGTGGGACAGCCCTGCTGTCTCTTCTGTTTGATAGGTAATTTTTGGTGTTCCCTTTTCTCTGTCTGTCCACACACACTTTCTTTTTAGGGCACCGCTTAGCAATTCACACCCCTGTCACCAAGACACAGAGTGACATTAAATATGCACTTCTACTAAACTCTGTAACCATTAGCCTGGATATGAATGATGTTAATTAGACTTAATTAGACAAGGAAGGTGTAAACTGGTGGTTCTCGGTTCTAGCCCTGTGGACCTCTTTCACAGCCCATTTTTTGTGTTTGCCCTGCTCTAGCTTGATTCAGCTTATCAGGAAATTACCAATGAGCTGAGACAGGTGTGTGAGAAGGTCACCAAATGACACGTTTTCATATTTCGCCACCTGTCAGCTTCATGATAAATCAAGTTTCAGTGCCTCGGGGTTGGTTGTCATTCTAAAATCACAGTGTGCCAATCGCCCAGGAGCTTCTGTTTAACCCAGTCCTCATGCCTTTTGCTTCAGCTTCCTCCAAAGTGAGCTGGATGATGGATGTCCGAGCGTTGGGCATTCTGACACAGAATGATGCACTTACGCAGACATTCTGCTTTGTCCTAGATAAAATTAAAAGAAAATTGCTCTGCTAACATTTATGCACAGATCCATCTTCATCATGAAAGCCATCAGGAAGCCAGCATCCAAGTCCTGAAGCACTGCCAATAAAACCAATCAGAGCGTGGCCAAGCCCTGAGGCCGCAGTGGGAGAGAGGAGCAGGAGGGAGGGCAAGGGAGGAAGCAAGGCAGAGAGAGTGAAAAAGAAAGAGCGAGCACAAGCGGGCTGCTCTGAAAAGACCTGTGGTCTGTCACTTAAATAGCCATATAACTAGCAGGCCAGCAAGACAAGTAGTTAAAGATAGACAGACAGACAGACAGACAGACAGACCATAACATCAAACTGAAACATTTACTAACAGTAACATACTTACTAAACCTGTTAATTAACTGAAGAGTTGAAAAGGGGGTGTTTGAGTAGGATAATCAATAAACTGTGCGACCCAAGTTGCCCACCCCTACTAGAGTAGAACCACTTCTGGTTCCCAAAAGCAGTGATTCTCAAACTGGTCCTAATGGACTGCCCAAAAGAACCTTTCAAGAATAGTTTTCTTGCAAATGAGACATGTGAGTGTGAAAAACCTTTCAGTCTAAAGAACGTATAGGTTCTATTCTAGCTCACTGGGAGGCTGTATTGTTGAGCCAGAGTGAGCACCCAATAATGCTTCATAGAGCACCTTGATGGAGTGAGATGGTAGCTCACACCATGAAGAAGAAAAACATAACTGTTAAAAAAATTTGTTCATAATTAGTCCATCTGACACTGATATTAACAGACTTCCTTTAAGAATGAAAACAGTTTATTCATTGAGCTGCCATCCAAAACTGTGACTATCATAGAAGAGTGGAAGCTTTGTCAAGGCCCTTGGCTGGAATCAGATGAGGAGGGGAAAGGAGAGGAGATGAAAGGAGAGGATGGCCACGTGTGAGTGACACAGGGAAGAGTAGGAGGGAGGCAGCTGCACTGAGCCGTCTGCCCATGACTGAGTGTGCCTGCTTGGTCAGCCAGCTTCTCTAATTAAGATTTGATTAAGATTATCGTGCCCTTCACGGAAACTGGGCAGAACACACTTTTGATGCGCTTCCTCCGCGCCCTCTTCCTGTCAAGACTTGAGACACGTGTTGAGGAAGTGCTGTGTCGCTATGGGTCATGTTAAGAGTTTAGCTGAAGCAAAGAGCTGAAAATATCCAAGGCAAATGCAAGGGGATGTTCTGCACTGGCTATAAGTAATGCATTTCCTATATAGCCTTTCCTTTAGGAGCAGAAAAAAAATCTTATTTTAATGTACACTAACAGTCCAAACCAATCCCTAGAAGGGGCTTCCTTATTTTTACTATTTTTTACCTTTTAGAATAACAGTGAACAGATCAAAACGATAAAAAAAATGCCTATTAATAATGAATTATGCAGAGGCCAAAGTTAGGGCCCCTTTGCCTCATTGCAGCTTTGCACACTCTTGATCATTCTTTGAAGCCACCTGAGATGATTTTCGAACAGGACTGTTCTTTTTTTTTCATTTTTAGATTTTAAATATAAAATTGATTTTGTAAATAATTTCATACATAGGCATCAACTTCACTATTTTTATATCTTGGAGCTGTTTACATTTTCATGTAAGCATAAGCCTTTAAATCACAATGTCTTTGAGACTGTGAAAAATGTATATTTATTTAGGTGCGTCTAAACTTGCTCAGTTAAGATTATATTCAAGGACTATTAGTTTGTTAGTTAGACTATTAGTTAATTTGTCATGAAATATTTACATAATGCGCATAGTGTAAAGGACAGCTGGCACATTCAAATGGTGCAAAAACATGGCCATAAAGAGTAATATATTACATGGCCAAAAGTAAGTAGTCACCCTTCTAATGAGTATTTTGGTTTCAGCTACATCCATTGCTAACAGGTGCATGAAATCAAGCACTGTCATAGGAAACCACCATTTTAAAAAGTCAGCTGTAAATACTATTCAACTATAAGTAAAATGGGAACATGTAGAAGGTCACACTGAGCATGAGTAAAATCTGCCTGGCGAAAAGGTCTATCCACTTGACTGGGAAATTACGCAAGAACGTGAACAATAAATTTACTTTCAGCAGCGTTACATTTTTTTTTCCTACAGAATTTATCTAGGTGAGCTTTAACCCTGAAAATTCACACTTGTTTAAGAGTGGTGTGAAGCAAATTACCATTGGACTGTGGAGCAGTGGAATGCATTCACTGAAGTGATGAATCACACTTCACAATATGGCAGTCTGACTGATGAAACAGGGTTTGGCAATGTCAGGAGAATGCTATCTGCTCCATTGCATAGTACTAGCTGTAAAGTTTGGTAGAGGAGGAATGATGATTTTGGCCCCCTTAGTTGAACTTCCAACTCTTTCCTGCTTCAAATGACAATGCCCCCATGCACAATCCTTGATGTCATGGCCTGCACAGAGCCATGACATCAACCTCATTAAACGCCTTTGGGATTAATTGGAACGCTGACTGTGAGCCAGGCCTTTTTACCCAACATCAGTACCTGACCTCACTGGCCTCAAAAAAATTACTGCAGCCATGTTCCAAAATGCAGTGGAAAGTCTTTCCAGAAGAGTGGAAGCTGTTTTGAAAGCTGAGTGGACACCAACGTCTTATTAACATTTTCATACCTTGGTTAAAGTGTATGTGCAGAGTGAATGTACAGAAAAACAGGCGGTCAGTAAAGAGTGTTCTGTCCCCAATGTCACCCATGGGGTAAGGTGATTGAATCAATGCCCATGCATTCAGTGGCTATTCTTTGTGTGGATGTGATGGAGCGAGATAATCTCTGGCATAAATCACACCACAGCACTATCTGTTTCATTAAGGAACATTATGGGCCCGCCTCCGGACCAATCAATCACTGCCGTCCGGCTGGCCGATCGAGCTCTACCTCCCCGCCCTCTTATCAGGAGTTGTCTCCCTGTGACGGGCAGGTGGCCTGCCTTGCTTCCAGTCACATTTGTTCTTATAGCTAGGGAGAATCTGACTCAGGTTAATGCACTCAAAGATTAAAAATGAGGAAAATTTCCATGTAGTTTACAAGTGTTTTTTATTTTTTATTTATTTTTTTAGCCAGCTTTTGGCTGAAGTCATGAGAAATTTTACTGCTACAAATGAGCCTGAAATACTTCCTCCACAAAATGTGGGCTTGATGTGCATGGTCTAGATTTTCAAAAATGCAAATACAACACTGTAATTTGTAGCATGCTGTGGTTGTGTTGCAATGGAGATAAGAATGTCATGCCGGGTTTTTCATTGGGCGGAGTGGTGGTATCTCAACTTCCATTTGACGTATGGAGCCCATTGAGTGGAGTCAGCATTCGAAGCTGATGTCGTCTCAAAGAAAATACAACTTGTGTTTTTATTGGAACATAACAGAGGTTGAGGGTGGAGAAATGCTTGCATGCGATATATTGGAACCCTGGGCAAAAAGCTCCATCAAATCACACACTGTAGGCCCAGTTCATTTGTCAAAGTGAAGGCTGGCAGGGTAATGCATGGGAGATATATGGAAGACAGTGAAGCTGCCTTTGAATCATGGACCATCTAGGAGTGGTATCAAATGAATTAGTCATTTTATACCAAGCCCTAAAAAGTAATGGGCAGATTCAAAATAGACGACTGTGTGACAACCTACCTGATGTTTTTCCGCAACTTTCCGCACTTTCTAATTATACTGTTGGAATCCCTCTTTGTAGCTTACAGGCGGTTTTAAGAAAGTTTGTGTGCTTGTGTGTGCACACTAGTTGGGCCTAACTTTTTTTTTTCTATTGATTTGTACACCAATGGACACCAGCTTTATACAAATACAGTTGTGGATACACTGAGCCCTGTCATGCATTGTAAATTGGCAACCATTTCCCCAAAATAATGAGCTTTATTCCTTCCTGTCTGTATAAACCTGCTTTTGGCTTTATCCTTTTAGCTGCTGGAGAAAATCGTCTTACAAAGCCAGCAAGGCATATATCTGCCTATCTCAGAGCATGCTGCCTTGTCTTGTCCCAAGAGATAAGGCACAAAATCTGTTTTTTTTTTAATTGAGGTGTGCTCCGTTCAGCTTCAGTTTGCTGGGGATTAGGCTCAGTATTCACCGGACAGTGCTGCTAAAACATGTTTCATCACCAGTTTGGAATCAGTCATGCTATTTTGGAGAATGGGGAGTAGTCCAATGACTTTTTTATAGCATGCCATCTTCCATAATGTACTGTGTACACAACAAATCAAGCTCACTCCACTCTGTTCCAAGCTCAAACTGTACCAGATCCAGACCTCGCTGCATAACTCATGCCAGCTTGAATAGAGGCTTACTAGAGATCACATGTAGTTAGTCCATCTATTTTCCTGGACCACAAAGTAACCCCCGACAACAAGTAAAACAATATATTGTCTACGCAGTGCTCACACTTTATGGAATGGTGTATGGTTAAAAAAGCCCAGTGCTTATCCCTTATTACATCATCAGTTAGGCTGCTTTCAGCCGGAAAGTTGCAACACTGCCACTTCATTTGCTTCAAAGCTGAAGGAAGAGTTGGAAGCTATGACACTCCCTTCAAATTCATAAAAATGCAACACTCTTTGCAAGATGCAATGCTCTACCAATCCTCAGTAACCTGATGAAATGTTTTGAGGCTCTGTTTTGTTTAAAGTACTGCCATTTAAATGTAATGGAATCTAAAGGCTTCACACATTGACTCATAAAGTGATTACAAACGATTCTTAAAATTCGTAAGAATCTACATGGAATTCTGTTGAAAAGTGAATATTTATGGAGTGATTTAACTAAGTAATTTATGTTTCTAAAACTAATAGTATTGTGTAAATGCACAATGAGTGTTCAGTACCCAATACCTCCTGCTTCCAGAGAGGGCAGTGGAGTACAGGGCATCAGGAGCAACAGTCCTTCACACAATCTCCTGTGGTTCTGTAGCATGCCTCAGTCAGGACCTGAGCACTTCATCGCCAGCAGACTGCCCACTCGGTGACAGACAACCAAATCATCCAATACATTTCATCAGCTTGTTATTTCGTGGTTTATTTTATGCACCTCTCTCAAGTAGGTACTGTCTGAGTGGATAAAATAAGATTTTTGTCTCAAAATGTCATGTGAGATTATGTTTGTGTTTTTCTGTGCCTTTGAGAATATGTGACTTTGAGGTGAACAGCAGACACTGGGACAGGCTTTTAATGTCTATCATCCTTGAGAGAGAGAGAGAGAGACAGAGAGAGAGAGAGATGTAAAATGTATTTCAAATCCATTTTTACTTTCTAGTCAAACTAGCCTTTAAGTACAAGTTATTCATTTTTCAGAAGATGTTTCTGAGGAGATATATTATTAAAATATACATTAACTAAAGCTTTTATCTTTGACAAAGAGGAGAAAATCAAGCTCCACTCTTGTTACAGATCTGAAAAAACCCATGTGTTTCTGTCCATCCTTCCACAAGACAACGTGATGGGTCTGAAAGGTTGTGTAGCTGGAAATAGACAAAAAGAAGAAAATTACCAAATCAAAAAAGTCACTGTTGATTTCAGAACAATGGGCTGACCACCCCAGACTCCAGACTCATCATGTGTTTGGGATTACTTGAATTGTGAGAAGCAGAAAATTCAATCAACTTCTAATACTGAACATTGGAGGAATGGAAAAATATCCCTGCAGAAAAACTGAAAGTAAGTCTCTTGGAAAGAATGGAAGCTCTAATAAAGATATAGGGTGGACAAAATAAACACAGAACATTGTAATATTATATTTAGTTACTGATGCTCCTGTGTAATTTTCTTTTAAAAATAAACCCAATACCAAAAATTCAGGACAGTATGTAAAATGCAAATAAAAACAGAAAGTGGTGATTCATAAATCTACTTTGACTTACATTTGAACAAAATAGTACCAAGGCAAGAAATGTAATGTTTTACCTTATCAACTTCATTGTTTTTTTGTAAATATATGTTCATTTTAAATAACACCAGGAATATTGTGAAATGTTCAAAAAACATTTTAAACAGATGATGCACCTATGCTTGGACATAAAAAGTGCATCAAGTAAAGGCATAGTCCTTCATGTGCAAGGATGGGTCAAGGCTCACCACTTTGTCAAGAATACATCAGCAAAATGCAGCAGTTTAGGAATAACATTTCTCAGCCAGGGATTTTATGGATTTCACTCTCTATAGTGCATAATCATCAAAAGATTCAGGGAAGCCGGAGAAAAGGCCGAAAACCACAAATTAATGTCCATGTCCTTCGACCCCTTAGATAGCACTGCATTAAAAACCGACATGATTCTGTGAAGGATATCACCACATGGGCGCAGGAATACTTTGAAAAACTGCAACTATATCCCATCCGTCACTGCATCCACAAGTGCAGGTTAAGACTGTACTAAGCACAGTGGAAGTCATATAACAACAGCATCCAGATGTGCTGCTGACATCTCAGGACTCATCTGAAATGAGCTGATGAAGAGTGGAAATGTGTATTGTGGTCTGATGAGTCAACCTGTCAGATTATTTATGGAAATAATGCACTTTGTGTTCTCTAAGCCAAAGAAAAAAAGGGTCATCCAGATTGTTACCAGTGTAAAGTTCACAAACCAGCATCTGTTAAGGTATAGGGGGTATTAATGGGCAGTCTGCATATCTGTAAAAACACCATTAACAAGGAGCACATTTTGGAGAAACTTGCTGTCTTTTTTAGGAACACCCATACTTATTTTAACATAACACTAATCAACATTCTGTATTTGGTAAGACTGCATGGCTGCGTAATCAGAGACTGTGGGTTCTAGGCCTCTACCTTTCAAATATTAACATGGATTTTAGGACATATTCCCTATCTCAAAAGCATTTTAGAATACAAGCTCAATCCTAGTCAATGCTTATTAACATGGCCAAACTAAGCATATTAATTCATACTGAACATATTTGAATATACTTTATGCAGTTTAATTCTTTGAAATATATTTTGTGTCAGTTCAGTTATTATAATGTGTCCTAGCACTATAACACATAACAATAAATACATTAGACAAAAATACATTAAATAATGCACATTGTTAACCATGTTCATATGTTGGAAAATGTATTTGATGAACACACTTGGCATGTATTTCTTTCTTTGTGGGAGACAGAAGAGAGAGAAAGAGAGAGAGAGTGCAGTTTCCTCTTTGCTCTGCAAGGAAACCTTCTGTCTGATCAGATAGGATCACCTCCTCATGCTCAGTTTGGACTCGAGCACTGCTCCGGCCGTCCATCTCCACCATGGGCTGAGTTATTGACACGCTCTCGCGCCCCATCGATCCCCACCAGGCCCGTTTCCCACCAGCCACACTATTGACCACTGCTGTGCTAATGATGAGTGCCTGGAGAAAGAGATCTAAGGGCCAGGGGAGCTGAAAATAATACACACACAAAAGAAGACTAGGTCTGGCTGTGGGTGCAGAGATGTAGCTGATTCATGCCTCTGTCCATTTTTATTGTGTTTAAATCTTAATCGCAGAAGTGTCTCACACAACAAAGTCCTTCAAATAGAGACCCAGGTTCCCAAAAGAGCAGCAAGGTCTGTGGTTTCATTGTGCCACCAGTTAGACTGCTTTCAGCCGCACTAACGCGAAATAAAATGTTCTATTATGTGAGGAAGGTTTTATGTGGAGAACAGCTTTTTTAAAAAAAGAGCTGTTTGGGCCAATAACGCTGATGGATTCGGTTAAAACGTTTAGATATTGAGCAGAATGAGTCTGCAGGGCTGAGTGTGGATGATGGAGCCAGCAGCATTTGAGCAGTCACTGAGGCCTCGGACACAGTCTCTCTTGTAACTTTCCCCTTTTATGGACGTTTTCCCTTTTTAAGGACTTTCTATTCTCTTAAACTTCAGTGAAATAAACTGTCTCTGACTGAGGATTCTTTTAAGTGCTGCATTTTGTACTTTGTCGCCTATGACCTTCAGCTAGCATTTTAAGAGAGTTATATAACATAATGGTGTGTCAAACAGAGGTTTCTCAAACAGTGTCTTTTCAGTATCTCTGAAAAGAAGTTGTAGAGTGTGCTGTCACTTCCCGAAATAGTTCAGCCACACAGAAACCAGTCGGTCCCAAATGCAAATGGGCCAGGAGCATTTCTCCATCAGTATGCTTCCCCATCCCTCTTCCTTTCCATCATCCTTCAGAATGCTATTAATGCAACCAGGCATCAGCTGTAGATGCCTTTCTGCTGCTCCTTTCCTGGGCTTCACCCCCGTCTCCAAGATAACCCTTCACTTAATAGCATCCCATTAAAAGTTTAGAAGCTTGTAAAATAATGTCGATGGGCAGCTGCATATATGTTCATGGGATATAAGTGTGAGTCATCTGTAGAGGGCAAATGGAGCTTGAGTGGACGTTTAGATTAGAACAATGTCTTCACAGTGATTATAGCTGTCCCTCTGGGAGCCCAGCTGACCACAGTGCTGTACTGTATATGTAAAGTGCACTGAGCAGGGGGAATCCCACAGCACTGTGTTGTTTATAGTTTCTCCTGCTCCAATATACCAATACATTTTGCTTTACATCACACACATGGCAGGAACATAGTAATCAGTCTATGGGGTTGCTATGGGCAAGTGTAGCACAAAATTGATGTGTGTCCCCATCTATGTTTTGAAGACATTTAAAATAAACAAATGGGTCTGCAAAGATAATTTTCCATAGCAGTGCTGTGGGCTACTACCTGTTCCCATTTTGTGAGTGATGTAGTCAGCAAAAATGCCATCCTGTGAATAAGGTGAGGTCACTCTGTGAAGAAATTAGCTCGCTGCTGAGTTGAATCAAGTGTGTAACGTTTTGAATTCACAGATATCACTACGTGGCATGCTGCTATTTCATATAAATAATTTCCAGAATAGAACCCCCAGGGCCTTCTAATGATGCCTAATAAAAATAATAAACATGGCTGTAATTTTAAGTTAATTTTCTCTCATATAATAATGATGTTTGTTGTATTCAAACTCTGCAACTATTGTAGTAATACTCTTATTTCATTGTTAAGTTTTGGTCAGAAACAAAAAGGTTAAATTCTTAAAATGCCCTATGGACAACTGTCCTTATGCATGACAGAGGAATGAACTAACTTCCAGTGGGTGGAACCAATTTAGTGAGAAAAAGCATCACTTCTGGAAATAGTTACATCACAGACTGTGAACACGAACCACAATCTAACCATGTTTCAGTCAGTTGTTAGAAATGACATACGGTGCCAACCCCATGACAGAGATCTTTACTTATAGAGTCACTCTAAAGGTGTGTTCAGATAACACCTTGTCAACTCTCTGAAGTGCACTTCTTTTCAGTGTCATTTATGGATCAACATGCATCACAACTCCTATTGCCTGTGCAGCGCGCTTTGTGGATTTAAATTATGAGTATGAGTTTAGAGCCATCAACTTTTTTGGACACCCAGAGCTGTACAATACTCTGCACAAAGATTAACACAAAGTAAATGAGGTTTCAATGTATTTTTTATAAGTCAGTTCCAAAATGTTCATTGCTCATTTCAGCCTTTCATGTTCTCTTAAATCACTTTGTCTTGTTTACCTACTTGTCAATCAAATGGATTATTTCACCCCCTTAAGAATCATGTCCTGTTTCTTTTCAAGCACAAAACGCAACATGTTTCACATTTAAAAAAGTATTGTCTGAACACCTAAAAATACAACATACAAGGTTAAAATATCTGTTAATGTCTGTTACAAGCGTCAATTAAAACATGAAATTTCTTCAACACCAAATGTTAGTGTTTAACCTAGAACAATAAAAAATATTCATGTTTCTCACTCTTAGCTCATATAAACAAGGGTAAAAAAGTATGTCACTGTGGACTGTATGTGTTTTCTAGACTTTCAATCTATATCAAAGTCATGTGTGTAAATAAAAGAGGGATATTTTATTATGATGCGAATTTTTTAAAAAGTTGGGTTATGGAAAGAAAAAACATCCTCTACATTTTTGCCACATTTCTATCACTTCTTGACATCAAAGCAAGTTGAAAAAAGGTTGAAGTGACTTAAACCTGCCAATCCAGAATGTAAATCAAATGTAAATGCATGTCATTGTGCAAGTAACTATGCAATTAACCATGTAATTACATTTAAGTAGTATATAAAATGCCAGTAACAACTCACCTTCTAGGAATTAAAGCAATGTAAACAACTTACATAGCACTGTATTCTTCCAGGGCTGGAGTTCAACACCCTTGGTAAAGAACCTGTCTAGATCAGACATGTAGATGTGTTGGCAACCGATAAACTAGACTCCATTACATTAGTTCCAGTGGAGATGGGAATTTCGATGCTTTTAATTGCTTTGGCATTGATGGAATATAGGATATAAAGTGTGAAAGTAACGATGGTGACTTCACACGTCAAGGGAATCAAGTTTTCTTTTCTGTGCCATAATTTCATCTCACCTCACTGCTCAAACATGACCCTGCCATGGTCAGACGACTTCTCACTTATCCAGCAAGGCCAGTGTGAAGTCGAAGGCCTCTTAATGTTCCATCACTGTGCGAGCAGGCTCTCAGTGTGTGAGCTGTGGATGGAAAGAGCTCTCAGAGGAACAGCGTTCACATTCTGCTCCAAGCTCGCCTTGCTTTTGATGAACACCTCTCGGCCAGACACTCTGACAGGTCCAGAAGCGGTCACACACAGCCCCCAAAACCCAGCCAGTTAATCACCTCACGGGCCACTGAGCCCACCACTCTGACAGGGTGGTAATGGGCCTCTCACTGACTCTATTGCTTGGATTCCCTTCCAACATCACACATACACAGGCTCACACACATGCACACCTGAAAGCAAATCTCTCCCTCTTGGGTACGTAGACTGCAAAGACCCCGAACTGGCCAAGAGGAACATGTAAGCATTATACCTTGTGGTTTCTCTCATGGCAATGAACTAAGGGTGTAAATTTCTGACTTCATAACAATTTCAATGTGATTTTTTTTTTCTTCTTTTTCTAGCCAGTTTAGCCATGTCCAGTTCTTACCTGCTAGCTAGATTTCCCTTCACGTGGTGATGTAGAAAAATACTGTTAAAAAAATCTGTAATAAGGGTAAAAAGTCCAGCAGCAGGGGTGCCAGACAAAACCTGCTAATTAACAGTACAAGTGTAAAAGTTTTACTGTTTTTTAATGATGGTAAAACCTGTTACTGTAATGCACCAGTTTCACTATTTCAACTCTGTGGTGTTTAAATACTTTTTGATTTAAGCCACCTTGGTAACCAAAGGAGAGTGTTTTGACTCCCAACTATGCCAAACAAAACAACAATGTCCAGATGTTCAGTTAATGCTAGCTCCAAATTTTTTTGCAGATAATGTTTACAAAAAAATGTAAAAATGTTAAAGGCTGAAATCTACAAGTACTGAACAAACACATTCAGGTATCTTTGCCTGAATGCTACGAGGAGGGTAGCTACAGTGCTGTGAAAAAGTATTTGCCCCTTACTCGATTTCTTATACTTTTGCTATATATGTCTTATATATTTCTTTATACTTTGCTAATTTGTCACATTTAATTGTTTCAGAACATTCAACCAATGTTAATACAAGATAAAGATGAATAACCACAAAATACAGCTTTTAAATGATCGTTCTATTTATTTAAGATAAAGATTTATTGAAAACCTATATCACCCATGTGAAAAGTAATTTCCCCTAAACCTAATAACTGGTTGTGCCATCCTTGGCAGTAACAACAGCAATCAAATGTTTGCGATAACTTGTCATGAGTGTTTTACATCACTGTGGAGGAGTTTGGACCACTCCTCTTTGCAGAAGTGTGTATTTTCAAGTATGAACCATTCGTTTAAGTGAGGACTTTGACTCTGCTACTCCACAACCTTAATTTTGTTTCTTTAAAGCCATTCAGGGTCCTGCTGCACAACTCAACTGCACTTGAGCTTTAGGTCACAAACTGATGGGCGGACATTCTCCTTCAGGATTTTCTGATAGAGAACAGAATTCATGGTTTCATCAATTATGACAAGTCATCCAGCTCCTGCAGAAGCACAACAGCCACAGACCATCATACTACCACCATGTTTGACTGTTGCCATGATGTTCTTATGGTGGAATGCAATGTTATGCCAGTTGTAATAGAACCTGTGTCTTCCAAAAAGTTCCACCTTTGACTCAACAGTCTATAGAATATTATCTCAAAAGTCTTGGGGGTCATCTAGATGTTTTTTGGCAAATGTGAGATAAGCCTTTGTGTTGTTTTGTTTTTTTTATTTTTTGTTTGTTTGTTTTTTTGGTCAGCAGAGATTCATGGCTTGCAGCTCTCCCATGGATGCCATTTTTTTCTTATTGTGGAATTGTGTACATTGAACAAAACTGAGGTAAGTATGGCCTTCAGTTCTTTAGATATTCATCTAGGTACTTTTGTGACTGGATGAGTTCTCAATGCACTCTTGGTGAAATTTTGGTAGGCTGGCCATTCCTGGGATGTTTCCCCACTATGGCTCTCACTGTGGTTCGCTGGAATCCCAAAGCCTTAGAAATAGCTTTGTAACCCTTTCCAGACTGATAGATTTCAGTGACTGTGTTTGCATCTGCATTTAAATGTGTTTAGAACATGGCATTATGTGCTGCTTTTTGAGACCTGTTAGTACTACTAAAACTTTACCACTAAGGCAGCATAACTCACTCTCTGCGAGGCTAAGTTTGAGTTGCTGGCTCTCATGGCTGTTTGCATTAGGCTAACTGAGTTAAACCAACCCTGCTGCATGCTGTCTTTCTGACACATACCACAGAGCATTAAATACCAACAGGACAAATCAGGCAAGCTTTTTTTAAGCCAGAAGCATCCAGAACAGCTGGCAAAGTGGCACATTTTCCCAATTCTTTTTTCACGAAAGAAATAAATGAAACAGTCACAGGTGTATTTATGTTCATTATCACAAACATATGTTGTCAAAGTCACCATGTTTTGGCTGCATTTTGTGAGTATACTCGGTATGTTGTTAATGAATGAGTGGAACAAAAGCTGATTGTTGTATCATTTGAATGTTCAAAACTTTGCTTTTGTGAATGTACATTCTATTTCTGTAAGTTAATAACAGCAGTGTTAAAATATAGTATGCGTATTATTTATTTACATGCATTTAACAATTTAAAAAGGTTAAATACATGTAAAAAAACAATATATATATACTATACTAAAATGACCATTAAATTTGACAACACTTTGACAGTGAGGATATTTTTTACAGTGTACAAAGCGTACAAAGTGTCAATACATCTTTCCAAACTACCACTAACGCAACATCACAGGACAACTCAATACGATTTCCAATTCAGTTACATCAGATTGGCCAGCATGATGCTGAATGATGGGGGGAGAGGGAGGTCCACCCTACCCACCCAGCCAAAGTTTTGGATCTCTTATCATGGGTGACAGTGGCATCAGCGGGGATCAAGCTCATGATCTTCCCATGATAAGGCCAGCAATTTCGCCAAACAGATTATTTAATTACTAATAGATTATTTTAATCATTTCCAATTTATTTTACACAGTAATCCCAAATAGCAGGGAATATTCACAGAACATTCAATAAAATTATCAACTGGTTCTATGAAGGTTACAAAAATAATATTCCTACATATGATGCTAAGGATGTCCTGCATTATTGTGCTTTAAACATTGCTCACTTAATGTTCCTCAATAACACAAATAATGCCAAGTTGCAACACATATATTGGATGCAACACATCCAATAAATTCAACACAAGCACCCCTACAATTCATATCAAGTACGAGTCAGTACGAGTATTTGTGGCAGCACAACCAATCATTTGACTTTCCTTCAAAGTGGTGTGAAGTAGCAGTATTACAGTAAAATGACACACAGTCACAGACTTCTGTGAAAGAGGAAGTACGAGAATCCTTCGGTGAGAAGGCAGAAAAGAGCTAATGGGTATTGATGTAATGTTGTTGTTCTCTTTTCTCTTGTGTTTCTTGCCTGTTTTCTGAGCGTGTGGCAGCGCAGTTCCTCTCCTGGCCTGCACATCAGCTACTCCATGCCTGACCCACTCACAATCTGGCACTGCAAACGTGTTGCTTGTTTCTGTTGCTGGCTCTGACGAACATTAGCGCTGCCATATAAGGAGAGCTGGATAGCTTGTTGTTGGGAAGAAGGAAAAGAGGAAAAAAGAAAAACCTTGCTCAACAAGCACCATCTGTGTTTTCAAAGTGAATCATTCTTGAATCTTTATGACACTTTTAAACAGCACACATCAAAAGCCTGGTCAGAACAATCCATTAATTCTATAACAGACCACCAGGAGCTGAGAAGTAAAAGCACATAAAGGTGAAGAGGAGAAAATTGATCGAGAGATAATCAAAGAGAAATTTGAGCTTCAGTAGAAATTTCCACACACAACTCTGAATTACAGAACATCTAATAAAAGAGAGAGCTGCCTATCCTACAGTTTCTTTCACTGCAGTAATCTTTCGGGGTTCTTACAGGAATGGGTATCAAGCTGTTTTTGTTACTGTGACTTTATGACTGATATAATGATCTCTGGCTGTCCTGTATTGTGCCTTGTTTAAGAAGCCATTCAGGCTGAAACACTCCTTATAACTTCAAAATAAATGGGGAGGGCTGAACCATGCCAGGCCGAATATGCAGATGTATGTGTTGGTTTTTATGACATCACAAAAACAGTGAATTCAAAATGGGATGTTTCTGCAGCAGTTTCTGTATATGGAATGTATGGTCTGGGGAGTGAATGGAATATTTTGAAACTTTAACAATATTTACATATTACATCAAACTCCTTTGTTTCAATAAGTAAGGAAAATCAGTGTAGTGCTGATTGTAATTGTTTGTAATTGTGTATTGTATTGATTGTGTCACAGTGTAAAAATGTTTAATATGAAGCACTAAGTTTCAGGTTGTTATTCAAGCTAGCTATTACCTAGCATTCATTAAGTCATAGATGTTAGTTCTGCATAAGCACTTAGAGTACTGTATATTCTAATGTGTTTTTGTAAGCTGATCACTGTGACCCCAAAACATATACTTATAATTTTGCCTTCTGAGATGAGATCACTTAATCAAAAACATGTTTCCACTGTGTAGATTTCATGTGAACCTCCATGATACAGAGCACCTGGCTTTTCTTTGCCTATTTTGTCCTTTTCCAATCATCAGATCATTTCTTATTCACTCACACTGAGCTAGAAAGCCCTTTCAGTCTACTTCACTGCAAATCCATCTGTGCTATCTTTTTAAAGCCTGATGAATCCTTATACCTCAGTGTGTGCTTCTCCTCTTAGTTCAGCAGCACTCACTCGCTGGTTCTCTCAGCAGTAGCACAGAAACATGGCAGAGAGACTGCACCTCAGCGTGTATCACTTTGAGCTGGGATTGGTGAAACCACTGGGGCACATTTTGGCTCTGTATCAACCAAATGAGTTATTTTCTACCCGTCCCTCCCTCCATCTTTTTCCTTCGCTCTTAGCCAAATGTTTTTTGATGAAAGGCCATGAATAACAGCATGTACTGCTGGAGGAGAGGGAAGAGGGGAGATTGGGACTGTTTTATATGATGACCCACTTACTTACTATCAGTCACGCAGTTTTATTTCAGAGTACATCACTCATATTCTCCCTTATTCTATTTCTGCTTCTCTCTCTCGCTCTGTCTGTCTCTCTAACTCACTGTGTTAGAAGAAGTGTTATTGGCGGTGGTACTGGCTTTAAATTGCCCTGAGTGAGGATGGAGCTCACAGAGCACATACATCTAAAAGCTCCCCTTTCACCCTCATTTCTTGCTAGCAGCTCAACACAGAGTCAGAGCATTTCACACACACAGAGCCAACAGTATTTTAGTTAATCCAATAACAGAGCCATGTATTCATGGTACAGAGATACATGCAGGTCATTGTAAGGCAAAATATTCCCCAAAGAAAACTTTTTTTGCAGATTTACCACTATTTCACCATTAGCAAAATTACATACAAAAACTCAAAAGACACATGTAGGTTGACTGGTGAATCTGGATGTGAAATAAAATGGCTATATTTGCATTGTAGACATTGAGACACCTAGTTGCTATCGTCACTACTGTAAAGAAATCTGTGAATTTCTCTGCTATGTAGCATTTCACATCAAACTCTAAATGACTTAGTTTGCAACTCAACAGTCAAACAAGGCACAAAAATGGTAAAATCAGTAAAATTCACCTTTAAATTCACTTCATCTCATAAAATGCTTACAGTAGAAGCCAGTGTTCATGTCCTGTGTTAACAGCACCTGCCCGCTGGCTGTTTTTTCCTAACCACAGGCAAACATGTCAAACTAAAAAGTGATGTATGAAATAACACCCATCCTTGTGTTTTTCATTTTAGCACTTTTTGTGTCATATTCCTTTCTGATTTAACACACTCTGTGTTAAAAATAAACCAAAATGTGTCATCCATAACAGGGCACAGAAATATTTCAACATATTTTCTGTTAGCAGTAACACAAAATGTGTTGTCTCCAACTGAACACACTGATGTGTCTAGTTAGAGACAGAATGTCTCCAAGTATTCCAGTAATGGATGCTGGTCTTCAATAAGAGATTTGTCCCAACTCTTAAAATGCTCCACACTGTTAGCTTAGATGTGTAACAGAACTACAAAGGGAAGAGAGCTTTGGCAGAATAGCCTTTTTTATCCATCTATTTACTTTGTCACCTCCTATCTTTAAAAACAACACCTCAGAATATCTAAGTGGTGCGTGGTAGTGTATTTCTAGGCCACAATAATAAGGAGAGAGTGGGAGGTGGCAAGCATATTCCACTTGGTGCTTAGTGTGTGGGAAGGGGAGCTGCTAGCTCCCCCACTATCCGCCTCCCGCTGCTCAGTGTCCTCTGTCCCGCCAAGGGACTATGTCCTCCCCTCAGTGCGGAGACGAAAGTGATGGATACCCAGAGAGAGTGTGTGGGAGCTGCCAGCCTCGGCCTACAAGAACATTCACTTTTATAGCTTCTTCCCGCTCCTCTCCTCTGCCCGCACCCACTCCTAGTCGTGCAATTAGCAAAGGTCAGTGAGCATTTAATCTCAAAGGGGACAGTCTGAGCTTACATAACCTAGACTCCCTGCTGAGCCAATCTCACTGTGATGAAGCTCTCAGAAAGTTTTTCAGGGTCTCTCTCAACAGATGCTGTAATTGTAGGTATCCCATCTGGTCCAATAAGAACGGTTCTTCTTCAGGGAGCCACAAGTGATTCTGCTACAGCATATCGCTCCAGACAACTCTCCTTGGCACCTTTATTTTTGAGTCTGTATGTACAATATTTGGCACAAAAAGCAGCAATATTACATAATATAACAGAAAAAAAACAAAAACAAAAAACAAGATGATGTAATGCAAATTTAATCACATAAACAGTAAAACTATGCTCCTCACTGAGTTATATTCCATAGACTTTTTTTATTGAAGATGTGAGTGATGATATTTGCACTGTAACATCTCGCAAACATCCTCAAAGTGCCCTTACAGACTCTATCAGAGCCTAAGGAATGCATTAAAGTAGATAAATAAGAAAAAAGTGTTAGGGGAGAAGCAAAGTAGATTAGTGCTGCCAGAGAAATCTGCAGAATCTGTGTGTTTGACCTGTCCATCATCAGACTGGAGCAAATTGAATGAGGCTGCTCTGATCTGATCAGAACCCAATCACTCGCACCACGTCTACAGCAAACAGGGAAAAGAAAACAAGCGCAGCACTTCTTTCAAAAGTAGAACATCACAGGGAGAAATCTGTGAACTTTCTCTTTGTTTCCATTTGGATTTAATGTTGCAACAGAGTGGCTTTAATCAGGCTATTTATGTTGCTGCCAACAAACTGTCAGTATTTTTCCAAAGACAGATTACTGGGAGTAACGCATTCAAAATTAATTACGATGATGACAATGTTTACCTTCAATCTCATTTTTACGAATTTACTTCTGTGACAAACGTATCTCTCAGCTTTTTGTTCATTCCAAGGAGACTGAAATGGGTACATCAGTGCAATTTTTGGCAATACAATTTGCTCGCTTTATTTACAGTCAATGTCTTGTTCTGTGTCATTTGCTGAAAGGTTTGATATCCAGTTATCAGAAAACACTGGGCAGCGGACTTTCAGCCCTGTGAGTCACACCCACAATTTCCCTGCAAAAGTGAACACATTGCCTCTGAGGAACAGATTCAGATCAATGAGTCAGTTACCCATTTATCAGCTTATGAAACCAAGAGTAGTTTTTTTTTATCAGTGGACTTCATCAGTAACTTTAGCATACTAGCCAAACTATGATTTGAAGGGACATATGGTGTTATTCCGGCTGTCTAAAATATGTGACCTAGGCTATTTCAATTCATGTACAAACAGGTTAGCATTTGTCAGGGTCTCATGGCTTAAAGTAGGATGAGTTGTGTCCGTTTCCTTTCAGGATATAACAATCTACAGATCTAGAGATCAGTCTACATTGGTAACTCTCTATCTTGTGCTTAAAAAAAGGGCATATGATCTATCCGCATGCAAAATATTGCGTCTACTTAGCATCACTAAAGTTTGCAAAGGAAACTGAAGGCATTCAGTAGACAGTCACTACAATTCTCATGGATGTGGGGGAGTAAGATCACCCACCCACCACAAATCTGTCTGTTAGGTTGACTGGCAGGTAGCATCAGGAGCTATTGTATCACAACAGAATTAGTGCCACGCAAGAGAGGGGGGAAGCAATTTGTGATTTATTCTAGTGGCAACCGTGAAGGCATCTGTGTTTCCGGGGCTCATTAAGATCTAATGAAGGAAGGGGGCTGGCCTGCTTGATGATCCGTGAGCTGTCCCATCTCCATGGCTACAATAACCACGCTGATATTTCCAAAGATCGATGGATGAAAAGGTCACACTGGCTGTGTCGCTGCTTAATGCAAAGCAGGAATTAGCCTAGCCCTTAAGATCTCATCAGCCCATGTTTATGCTTATTTTGGGTAAAGAGGAAAGGAGTGGTGGTGATTTGTAATGCTAATCCTCGGCTTTTGTTGAAGTCGTGTTGGCAGAGTCTTGTTTTAATTTCTTATGTATTTGTTTGATAGTTGTGCCAAAATGTCCTTAATTTTTCCAGTAATGATTTGCAATATGCATGAGATTTATCTTTTTTTTTGTAACAGCAGCAAACAAACTGCACGGAGGCTAATCTTTTCAATTCTGCTCTCAAATATCAACACAGTCTTGATTACATGCTGATGGCTTGTCTAAACAGATGAATTAGATCAGGTAAGTAGGATATGATTTGGGGCTTCTGATTACCACCTGCTGCCTAAACGAAGCCTCATATTTGTGTCTGTCAGTAGCAGTGCAGCGCAGAATCTTCCAACTCTGAGGTAAAGTTGATGTCTTTGTTCTTGGACCTCCCACCCTACCACCTCAAGATTACCTGTGCATTATGCTGCCCTCTCACTCGTATCACATACTGCAGTTACCATTTTTTCAGTCCCAAGAATCTGGCTAGATTTTTAAAAAATTCCAAAAAATTCCACCTTACATCATTCCACCTTTCCTCTGGGATCATGATTACTCATCCTTCTAGATGGTGCTTATTTATTCCAACTATGATGTTATTTAGCTCAGGTTCTCTTTCAAGGTTTGTGTCCAATAATGCTATATGATCCTGGAAGTGACCTCGCTCTGTGCAGGGAAGACCTGAAATGTCTGACCTCATCTGCTTATTGGAAGTGATCTGATGGTTTTCTAACCCCCACTCAATAAGGGCAGGTATTCAGGTTTCACTGTGTAAACTGCTGCTCGCTGCTGAGTGATGATGATACATAAAGATAATTACATCAATATACGGTCACGATGATATCGCAAGGGTCTAGTTCCATGGGCGTAGCAGGGGCAGTAAAGTGTTTTCCCATAGATACAAATGTTAAGCAAGTAATGACTTTTGTTAGCTCATACAGATAATTTTCATAAAAAAGTACAGGTCACAGTATATTATGAACTCAAATGGTAAGACTTAATTTTTGATTGAAAAAAAAACACATTGCATTAAGAAAAATCTGACCATCTTTTGTAATAAACAATCTGTAATATAAAATACTGTCTAAAGTCAGAGAGTAATTTATTTAATTTGCAGTCAAAACAGCCATTAGATTCAAGTTATTAATCTTTCAGAAAAATCTACTTGAAAATCAAGATACGTTACTTGTATTAGTAAGATGCCAAAGGAAAGTAGGTGAAAAAAGCTGGAAAAAAATAATTAAAAGCTACATAGAAATAGGGACTTGCAAGACCTGATAGACCACTAAAACTGTCACCATCAGATAAACAGTACTTAAAGCTTTCATCTTCAAGAGGTAAGAGAATGTCAAGCTCCACTCTTGCTTTAGATCTGAAAAAATCCTCAGATATGTCTGCACTTCCTTCCACTGTGAGAAGACAACTCCATGCAGTGGGTCTGAAAGGATGTGTAGCTGACAACAAGCCGTTACAGAGAAAGGAAATTTGCATTAGAACAGTGAAACATGGACATTGGGATGTAAAGTAAGGTTTTATGGACCAACAAGTCTAAATAACAGAGGGCAGCATGTATGCCACCAAAGCAATAAAAGACAAAACCATGTCTATGACCATCAGTTAGACATGGTGGAGGGTCAGTACAAGTTTATGGATGTATAATAACATCTGGAGTTAGTGATTTGTTTTTGATTAAAAGCATCATGAATGCTGAGAGGTTTAAACACACTTAATACATCAAGGAATACCCTCTGGAAAATATCTGTTTGGAAAGAAATTCATTTTACAGCAATATAGTAAACCCACACACACTTCTTAGACCTCAGTATCATTTACTTGGTTTAGGAATGAGCGGAAAATGCAACCAACTTCCAAACCTGAACTGTGGAGAAATGGAAAAAAAATCTCTGCAGATTTTTTTGAAAATCTGACTGCAAGTGTCCCAAAACGAATGGAAGACAAGAATGAAGGCAAAGGGTGGCCCTACTAAATACTGAACCATTTGATATGTATTTAGTTGTTGAGGATTATGTGTAATTTTTCTGTTGAATATATGTTTCCTGCTTTTTTCCTAAAAACACCTAAAAATAATATGTACTTAATGGCCATTTTGCCTGGAAACTAAAAAGATGCCTAGAAATTAAACAACTTTAAAAATGAATGAGGTACTGTGCAAAATGACTTTTGTACAGTACTGTATCTTAAAGAAAGGGGCCTTCAAGAACTGGCAAAAATCAATACAAATCTATGAGCGACACTCACTCCTGGGTATTCAGTGATACCGGCTTTTTAAGTATATAAAATGTAAAATCTGTGTTTTTTCCCCTCTTGCTCTCAAGTGTACATACAGTGTTTAACTTCATTATATGGTCAGATGAACCAATGGCTGTGATAGAGGCAGGATCACTGACTGTGCTTTTCCAGGGCTAAATCTAATAGAACATAGATCAGTCTGCTTCTAGTAAGCCATCTTCACATGTCTGAAGTGGGTGAGAAGCTTCCCAGATGTTTGTTGTTGCCTTGAACTTGAAATGCTTTGTAGATCCTACCACTTACAAACATGTATAAAAAAGCATTTGACTGTGCAGTGTCCTCTCTCTTCATCTCTGCTATTGACAGTAAGCTAAAGCTGAAGCTGATATTTCCTTTGGCCCCTGGTAATGTGAGCACTGAGACTAGAATAGAGGAGGAGAATGTTCAGCCCTTCTATCGAACATGTTAGTACTAGGAGCTTAACAGGTCAGTGTCACAGGTCAGTAATGCATATTGAGATCTATTGCTTGGAATATATAATCAATGTAACAATGTTTCTTTCTCTCTATCTCTCTCTGCTCCTCCATTTATTAAACTCCATTTTCCATTATGTTCTTTTTAGCCCTGTGCATTGTGTTTTATCCTACCTGTCAACCATTTACACCAAATTCTTTTGTGAACCATTTGCATCTGCGCAGGGTGGATGAACAATACATCTCGCCTATGTGGAGCAAAATGTGTGGAGAGAATGAACAGCTCAAATGAAAATGGAATTACAGCAGGGGCTTTGCTGCCTAGCTGTTGCTGCTTATTCCCAAATTTAAAGTGAATGTTTGTGACGGCGTAATCTGTCCGCAGCTCACGCTCTCTGTTTTCCCCCTCTGTGTTTCAGGAAGTGTCAGCTCAATTTCACCGGCAGTCAGCAGCACTATTATTTTGACATCTTGGAGTGGGGGTCTTTGGGGGGGATTATTTCACATAAATCCATCACCGCCCAATCTGGGAAATGAGGCTGGTTGTTACTGTGAAAGCTTTTAAAATGTGGACCATGCCTGAGACGGCTATTGAGAGCCTCTCACTGAATAACAGGGCCATATCAGAGAAATAGATATCCGACTTAAACCTTTTGTTTTGTATTTAAATTACACTATAAAAAGACTCCAATTTTATCAAAGGCATTAGTCATCAAGTCATGCATAAACAAGTACATACGCCAGCAATAGTTACATAACAGTACAGAAAATGTTACAGATAAAAAAAAAAAAGATCTTTTGTTTCAAATGCGATGACTTCTAATTATAGAGGATGTAGAATAATATTTTGCATGTTGTTTTATGTTAATTTTTGTGAAATCAAGGATTTAGAAACCCCATGTGACAAGTCTATGCACATGAGCAAAGCTTCCAAATATAAATACAAAGAGAATATGTTTGCAGACAGAATTATCTACTGACTGTTAAAAATACATGGACAATGCACATGGATGAAAGCCTAGTTTTATTTGGCTGAAGAGACATAAGACAAAAGTTGAAAATATCTGAACATTGTATGACCCTGTGTGTCTGCTGCAGCATTCTCTGTTTAGCTCAGGAAACCAGAGTATGCTGTGGTAGACATTTGTGCCACGAATCCCATTGGAAATAATGCATTTGAAACTGCATCTGTGAATTTTATGTGTTAAGTCTGAAAACAGCTTGCATTCAGATGGCAAAGCCTATTCCACTTGTGACAAGTTTTGCAAAGCGGAGAAAGAGCAGAGCAGATCTTTATGTTCAACACCACATCAGACATCCCTAAATAAGCTTAGATAGACAAAATAAATTAGCCTTTATTATGCTTTATTCTGGAGGAGAAAAAGCTCACCAGGTTTAATTCTTCCTACTTATGTAAAAATTAGCACTAAGTGGCCCAAATACCACAACTATCATAGAGACAACATCATATTTCTACATTAAAATAAGATAGTCACCAAACTTCTGACCTAATCAAACTGTGATTAGAGGTCTCTCTCAAGGTTGTTAAGCAAGCCTCTGTGACAACAATTTCCAGGATGGTACATACGCCACTGAATTAATAAATATCTTCAAGCTCAGTATTTTTAATTGCAAGTGCAAGCAAATCTGTCCCACAGGCCACATTCGCTCTCTGGTTCAGTTTTACTCCTCTTTTTTCTCATTGGTTATGTCATGAAAAGTTTAGTTCAACTGAGTTGAATTGAAGTAAGACTGTTTGGTTGAATTAGTAGTCTCAGCCGATTTTTACAATGTGATCTGGTGTTGCATCCGATTCGTTTCCCCCTCAAAACTCCCATTCCCCTTCACAAATGAAGCCCTCGAGTGCACGCATTCACTGAACGGAAATCAATACCAAGCAACACTGGAACTATGGAAAGCATAAAGGTTTGAAGAAAGGATGTACGACTGAAAGGCTGACACAATCAATGACAAATGGCCATGTAACACTACTGATTAGCCAGCCGCTCGTTCACACTATCATCGCTCTGTCTTCCAGTCAGTGCCCAACCACGCCAGGCTTATATCATGATCACATAGGCTGAATCTCAAATTGCGTCCTACTCCTTCCTAAGTTATGAATCATTTTAATAAGATTGATTGATAAACTGACTGCTAATGCTAAGACATAAAGTGACCATATCCTGCTTTTACATACACTTTTTTATAAAAAAGATCCATTTATGACATTTATGTGGTTTATGTTCCAAAAATATTCCTCATTCATTTTTACTTAAAAGTCTCCAAGATAGTAACTTTACAGGAGAAGGAAAAAATGTTCTTTAATTTTTAAGAGATTTTATTCCAAGCAAATAGTGATATTAAACATATATTCCATATATGTTTCCCCTTAGATAATATATAAACTGGAAAGTGAATGAAATACTTTGGAAATCTAAAGGGCCCATACTCTACATTTTTCTTGCATTTTATTTTTTCCCTTTGAGTCAATATATAATTTTTGTGAGGGTTTATCTTCAAAAATATTTATAATTATTTTTATGGGATCATTTTCCCACTTTTCTTTGTCCCTTAGAATTAAACAGGCTGCTTTTGTTACTGTGCTTTTCAGTATAGTATATATGCAAATGATCTCTGTTCTGATTGACTGCTCTGTATTGTGCTTCATTCAAAAAGCAATCCAGCTTCATCCAAAAACACTTCCTGTAACTTCACTGTGAACGAGTGGAGCTAAACTGCTGTAAATTAAATGCATATTCTGTATGGGATGTATGTGCATTTCTTTACAGGATGTTGTGAAAACTAATTGAAAATAGACCATTCCATATATGGACTGGGGAGTGAATAGTATATTTTGGAAATTAAACTCTGTTTACATACTACATCAAACTCTTTTACTTCAAAAAAGCAAGTTAAGTTTTTTCATGATATGTGCTCTTTAAACTTTTTAATTAATTTGAAAACACACACACATAGTGTCAAAATCCCAGTATGCCTGAGGATTTCATATAATGATAGAATATGATATAAGCCCATATCTGTTCTTTGTGTCAAGCCTCTCATGCAGATGTTGGTGTTTTGAGTGTGTGTGAAGTGTGAAGTGTGCACACAGTACATTGTTCTGGCAGTGACAGTGACTGATAACACCACAGGCATGCCTGCATTACAGGCACTGTTCCCCCCTCAAACACGCTGTTGATCCACGCTCTCTACCAGCACTGAAGAGCCATTCACACTGCTTCCCCCAGTGTTGCAACACTGTGTTTAATGGCAGAGAGGCCACAGACCCCAGCCTTTCCAGTTTTCTGCGGAAGCCTTGTGTCTTCACTGGTTACATCACAGTCCGTCCATTCAGACGGGCTCAAGCACATGTAGTAAACACTGGCCAAGTCATGAGAGAACACGGAGGACCCTTCTGTATCTCTGCACGTATCTCTGCCAGAGAGAAGCCTGTGGGGACAGTTCACGTTTATTTGACATGAAATGCAACTCAGGCTACATCTGGCCCTACAGTGGGTGTGAAACGGGCATGGCAGGAAGAGAGTCAGGGCTGCTTCAGTCAAGGTTTATTTAGACTGGGCATGAGGGCCTGGAGGAGCAGGACTAAAGGGAGTAGGGGAAAGGTAAAGCGAGCCCACCGTTTTGGTGAAGAACAGATGTGTGCTGGAACAGGGGAAATGCTTTTGGTTTGTGGAGTGGAATGGTTTCATTAGTGAGTGGGATTGATTTGTTTTCTGTGCCTGTGAGTGAGCAGGCCACCTGCTATCACCCAGCCGAAAGAACTAACCTCTCTGCTTGGTAGAACATAAATATCATTAGAGACACATGTCAATCAACTATGCAATGGTGGACAAAGTTCAAAAACAAGAAGTAAACAAAAACATCTCCAGTATGCATTTGAAGGCTATATTTAAAACTTTGATCTCTCAGCTGTATGAAAGTGTTTAATAAACAACTAAAGCCTACAGACAATAGCAGGAAACATAAAGTAGTGTTCACCGCTATTCAAAGAGACACAGTTTTTTGCACAAGTCGGGTTCTTTGTTTTATTATCCAGCTGTTGTTGACCACAGCTATGCCATACATAAGTAGAGTTTTCTCTTTACTAACAGCTCATTTGCTACTTAGCTCACATCTGACTCTCAGCTCTTTCTGCTCACACACAGGCACTAGCTCCACCTTTACAAAAAGTGTCCTTTGCAGTATAACACCATGAATAAATGCTGAAGAACAGATAAAATCTAAAACCAGCACTTCTTGAACACGCTACAATACCCTCATCAAATAGCAATCAGCTAACTTAGCCACATACCTTGGAGCAGATATGCCTTTGTGATTGTTGACTGATTTAATGGTAGATACTGTTTAATCCACATCCTGCACCTCTCCTCTTGCATTTTCGGTTTAGGAAACTACTGAAATTTCAGAAATTTCAAAGTTCTGAAAGCTTGTTAGATGAGTCTAATCCTATTCACAGTTGCATAGCTTTGATTGGACAATCTGTATTTAAAGGTTTAAAGGTATTTAAACTATGATTGGTTGCTTCAGTTTGAAAGTGCATCATACTTTCAGATATTTTAGAAAATCTATTTTTCCCTATTTTAGAGTGATGAGTAATGACATATTTGTGCAGAAAGTAGTGAAGTAAAGAGTAGGATACTTTGAAATGCAGTGAAGTAAGAAGTCTGAAAAAATGAAAATAAATGTGTACTTCTTTACTGTCCATCACTGCAACTATATAGTTGCTTGAAACAGTATGAAAAAGTATTTGTTACTTTAATATACTTTAAGATAATGACGCAAATGGAAGTAAAAGTAGCTACATCAGAAAAAAAAACTTAAGTAGGAGTTAAAAGGCAGCTGGTCATAAACTACTTGAATACTGACTTCTCTACAGAACTGCAGTACAGCTGCTTAGTACATTCAGCATCTATCATCACAGGAACTGTAACTGGTGGTATTCTTAACATTTTGGGACATTTTTGTTGTTTTCCTGTTGGTAAAATAAAATACTGAAGTACCAAAGTGAGAGGAGTTAACAAGAGCAAAGCAATCTAGTTGCAGTCACGCATCAGAAGAGAATGTCTGGGTATGAAATGAGCATCTAGGAAAGGTCTAGTCTTTTATGAGCAAGAATGGGTTGAAGCTCACCATTTTGCATCAACAAATAAACCATATTTAAGAACAACATTCCTCAATGAGTGATTGCAAGGATTGTAAGCACTTCACCCTGTACAGGGCAGTATATTCAAAAGATTTAGGGATTCCAGAGAAATCTGTATGCCTAAAGGGCAAAGCTGAAAACCACAACTGAATGCCCATGACCTTCAATCTCTCAGGCAGCTCTGCATTAAAAACCACCATGCGTCTATGAAGGGTATCATCACATGGGATCAGGAATACTTTGACAATCCATTGTCAAGAAACCCCGTTTGTTGTTTCATCCACAAATGCAAGTTAAGACTGTACTATGCACAGCGGAATCCATATGTTAACAACATCCAAACACTTCTGAGTTTTCTGGGCTCAAGCTCATCTGAACTGGACTGATGTACAGTAGAAATGTGTATTGTGGTCTGATAAATGAAATTTTCAGATGTTTATGGAAATAATTTGTGTTGTATGCACATTAAAAGAGGATGGTAGCCTAATCAGGTGGTGCCTCTACTGAAAACATGTGGCGCATCACCAAGCATAAAATATGATAAAATACATCAAAATTTTAATAATTTAAAAGTTGTGCAGTTGAAGACTGATATAACTGAGAATGCCAATAAATTCCACTTTCAAAACTAGATCATTTGGTGTCTTCAGTCCTCACATGATTATTAAGTGTTGTTTAAAGGAAAGGTGATGTAACACAGTGGTAAACATACTCTTGTTACAATTATTTTCAAACATTGCAGGCATCATGTTTGGAATGTGCATACATTTACAATAAATAAATAAATAACTAAAGAAATAAATAAATAATAAAGTAAAATATCAAATATGTTTTTGTACTGTTCTCCAATTAATACAGGTCAAACAGAATTTACTAATTTACTAATGTTTTCTGTTTTTATTAGCATTTCTCATACTGTCTCCACTTTTTTAAGTTAATTGAGATTTGTATTTTATTTATCTGTTTGTTTTTTGTTTAATTGAGGATGTATCTAGTTACCACCCCCCTCTCCACGGTGATAACAGATCTGTTCTTCCTCTAGTGTGATGCATACAGGCACTTACTTTAAATCATCATCAAATACACCAAACTCCTCTTTGCCACCTCAGAGGAAACATTTGGAAACACAGAGACAATTTATGCTTCATAGATATCAAAGAACTATAATGACCAGAGTATTGAGACATGACTCCATATAAAGCATTTGGCATTCTGTTTGATCAGCTCCACAGTGGGCCCAGGCCTTCAGGAGTTTAATTGCCATCCCCTGTTTGGAGAAGTAAAATGCAATGCTTTCTGTGGTTGAAATGGGGAGGCTGATTTGCTTTAATAAAGTATTCTGACTGCACTGCTGATTTAATGGTCAGGATTGATGAGAGGTGGGAAGGGCGCCCAGGCGGTCTGAAAGTGGCTCATCTGATGCGGAGCTTGGAGGAATGTTTTGGCACCCAGCCAGAAAATAGGAGTGTATGTATATGACCCTCAAGGTCTTTTCTGCTGAAGCTCTGGCTGCCCCCTGATAAGACTGTAAATATTCATATGCCATTTAACTGAGGGAATGGGCTGTGTGTGTGTGTGTGTGTGTGCGTGTGTGTGTGTGTGTGTGTGTGTATGTGTGTGTGTGAGAGTGTGTGTGAGAAAGTCATTGCTTTGCTTCAGGATATATGGCATATTCTGAGAGATGGCATGAGGAGGTGTTGAAAGCAGCATTTGGAGAGGCTGGACCCACCCTGGGGCATCGGCCATCTGGGACTGGACAGCATACAACTTATCAGGCAACAACCTGGACTTCACAAGCCAAATGAAAAGCAGGTCATTAATCATCAAAAGAAACATAACACACACCATTTTGTTATAGGGTTTAGTCATTCCTCACTCTGGACTGTAGTGCTGCTTAATGTCATTATGCTGCTAATGCTTATTTTTAACATGACTAAAACTATAGGTCCCATCCTGATGTGCAGTACTGTGCAAAAGTCAGAGACCACCCTTTTGTTTATAAAAGTTCCTGTCAAAACAGCAGTCAAGTACAAATTATTCATTTTTCAGTGTTGTAAAACAGCAGAAATATATTTAACAGAAAATTACAGAAAGCTCCCACAATAAGTATAATATCAAACCTACCAGTATTTTATTTGTCTACTCTTTACTTTCATGCCACTTTAACTCTTCCATCCTTCTAATCTAAAAACCAAGTTACAGCTGTGTCCTTCCAACAAAAGCTGTACCTAAAGGTGTCACTGACATTATGTTCCCTTCAAAGAGACATGTACAGTCGCACAAACAACTACCCAAACACACCTTAGCTGCCCTGCAGATTTCTTTCTTATGTGTGTCTAAAATGGCTAAAGGAGGTATTTCAGATGAGATTAGATATAAAATAATCCACTTACATAAGGAAGAACAAAAAAACAGGAGTTGCCAAAACTGGAGTTAAAAGTTATTAAAACATATAGAGAAAATGGGACCCCCTAACAACCATACAAGACCTAGTAGACCACCAAAACTGCCACTATCAAAGAAGACAACTCTTCCATCTGAAAAGGGTGTGTAGCTGTCAAGAAGCTGAAGCTGTTATTGAGAAAAGGAAATAGATAAAAACTGAGGAACATTTGCTCTAAAACACAGAAACTGGGTAACTGAAAATAGTGTAAATCAACATCAACAAATCAAACAATACAACCAAGGCTGAACTTTGTTACTACATAAAAACAGAAAGTAAGTCTCCTAAAAACAACGGAAGCTGTAACAAAGGCAGTGTGGACACACTAAATACTGAAAACTTTGATATTAAATATAATTGTTGAGATTTCTGTGTAATTTCCAGTTAAATATATGTTTTCTTTTTTCATTGATTTTTCCAGATGCTAAAAAATGAATTAATGAACTTTAAATTAAATAAATAAAAACTGCATCTTTGACTTTTGCACAGTACTGTAAAACATTTTGACCAAAAAAATGTATTTGCATTAGACTGTTTTTTTGAAAATACAACCCTAAACTATGCCCTGTGCAAGCCAAGTATGTTTTTAAAAATAAGCTTTCTGGAAATTAAGTGCCAAGTTTGTTTATCAGTTGGAGCTTAAATTCTTAGGGAGGCTATTTTCTTAAGAACTTACTTGGCTTTCTGAGATAGTCTCTCCTCTAAAGCTCTTGAGCATTGGCACGCGTTTCCCTTTGCTCAGGCCCTTGTGCTGGTATAATGCACCTGATCCAGAGTTGCCGTATTAAAAGCTTCTTCCTGTAAGACACTCCGGCTCTTTAAATCAGGGCCCTGGCCCTCTGGCTTTGTGCTAACGGCCCACCATGCCAAGACCACTTTGGCAGTGTTTTCAGCTTCAGCTTTTTTTTTCTCCATTATTTTAATTGCCTTTAACCTATAATCAATATTTACTGCTCTTTCAGGCTGAGAGCTAGAGGACTAAGCATTTCTATCTCAGTCATGCTGATTAAATTAGAGCTCAGCTGCTCCAGTGTACGCCGTTATTTCAGGCTGCCTTGTTTTTCTTGAATTTCACATTACTCCCTCCCCTGACACACTGAGACATTTGAGTTGGACACACACTCTGACTCCTCGCTTCGGCCAAATACGCTAAAGGTGCATCATTCATTTCAATTAGGTGGAAGCGATGGGGGCAGATCGTGTTTCAGAGTTTATTTAGTCAAGCAGTTACTGGGGGAATTATACAAATGGGTCTTCACAACTAGCCTGTAAAGCGCTCGGCCAAAACCAGCCAGAACAATGTTGACCTGATTTCGTTGTGAGTAAGATCAGCAGACAGTGAGATGAACGGAGAGAGTGTAGCCAAGGGAGAGAAGGACAGGAAAAGAATAGAGAGAGAGGACACAGTACAGTGGGCTCAGTGTGAAAGGCCAAATGCCCACGTGGCGGCTCCATCTGGCCCTGCTGGTTCTTGCCCATTGGAGATGAGCACTTGGGGCTGAGCTGAGCCACCACTGTCTCTGCTATATCAGCACTCTCTGTACTCTCACACTAGCAAGCACAGACCTGTACATAGTAGATTATAATCTACAATCTATATAATATCTGCTTTGTATAAGCCACAAATTATAGTCTTTGCAATTACATAAAATTTCCCAAGAATATATCCCAAATGAGACTGACTGTATGACTGACTGACTGAGTGGCTTTCATTTTGAAACAATATGAACTTCATGCAATAGTACTTTGGGGAAACAAAGGGTCAGACGGGTTATACTGTACAGCAGGCTAGAGAAAGAATGATAATAAGGCCCTTGGTGTCTAAAGCTGAGGCAGCATTGAAACTCCAGCACTAGAGCTGGAAACCGTCTGAAGCTCTTTGAGGCAGAAGATCATAGGAAGCCTTACTAAACTAGCAAACTAGAATTCCCACTCACAACACTTGGTCCCGACCTGGTCTACCCACTAGCTGCGCTCTCATCCACCAGGAGTTCATTCCTCATCTATCTTCAGGCAGAAAAAGGCTGCTAAACATACACTACCCAAATCCCATGTCACCAAGCTCAAGTATTATTGCCTGGCCTTAAAACTTCCCTGACCCAATTGTTTCAGAAGGATATTTAGCATGAGATCATACTATTTTTGGACTCTTACATAAAAATAATCTAAAGTAGAAAAAAGAGCATTGTAGATGAAAAGCTTTAAAGACCGGCTAGTGACCGACAATATCATTATTCATAGGATAAAAACACAGGAACATCTGGAAAAAGCTGTTATACAGTTCTCTCAAACAGCTGTTCTTAAGGATAGCAAACATATGTAAATCAAACACTAAAGTTGTCCTTGGGGTGAAAGGGTCAAAGTTTACACATAACATTAAACTAGGGCTAACAAATATTGTACACAGTAAAGGATAATAAAGTGCAGCACAACACTTAGTGACATTCATATATCCTCCTGAGTCCCAGGAAAATTAAACATTTTGAGTTATTATTTGTCCTGTAAGTGTTTGGAACAAAAACAACATGCAACTGTTATATTTTCATTTGTTTGTAATAGCATGTATTTTGTAGAGGACTTCTGTAGAGCACTTAAAAGAAACTAATTGAATCACTCGAATTTCTGCACTATTTACTCAGAAATGAGGTCAGGTCTTCAACCAAGTCATAAAAATACTATCTTCTTAAGGTAGTAGCGCATACACCAGTGTACTTCTTGTCAACATATCATTGAAACATTTCCAACCTATGCTGGAAAAAAATATTTGAGCCCTTCTATTTAGTTATTGGTAGAACCTCCCTTAGAAGCAATAAGCTCCACTACACATTAACCATAGATCATAAATCTGATCAGATTTACACAAAAGTAATATGGACTTTTAGACCATTGCTCCTTATTTTATTTTTTGGATATGTCAGGTATTCCTTAGTTGAACGGTTCTCTTTAGATCATGTCAGATGTTCTGAATTAGGTTTAGGTCTGGATGTGGCCATTCCAGAACAAGAATATTTCTCCATTTAAGCCAACATGTTTTTGATCTATTCCTCTGTTTTTAGGTAGTTGTCTTTTTGCATTACTTAAGTTCTGTTAAGCTTCTTAAACAAATTTAAATTCATTAGTCCCTTGGTCCTAGCAAGCTGTCTAGGCCCTGAGCCAGCAAAGCAGGCCCAAACCACGATGCTCCCTCCACCATGCTTCACAGTTGGTTAGGTTTTAGTGTTGATGTGCCATGCTTTTCTTTCTACAACCATGGTGTTGCATGATTTTGCCAGAGTTCACCTTTTTATCTCATCCATCTGTTGTTCAATGATTTTCTTACAGTGAACACGTGAACAGAGACTTTGGCAAGTTCAGGAGGTCCCTGGAGCTCTCTTGCTAATACCCTACAATTCTTTTTCACACTGCACTCTTGCTGTTGGCATGGGCTAGGAGTTCCTTATTAAGATGAAAACCTAAGAAACAGGAGTGTTTTCTTGGATTGCCTCATCTGTGTCTCTGTTGAACTGAAGGACATAGTGATCTCTGTCCTAATGTCTGTAGGGGTGAAGAATACAAGTATTGAGTCTTGATATCCTCAACAAAAAAAGTTATGTTTTAAAGAAATCACTAGAACTGCCCCTCAGGTGTTTTTTACACAAGAAACAACTTAAATATTAAACTTGTAGAACCCAAATTTACACATACATTTTCTAAGCTGCTTATCCTCCTGGGTCGCGGGGGGAGCTGAAGCCTGTCCCAGTAGTTATTAGGCGGAAGGCAGAAAACACCCTGGACAGGTCACCAGTCTATCACAGGGCCCCAAATGTACATATTAAATTCAAAACTAAACTTTAAAATAAGTAAATAAAATACATAACAAATAAATAAAACTAGACGTAGATCCAGATCCAGTTTAAAATCACAAGATTACACTGCAAGCATGTGTTTTATCAATGACCTACTCTTAAAGGCAAATGAGCAAGCATTAAAGGTCTAGAAAATACAGCTGAAATCTATAATGAATGGCTGGCTCTCAGAAGCAGTTCTGCATGAAGATCTACCCTTCCTGTCTTTTTGTTGTTTTTGTTTTGTTTTATTACAGCTTCTTTAAAATGATCAACAGCTTAGGAGCACGGGTAGAAAGAGTACTGACAATTCCTACTTAAGTAAAAGATACTGTTGCTGTAATGACAATTTACTTAAGTACAAGGAAAAGTATTAATAAAAGAAATTACTCAAGTAAGAGTAAATAAGCAGTTTATTGGCAAACTACTTGAGTAATCAAGCTGTTTTGTATATTTTTATTCTCAAAGAATACTTTTGAGTTGACTGAGCTACGTCGCTGGAAATCGTCTGAACAAAACAAAGCAAAACTTGATATTACATGAAAAAAAGTTAAGTGCTGACTGATTACAGTATGCTCCACTAGTACACATTTACACATTCCTCTGTGAACTGTGTATGGAACAAAGTTGAACTGCATTTCATGGTTAGATGATTGAATGAGGCTTCCTAGTTTACCCATTTCCAATAAAGTAGTTTAGAACCCCCGAAAGGCTGTGAAGAGTTTGTCACTGTTAAATTGACACTATTTTTGGTTTAACCTTTAAAAACAACACAGATGTAAAAAATATTAGCTTACATTAACTTGTAGGTGTCAATATCTACAGGCAGTAAACATTACGTTCACAGCCTGCAAACTGTATACATTCTCTGATACTTTTATACTAAATTTGTATAGTCTACCATTAAAATCATTAGCAGCAACACCAGTTTATCCAGTTTAGATTTTACTAATTTATATTCTTCTGGTAGCCATATTAATTACTTCATACACATCAGAAAATAATTTTTACTTTAATTGACAGTTAAACAGCTAAACAGCCTTACAGACACATACAGAGAGAGAGAGAGAGAGAGAGAGAGAGAGAGAGGCTGCATTCTGTGATTAACTCACAAACCAAAACTCTCTGATGCTGTCGTATTAACTGTAAGGTGAGAGTGAGGAGTACATTTTTTTGCACTTTTTAAACTCTGTTTTTTTTTCTGAGTGCTGTTTATTCATGTGAGATGATTTTAGTTTTGTCTGTGTGCAGCATGCATGCGACAAAAGACCGTCCACCTGCAGTCTGGTCAGATCACTGTTTAGCCCAGTACAACAGAATTATTGTATACAGTTTATGGTGTATCTACGTTAGACAAAATTTTCTGCAAATTTTCAGCTGAATTTGAGTTGTGAAAAGCAGAGATTTTGTCAGGTTTTGCAAGGTGTGTTTATGATAATGCAGCTTTCTTTAGTTTGGATAAGGTACATTCCTTGTGTGTACTGGTAACATTATCCTCTCTCTGTCTCTTGTTAAATCCCTGAACTGTTTAAAATACATATTAGTCCAAAAGCTTATACCAAAACTATCATAAACCTGTGAATTAGGCATCAGACAAGGTATTTGCAACCATCTCTTGAAATAGTTTTCTGTGAGTTAGCTTTTATAGGCATCAAACACTTTGGATGGTTCCTATCACTCTGAGTCATTAAGTCTCTCTAGAATTGAGCATTTCATATCAAACCACTCTGAATAACTTTATTTACATGTAAACAGTTAAAGTATACTGAATTTTTGAAATTTTGGCTGAAGCTAGGTTATTTGTACTCTTAGTTGCAGGTTAAGTTGTGGAAGAGAATTAAAGGCTTGCTACAAGACTTTTTCACCTTCTATATCTGGACTTAATTTGGGTTAAAAACCCTTTTTTCCATTTTAAGTTGATGAATTCAGTTGCACATTTCCTGTTTTAGGGACGTTTTGGATTCATAAGACTCAATTTGAGATATATAGGTATATATCCCTTTAGTAGTAAAGCAACATGTTATTGCACCTGTACACATCTAATAGAGAAGTAGTGCATTTGTTCATGCGTTACCATCCTGATTGTTCACTCTACTCTTTTTTAATCTCCCCTTTATTACACATATATACAGAGTAGTCAAGTGCTTCCAAACAGCTTATGTTTCCTATAAGGAAATGTGCACTGCAGTCATAACATGTCAAATCTGTTTCCAAAAATAAAACATCTTTGGAAAGTTTCATGAAGTTGCGCTGAGTCTGTAGTCCCCCAGGTGATGCAAGATGGCATAGTACACCTTGGTCATATACACAGGCACGCAAGCCTGCCAAAAAACAGACAGCTCACTGGTAGTGTTCAATGGTCTTTTGTCCTATATGTTGTGTCAAATATATTCGTACCCAGTTTGGATGTAAAGTTACTTCTGTATAAACATACTAGATTTACACTACTTTTAATGATAGCATTGTTCAAAGTAAAAATCTTGCTAAAATCATGTAATAGTTGGAATAAGCTACTAGGCAACTTTCTTCAGGGCCAAAAAGTACTCAATATATTCTGCTGTTGCACTGACCTGTATAAGAGACACAAAAGCATTTGTGGTGGTTCAAACAATAAACAAAGAAACACAAAAATTGACAAATGGGCATAGCATGGTATGGTCATTTGGGCAAATGGGCATTGCTTTTGCTTCTACATCAATATATGTGCTTCTACCTAATCTGAAGTCACAGACCTATGCACACGCACGCTAAGTAAAATAGGCCATAAAAGCAGTTGCACTCCAGCAATTGATGGTGTCTTTCAGGACAGCTCTGTCCCTGGAGTGCTGCAGTCCAGCATAGTTTGGTGATTTCTCTGCCCAAACACTACTGAACTTGCTAATCAATTAAGTTGTACTAGGGTGTATGAACAGGGCCATCACAAAACTGTGCTGGACAAAGGTCCTCTACCAGAGCTGCCTATCCTTGCTCATAATAAAGGCAGTTTATATATAAGTATATATAAGTTATTTATAAGTATTGCTTGACTCAATACACCTGATCCAGCTCTCCAACTGATTATGAAGCACTTCAGGAGCTTCAGGCGTGTTGACACTGTGCAGTCCTGTGGGTCGCCAGGAGCAGGATTAAGAATTGTTGCTTTGGGTCTTTACATGATGTTTGTGAATTTTGTAACATTACCTTGAAGGAAACCCAAATTTTCTTCCTGCTGCACAGAAGATGTGTGGGACTGCGGCAGAATGGTTGTCAGCTATACACGGGTAAATGATCTAACGTATATAAATATATAAATAAATAAGTGATAAATAAGTGAAATATAAAGATCACATGAAAAATATCATAAAAATAAGGAGCTTAGTCAACATGGAGCTAGCTAACTAGCTAGCTATACAGGAAATTAAGAAAGCTCTTCTGTGCTCGCTCCTCATTAACCCTTTAAGAAATTCTCTATTCTTCTTGGCTGAGCTTAGGTAGTGTGTGGTTTTCACATTATCCAAGCCGTGCAGGAGCTGCATAAATTATGTTCCTGCTGCTCTGTAAGATTTGAACTGGTTGTTTGAATATATACTTGCTGTGATTGGTCGGGGTAATGTAGGCATTGCTGTCACATACATTCTGATTGGCTGGAGTAGACCCACATTTGCGGATTGATGTGCCCATAGTTTAGAACTGAACCTTTTAAATGTAACCAGGCTTTATTCTGATTGGTTAATGAGCTGATAGCTCATATTTATTTTTAAACTGTAACATTATTAAAAATTAAAGTGGGAAAGTAAAAGCACTATATTAAAATAAACTCAAGTAAAAGGAAAAGTACTGTGATTAAATTCTACTCTTAAAAGTATAGTTACAGGGAGAAATGTGCTCAAGTACAGTAATGAGAGTAAATGTAATTTGTTACCTTTCACCTGTGTTTAGGCGTAGTTAGCTAACTCACAGGATCTGCCAGGTTGATTAAGCAACACAATAAGCATGTTCTACATGACTATCTGTGTTTGATCCCGTGCTAATTGATATCTGACACTGTTAGCCAGGGCTTTTAGTTTTCATGGAGAGCCGTGATGAGTGAGGCTCACTGCAGGGTTTTGGAGGTTTGATGGATGGAGGGGCTGGGTTCTTCATGTCAATGATGAATCATTCCACCATGAATCACTCAGCAGACATCTTTGACAAGGCAGAATAAACTAGCAATACAAGACATTTTTCCTGCAGTAATTTGAGGGGAAATTCACATCTTACAGTGAGAAGCCAAGACGTCATGTAAAGAAAAGAAAGATGGGGACTATTTTTTCTAGCTGAAATCCTATTTTTGCAGAGAACCAAAGGGGAATCTTTTTAAGTTGTATAGCAGAGGTCACCAAAATGAAATTATTGATTTGAGTCTTCATCCTTCTTCTAATGTCTTTATTTTAAAGAGATTCAGAGCTAACTTCCCACAAGACATTTTGTCCGTATAAATTGAATTCTTTATCTTTGATTTAATGTTCGTATTCATTTTTCTTTTGTTTGAAGTAACATTGTGATTCATCCTGAAACAGAGACTTGAGTGAATCATGTCAGCGACCCAGACAGATTAATTGGCTTTAATGGGAATAAACTGGAACTTTTTCTGTCTGCTCAGCATCATCTCAAGATAAAGTCTCTGGGATTTTCACTTTTATACATTGGTCTGGAACTTGAAAATCTCATGATAAGGTTTTGCATTTAGCGTAACTCAGACACAAAATGTGATTTTATGGCAGTACATTCTGCAGAGTCATTCTCCAGAGTGTGATTAGTGAGCTAGAGGGGCTTAGGACAGGGTGAGAGGAGACAGGAGAGTGTGTCTGGGCAATGTGAGCCTGCTGGTGCTCTATGTCTTGCGCCCTCGTGCAAGGTTGTGGGCAGCAGAAGCACACTCTCGCCTTTATCACCCGCACTTTGCAAATGAAGTTGGCACGGTTTCCTAGCTTCGTATCGCTGTCTGATTTATGAGCTCTGCGGCAGCGCGTGCATTAGGAATATCAGCTTTTCAGGGCACACTGAAAGGCATCACAGTGGACAGTGGGTGAAAGGGGCTATGGCTCCAGCTACAGTGTGCCAAGGATACTCAGTGAGTTACTTATTTACATAAGTGGTGGCTATGTGTGTGTGTGTGTGTCTGTGTGTGTGTGTGTGTGTGTGTGTGTGTGTGTGTGTTAAGCTGTTTGTGGGGATCAAATATGCTAGACTTTTGGTTGGAAGAGTAAAACAGTTAAAATATTTTAATTTCATTTCAATTTCACTTTCTTAAGATGTACCTCTACCTATGTGTACTATGTGAAAGTCAGAGACCATCCTTCATTTACTGAATTTCAAATAAGTATGAGTTGTTAATTTTTCAGAAGATTTTTCTGATGAGATTAGATAATCCATTTACATAAGGAACTGGACAGTCAAAGAAAACTAAGTGAAAAAAACAGTAGTATCTAAAACTAGTGCTCAAAATCAGACACCTAACAACTGTGTGAGACTAGCTTGACCACCAAGACTATCATTATCTGATAAACAGTACTTTAAGCTTTCATTTTTGAGAGAAAATCAAGCTCCACTCTTGCTTCAGATTTGAAAATTCCATAAGTAGTTTCTGTCCATCATTGATGGACCCTTGTGAGAAGACGGCTCAACATTATGAGTCTGAAAGGATGTGTAGCTGTCAAGAAGCTGTTACAGAGAGAAAAAAAAAGAAGCAAATCCATCAAAGAAAGGTAAATTGGTGTCCTCAGAACAATGAACTGACCACCCCAGGGTAGAAACCTCAACATCACTGAATGTGTTTAGGATTACTTTGATTGTAAAAAGCAGAAAATGCAACTAACCTCTAAGACTGAACTGAGGGGTAGAAAAATATGCCAGTACATTTCTTTGCAAAACTGTGTGGACACACTAAACACTGACAAAATTTGACATAATATTTAGTTGTTGATTGTTGTGCTGAATGGCTGTATTGACTGAAAGTTACATAAATGCATGATAGCTTTTGCATAGTGCTGTACATACTGCATTTTCAGCTTACAGTCTTGTTCAGCTTACAGCAAGTTAGTCCACCCATTCGTGCTGAAGCATTTCATGTTGGACTTTTTTGAATGTGGCACAAAACAGTGCAGCCCAAGTTCAAGAGAGGAAGTTTTGTAGGCCTGAATGAAAGTGCCACTGGCTCTGGGCTCTGGTAGGACCTCTGGAGAAGAGACAGAGGAATCAGGAAAATAAGGATGGAAAGAAGGGGTGATAAGAAACAGATGGAGACAGAGGGCTGATAAATAGTATAATTAGAAGATGTATATGTTTTTGAGAAAAATAGAGCCTTAGATGTTAGAGCAGAAACTTTAATAGAGCTGAAGGATGGAAAAATAGGTGCAAAAAGAGAGTCTGACAAGAGGCAAACCAAAATGGTGAGAGGAGAGAGAGTGTTGAATAAGATGAGGCACTCAGACCAAAGAGGGAGAGTGAGAGGAGGGGAGTAGAAGGGAGATATCCCTCTCCTCTTGCCAGGCCTGTATTCAGTTTCAGCATGCATGCAGGATAGGAGCGGTGCACAGGTCCAAAGAGCTTCTTGTGGTAATTGGGCTACATTAGGCAGCTGGCCAGCATGCAGCGGCAATCAATTGAATAAATGTACTTATGAAATATGCAGTTATGTGCGCCCTCTTGATGCAGTGAGCCCTGACGCCTGATAAAGAAAGCAATCTAAAGCCATGCGGCCCAGACAGACTCATGCATGCAAAGCAGAGCAGCACTTTCATTATGGCAGAATAATGCAAAAACAAAAAGAGCATGACCAACTTATGTTACGCACATATGACTTCTCTCTCTCTCTCTCTCTCTCTCTCTCTCTCTCTCTCTCTCTCTCTCTCTCTCTTTCTGTCTCTGTTACATACACAAACACATGCATATGTTTTCAAGCATTTAAAGGAGTCAAACCACCTGTACGTTTGGATGCCGTTAGGGTAGAGTAGTAAGAGTTCACTCAAAGGTCTGCACATGAGTCAAAGAGCAACCAATCTTGCATCTTCATCATCACCATAATAGAAATGTTCTCCTCCTTCTGTGTCTTACCATTTATTCCGTGCCATGCATAACGTCTTTCAATATATCACAACCCCAGTGGTCAAATCATTCTTTTTTTATTCGACTCCCCATTTATCTTTTCTCAACCAATGATTTCACTTGATGTCATCATAACTGATGAAACACCAGCAAGCCAGGCTTTCCTTTTCAACCATGTCTAAGTTCATTAGGTTCATTCGTTTTTAATCAAGAAAATGCTGTAAGTCGTTCGTAATGGTGCACATTGGTACTCTCCCAGCATATTAAGCTCTGCTGGTCTAAAACATGCCTTACCTTCTGAACCTTTCAGGTCTGATCCAGAGGTCCCCACCCATTCTGCTTCTCCATGCTAGCAAACATCCACTGGTTGGAAAGCCATCAAGAAGAAATCAGAACCTCAGTCCACAGCTGAACTCACAACCTCACAATGCTGGCCCAGGCCCACTCCCCAGTCTGAGGGTCAGGGGGGTCTCCTGGAGCAGGGAGGAAATGCGCTGTCTGGGATTTCCTATGAGTCTGCAGAGAAGGAGCTATGGTGCTTTTGGGAGGGGAGTAGGGGCTTGAACATGTTCACAGTGAAATTGTTAGTAAGTAGGAAAAGTTAAGGAAATCCCATTCCTCAAGCTATATCCTTTTGTCTGTGTAAAGCATTATATTCCATTGTCCTGTTTGAACAGGCTTAAACTGAACCACCTGTCAGAGGGGCCCTTCGAACTCTCCGGTTTTGGGTTACTCTCTTTTTCTCTGTAATCTTTTTCTCTCAAATAAACACAAAAAAACTGCTTCCACTTGGAAAAATGGCCTTATCCCGAGCTGGAGATCAGCATTCAGCATGAACAACCAGTATTTTTCTTTTACTGACACACAATAGCAGACAAAGTATGGATGGATTTTGGTGTAGGAGCTTCCCAAAACCAGTATACTCTCAACCAGCTGCTATGGAAACATTGAACCTCTTAAATGCCCAAAACCCACTGGTGGGTCTAGAATTCAATTTTTTATGCTTAACTTAAACATAATTCAGAAATTACTGAATAATAAACCTTAGAATGTAATAAGCATGTAATATAACATAATAATAGTATAACATCAATCAAAATGATTGATAGAAGCATCCAACTTAATGCACTCTTGCTTTACATAATGTCAAGTGTATGCCGAATGGATCTTTCCCCCTAACACTTATTTTATGTTTCTTGCTGGTGAAAATTAAAAAGGCTCGGTAGGAAGCTTCGTTTTTTTTTTTTTCCTACGCCTTCATCACTGCTGGATGCATCACTGTTTATACATCACCTTCCTGTCCATTCAGATACACATTCACACACCCAGCCATAATAAAACACACATGACAAAATACCCCATGTTCTTCAAATGAAGTACACGCAATGCTTTCTCACACAACTCAACCACATCACTCAAAACTTCAACATTCCTCTCCACAGGCCTACTTTACTTTCTTCTGAAGTAAGAATATACATTTCGTATCCTGTAGCACAGAAAGTGCCTTAATTCTGTTTATTTTGTGCTTGTGCTGTGCCAGCAGCAACAGATGGCCCATCAGAGAGAAGCGCAGGGTGGTGGAGAGCATCTTGGGGGCAGGCGAGGCATTGCTGGCAGCTTGGAGCTCCTCACTCAGACACTGGGATCAGCAGCTGATGAAAGTGCTGTAGAATGAGATGACTTGATCAGGACTAAAGGCCCAGACATTTCTGGTTGCCAAGTTTCCAAAAAAATCTGTCTACCATGAAAGAGTGTGACAAATGACTTCAGTAGGATTAGGTTCCTCCATTGCAATCTTAGAGGTCAGTTGCCTTTAGAGCTGTAGATGAGAAATATGGAATTCAATTAAACTTAAGCATTGGGGTGACTGCAATGACCAACGCTAACAGTCCGCAGCATTCCTTAATTCATATGAGCAGGCTTGACCAGGTCATTGCCTGCTGAATCAAGGATAATGATTCAGATGATCTGTTTTGAGCTTGGCTTCTTTATGTTTCTCCTTATGGAAGGCTTTCTCAGTAAATGTGTGCCTCTTGCTCTGTAGGGGAAAGGGTAATCAATTCCATCTCAGGAATGCAGTGTTTAGAAATGGATATTGTGTTTTCACTGTTAGTGATGAGCTCCTCCCAAATGGCCTTGTTCTGGGCCAAGCTGCCTTCCCTTTATGCACCTCAACAGTGAGCTTTGATGACTGATTGCCAGCAGTCCATGTGTCCTTATTCTGTCTAAGACAATGAGTGTTTTTTAATGGGAGCTAAATGTGTAGAGTAATATAGCTCACACTGACATATGAGAAGCCACTGCATTTTCCTTGCACTGAATGATAATGGCAATGCTGGTGCTGCTGTGTTACGGAGAACATGATTGCAGCACGGTTGAACATTCTGATAAATACTACTATTACAAAGATGGCCAACATACTTTTTAAGCATCTGTGGTTCATGAGTGGCCTGTCAGTCACCTCTATTGAGGCTTAGAGAGAAGCCTGGAATAGATACTTCTTACTCTGTTTATACATCATTTGTTTTGAATGCAAGCATATGGCTAACCTTGAGCATAGTGCACAATGCACCTAGCATGCATCTATGCCAATGGCTAAATACACAATTTGGAGTGATTGAGAACATAACTAGATAATTAATCAATTACTCATTGGGTAAGACCCACAGCAGACAAAGGCATGAGGAAAATGGGAAGGAAATGTTCTGCAGGTCCTTTATGCCTCTGCTGAAGGACAACATAGAGCACATAGCATCTCCTTTGAGACAATGTTTGATTACCAGGGGCAATGAAAGTGCCACAAGTCTTGACAATGGGAGAGCATTACATGTAGGTCTGTCATAAGCTCATAGTGGCTCTGACAGTTATAAATCAGAGGCTGTTCCTGGACTCAGGCCCTTCTGCTGTCATACCAAAGTTGGCCGTTGATTTGAGACATGAATGCCCTTGATACAGCCTTGAGTGGAGAAGAGTAGTATTTGTAGTATTTGTGGACAGAACAAAAGAAGCCCTTTTTTCAGGGAGGTGGAGATTCAGAACTAACCTTGGGTCACTGTGAGTTGCCTTAAAGCCCTGCAGAGAGCATGTAGCCTTGAGTCAAACATCCATTTAGCTGACATGCTTCTTACATGAACAAACAATGACTGTGTTCTGTGCACTGTATTCATAGAGTAGTTTTTTGCAATTCAAAACATCAGTGGTTGCAAATGTGCATCCATGTGTGGTCTTAGCAAAGAGTCTAGTAAATTATGAGAAAATTGCATGTTATCGGAGGCTGACTGAGGTGAATAGTATCTGCCACTTCACCATGCTGCAGCAAGCTTTCAAAAATGTACCACAATTTTTTTTCCCACATCAAAAAAACACTCCAGGCTGTAACTTTAGGTGGCCTTTATTACAAAATTGAGTCAGCATCCATAAACTCTTCATGTGCTCTAATAGCAAATATCACCAGAACAGAATGAGCACCCTTCCCCTTTATTGATGGAGAAAGATAGTAAAGTGTCTCCAGCAGGCACCGCACTGCAAATTGCTATCGGCATGAGACGGCAACCATTGTCTTTATTGGCCATGTTTTTGTAATACCTCTCAGCACTGCAATTAAGCTATTATTGTCCTTTGTTCATAATAGACTACCTGAGTTATAAAAACATGACGATAGATACTTTCAAGCCTGTTGAAATAAGTCTCCATATAACTCAGGCACAAAGAAAAAGAAATTGGAGGTGGTGAGTAGACTAAGCACAAATAGTGGAAGGCTGATTCATATCCTGTCTCATATTTATCTCACAAAGCAGTTTGACAAAACCTCTATGTGCACAGTCACCTATTTCAATACATCACATTTAGAACTGTTGCAGGATAAACCTTGTTTTTAAATCCCTTTCTGGTCCACCCCTGTCCTCACGCAGTGTAGGGATAATACAAGGCTGACTCAGTTAAGACACTGTAAAGAATAATTTAATGTAGTGTGTCGGCATTGATTTTAAAACAGGCCTGTGAGGCTTTTATACTACATGACCCCAAAAGACCCCGCCGTCATGACGAGAAAATCAAGGTAGGTACATCTGGCTCATTGAAGCAGTTTGTTAGGATTCTCAGCGAATAATCTGCACTGAAATGTGTGCTGCAGCCAAAGCTGGAGCACTCCGGGCTATGTCTGTTCATTTTCTCTCTTTATTTTTCTCTCCACTTTCTCCAGACTTATTTAGAGCAATGAGGTTTGTTCACTTAATACACTCACGCAGTTTTGCGAGAAGAGGTTCTTCAAAGAATCGTTCGACTCTGCAAGGGAACCCTTTTCAAAGTGTTCTTCACAGTACTGCCAACAAGTGAAAATGTCTTCAGAAGAACTGTTGTCCAAGGGACCTTTTCCGTTTCCAAGAAGGCTCTCTCTCTCTCCCTCGCTCTCTCTCTCAAGGCTGACTGCAAATGACATTCTGAATAGAGGAGTAAGTAGAAGGTTTTTTAATGCCTACTATATAGAAAGTCTTACAGCCCTACAAGCTGCCAATCTGTTCTGGAAAGGAATTTTTTAAATGAAGGCCTGCATTTGAAAAAGAAACTGCCAAAGGTTTATTTTTCCTTTTTGCCTTCAGTCTCATTCGGCCTTGGATGCATTTATGTTAAAAATCAAATAAATGCATAGATGTGGTAGTGAATTTAACTTAACTTAAAATATTCTATTGTGCTTAGAAACTGAAATAGCTGTTAGCTCAGTAGTTTGTCCTTGACCAATCTAGTGAATAAGCGAAGCAGTCTTGCTGCTTAATTCATTCTCTAATTCTTTTATCCTAGCCATCCTTGCCATCTACGATAAGCCAAATGAATAAGTTAAGATAACAAAGAGGTTTCGTGGATCCAGGTGAGTATGTTTTTGTTGACATGCTGTGCACAGCTCAGGTGTGTGGGAGGGCTGAATAAGGCTGCCTGTCAGAGTCTGAATCGGGTGGATACCAGCCCCCCTGCTGTGAGCTCTTAACCACCCTGCTCTCTCTCTCTAATGGCTCTGCCAGCTCCACTAGGCAGAGGACCAGCTGTAGAGGCTGCCACAGACACAGTGGCCTCCTAGCAAGCCAGCAAGCTAATCGTGCAGGACCTCAACCTGCCTACACAGTCCTCTTTTAGTCATGGTAAGATTATTCATTACTGATTTCCTCTTAGCCTCTATTTGACCCCATCTCTAATACAGGCACTGTGGCACATAGGCCATTGATTGCCACCATCTCAGGAATCTTTAGAACTGTAAAGATATAGATATAGGGATTGGGAAGTAGCCATTCTGAATGAGCTCATAAAGCTCAAGTATGATTGTTATACCTCTCCTCCAGGGGGGAACACTTTACTGCTATACAGTTTATTATGTAGAGTAGGTACAAGTGCAAGGGTTGAGTGCATGTGAGCTTGTGCAGATGTGTAGAGAGAGGATTCTATCATATAAGCGCGTGTGTGTGGGTGCATGCATGCGTATGTGCTTTGCAGAGCTTTGGATGGTGTAAGAGAGAGAAATGCTCTAATACCCTGCTTACTTTTTATTAATTTATTATTTAATCTTTAATTTAACCAACCAGTAAGAACTAGGCAAGTCAAATGCATGATCACCTTGTGATATGGCAATAAAAAAACTGTGACAACGCATCGTAGACAATTGACAATAATTATGCTATTGAAAGTTTACAAACAATCAGCACCAATCAACAGCACTCCTCCTGCATCTCAGCCTTAGTGTCATTAGTATATTGTGCAATAACACAATGCAAGTCATCCTTTTTATTCATTCATATTTTGTTCAAAATTTTATGATCACAAATCAAATTGTGGGATGAGTGTATCATTACACCCCTATTAAGAAGTGCCAGGAGAAAACACAATTGGCTAAAAATAGCAATAAAGATATAGCAACAACACAAGAAATGAACAAGCAAAATGGAGAAATATGTAAAAAAATCATTAATTAGGACTAAAGCAGTAGTGGTATCACAAAAATGTCACTTATTAGACCCAGTTAAGCAGAAATGGGAATAAATGTACCCAGTTCTAATGTTTTTTATAGCATGTTCCAGTCCTTAGTAGCAGCAAACTCAAATAACGAAAGACAGAGGGAAATGCACTGTAAATAGTAGCAATGGGCAGACATTGGGCAGTTAAATTGTTTGTAATTTTTAGGTTGAATTTTTTTAAAGACCTTTTATTGAATGCAAAAGGAGGACCTGGTGATATAAGTAAGAGGTCAAATTGACCAGAAGAGTTTTATAAATAAGAGTAATTCAGTGCATACTATGATGAGCAAAAATTTAACTAAACAATAAAGAGAATAGTTATATATTTTAAATGGGGCATTTGTAACAAACTTTTTACTGTAAACATCATTCAGTCGCAAATGACATGCACGTAACATGAGCTCCAGTTTCTTTTCACAGGCTCAACACTTCACATGTTTTGCTTGCCTTAAGCTTCATTGAGGCCTTGCTGTGTCATTCATGCATTTGAGAGTTTGGGTCTTATGTGGCTGGTGGCCAGTGTGTAGGAGTTCATCTGGATGTAGAGGCACAGAGTGGGATGGGGAGCACTGGGGTGGGGTGTGAAATGACTGGAGTTGGACACAGCCAGGCCTTCTGAAAAGTCAGTCCCTCAGGAACAGATTGTGGTGGGTGTGAAGCATCCCAGTTCTGAAAGTGAGTAATACAGAGAGCAGCTGACAGGCTGGACCAGCACTCAGTCGCATGGAATAAACATGGTACCAAAATCAGCATCACAATAACAGAACACTAATGGCAATATTTTGAAAAGTAGGGCGAAAAAACAGACAAATAACAAATGGACAGTATTATGCAGAGTTTGTATGTTTTCACAGTGTTTCTAAGCAGCATCCCAAAGTCAAGTCATATGAAATGGCTTAAAATGAGCTCAAAATTTTTGTGTCTGAAACAATTCATAGATAAATATTATAAATAGTGTGTGCATCCGAATGTGTGCATAAGAGCATGCATATGTCCATCATCTGTTGTTTTCCATGCCAATATCAATTTGAGCTTGATGTAAATGTGAAGGCCAAATTATTTCATTAGACCTGCATCTGTATTGATTTATTAAAGCATGATCTTCAGAGCGCATAACGACAGGAGCACAAGATAGAAATCAAATTTTGGAGTGGGCTTTTCGTGCACATCTGTCTGCTGTTTTACATTTTTTAAATTGATACCATTAGCATGATCATAACTTCTGCATGTGAAGAACACCAGAGCTCGGCAGATTAAGTAAAATCAAAGACCAGTCCACGGATGGTGAGGCCAGGTGTCAAAGGTGAAACTCATGGAAGCGCTCGGAAGAACATGACGTGGATTGACATTATCAGTGAAGTGCACCCTTATATTGTATTTCCTCTGCAAAATGTTCAATCCAGTTTCTACCAGTATCCTACAACACATAACAAGATTAGGGTGAAGCGTCATGGTGATGTATATCACTCCATCGTTCACTCATGTTACCAGCTATAAAGTAAATAATGAAATAATCGGTTGTGAGCTAGTCCCATTTTAGATCCAATCACCAGAATAACAATGGCTTAATATTCTCTTACACCACAATCTCTCCCAATAGCCCTGGAGACATCAAGACTGAAGCCTGAGCATGCTAATGTTCAGATCATTAGATTTCATAGATTGGGTCTTCATGAATTCCTTACAGCAACTTTCATATAGATGGCAACATCTATAGCATTGCCATCTTTATGGGAAAAAAAGACTTCCACTAGTCCCTAGACAGTCTGTGTAAGCCAACAGTAAATATTGTGATCATCATTGCAGGTCTACTTATTCTTCTTACTGCAATTGTGGCAGCATTGTACATGCATGGTTTGCCTACAATTGGAGATGGCTTAGAGATATATTTGCCAGGATGAATATCAAAGGGGAAAAAAGAAGGAATCTGGTCCGATCTTCTACCAAATTTTGTCTGAAATAGGGCACATACACATTGTGTAATGTGATGTTGTTAGCCATGTAGTTCTTCCTGTGAGCTAGTAGTGTTTTAAGTATTGCCTGCTTTTAGATGATAAGTAAAGTTATTAAAATAGCTAAATTTAAAGCTTAGTCCATTCCTGGATGTATTTTGCCACCTTTATAGATTATGCTCACGGTCTATCCATTTCTGTAGTATGTAAGTGTGGCATATCTATAGAATCTAAACCAGACATAGATATTTATGTATCTCTGGGATGCAGAAAAACACACTTTTTAATGACATAAATATAAACAACACAAAAAACATGAAAAAAATACTTCACATTAAAAACATTTAAAAAATACTTTTCTTTAAAAATGAACACAACAAAGAGTACAATCTTGTGAAACACAACATGTGTAAGTGCCAACAGGTCAGGTGACCTGCATTTGGCTCCATAGGCACTTTTTCAGGGGCTTATGGGGGGCACTAGAAGCAGATTCCTTCTGGAGTCTGCTGCAGGATATTCTGCAGAATTAGGCCGTTTAAAAACAAGGATATACAGCTGTTGTCATTCCCATTGGCTGCTGAAATGTAAGCTATGACATTAACGAAGTAAAACACAAGATGTCATTAGCTTGTGTTAGTAAGCGCTGAACAAACTAAAAATCAATAAATATTAATGAGCCTATGTAGCTTAGTTTTGCTTGGACAACTGAAAGTTAGCCACAAGTTGCAGAGAAATTATCTAGCAAGTCTTCTCCACTGGAGTCTCAAGAATCTGACGCATTTTTCCAAATCCCTCTTTGACAAATAATGACTTTTGGCAATCATTTTAATAAAACGTGTACTGTGGGGTCACTGGCATCCACATAGGGTTCTAAGGGTTAAAGAAGAAATTCTGCTTTGGCATTGGTATTGGCTGATTTTTAAAGTTTCAGTATCATTATTGGAAAAAAGAAATGCTATTGTGCCATCTCTACTTTTGTTTAACCATTAATGAACATATGGATTTCTAATTCAGAATTTTCTGGTCTAGTATGTACATGGTCTACTCAGCGCGTTTAAAAGGATTGGTCTTTGTTTGACTTTGAGGTTAATCCTGTAGATAAGAGATTTACATTGCATTTTGTGCTAGCACTTGCGATTATATCATTGCTGCTGTAATCATCAGCAAACTGATTTGGCTTTAAACAATGCATGAACCTGTGCTTTGGATAATGAAGACGAAATCTACACCAGTGACAGGTTTTTTTTCCCTCCCTCCCACCATCAAATCCTACGTAATCCTGCAACCTGGCCATGTTTATGTAAGAATGCACATTTGCTGAAATATCTCCCCAAATCCCCCCCACCCTTGCCTGCTTGTGCAAACACGGGGTCTATTTCTGACATCCCTCCTGGACTTTGTATTTGGCTCCAGCTCACACGTGCGTGTAGTGGACCTGCTGAAAAGCAGAATGTTCTCTGATTCACTGTATTGTCATTCATTTATATTCTAAAAGTAATAATGTGGCAGAATGAATGGTTCTGAGGAAAAACTTCCTGTGACAGACCCCACATTACTGTGTATATGAATATGCACATGTATGGATATTTTTAACACCTTAACAAGCCATGGGCCCACCAGCAGGCCCAATATAGCACACTTCTATAACCTAAGAACAGCTCTATTAGTTTGCATTGGAGTCCCTGTAGTTACTGAATATTAAGTGTTTGTATGAAATAAACCTGGAATGTCAAGGGGTTAATGTTGCTAGTTATTCAGTTATTATGAAATACCATTTTGTGCACTGTGATTTGTATTTACTTCTGGAGAGATTAACTTTAACCCGTTACTTAGCTTGGGCCCACCTGTAGGCCCAAAGTTTTGTTACACACTTCTATAACTTAAGAATAGCATCCTCTACAGGAAACAAATGTTTTTTCCCCTGTAAAGTTTAGCATACAATTTCTTTTTAATCACAGAAATTGTACATTTAACACATTGGGGAAAAAAACATAAAATTTAAAATGTAAGGAACCCTTTATTTTTTTTTTTTTAGGAAATTCACCAAATGAGCCGTAAATGTATTTTGCATACGACTGTATTTTGCATACAACTGCATACAACATATATATATATATATATATATATATATATATATATAGAGAGAGAGAGAGAGAGAGAGAGAGAGAGAGAGAGAGAGAGCTAGATAGATAAATAGATACTGCTTGCTGTACATAATTTATTATACCACATATCACTGGAGATACTGGATGCTGCAGACACACTTCACTGAGTTAATTTTACAAGAAAACTGCCAAATTTGTTCTTTATTTGATGAAAGCTCACTCTAATATTAATTCACTGTAGCCTCTGACCACTTAGTCTATCAACCACCAACAACATTTCACTTTCTAGTCGATCCGAGACCTGCTTCCCTTGCCTAACCTCTAATCATTGAAGAAACACTACAAAACTGCTTGGCAACTTCTGTACACACTGCCCGTAAGTAGCAAATCTGTATTGACAGTATGAGTGACTTTCCAGGAAAATGATCCATTTGGCTTGATATGGAATTGCTCAAGCATTAAGTTGCCAGACCCTCAAGCAAGGCCATGAGCAGCACAAATCTGTATCCAGCTGATACCCCAGCACATGATCACAGTCACAAATGTGCATCTAGACCACGTTCTGTGAAACACACATGTACACGCTCTCACAAACACACAGAACCAGGTGTAACTGGTGCACTGAAACACTGTGATGTGCTGATGGACCACGAGTGACTCAGTCCAGTTCAGCAGAGACGGGTGGCATTTCCTGTGATGCTGTGGCACTTGAACGAGACACGTGCTCAGAGCCTGGGTGGATGTCATGCGTCCCAAACAGCCTATTACACCACATATCAGTCATCATGACATCATCCAGCTCTTTGGAACATGAGACCGCATAGACTAGCAGCCTGAGCACTATTTAAGCACTTCACAGAGGATAAACAGACTGCTTACCTGTGTTAATGTAATTGTTTGTTTGACTCATGTAATCATGGGCATTCATCACTATCACTATCCATTATACAAAGAGCTTCAGCAGCTGCAGACTGCTGTGAATGATGTTAGAAACAAGAACTGATAAATGTAGAAGAGACCGTCAATACATTTTTAATATGACTCGAGTAAAATTATCAAGACTTGTGATTCTCAGCCCAGCACCGACTTTTCTTGAAAGGTCCATGTCATGGCTGACAGCGCAGCCAATCAGGAGAGAGATCATTTGCATATGTCAGTCTTCAAGGCAGAGTACAAGAAAAATCATGTTTATTACTAAAGGATAATGAGAGGTTTAGAAAATGTCATGGACCACGAGGAGAAGAAATAAAACAAGAAAAATGTGGGATGTGATGCTGTGTGTAACTGGCCCTGCATGTAGTTTATGAGTTCAGTGTCAGTTTCCCATTAGGTGTGAATGGGCAGGCTCATCAGACAAGGTGGAGAAAACTGGATCAGACGGACACAATTTTCTTGATTGGTACGGTAGAAGGGCGAAATTTCATTTGCTCTGTTAATATCCCCCCATCTGACACTCTGCATGGGGCATATTTCCTTGCTTAATGTGCCAGACGTGTGAGATGAGTGCTGCTGATTTCTGAATTGCCAACATGAAACCCTGGCTGGTGAATTATTGATCAGTGAGAATGGATTCTGCAAACATGTGGGTCAGCTGTTTCACTGCCACATTTGCCAAGTCCACCATTTCTCCTCTCTGAGTTCTGTTTTCATGAAGGTTCATGAAAATGTGACCGTATTCCTTAATTACACTTGTTGACGTTAAGCAGACATCATATGTGTATGCATGAGACATGTCAGAGAGAGAGATAGAGAGAGAGAGAGAGATGGAGTAAGTTGGAGGGAGAGTAGAGATATATCTTCAAAGCACTAAGCGCTCAACACTCCTGTAGACTTTTGTTAAATCTGCAATAGTTTAACTTGTACACATCTAAAGTTATTATATGATTGTTGTTTTGTTATACTATTTATTCCACAATTGAATAATTACAATTACATTCTATCAACATTCTGCATCAACAAGTCTGACTTTTTTCCATTTGTTTCAAAGTAAAAAAAATGACAAAAACATAGCAAAACCTGTTCGCACCACAATATCAAGTTCACCTAAGCAGTCAACCACGAGAGAGAGAGTGTGTTTTCGCCAATGACATCTCGGCTGTGATTTGGTCTCAGGAAGTCATCACAGCTGTGATGTTATTCATGAAAAGACATGGCATGCCCTTGAACATTCTATTGCTTTTATATAATGTTTCTGCCAAAAAAAAGAGAAAAAAAAATAAAGCAAAGAAACCCCAAACATTGTATCAAATGTGCTTTAATGTTTGTAATTCCTTCCACTGCCAAAGTAGTACCCTTTTTCATTAAGGATAGAGCCACAAAACTGTTGCTGTTGCTGCCAGCTCAGCTTTTTCAATATCTGTGAGATTAACCTGAATGTCATTTTGTTCCAGCCAGTCTGTGAAGCATTTCACAATCCATCTTGTTTGTCGAATTGTATTCTTTATTTTCTGGCTAATTTCAGTTTGTTTAGTTGTTCCACCGTCACAGCCACCAACAGAAAAGCTTGCATAGGAGCAATATGACCGAGGAAGCTGCATGTCAAATATTATCTTATAGAAGTTATTTAATGCATCCAATTTCTGTTTTTTATATGCGCTAAAGTAGAAACAGCATGGTTAGAACGCTTCTCAACCAATCCAATTGAGTCATCAGAACTAAGTGTTGTGTAAATCATAATAAAATATGTCTTTTTCTGTTTACAAGCATAATAAATGTTATCAATTAAAACTTTAGAATCTGCATTTTGGACAGAGTTGCAAAATTGCTCTGCTTGTTTCGGGGAGCTATCAGCGAGAAACAATTAATATGAAATTACTATATGCTTTTGTTATTGCTTGCAATGACTGCAACATCTAAGGATTAATTTACCTCTTTTTGCTAGAAAATAATAAGAAAAGGAAAAAGTTTGTGAAATTTGTTCTAAATCTGCTTTTAGGAGAGAACTATTCCCCACAAAATCTGCTAGATCAGAATGCCATAAACGGATGTGGAAAGCCCTCCATATTTTCGTGCATGATGTTGAGCCTCTTGGCCACATTCAGACAGTCTGTGGCATGTGCCAGGACAGTTTGAGTGTGTGGCTGTGCTTCCGCTGTGCAGCAGGGGCGCTTGACATGCAGAGTGATGGCACAGTTTGTCATTTCACAAGAGGACTTGACATTTCTCTCCTCCCCATCAATAGCGCTTCCTGTCGACGAATGGCAGCTCCTGCGGGCCTGGGGGTCTCACCTCCCCACTCATGCCCAGCAGGGGTGTAGCGCTCTCAGACGCACTAGCAGACAGGCTGGGAGCTTTGTCTGCATGAGGAACACATCCACATATCAGTGTGACACAGTGTGAGCTTCTGCAACTTTAGAACCTCCTATTTACTCAACTTTTTGACGTCTTTGATCTTGACACTAACAGCTCTCTCCCACTGACATATGCAAAGTGACACACAAACTGCACTCACACCCATGTACTGTAATCAGGAGTGGCGAGCACTGACCTGAATGCAAATGACTAGTAAATTGTCAACAGAAGTGTACAGTAACTAGTTACATTTTTTCAATTACATATACTTAATTTAGATGGATTTGAACATATCAAAGCGACCCGCTACCAGCTGGCGCTGGCTCCTAGATGCTCAAGAGATGTTGCCAGGAGGCTCACGGGAGGCGTGCACCCTCTGGAAAAGGGGCTTAAATCTTATTTATCTTGTTGTTCATCAGTTAAAGGTACACGGGGAGTGGGCTTAGTTAGTGTGGGTTGGTGGTCACTGTAAGGTAGAAGCAGGGTGCCTAGTGGTTACCTCCCCCCGGGGTTCATGCTTCTGTATGTGCATTTCTGCCCTGGGGTTTTTAGTAAAGAGCACTTCTCATGGTGGAAATCATGGCTTCCTCTACCCCAACTCTACCCCAATGCTACAATATTTAGATAAAAAGTCTTTTTACTCAGTAACATGTTAGTCATTAACGCTTAGTTACTCATTTCTTTCTTGTGTTTATTTTCTTTATTGGCCACATCCCTGACTTTCAAGGTTTATCATTTATTTTGGCCCAAAAGTGCTTCACACAGAGGAAAAGGTACAGGGAAACTATGTTTCTGTGAAAGTACAGGTATTTTATCAAAGTCTTGTTCAATTAGAAGTTGAAGTATGAAGCAAAAGATATACTCAAGCGAAAGTGAAAAAGTAATAACATTAAAGATTTAAATAACTTTTGTTTGTTTGGTGGTGTATGATGTAATGACAAATTAGCATAGTTGTGGGCAGTATCATGTTACAATATTATGAACTTTGATTTGATGTTTTAAATAAAAAATACTTTTAAATGAATTCAGTTGCTCAGTCACTCAGCTGACTGGGGAGAAAACGAAAAAAATCTCTTGACCTTTGAGATTTCTACCTTGAAGTCCTAAGTGAATATAAAAGGAGTAAAAACTGTTTTCTTTCATTTGGAAATGTAATTAAGGAAGAGTAAGATTTCAGTCTAGTTTCAGTAATACTCAAATAAAGAATGAATCTTCCAAAATACTACTTAAGTATAGTAATTAGCTATAATCAGTCAAGTGCTTTTTTCCCATCAAAAAGAAAAGAACAGTTACTAACAGACTTCAGTTTCTATGCTGATAGATGCTGGATGTACTACACTGAAAAAAGCTTACTGTGACATATTTTATTCATGTGGAACTGATGTACACATTTGAAGTACAGACAGTGCTCTTTTTTCCAGTGTACTGAATTTCCACTGCAGTTCTAAAAGTTACTCAATACTTCTGTCTGAGTTTATTATTAATTTTTTAGGCGCGTTTTTACAGTGAGTTTAGTAAAAAGTAAAAAAACAGAGTGCTTTACGTTAGCAAATTAAATTCTAGTTAAAACTACAAATTTATTTTAAGATAAGTAAACTGCTAATTCTTAAGGAAAGTAGTATATCATTTCAGAGGTTCAGGATCAAAAGCTAAAAGAAATTATTGCTAGAAATTTGCAACTCACATATTGATTAAAATAGTTTAAAACGTAGTGAAGTATGCTATTATAATTTACAGTTACAGGTTAAGGCTGCTTTGTTTGGCTTTTCATTCATTTCATTCATTTTTTACACCAATTAAAAATGCAAGCAGTCCTTTACATTGTGTGAATATTTCATGATGAATGGATCTGTCCAAAATTACTTATAAAAATTCTTATTGCGTTAACGTACATAAAGGTTAAGAACATTTAACACCTTTCCTGTAAAGGTACCATTTTAGAGAGACAATGACTTGTTACAACAGTGATAACACTGAAATAGTTAACGTGAGGGCCGCAAACGGCCAGTGTGGCCGCAGGTTGTCATTCCAAACGAGCAGGAGCACACATGATTCCACTTGGTTAATACCTTAAATGGGACCCACCAATGGGAAAGTTTCATTATACACTTCTGTTACCTAAGAATAGCTTAGCCAGTTTGCACTGAAGTCCCTGTAGTTGCTGACTAATAAGACTTAGTATGTAATAAGCCTGGGATTTTAATGGGTTAAACAATTATTCAGCCTTCAAACGATCACATGCACTCCTGCTTTGTTAACACATGCAGCCACACTGGTCCTTTGTGTATAAAACTGGACAGAGTTAAAACAACAGACTCATAATAAACATGAGCAAACACTTTTGTCCTGTGGCCACTAGCATAAATGCTAATAGCATTAGCTTGTAAAAAATCAACACATCAAAATACCATGTTTACCTTCTGGTGAACCTATTAGTCATGTAATAGTGCTATAGTAGCTTCACCTTCATCTGGAAGTGCAAAGGATTTACTCAATTGCCATTAGCTTCAGCTGCAAGTGTTACCAAGGACAGAGGATCCTTCACTGGGGTACTAGCAGTGAGCATTCCAAGTTTTAGAAAGCTGAAAAACAGGAAAAATGTTAGTAGAATCCATACTCGGGTACATTTGACAATACAGCCTCAAACACAACAACATTTTACAGCTATTGCCAAAGCCTTGTCTGTTATGTTTCATGCTGACTCGATGCATGTTGTCCACCCACACATATAGTCCATCATTATGTTTACAAACATTCTGAATTGGTCCACTAGTTAAATCTGTGCAGTCAAGGGATTGCAGGTGATTGTTGTACAAATGCACCTGTATCTGAAAGGTCCAACCTTTGGTGGGTCACTATCATGGCATAACTAACACCATAAAGAGAAAAGAACATTCCAATCAACTCTATGACAAGGTGATTGAAAAGCATCACCAGTCAATGGGTACAAGAACATTTTCAAGCCTGTGAATATGCCTTGGAGTACAGTACAAATCAGTCATTATGAAATGGAAAGAGTATGGCACAGCTGTAAATCTGCCAAGAACAGGCCGTCCACAAAAACTGTGCAATCGAGCAAGAAGGAGACTAGTGAGGGAGGCCAGCAAGAGACCAATGACAAAAAGTCTCAGTTGCTGAGATTAGCAAGACTGTGCATACAACTGTTGCCCAGGTGCTTCACCACTCACAGCTTTATGGCAGAGTGGAAAAAAGAAAGCCACTGTTGAATAAAACTCACATGACTACTTGGTCACAGTTTCCTAGAAGGCACATGGAAGTCAGCTGGAAGAAGGTTCTATGGTTTGAGGAGACCAAATTTCAGGCCATAAGACTATGCCACTGCACAGCATCATAAGCACACCATCCCCACCATGCAGCTTGGTGATGGTAGCATCATGGTGCAGGGATGCTTCTCTGCAGCAGGCCGTGGAAGGCTTGTGAGGGCAGAGCGTAGAGGGAATGCAGTAAAATTCCCAGGGAAATTCTGGAGGAAATCCTTATGCTGTCTGAGCATTGGGAGATGATCTGTGAGCATGACAATGACCCCAAAAATACAGCCTAAGTTACAGAGGAATGGCTTAAAAACATCAGTGTGAATGCCTTGGAGTGGCTGAGTCAGAGTCTAGGTCTCTACTGGCTGGGCTTTGAAAATGTTTTTTCTCACAATCTACCAGCAACCTGGCAGAGTGTGAGTAGAAAAATTGCATGAAAATAAATTATAATAAAACATGAAAACTTCCAAGCAGGTGAACTCTTAGGCACTGTATACACATATAACCAAGAGCACAAATCTAAGCTATACCCAAACACAAGTGGGCCTCTTTCATCCTTTTTTTCTTATGTTTTACTCTATTTTTAAGGACATCTACTCCTCACAGGTGTAGAAATTTAACCACACGCACACATAAACGTACCAAAACACTTTTGTTCACACATGCTTTGACCACAGATGGCTTACTGCTTCCTCAAACTCCTGCTGGATTCTTCATATAAATCTGACAGCATCTTTAAGCTTATTATGTAAATACAGACTGTTAGCTGCAATGTGGGTTTGAATCACGTTTATTTTTATGCCTTGCAATATGCCCTGTTGCTTTGTTAGCTGCACCAAGCCACTTTGACAGTAAAATACCATCTTGATATCATCTTCAGCCATAACAGGTGAAATAATTTGACTGTAGAAGTTGGTGTAGTAAGAGTCATTTCTGACATTGTCTTCTCTTCAGCAGGACATGAAAGCAGAACTTCTTTCTGTAGGGCTGTGGGTAGTGCTGGTTCATCTGAAAGTCAGGGGGAGTGTCAGAAATACTCATTTCCTTTAACTGGAAGTCCTGGATGAGTGCAGGCTGACTGGAGGAGTGAGGCAGTCTTGGTTTCTACAAAGGCCCATGAGCTGTGACCTCAGCTTGACCTGTGGTCCGTCTGGCTTTCACCACTGGCAGTGGCATCTGAGCGCCAGCGCTGGCCCAGCTTCAGACTCCATCAAAATTACATGCTGGTACACTGGAGCCTGCCCGCTGCATTCCTCTCCGGGTAAAATGTCCCAACATCGCGCAGCATTCTTTTCAGACTCTATGAAGCTCTTTCTATCACAGAACATCTGCATCACAAACAATGCTGTTACAGAGACAGAAAGAGACATACCAGCTTTAACCTGTAAGCTTTTTGACTGATCTGTTAAAAAGAGCAGGGGGTGGGGGGTTCTGAGCCACACTGCCATTGAGAAGTTTGTAGGACATTGGCCAGAGGCATGGGATTACACTGCTTAGAAGAAAATTGAGAGAGTGAGAGAGAGAGAGAGAGAGAGAGAGGATGGAGGAAAAAGGAGGAAAAGTGCCCATGGTGACACAGATGGCTGCTGAAATGAGTGTGAGTGCTCTAGTTTAGGATGCCATCATCTTCACATGTCTGCAACAAAATGCCAGCGCTGAGATTATAGCACCTGCTCTGCTTATTTTTCCGTTCTCTGCTTTAGGCTTTAGAAAGACTGACCCTGCTCTACTGCCAACACATTTCTAACAATGAACCGTTCCCTTTTTACATTAAAGTTCATTTGGCTTAGTTGCATAAATGACTCATATTTAACTTCATGGTGGACATGGTCAGAATCCTGTTACCTGTGCTCTGTCAAAAGGAAATCAGAATGGAATTTTCACCATTTGTTGATTCAAGCGTTTTAATCTTTAACATTATGTCTTATGTCTTATTATGTTCACATTTGGTCACAGTATTAAAAATACAGGTTCTTAAATGGTTCTAGGCTTCGATGTGTGGCTTTAAGACAAACCTTTAATTGGTACAGAACCTTTGCATTATGTATTTTTTTTATTTTATAAATTAAGTGACATTTCAGTCTTTGAGATGTAAGTGACTGAATGTGTTTGAAGTCATTCAGTGTGTTTTGCTGTGAATCTAACATCTATTCAAAGGTTCTTCTATATTCTTCTAAGACATCACCCCAACCAACCCTTTCATAGTCACTCAGCACATAGATTACATCACTAGTCTTCTTAATTTGTATGGTAACACTTTATTTGGAGTGGTCCTCTGTAGATGATTAATAAACTCTTAACAGATTATCACTAACACATCAACAACATATCAGTGAAGCTGCAGCAGTAACGCATGTAAATAGACTGAAGTAAATATCTTCTAGATGTACTGTTGATCTTAATCCTCACATGTGTTCGACATGCTACTGAGAGTCCGTTGAGTGTTAGTTTCATGTAACAGGACCACTCAAAATAAAGTATCAGCATTTGCATTACTTTTTTATTTTATTTATTTGTTTGTTTGTTTGTTTGTTTTGATCTTTAAAAAAACTTTTATGGAATCAGGATGATTTACAGTATCCCGCAACAAGACACCCACACACATACGCTGTCACACGTCTCTGGCCCAGGATGACTATCAGTGGCTTGAGAGCCTCTTTCTGTCCCTCTGAGGTCAGTAATGGTTCATATGTATACTGTGATGTTCTGCAGATGTTTGTGAGGAGTCTCATAGAGCATACCCATTTAGTGCGTACAATAGTTCCCCTTGGGTCCCATGCAAATTGAGACCTCATCAACAAGGCTAATGGTGTCGGCTAATACCCTGCTGCTCCTGCCGTTTCTTTCACAATTGCCTCTAAGTGGAAAATCATTGATCTGCTTCATTTGATTTCTTTCTTTTTTTATCATCAGCTGTGATGCCTGCATGTGTTTGTGCTAAGATTACTTTTTTATTGTTTGTCTCATTATATTCTGCCTTGGACATGAATATGGATGCCACAGTGAATCCTTGGGGATGTAATTAAATGATATTTAAGCCCATTGGATTGAAAAGAAGGTGGGGAGAGACAAACAGGATTTTAGTATTGTTTTGATGCAGGAGTGAACGTACTGAGAAAGGCAGAAACAGAGCTTGCTCTGAACATCCACACACTGACCTGCTACACTTTATACCAAGAGAAAACATTTATATTATTGAAGTATTTCTGTATTAAATCTTCCTTAAAGAAAGGTGTTATTCATTGTAAGCACACTGGAAACTTTTGCTGGATCCCTCTAGTGGACACTATCGTTTCTTACTTACTGCTTCCTTAGCTTATAGCCTTCTTAGCTGCATGAATGTGTTGGGAGGCACAGGAAGAATGGAGAAAGCTAATAAAAATGGAAAATTGTTCATAATAAGAAAGTATCATTATTATTATTACTATTATTTTAATAGTAATAATAATAATAATAATAATAATTATTATTATTATTATTATTGTTGTTGTTGTTGTTGTTGTTGTTGTTGTTGTTGTGGTGGTGGTGGTGGTGGTGGTGGTGGTGGGGGTGCTATCATCATTATCATCATTTCTCTTCTACTTTTTCTTCTTCTTATTATTATTTTTAGTTGTACTAATAGTAGTATTGTGGTTGTTGTTAGCATAATCATCGTCATTATTATATTAGTAGTAGTAGTACTGTTGTGGTGGCAACAATAGAGGTGTTGCTGTTAGTGATGGTGTTGCTGGTGATTATGATTAGCTAGTAGTAGTAGAATTGTTGTCATCACCATCATCATCATCATTATTATTATTATTAATTCCTTTTCATTAGTATCCTGTTTGTTGATATTTTCTTCAGTGCTAAGACTGTACAGCTCCACTGCTGCCTCTGTGTGGTTTTTGATCTAAGACTCGGTGACGCTGATCCCCCTCCGTCCTGAGCAGGAGGGGAGGATTGTGGTGTGGAGTGGGAGGGGAGGGGGTGGGCAGTGGAGCGCATGCGCAGAAACGCAGGCAATGGTTGAAAACTAGCAGTTATGCCGCTCAGCAGACGAGCCTAATTCAATGGTACTGATCAGAGCATCCGATCCGCACGCGCTGGAGGCCACCGGGCAGCTCACACACACGGCGAGGAGAAGTTTGTGTGGACAGAGCGCGAGCGCGAGGGCTTCTCCGGATTTCTCTCCAGCTCGACGGCTCCTCCATTCCTCCTCCTCCTCCTCCGGCTCGGCAGCGGTCGACACATCCTCCCCAATGTTACCATCCAACTGAAGCGCGGGGATTTTACCTCTTCCAGCTGTTTTCCTGACTATTAATAAAAAAAAACAATAGCCAAAACCTGAACACGGGTCACTATGTTTTTGTTACCATTCCATACTAGGAGGCGTTTGACTAGCTTTTGTCCGGGGGCGTTGTGCTTGCACTTCATGCTCTGGATTGTATGTGCCGTTTGCGGAGAGGAGCAGCCGTTCAGTGTGGAGGTAAGACTGGCCTTACACATACACACATGCTCTCAGTCGAGCCAAAACATTGCTTTGTTCAGTACCATTTCCTTTAGATCTCAGAGAATTCTCTGTTTTGCGGACTGTCAAGATGCAAAGCAGTGGCAGACTGGAGTAATATTGCTAATATTGCCATTTTGTCCAGCAGTAGTGCAGGGCAACTTATGAATGGCTAATCAGAAGCGCTACAGTGTACCTTGTTTTGCTGCAACTTCAACAAGACCCATGAACATCCTGGTGTTAATAGCATAACCCACCTTACATGACACAGTTTAATAAAACGCCTCAAATAAAGGCTCTTACATCCATCACATTCTTCTGTTTCCAGAAGAAATTCAGAGGCTGTCTGGAGCTGAATGTTTGATAGGCACTATCACAGATTAATGGTTTGACAACACTGTAGTCTGTTGTCTAGCACTGTACCATATGCTGTATCAGCAATTGAGCACATTTGAGTGTCACTTGCCCAGCTGGTTCTCATTGCCTCATGTGTACACAAAGCAGCACACTTACAGTGCAGAACACTTAGATATCTATAGGTTGCAGTGCACATGGGTTAATGCATCTTCTCCCTTTCTAAAAACTGCATACATTACTTAGCCCAGCGACAGGGCTGTTGTCCAAAACACATCCAGTGTTATTCATCATGATGTTTGTCTGTAATTTTCTTCTGGATAGGATGCCTGTTAAAGCTGGTCACTTGTGCTTTTATGTTGGCATGAGGGCGGAATAAATCAGCTTGATACAAGTTGATATTCAGCCAACAAACTCTGAGCAGTAACCAGAGAGGAGTCGGCTAGTCTTTACAAATATTTTAATGTAACACGGTGAGTGTATCACCATTTCTCCTTACCTTGTTTAATTCAGAAACAAAGCCTCAGGGCTTGGGATTGGTTTCCTTAACTGTTCATGCGAGAGGGCAAACAAGGAACATATAAACATTGTGGAAGCAATAAAATCCTGTTTTGTGTTTTTAAAAAGTACTTAAATGTTGAAGAAAACTCAGATGTCTGTTTGAAACAGACAGAGTTTGAGTATGTAAGCCGCTGCTGTGCGGTCACAAATTAAACTCAGACTTAATCTTTCTGATCCGAAGCCCATCAATAGGCAAATCAGTTCTGGAAATTGCAAAACGGACTCAGTATTTTGCTTTTAGGCAAACTGACTGAGAGATTGGGATTCTGAGAACTCAGTGGGACCAAAATAGAGGTTAAGCTATTTTTAAGACAAAAGTTGCCACAAACTTTTTCATTGGTTTGAACTTTTCAATAGGGAGATATAAAAGGAGTAAGTCTCTGTATGAGTGTGTGGAAGGAGAGAAGGTCTCACTTTGGTTTCTGGTTAGTTTTCTATTCATCACCCAAAGCAAATCAATGAGTATAGATGTTTGCTGACTTTAACAAATGCTCATACATCAATGTTCAATCAGCAGACAGAAAGAGCGAGACATGTTCATATGCACTTTCCACCCCTGTGGTGGTAAAAATGGAAGGTGGTTAAGATCATAATGGGTTATTGCTGTGGTTTGGCCTTTGTCCTGCCTCAGTCTGGCAGTGGTTCATCTTTGTTGCTGTATTCTGTGGACACAGACAGACAGAGGGAGTCTTAAGAGTTATAGAGGTACAGCATGAGCCAGAGTCGCTTTTTTTTCCTCAAATAACAGCTCTGGCCTGTAATAAGGCTTTAGCTGTATCCTGGCCTGCTCTTGTTGGTGGAGCTGCTTTTTGAGCCGGCCTGAAGGACGAAGGCCAGTGGTCATACATCAGCACCTTCGACTCCACCCATCCACCCCAGAGTATGGACACAACTTGACCCCTGCACTCTCCCAGCTCCCTCTCCTCCTCTCTCAGAGTTCTTCTCTGCTCTCTGCCTTCACGCCTTTGTTCCTCTCACTCGCAGCTAAGAAGGCATTTCCTCAGATTAGTACAGTTCTGCCACAATGGCACTGACACATTTAATTTCATTTGTTTTGTAATGGTCCCATTTCTTTTTCAAATGGCCTCTCTTCCCAGTAGAGCTGAACATTCTTCTGTGTGTGTGTCATTATTAATTGCGTGTGACGGACAAAGGAGGTATTAACAAGTGCAGCAAAAAGGCGAGAAGGAGTGTTATGCAAGAATGCACAGGCAAAAGTATTTGATATTATAAAAGTCTAAATTATTAAGAGGAGACAATGCATGCATAATCTTTTCATTCCGCTTATCTCTCAGGGACCTTCTGCAGCCATTTTTTTTGTCATTAGAAAATTGCCAAATACGACTAGAAACAACAGCAAAGTCATTACTTCACAACATGGTTGATTGAACTCATGAAAGTGGAAAAAAATTGTTATTCACAATCATTCGGTTCATGGAGGCCTTTGTTTCCTTTTTTCCTCCAGATGAAGTCACTGTGTATTGCTGCAAAATCAATAATAATGCGATATTAAATAAGTAATAGGGCTGTCAGTCTCGTCCAACAGCATCTCATGAGCAAAACTCCATCAGTCTTTTAGCAGAAGTCTGTTGTCTCTGTAATGACGTGCTTGACGTAAATTTGAAGTGTTTGTCATTTTGTAGGAGATAATGTGCAGCTGCGTAGGTGTGCATGAATGGAGACGAACAAAGCGCCTTTCCGGCTTTCTTTCGTTATCTTTCAATTTTTGTTGATGTCATGATAAAACAGACAAAAGAACTTGGAAGAGGCGCTGGCTGGGATGGAGCGCTTTTTTTGTTGTTAATACTTGCAATGTAGGCAACTTCCTTCCTTCGCACCTTTATCAAAGCCTAAAAATGGCAGGCCTCTTTGTGCGGCTGAGGCGGTGTAGTGTTTTTGCATGAATGAGTCAAAGTGTATTCCTTCTCCGCTCAGTGTCAGGTGCAAAAGCATGGTGTGAGTCACAAAGATTTTGAACCCAACACGTCCACACACATGTACTCTACTGGACCACCTCGCCTCAGGTTTAGCTAGCATGAAAAAAACAGAAAGGAAACCAAAAAAAAAAGTAAAAACAAACCCACAGCCTCAAAGAGAATACACAATCATCTGAGCTGAGCATGATCCTGGCTATTTCACTTTCCCCCTTTTCAGAAAGCCATTGATGTAGAGAGTCCTGCTGGGTGCCGGTACGATAGCACTACAAAAGCTCGGCCACTGCACTCTCTGTGTTACTGTTCTTGACGACCCGGGCTGCTAGAGATCTCTCTGAATTATTGAAAGGAGCTGGTGTGATGTCCGACGCTGACGTGGCCGCAGCTGTGTCATGCTGACCAACATCAAGCTCTCCTTTAAAGGGTCATGAATGAACAGAAAAGTCACAGTGTTTATTAGTCTTGCTCCGCCACCCCTTCTGTCTGTTTATACGATGCGGTGGGGGCTAGTGTCTCAGTGTTTATGGCTGGGAAATAAACTCCCTCTAGAGTCGTTCCCAACCAGGGACCCAGCAAAAATCACCATCGGAATTGTTCTCTTTGATGTGAGCTTCCTGCCTACTGACCTACTACTGAACGGTCATATCAGAAGTTACCAGTGCTCCATTAGGGTGGACCATTTCAATTTGATGATGAAATCAAAGCTTGTGCTTTTTATACTCACTCCCTAGTGTTTAGTCTTGCTTCTTGAGCAATAAAAAGTGACAATATGTGCTGAAACCTGGTGCTGCTCTGCAAGCGCTGTGTGTACATTCTGTTTCTACAGTGTGTCATCATGAGAGAGAGATAGAGAGAGAGAGGGAGAAAGAGAGAGATGCTCTGTGCTTGGTACAGCATGTTGTGCTCACACATGGCCTTTCTGACGTCAGCTTGGCTTTGCTGGGTGAACAGATTTGTGCGGGCCCCTGGGGTGGATACGATATGTCAGTCTGTTTACCTATCCCACAGTCCTGCCGGACACCAGAGAGAGCACCAGCACACAGCAGAACACATTTATAATGAAAGAGGAGTTTTTTGTTCTCACGTATTTTCAACTTTTTGCCCCATAGCAGATTTCTGTGGAGCTCTGAGCTCTGTACTTTCTGTTCTTTGTAAGCCAGTCTCTTTCACTTTTTCTCCTCTTTCTCTCTCTCTCTCTCTCTCTCTCTTTCTCTTTCTCTCTCCCCTTCCTCTCTTTGTCTTTCAGCCCTGATCCAGGCATATTTTCCTCCTCTTTTTTCTTAGTCTTTCTCTCTTTTTCTTTCTCTATCTAGTTCTCTCTCTCTGTGTTTCTCTTTCAGCACTCTATTGCATTTTGTCTTCTCTCTCACTCTGTCTAGCTCACCTTAGTTGTTTTTTGCACTCTCTATTACTTTGTTTCCACTGTAAGTCTTTGTCTCTTCATATTTCCCTCTCTCATTCCTCCTTTGCTCTCTTTTTCTCTCTCTTTGCACTATCTGTTGCTTTTTGTGTAATCTCTCTTTCTCTCTCTCTTTTCACTCTATTGCTTTCTATCCACTGTAAGTCCCTCTCTCTTTCTTTCTCTCCCCCCTCTGTCCTGCTGTCTTTCACTATTATCACTATATCACTATTATCACTATATCGCTTAACGTTGCTCTTTCTCTTTCTCCCTTTTCCTCCTTCCTTCTTTCCATCTTTCTGTCTCACTGTCTCTCACTACTACTGTTTTCATCTTTCTCTCTGTGCCCCAACCCCCACCCCCACCCCCCCAGTTGTCCTTAGCTCTGTGGAGAGCTGCTGGAAAAGGCTGTGAAAAGCATTTGCTGCTATTCAATCTTTAATGTTGTTGACAACTCCAGTGGTGATGAACAGAAGCACATGGAGACAGGAGGTACTCTCAGCACTCATGACAAGTTTTCGTGGCATGACACTGTGAGAGCATGGGGAAATGTCACTCCCGTGCCTCAGTTGATTGAGTTTATGCTGCACGGAACTCTGCTCTGCACTTTGCAGACAATGGAAGAAAAGAAGTTGACAAACGATTTGAACTCTTATGCTATGGCAACCAGAAACTTTTCAAGAGTTAAAAGATTCATCTAATGAGGGAGTTGGGCACAGAAATGACTGGAATTCAGATTTCACCTTTTGAAAAAGGTATGTAATGTGAGTCTAACATTAAATTCATTACAAGGGCCGTGGCATTTCTTGACATTTGCCCAAAAGTGGCAACAGCGGCTGAGCATGTGGGAGGGCGGTTGTCATGGAGACGTCAAGCTCTATGTGGTGTTGCATGTCCTGCTGAATAATTTAGTGTGTGTGAGGACGGAGAGGAGCGGGATCAGCCTCGCTAATATGCACACGCTCACACATACATGCTCTGAGCTCAGGTGATCAAGCAATAGTTTCAGTGTGCCATATTACAGTCTGTTACAAATAGGGTCTGCTATATGTCAGGCTTTAAAAAATGTGTGGGTTTTGGTCCTGTGTGGCCTGAGATGCACTCACAGCCATCCACTGAGTCAGTCACTCCAATGTATACATGCTTAGTCATTCCATAACATCACACTGCCAGACATAGCGCTCAATCTGAATTAAAGCTTAAAGAAGTGAGCATTAGAGCATTCACAAGCTTGAGCTGATGCAAACAAGGCTCCAGCATTCTGGCCTTTGGAGATCAGAGCACATGGGTGCCTTTCATGATCGTCTTTAATTGAATATTCTTTTTTCTTTTGTTCCAACATTACTACATTAAGAGGTCATATTATATGACGTTTCATATTGTGTCTTTAATCTCTTTTTGAAAGACCTAAATTAACCAAGGAGAATGGGAAGTAATGGCGAACAGCATTGTGTTTTCTGTTGTCATTGACAACAGTTGTCTGTGCACGTTGCCACGGCCACATCACCCCTTTAAGGGCGACTCATACCTAATGAAGAATTCTCACAGCTTTAAAGGTTCTGCTTTGATGTTTCCGCTGGGCTAATTAGTTCTCTTTTGACCTGTTAGCGAACTGATCTAAGTCACGAACAAGCTGGATCGTCTCTGCAAGTTCACTCCAGTTCGCTGAGCAGGCAAACTCACCGCTGCCTTCAGCTGCCAAATCCACATCTGCTTGTGTTATGAAATGTATGTGCCATCCCTTGACCTTAACAAATTGTGCTTTTTAACATGAGTTTTATTTACTTTGGGTTCCAAATATTTTTTGTGCTCTCCTCTATCATATATAAGACTGAAATCTCTTTTAAAGTGGATTTTGAAAAAGAAAGTACAGCTACACATTAGTGTACAGCTAAACAGAGAATCCTATTGAATTACAGTGACACTGAATGATGACAGCTGGGCATGAAACAGCATTGACCTGCTGTGTGGAGCTCAGCAGTTTTACACCAGCAGATCAAAGGAAGCCATACATCATGTTGTGAATGAATGAATAAAGGAGTTAGGACTTTAGTGGATAGGACTTGGCCCTGGTCTCTGTCAAAGAGCCAAATCATCTGCTGGTCCCCCTCTCCCTTTCTCTCTCTTTTTCTCTTTCTTTTTCTCACACTCTCTCATATACTACCCCTCTACTCTCATTCTCTTACCCTCTTTACACTTCTTAATGGTATATTTCGAGGGGCACAGAAAAGACAGCAGTATTGCTTTTAGAAACTTTAATGGATCGCTATTGCAGCAACACAACAGTTGTAAAACCCATGTAATTTTATGACTTGCCTGGGATTGTTTTACTGTTTTGCACTTGTTTGAGTAGTGCGACATCTCTATACCCCATTTTCCATTTTTCTCCCTGTTAGACAGAGGATCACAGATAACCTAGACTGGTAGGCCTATGGCTGGAATATTAGCTATTAAGCTAATCAGTGAATAACAAATACATACTAAAATACTGGTTATACTGGTTAGTGTTTAAAATAGTCACTCATAATTCACTCATTTAGCTCAGCATGTGATGTTGCCAAGACAGTGTTGCCAAGACATCCCCATGGAAGCCCAAGGGAAGAGTGGCATTTCCCTACAGCAATTTGTTTGACCCCCATAGACCCACACTTCACACACCCCCCACCCCTGGAGCTGACAGTCGAGTGGTTATTGGGTTGTCAGTTCTGGATTTCGTGTGGTTGCATTATACTTCCGACTCCCCATTACAATTCTGTGCACACACTGAAATATTCCTTTAATTACATGTGTAGTGTTTGAAGGAAAGAAGACAGGTAGCTTGATAGATTGATGGATGGCCTGGTGTAAGTCAGAGATTTTGAGGTGAGAGGTGTCTTTTAGGACACAACAAAGTAAAAGAGTATGTGATTGTCAACCTGACTGTCCCGAGGGGAATATTATTCACTTCCTTCCTCTCCCTGTAAATTGCACTCCCTCGTACTGTTCGGCCTGGACCCACTGGAGAGGATTAACGGCTGGCAAAAGCTCTTGAGCAGCCTGCATCTCCCATGCCGCAGGCAGTGTTTGCTACATTTTTGGAGTAAAAATCTCAAACTCTGTACAACACCCCAAACAGTACTAGATAACGGGGTCAATGTGCAGCAGGCAGAAACAACCTGGCATCCCCTGCTTGCTTTCACTGACGTGGACTTTCCAGTCTTTGAGATTCTTGCAGGTTGTGAAATAAAATGGGCAAACCATTTGAGTCGTCTTCATGTTGTTTGGTATTATTATTGTTATTTTTGGTAACACTTTATTTCGGTGGTCCACTCTAGATACTTTGTAGATTCTCATCTTGTTTTTAACACACTGAACTGTGCAAAAACCCTTCATTTATTTAATTTCCAGTACAAGTACAAGTCATTTTTCAGTGTCAGGAGTATAAGCAGCAAACATATCATCGCTGTCCAGTGAAAAACATGTATCTCCATTTTTTGCGATTTTTACTTTTCTGCATCATTTGAGCTCAGCAGCTGTCCTTTACATTGTGTGAAAATTTCATGATGAATGGACCAATAGAAATGCTCCAAAATTGCTTAGAATATTTTTTTTTCCATTAACTTACATTGAAAGTAAAGAATATTTTTGCCCTCTCCTGTAAAGTTACTATTTTGGAGATACATGTTTTTCATTGGACAGTGACGATATATTTAACAAAACATTACTCAGAAGTCTCAACAACTAAAGATAATATTGAGTTCAGTATTTAATGTGTCCACCCTTTGCCTTTACTACAGCTTCCACTGTTTTTGGAAGATTGGATTGGCTTTCAGTTTTTCTTGGAAATCTGCAGGAATATTTTTCCAAACCTCCAAAGTTCAGTCTTAGAAGTTGGTTGGATTTTCTGCTTCTCACAAACCAAGTAATCCCAAACACATTCAATGTCCATTGTTTTGAGAGCGTGGATAGCTTCTCTGTTTGATTTGACAGCTACACATCCTTTCAGACCCATAGTGTGAAAGTGGAAGGATGAACAGAAACACCTGTGGATTTTTTCAGATCTGAAGCGAGAGTGGAGCTTGTTTTTTTCCTATCTCTCTCAAAGATGAAAGCTTAGTTTAAAGGAGCGAAAGTGTTTATCTGATGGTGAGTTTTGTGATCTACCAGGTCTTCCATCGTTGTTAGGAGACCCATTCGAACATTTGTAGCTAAGAGGACCACCAAAAGAAAGTGTGACCTTTGGGTGTGAACACCCAAAACAAATATGTATGTAAGCCCAAAGCTAAGTAATTAACCAGCCCAATGTCTAGATGCTGGTAGCTTACATCAGTGTATGCAAGAGAATGATTGTGTAATGAGGCAGAGATGCCTCCACACAGTGCCTTTTGACCAAACCCAAAACAGTTGTTTGTGGCTTCTCTTCATTCTGTCTGTACACACTGCTTGAGCTCTACGTTATACCTGACTTCCATCACAACAAATGCTGCCACATGCTCAGCCACTGAAGGTGAAATGTGTCTGATACTGTGCTATGTCTTTGCTTCCTTTTGATGAATATGGATTTTTCAACCCCAGATGCGCTTATTCTTGTTTCAAAGCAAGGAGGGTGCTGAGTGAAAACAGCCAGGATTGATAACAGGATTTTTCTGTTTACATAAAAGCAAAAACTGTAATTGCTATTATTCTATTCTAACCTCAGCAGACTGCAGGTGAGCATCTTATCTCTTATCTTCTGTAATAGATCTGTCATCAGCTTCGAGTGGTGAAAGAACAGCAAGCATACTTTTTCAAATAAAAGAGTGAGTAAAGAGAAAGCATAGCAGGAGGGTGAGAATGTTGAATGACATTCACACACTTTGACACTCAGGACCCAATTTGAATATAATTGTTCTTAGTATTTGGGGTGAAATGAATTTGTTTTTGTCACATATGCAAACTTTTCCTGGGACGGAAGTCTTTAATCTACACACTGGTAGCACACTGCTACCAATTATCTGCTACGCTGGCACACACGGTGTATTGAGTCATGTTTTGTGGATCAAATTAGCCAGGTGGCCAATTCTGTTGGGTTTATATCTGGGTATCTTTGTGTCACAGTAAAGAAAAGAGATACACAAACCAGATGGAGTGATTTATGTTTGATATCTCAGCTTGTGGATCTGTCAGTGGAGAAGCTTTATTAATCAAATAGTCAAGCACAGTAGGGAGTGAGTACAGAAAGAGAGAAAGAGAGAGAGAACTGCTGGATGCCTTCACTGTTATCAGATGAGGGTGATTTGTGGGTATGGTTTTTTGACGATTATGTTGTTTTAGTATTATGTTGTTCATATTGTTTTTGTGCTGTTGTGCTATTTTGTTACAAGAGGAAGAAAGAAAACTTAAGTCCAATTATGTTGCACAATAAAGTTCTATTCTATTCTGTTCTATTCTGTTCTATTCTGGGTATAAATCAGTTTATAGGAGAGATTTCAGTGGTTAAAGGCAGATACAGCCTTCTAACTACTCTTGCCTTATCCCACGCACATGCAAGCACGTCTGCTAGTGGACACGTTTTTCATACAGTTTTGGGTAAATCAGGATTAAAGGGGTAAGTAGGGTAAATTATGGTGTTATGGTGATGATGATGATGATGATGATGATGATCATGATGACAGTAATGATGGGTACAACACACCTATCTTATGTTTTTCTTCCTTTCTGTATTTATTTGTATTTGTATTTACCTGTAATTGATATTTTCACAGTGTTCAGCAGAATGCACTTGATGTCCAATTCAAGCAATTTCTCAAATATAGCAATATTCCTCTTGAGTACCAGGCTTGATGGACTTTGTATCATTTATTGGGCCTTTTTTGGATGCTGTTTCAGATAAGTCCAGTAAGAAATGTTGCTTTAATCTCTTATTGCAGACCCCTTAGTGGCCATTCCACCAGCGGAATGAAAATTGATTTATATTTTCAATGAATATAATCCAAAAAAACTAACTCTATCAGATAAAATAAAAAATAAATAAATAATAAAATAACTAAGATGCTGTTAACTCTTTGGGTGAAATTCTATGATGAGCTATGGTGCTTTGTTGAGCTGCAGGTGAGCAATGAGGGGTGAAAAGGAAGAGGTGAGAACCCCTTGCTGTGAAAACAATATACAGCTCTCCACAGAGACAGCTATGCCGAGATAAAATGGACAGCACAGCTGCAGCTTTTTTCATAGTAAAAGTCATGTTAAAAACACAGTAGAAACACTTTTATAAATATTGACTTTATTATTCACCTACAAAAATTAAAATACATTTTGCTTCCAGTTTTGTAAATCATACACATTTCCTTCTGAATATATTTCATCAATGTATTCGAAGGGAAAAATGCACAGTTCAGCTGAGTGACCTTTAAACAAGGTGGAAATTGCAAGTTTGTGCATTTTATCGGGTTAAATGCTAAAATGCTAGCAATTGATCTATCCTTGCTCTGTCCACACATGCCCTCTTTCTTGACAAGTGTTGTGAGGTTGTACAGGCTTTACAGAACATATGCGAAAATCTCATTCATCCTAATAGAAATTCTAACTGATTAACATTGATTTTGTATACATGTGAATAGTCTTCTTAATGTAACTGAGCTTTTGTTTGTCATGTAATCAGGTGGACATGATGAGCATGGATGGATATTTGTCATTTTCATTTCCAACCTGCATATTTTTGATTAGTTACTACAGTTACTAGTCCAGATCAGTAGCATAGTATTTAGTTACTATAAAAAGTGTATTACAATTTCTCTTTACATTTAAAGGAATTGTCCAACCTGGCAAAAGTTTCTATGAAAGACTGTGTTTGTGGGAAGAGCATGGATATGCCATTTCTGAAAAAGTTCATAGAACATGTTTGACCTCCTACTGAAGAAATATTTTCTTCATTTCCTTCTGTGTCACTTACTCTCTCACTAAACTAGTGCTATTCTGGCAAACATCAAATAATTATACAGTGGAATGTTTGGTTTAATTAGTTCTCATCTCCACAACCATAAGTGCCTGTTGCTGCTATTTCAGCATCAAACAATCCTAACACTGCGTTATCCTAACATTCCTACTTTAATACTGCGATCTCTCTCTCTCTCTCTCTCTCTCTCTCTCTCTCTCTCTCTTTCTCTCTCTCTCTCTCTCTGTGTGTGTACTGATTGAGGTGGAGATTGTGCTGTGTGTAGGGCTCTCTTGCTCTCTTGCTCTCTCTGGCTGTGTAAAAATACAGTTAGGATTTGGGGGCTCTCAGTAGTAAGCCTAAGCCTTCAGAAAGACCACGTACTGCACATTTTTACAGAATTATATTAAAGAGCCCATATCCTGCATTTTTCTTGTACTCTATTTTTTCCCTTTAGGTCCACTTACAATGTTGTTTTGGTTTTATGTACCAAAAATAGTCATAGTTCATACATTTTTACAACAGTTTTCCTACATCTCCTTATTCCCTACAGTTAAAACAGGCTGAATATGTAACCGTGCCTATAAGACTTATATATGTACATGCCGTATTTTGATTGGAGCAACATTCTGGGTTAAACACCCCTTATTCCTTTCATTTAAATGAGCTGAACTAAACTCCTGTAGACAGAATAGGTGTTTGTAAATTAGTAGTTCTTTGTGACATCACAAAAGCAATGATTTTAAACTGGACTGTTTTAGTTTCCATATATGGACGATATAGACTGGGGAGTGAATGGCATCTGTTGAAACGTTAACAGTGTTTACATACTACATCAAACTCAAAGTTTATTTCACAAACGAGGGAAATTTGCTTTCCCATGATATGAGCCCTTTAAATGCTCTCAGGTGCAAATGAGCCAGGGATAGCATCTTGCAGTGCATGCAAGAAAACATCTGATATAAAGCTTATGAATGTTTTTGGAAACCGAAATGAGTTTCTTTCTTTTACCCATGGGCTAGTGCATGACTGAGTGCACTCCCACATGTTGGATAAGAACTGAAGTGAAAAGAGCTGAGCCCACCCAGGCTGAGCAGAGATCAGGCTCCTTCACATACAGAAAGAGCTTTTGAGATGTTACATACATATACACAAGTACACAGAGTGCTAGGATGAGTGCAGTACAGCCCTAGTTTATGGAGATGTGTGCCAGCGGGCAGCAGGCAGGTCAAATGAGCGAATCTATTCAAAACAGTAGCCCCCGGGGTTTATTGTTGTTGTGTGTGTGTGTGTGTGTGTGTGTGTGTGTGTGTGTGTGTGTGTACATGCGTATGTGTGTGCGTGTATGTGCTCAAAGACCAGTCTACCCTGACACAAAGTAGCATTATAAAGATTGCTCATTTCCCATAAACTATAAATCAAAACTAATTCAAAAGCTATGTTTGACCTAGTAATAGCAGCGATTAAAGTAATTGCAGCAGTCAAGCATTCGTCAGCAAGACACATTCTCAGCATTGATCGTCTGTAGCAGCGTTAGTTTTGTGCTCAGTAATGCGGTATTGGCTCCGGGGGCTGACTGTAGCTGTTGACCCCTAGTTGACCTTTGGCTCCTGTCTCTTGTGTCCTGCAGGCATGGCTCCAGCGGTATGGTTACCTCCCCCCCACAGACCCCAGAATGTCTGTCCTGCGCTCGGCGCAGACCATGCAGTCTGCTATCGCTGCCATGCAGCGGCTGTACGGCCTCAACGTCACCGGCGCTCTGGACAAGAACACCATCGAGTGAGTAGCCTACAGTATTTTTAGTTTAATTCAATTCAGTACCACATAATTTGTCCCTGAGAGGCAGTTTCTTCAGCAGCAGTCCGGGTCTTACATTAACCACAGCCAAACAGATAAAAAAAACAAACACAAAAACAAAAAACAAATTAAATACTATTCAGACTTACACATTGGCATCACCCGGCTCCTGGCCACTCACTCAGTGCCACAGATGGCTATAGATTGGCGCCTTTGTTCACAGGAAACAATTCAGGATTGTGAAAGTGCGAGGGACGTGATTTAAGTCACGCGTTATCATTTGATCAAAGTTGCCTTTAGAACTGGCGCAGCGCTCTGAACTGATCAAAGCTGTTAGCGGGATATTACCCAAAACTTGGGCAAGCCCTAAGTGAGAAAGGAACATGTCTTTCCCCCTCTCTATCTTTATATCTATCTCTCCCTCCTTCTCTCTCACTCATTCTCTCTCTTTTACCTTTTCTCTTACTCTCATTTACTCCTGTTCTCTCTCTCTCTTTCTCTATGTATATCTTTGTCTCTTTCTCACTCTCTATCTATCTATCTATCTATCTGCTTCCCCCTCTTTCTCTTTGTTTCTCTCTTACTCTCTCTCTCTCTCTCTCACCTGTCACTTGTTCTGTCTCTCTGTAATACTGTCTCTCTGTCATGCTCTCTGTCAACCTGTCTATGTATCTTCCTCTCTCTGTCTCCCTCTCTATCTTTCTCTCTTTCTTTTTCAGAGCGTGTAGTACCTGCTCTCTCTCTCTCTCTCTCTCTCTCTCTCTCTCTTTATTTCTCTCTCTCTCTCCCTCCCTTTCTCTCTCTCAGTGAGCAGTGAGTGTGTAGTACGTGCTCTCTCTCTCTCATTGAGCAGTGAGTGTGTAGTACCTGCTCTTTCTCTCTCTCTCTCTCTTTCTCTCTCTCTCTCTCTCTCTCTCTCTCTCTCTCTTTCTCTTTCTCTCCCTCCTTTTCTCTCTCTCAGTGAGTGTGTAGTACCTGCTCTGCCTCGTTCAGTTCTGTTTGATACCCGGAGGCCTAAATTGCTCCACTGAGCCATGGCATATTTTGCTCCCGGAGTGCACACTTGATGTGCTAAATCTAATCAACGCCCTGCACAATGTGATGTTTCAACAGCTAACGCCTTTTGCCCCTCTAATATCTTAATTGTTGTGTCCTTTTGTTTCCTTTTTTGCTTCTGTGTAATGATGTAGCGCTAACACTATAAGGTGAGGCACTGATTCTTCTATTGTGCATTTGTTTTTTGCTGTTAGGGTAGTTGTGTGTCTATGCGTGTATGTGTGTGTGTGTGTGTACACTGGGCCATTCATTCGTAATTTACACATCTCACAACTGTATATCAAGTGACAGGTGTTGAACAGGCTTATAGCAGCTCTCTATCTCTCTCTCTCTCTCTCTGTAACACATTACTGTAGTAAATGTGAGAGATTTAGGTGGGGAGCCATGCTCTGAAGAAGGAGGTCATAGACAGATGTTTAACTCAAACATACACACAGTCATATGCAAACACCTACACACACACACGCACACACATTCACACATAAATTCTGCTGAGCTCTTAGCTACCTGACACATTTACGATGAGATGCCTTTTGAAGACATTTCAGATACAGATTACTTTCTCACTCTCATACACATTCTTGGACACGTACCCACACATTCAGACATGTATAATGAAGCTTCTGAAAGAGTGCTCACTCTCTCTCATCCCCCCGTCAGAAGAGTGGCTTAGATGTGGAGGACTTAGATGTGCTGCTTCATTTGTGGCCCAACACTTCAATGCCGACAGAGGCACTGAAGAATTGTTGCAGTTCTTTTTTCTGAATGAAGCTTTCGTAGTTGTTATTCCTTACACTCTTCCAGATAGTAAAGTAATGTGTGTGGAATACAGATGATTCTCCATCTATTATTATATCTAGCTGATTTAGTGTGGTGGTTGCCAATGTGTAGCTGAGTGATGAGATGAGTGTAATAGTAATCCAGGCCTGTCTCTCCATGTTTTTCTCTCCGTCTTTCTTTGCTGTAGCTGGATGAAAAAGCCCCGGTGTGGGGTACCAGACCAGCTTGGCGGTGCCTCCAAATTCAGCGTACGGAAACGACGCTACGCCCTCACGGGACAGAAGTGGCAACACAAGCATATCACATACAGGTAGGATGAGCAGCCTGAACCTTTGTGTGTGCCTGTAGTCGACCTATCCGTGCTCCACACACAACCCATACTTTCGTAGCAACTGTTCAGGTTGGACAAGCTTTACAGAACGCCAGCAATCCTTTTCATGCTGTTTTTGAAATACCTGCATTTAGAATGAGTCATTTATTTCAAATGATATGCATTTTGTGTGCATGTGAAAGATTACACTCTTAGGATTAGAGATGGTACCAATCTGATACCAGGTATCAGGCCAATATCAGCAGAAAATGCTAGATCGGATCACAAGGGAAAAAAAAATGAATCCAATCCTTTTACAAATTTAGCCTGAAGTAGCACACACTCACATGGTGTAATGTGATGTTAGCTCTGTATTTCTTCCTGTGGGGTAGTAGAGTGTTTGAGAAGTTGAAGCGTGATAGTATACTTTTAGATGCCCATCTTAGAGGATTGAATTGAAGCACTTCAATTGAAAATAGCTCATTTTAAAGCTTAGTACCTTAGAAAAAGAAAAAATTGCCAGTATCAGCCAATACTCAGGTTTTACTCCTGATATTGGTTCTGAAAAAAAGAGTAGTATTGTGCCATCTCTAGCTAGGATAGATCAGGTGTTTTTTGGTGTCATTCAACTAATGCTAGCTTGGTAGCAAATTTGTCATTGTTGCCTAGTTTTTGATTTGCTGTAACAACATAATGCAGGTTGGCTGTATGTTAGCATAGCATTTTGAGCTGGAAACTCAACATTATTTGTATGTTTGTGAAAGGTCACACCATTGGGATACACTGGGTATAGTTTTTTCATGGTGTAGTCCAGTTAATCTTGGCACGGTAGCAAATGAATCATTGTCATTTCCAATCTGCATAGTTCTTGATTAGCCACAAAAATCATAGTGCAGCTCGATAGCACAGCATTTTGAACTGGAAGCTTAACATTTATTACTGTGTATGTGAAAGGTCACACTGTTATGAACGGGGATAGTTTCTTTGGCCTGGAACTGAGCTAACATTAGCATCGTAGCAAATTCTCTGTTGTTACTGTTTCACACCTGCTAGTTTCGATTAGCTACAACAACACAGTTCTGCTCGGTAGTAAAACGTTTTAAACTGGAAACTCAGTGTTATGTAGTGTCTCTAAACTAAAGACTGTACTGGTCTAATCTGAATAATTTGTGCATTCTGACAAAATCTGAATTGTGCTCTTTAGTTACTCATTAGCATGAATGGCATTTTTGCCAACATTCTATAAAGCTTGTCCAACCTTGCAGCAGTTGCTAAGAATGAGCATGGATAGATGGATTGCATGTCTGTGATGTATTAGTGTAAGTATGTAAGGCTAGCCCACAGAACCGCATTGTTTTTACACTGCTGCTGTTGGCACTGTTAAGGCTATATTCAAAAGCAAAAGCCCAGACAGCAGATGTAATGCCCTCATGTCTCTCTGAGCTAACCAGCGGCACTACTGGACTAATTAGGCAACCGCATTCCTCTGTTGTTCTTTCTGTCTGTCTGCCATCCAGCCCATCTCTCATTCCTCTTTAATCTCTCTTTCTACAACGTTCCTCATCCCTCTTTTCTCCCAGCTGGGTTCTTTCTCTTTCTCTCTCTCTAACTTTGATACACCAACATACTTGTCTATTTTAAGTATAGTTCTGCTGACTGGCATGTCCCATGTGAACATCATTTTAAATTGGCTGCATTGGGTCCGGTCATATGTACAGGCAGTTGAATCACAGCTCATGATAGGAGTGTAAAAAACTACTTCAGTATTCTGCACATTACCAGCCATGTTAAATGTGAAATTTGTAAGGTCTTACTATATTATGGGGTTACAATATTACGTTCACTGACCTACATTCTATATAAATATGATCCTTCTCTTGAATTTAGTATGTCATGAATAATCCTACAGCTAAGGCTTCAACATATAGTGCGACTTTTTCAGGCATAACTGCATTACAAAAGCCCTGAGTATATCTGCCAGCCCTTGGGGAATGGACACTCTGGTACTGAGAAACAGGCTGGTTAACTAGAAGCCTGTGGTTGAGCGTAGAGGCAGGAGGAGAGATGAGTGTTTTATATGCAACGATGCTGCTGAGGACAATGTGTTTACCCCCACAGTGGAGGAGTCATTCCCCATGGAGTTTCTACATTCTACTGAGGAACGGCATCTCATGAGATACACCCTATTCTTACCGTCTATATATAGAGTACTGTGCAGACATTGGAGACGGCCTTTTCTTTTTTTGTCTTCTAGTCAAAATGGCCATTAAGTACAAGTTATTCATTTGTCATCGTTAGGAAAAAACTATTTAATTTTTTAAAATTACGCATAAGCCTCAACACCTAAACATAATACTTTTCAGTATTTAGAAAGTCTGTTTTCTCTTTATTACAGCTTCTGTTCTTTTTTAGGAGATTTGCTTTCAGTTTTTCAAAGAAATCTGCGGAGATGGTTTTTTTTTAGTCTGAAATATTGGTTGCATTTCTTACTCCACATTTCATATTTCCAGTGGTCTAGCGCAGATGTTCTTTTTTGTTGATTTCCTTCAATTCTTTTGTCGATTTCTCAATAACAGCTTCTTGACAACTACACATCTTTTCAGACTCATAGTGTTGAGTTGTCTTCTCACAGTGGAAGGATGGACAGAAACACCTGTGGATTTTTTCAGATCTGAAGCAAGAGTGAAGCTTGACTTTATCCTCTCTCTAAACGATGATAGATTTAAGTACTGTTTATTGGTTGTTAGGGGGTCCAACTTTCTCTATATTTTGTAATAATTTTCAACTATAAAAGTTAACTCCAGTTTTGGAAACCCTTTTTTTTCTCAAGACTTTACTCTTCTTAATGCATACCTAATCTCCTCAGAAATATCTCCTTTAGCCATTTTAGATGCACATAAGAAAGAAATCTGCAGGGCAGCTAAGGTGTGTTTGGGTTGTTTCTTTTTTGAATATTAGTGTCAGTGACACCTTTAGGAACGGCTGTTGTGAAACACAGCTCTAACTTGTTAGTTTTATGATTTGACTTTATTTATTTGTATTACATACTGATACATGTGAAATTATACTTAGTGTTGGAGGCTGTTAAATATGCCTCCTGCTTTTCTGACATTAAAAACATGTTCAGACTTTCATAAACATAGACTTTCATTTCATATTTTCAAGTTTCATTCCATATTCTTAGGTTCCACTCCATATATTCATATAAATAAAATTTCCTAAACGGCATGCCATAATATATATATATATATATATATATATATATATATATATATATATATGTATAGAGAGAGAGAGAGAGAGAGAGAGAGAGGGGTTCACAGAGAAAGAGAGATTATGATTATGTAATGGGATGGAGCTTGGCGGCTGAATGCTGTGGGAGTTTCTCTGTGTTTGTGTGTGTGCGTGTGTGTGTGATTATGCTGTCTTGTAGTCGGGTGGAGCAGATGGGCGGGCAGATGTTGCTCTCTCTACTTCCTGTTCTCTGCCCTGTGATGGAATATGCCATATTAAATGCTCCTCTGTCTGAACACAAACACACATTGAGGAGCATCTCCTCACCCGCTCCATTATAACCATCCAATCAGCATCAGCCTCTCTGCAGTGCGCTTTTTCATACAGTGGATATCATCATCATCATCATCATCATCATCATTCTTTATTTAACCACTGGTTTACATAGAGGGTCGACCTCATTTACAGTATAGCCGAGAGCCACAGGAAGAATAAAGAAAACACATAAATTAAGATTGTTAAAATAAAGATTCCAAAGTAAAGATAAAATAATAAAATAAAATGTTTTAAGATATTAAAGAAATACACAACAATAAAAACAATTTATATAATATTAATAAGAAACAATAAAAACAATAAAGCTAATGCTATGCTATGAATGTTTAAATATTTCAGTCCTATTTAATGCAGGTCAGCCTTTTGTTTGGCTAAAGACACTTGTGATCTGTATCTGAAAAGATGTTAATGTGTATTGTATGTTATCCACCAGGTGAGAGTGAAACATAACCAATAACAGTTTTTGATTTATAGTTTTTGCTTAATGATTTTAAAAGTAGTTGAGCAAGATATATATTTTTACACAAACAACCTCCACATCTGTTTTATAAATGACAATTTAAGCTTTAACAGCACAAGAAAATGGAAATGATCTATAGTACATTTCTGATTAATCATTGTATAAACAATTTCAAAAAATGACTATTTTAAATTTATATGGGAGGATATGGATGTCTCCCATTGTTTATTTTAGGAGATTTAGTTAACACTGCATTATACCTAACCTTACACTGCATTAAATTTAACCACCCCATGTGAAGGCTGTACTTTAGCCTGTCTGGCTCTCACTGTGAGTTGGTTATATTCTTCAAAATAGTGCTATTTTGCAGCCAGCCAGTAGAAGGCGATTAAAATAATATAGGGGTAAATTTGACTTAGTTACGTTTATGATCTTCATAGTGGACATTGAAACAAAAAACTGTAAAATAATATAACTACATAAACTAAAGAAATTATGTTATAAAATATGCATGTTACGTTTAACCCCTGTAATAGTCTATGCCCCGCTCACCCCTACATGTATGCCTGTGTGTGTTTGTATGCTTGTTTTGTGGATGCTTATACGTGTGTGAGTGTCTGCACATGTGTGTGACCTTTACAGACCATAAATAAATGTGTATGTGTTTGTTAAGCTGGACAATGCTGCTGGGTGCTGGTAATTAGCCCAGTCTTCTCGCAGTATGTAGTCTCAGCACCACCAGATCTCTTCCTAATTATCTATCTCTGGCACACTATTATGGAATATGAACACTCACTTTTCATCCATTCACTGTAGCAGCATTGAAGATGATCACTTAAACTTCTCTGTTCCGTTTTCAAGTGAACAGCATGCACAGGTTACATGAGAAGAGTTTAAAGAGAACTATTTTATTCTTATTGACACACATTTAGTCCAACTGAGGTGGCGTCAAAGGAATGTTTGGGCAGTTTGAGACCAGGAGAAATATTTGAAAGAGTTTGAAGCTCTTCGTTTATTTGTCAGCCAGTCTGGGCTTCAGTTTTTTCTTTTCTTTTTTTTAGATGAAATCCCAAGTGCTCACTCCTTACAACTTGAATGTCACATCAAGAAGGAGGCAGATTAACTCCCTTCTCTTTTTCATTCACAAGATGAAATTCAGAACACAACATCCTTACCTTTCTGTATCAGATAGTTCTGCTTCCAGCAGAGCTAAATACAGAGGCACCACGGCAAGTGCCTGTGTAATGGAGCAAAGCTGGTGCACATGCTGTTACAGTGGAACGCTAAGATAAGAGTGGGGCACTGTCAGCTGTGTATTTGTGTGTGTGACAGTCTTGCAGTGCCGTGCTGGAGGCAGAAGGGGACACATCTTCAGCAGGGGATCTTCCTACTCAACCTGTTTCAGTGGCACCTCGCACTGACAATAGAACTCTATCAAGCAGTCTTTCTGCACTCCTCTTCCTCCAGGCTTCTCCGTGGAAAGCTCTGGCCGGCATAGAGGAGATCTGATCGCAGACACGGCTCCAAGACAGGATTATGATTTTTGAGTGCTGCATCCGAGAGGCAGTCAAGGCCAGATGTTGATCCAGCAGTTGATATATTATGACAGCCACAGAGTCTCAGCTACTGTCATGTCTAGGAGGTAGACAGGGAACCTGGCTGAAGAGTACAGACTGGAAAAAGTGACTGTGGGCTGAAACAACAGTAAGAAAGATCACTTAATTCAGTGTTTCTTAACCTTGGTCATGGAGACCTACTGCCTGCACATTTTAGTATTTTTCGTGCTCCCAGCACACCTGGTCCAACTAATCAGCTCATTAACAGCCTCTTACTTTGTTAAAGTGGGTGTGTTAAATCAGGGAAAGCACTAAAATGTGCAGAGCAGGGGGCCTCCAGGCCCAAGGTTGGGAACACATACGCTTATGAAGAAGAAACCAAAATATGATTGCACTTAATTTTGTTGGTCACCTACACCCCATACAGTCCATGTTATGCTCTATGTAGAGTGTAATTGTACAGGGATATTCACTCGAAAGAGGCCCCGAATATTCTGTTGTTACTCCCGTTAGGATGAAGCAATCTGAACCAAAAAAAATATGCTTCATACCTTGACGTATGTGTAATCGATTGCATTACATGTGATTCTGGAAGTGATCTCCGTTTTCTGCCAGACACATGAAGGGGTACGGGGGTATGCACCCGGAAGTTGCAAACGGAGGTTAAACATGGCAATGGCTGTCCGGCGCCTACCTCATCGCAACGACACAGGTGCATCCCGGCTTGTTCGAAGCTCCATATACTGAGGAGCACACTGAGGAGCACATTGCACATTCGTTCAGATTGCTTCGTCCTGGCGAGAGTTATTACAGAATATTTGGGGCCTCTTTCGAGTGAATGCTCAAATGCTCAATTTATTAAAAATCTATCTGACTCAGTTGGCTATCAACAAAATTAGGGTTTAAGGTTAGGCTTAGTAGCAGGGTCCTTACCAGCAGTGGCTTGTCTGCCAGGCAAAGCTTTATATGATTAATTAATGTTGTCTTTAATAACTTACAGTAATCTATTGGTCACATTTTGAAGGTTTGTAATGATCTACCATAAGTAGCCTATTTGCTTACATTTTACCTACAAGTAGTTTATAGACATATAACAATATAGCACTGTCAGGTGCCTACATTATTAATGCTTTTTAAGCTTACATTGTTAAAGATTTTCATGATACCAAGAAAAAAAAGTTACGGTGCAAAATAAAACTCCATTGACATGTGTGTTTTTTGCATTGACGTAACCCTACAAAAACATTTATAAAGGCTTATTCCAATAGGCATCATCTGTCATAAGGGCTACTTCAGCTAACTGATAAAAATTGGAAGTGTAACCTTTATAGTGAATAACGTCAATTGGAAAAAGCATTTATAAACATTTACATAGGGTTATGTTGTCATGACAAGCTTACGTAGGTGTTATGTAGCCTTATGAACAGTACCCTACAGTAAAGTGTTACGGAAAGGTTCATGTTTTAGGTTTCATGGTTAAGGTTAGAGTGAAGTTTTGGGTTAGGGTAAAGTTAGGTTGAATTAAATAAATATTTAGTTGAATGTCAGTTACAGACAAGCTACACAGCGTCTATGGTGATTCATCCAAAAAACAGTGTTTCCGATAATTATATTACAGTAAGTCTCTGCCATATTCACCCATTCCTGGTTCTTGAGCTCTTGCTTGGTGTCCTGGTCAAAGCGCTTGTGGTCTGTCCTTTGTTTATGATGACTACCATAGGTCCTGGAGCACATAAAACTACCACGCATCTCAGAGAGACAGAAAGAAGATGAGTGGGAGAGAGGGAGGAGAGATTTATATAGTAAGTGTAGATGGTGATATGAAATATTGATTCAAGTCAATATTGTAGAGCAGAGTTGACCAGTAGGTGGTTTTAAAATAGCTGAATTCTTTAGTAGGTGAGAGATGACTGTGGTTTGATCCATGTGAATGAAAAAGCTCTGTAGTAGTACTGCAGACACTGACAACTGTCCTGGTAAGCTGTCCTGTGTCCAGACCCAGGGGAGCTCTACCAGCTTCCTAAGACACGCAGTGTATTCAGCTGTATTTGTAAACCTAAAGGGATATTACAATGTTTTCTAATGTAAGATGCTTCTAACGTAATATGCTTTGCAAAATGAGCTCCTACAGACTTCTCCAAGGCATACAACAGATCATTATGTGTGAAATCTTATTTTATTAAATTCTCAAACAAATGTGGCCTAATATTATTACTTTTTAGTTTGATAGCTAGTGTTCTGGCAGTATTATCTTCAGTTACCTGTGTTCCTACACCTGAGAGGATGGAGGTTTCACAAGCTCAACTGCAGTGGAAAATGATTATAAATTAACACCTCACTACCTACATTAAAACAAGCACAGTAAAATAGTCTCAGGTGAGTTATAAGATTACAGCTATTCTGTTTTTTATCAGTTCTAAGATGGAAATAATAGCACAGCTGTTGAAGAACATTGCATTGCTGCATTAGCAGCATATTTGAGTCTCTAAAAGCAATTTTGTTCTCTCATTCTATGCCCCAAAAAGCCTATAAGAGTTATTTTTTCACTGCATGTAACTTGGAAGCACCAAAAAAAACTGCAATAGAAAAAAATTAAGGCAAAATGTTGAAATATTCCTTTAACAACATTCACTTAAAAAGCCAACAGATTAAGCAGTTTTCTGGAGTAAAATTCTTAAAAAAAAAATGAATTGAAGATATTCGCCTTATTTCTGTCTTTTTTTAAAAAATGGAAGAGGTTTGAAAATTGCCCAGGCCGGCAGCGCTGGCTGAGCAGTGAGCTGTTGATAATCCTTAATTAGAAAATAAATTCCAGCCGCAGGAAGTTCTGTAGTTCTCTCAACACCTGCAGCACCTTCAGCAGCAGCAGCCTTAGACTACAGCAGCCTTTTTCTTCAGAGTCTCTCTCTCTCTCTCTTTCTCGCTTTCTCTCTTTCTCGCTCTATTTCTTTTTTGCTATGTCTCTTTCTCGCTCTTTCTGTCTTTCTAGGAATCATAGGAATCCCATAAACTACTCAGAGCATGTGCAATATGTTTGTTATATTGAATGTTGTCTTGGAACATTTTATTAGTCTTTGTAATATTATTCAATTTTCATTGAATACAATACATCTGCTACATGGTGGGATTAAACATGGTGAGCTGAGATATACTGGAGGCACCATGGTGTGACCAAACATGGTCTAACTGTGATATTCTGTAGAAGTGCTATTGCTTTATCTGGGGCTGTCATCAGTAATTTGAGTAACCAAGTAGTTGTTCAATTATTTTGACAATTATTTGAATAATCAGAGTTTTGGGGTAAAAAAAAGGTCAAAAATAAAAATGACTTAACAGTAACAAGCCAAGTGTAGCCTTTCAGAACCTTTGGAAAAAAAATGTGTATATATATATATATATATATATATATATATATATATATATATATATATATAAAATGCATTAATATAGGTCTATCCATCAGGCTTTGTTTCTTACTGTAAGAGAGCCCAGTAGGAGAATTTAAAACATGCACTGCCATCATGCAACTTGCCAACTAACCATTGCTGATTTTTTAAGATGGTACATTTTAATTGGTTGCATTTTTTTTTTTTGATTGAGTATATGAGTATATGAGTTTAATCGTGACAGTCCCGGTCTTAGCGAATAAATGTGTTGGGGAATAATATGAGATGCTTTTTGTCCATCCAGTGTCTTCCATATCCATCTCATCTCCTCTGTCTTTTCCAGCATAAAGAACGTCACACCCAAGGTGGGCGCAGAGGAGACCCATGATGCCATCCGCCGGGCGTTCGAGGTGTGGCAGAATGTGACGCCACTGCGTTTCGAGGCTGTTCCCTACAGCGAGCTGGAGCGGAATAAGAAAGATGTGGACATTACCATCATATTCGCCTCCGGATTCCATGGAGACAGCTCACCCTTCGATGGAGAGGGGGGCTTTCTGGCACACGCCTACTTCCCTGGGCCAGGCATCGGGGGAGACACGCACTTCGACTCAGACGAGCCCTGGACTCTGGGGAACCCCAATCATGATGGTGAGTCTAGCTGGTACATTGGACAGCTCCTGTCTGTGCTCTACACTGTAAAATACTATCTCACAACAAGCTTTATATAAATGTGGCTGATGCTAAAGACAGTGTTTCAGATGCTCCTATTGGCCTAGTGTGAAAGCACCCCAGGTGAAAGCTGTGAGTTCATACACTGTGCAGAATGCTCATAAAAGTGATTATCTAACATCTCAGATTTTACCCAATTGAAAAAGCTGCCCTGGAGGCAAGCTGTATTAGGCTTCATCTTGTCAGCAGTGGTAGGTAAGGATGACCTATTTCAGACAGACATACTAAAGCCTACTGGAGCGAAGTGCTTCTGCAGCTACATCTCCATCCAGATATAGTAGCAATTGAATCTGACTGTGGCACAGCCTGGGCTGTATTGCAGCACACATTAGAATATGTTAACAAGTGCTTTGAATAAATAATGATTGCAATGAACCACTGTTACTAACCTACAGTAAGTAAATCTGCCGTCCAATAAAGTAATTTAAAGCTCTGTTAAAGGCAGCAGCAGTGCTGGCTGGAGGCACATTCAGGTTCTTATCACTATGGGTAAGGGGAAGCAGATTCAGTCCTATTGTAGGCCTTGATGTGGCAGTAAAGATTTTCCCTGTGGGTTGCAGGAAGCGCTCTATTGCGAGCCATCAGTGATAATGAGCTGGAGAGGCGTCCGTCAGAGTGCAGGTGATTCATCCGCGCTTTCTCTTTCTATCCAATATTGATGGGGCTGATTTTGGAGATCCAGCTCACTGCATGCTGAAGACATGGAATTATGCATTAGGTTGAATTATACATCCAATGGAAAGAAGAAAAGAGCATGCTGTCGAGTAGGGGTACATGCATACATATTTCATCTGAGACAGTGACCGAGGGTGTGTGGCTGTGACAGGGGGACACACAAGTGTGTGTGTGTGTCGGAATGTGTGTGCTGGGGTGTTTTTTTTCTCTGCATGGCATATGGAGATGTCTAAAGGACAAGAGGGAAGGAGCAGAGGAGCGGAATCTCGAAGGCTTGGTGTTCTGACTCACTATGGCTTGCAGCTATAAGACTACAAACACACACACACTCACACACAGATCTTCATGCTTGCACTCTGCAAGTAACAAAAATGCTGCCCAGAATTGTGTATATGTGCATTTGGGAGCATGCACTGAAAAAAATGGTCATTTTCACATGTGTACATTATTTCTAATAATAAACAAAACTAAACATAGTTTTGTCTTTGAGTTACTTTTGGCAGCATATGGTAGTACTTTCTTTATGAGAAACTATTCATACATTCTTTACATGTTATAATGCATTCATAAGGCTGTAAATATTTACAAAAAGAACAAATAAACGATAAATTAAGAATCCAGTTAAAAATGAAATTCTAATAATAAGGCACCGCTACAGGGTAGAAGTGCATTAAAGCTAATAGTGTTTTAAACTGAGCTGCTCGAATACGAACGTTTTCAGCCTAGATGTAAAAGCCTAGATGCGAATATGATGGTAATGTCCACATCTTTCTTATTCCGCTCCAGCTTATTCCGCTCCAGCACACGCCTACTTCCCACAGGTGTCAGGGCTCTTATTGCTCTCTATTAACTGGTTCCATTTAAAAGCAGTATAGTAGCTAAACGCTGCTTTTCCATGTCTAGTCTTCACCTTCGGCAGGACTAACTGACTACTAATGATCTGAGAGTTCTGCTCGCCTCATATCGCTGCAGCATATCAGATAAAGTCGTTGGTCCTACACCATTAAGCGATTTATAGACCAGTAATAGTGCCTTATAGTCTATGCTGTAACATACTAGTAGCCAGTGTAAGGTTTTAAGAATGGGGCTGGTGTGTTCCTTTCTTTTACTCTTAGTGAGACTCTGGCAGTTTGAATCATCTGAAGCTGTTTGACTGTCTTTTTTGGGAGTCCAGTTAGGAGACCGCTACAGTAATCAATCCTGCTAGAAATAAAGGTGTGGATGAGTTTCTCCAGGTCTAGTGTAGAAAATCGCTAACACATTATATTGCCAGATCCAAGAAACTTAGTCTCAGCTTTCATAGTGCATTATAACTAACACATCTGTCTACTCAAAAACATGGCATGCCATGATTTTATTTACCAATTCATGAATTGTACTTTTCTGAAACGGAATAGTAGCTAATAGTTTTGTAAATGTCATTAACAGCCATTTTAATATATTATAACTTGTTTTTGCCTATGATAGACATACTATATTATTACCATATCATAAGAACTTATAAGTTGTGTTTGTGAGCTCCAAGTAAAGAGAGAATTTTTTTGACTAAAGCCACATCATTCCCAAACTAGTACTAATCCCAAAACCTTTTAGTTAGACTGTAAGCTAGTATTGAATTCCAGTGAAGTATAATTCATAAGTTGTTGAAAGAATTTGTGGCATGGCTCAGCGTGTGAATATGAGTAGACAGGTTTGTTAGTCATAATGCACTATGTAAGCTGAAACACGTTTATTTGTTTCTGATAACATGTTATGAACACTACATATAATGCATCATATTAACAATTTGTAATGCATATTAAATGGATATAATGTGTAATAAAGTTTATAAATAGTTATTGCTATGTTAGTAGTGCCTTATGAAAGCAGTATAACATTATAAAGGTTATTTATAGTTATATTTATAAGGCCTTATGAATGCATAATAATGTGTTACGTGAATATTTTCATAGTTTCTTATACAGACAGTGTTACCATATATTGGCAAAAGTAATACATATATAATAGCGTACATAAAGTGTTACTCCAGCTTGATAGTTTGGCTACTATAGTTTTTTGCGTATTTCTTTTTCACTATGTATGTGTATGTTTAACTGAAAGAGAGAGAGAAATGCAGCAGGAGAGAGATTGTGTGTATATCACTGTCTGTGACCTGCAGGATTGTGCACTATCAAGTTTCTTCTCTATCTGAGCTCTCACATGACCAGTCTGAATCAATAACACTGGATGAGCTCAAGCAGTCCCTTTGAATTTCCTTTCATATTTGTGTTAGCGTAGCTTACAGCTGTCATTTGTCTGCCCATTACCTGGGTATGGTATCAATACTCCATGGAGGATTACTTCATCCAGCAGGGCTTTTCTTTGCTTCTCTTTTTGTGCTCACTCTGTGCTTGTATGACCAGATGAAAACCGACAGTGCACTCATAAATAAAGGTGTCAAAAAGGGTTCTTTACACAGCACCATTGAAGAACCATTTTTGGTTCCCTAAAGAACCTTTCACTGAATGGTTCTTTAAAGAACAATGTTTGGAAATGAGATATGAGAGTGTGAAGAACCTTTTTTAAGTTTAAAGAATCTCCACGTAATGTAAAGCCTCTACATGAAAGTTTTACAACCCTTTAAAATTGCTTCACACCTACATATCTCTTTTTCAAACATTGTTCTTTAGGGAACCAAAACTTATTATTCTATGGCACCCCTCAAATAATGCTTAGTGGCGCATTTTTGTAAGTATGAATGCTGCTAACTAGCGCTCCTAAAATAAAGGATATTAAGCACTTCTTGGCCTTGGCATATGATTCAGTGAAAGTGGTTCTTCGATTATATTACACAAAAAAAACTCTCTTTGTCACCTTTATTTTAAAGAATGCTAGTGTTGTGCATGTTTGTATTCTCAGACTTTCTATATTTCAAAAAAAGATCTGACACATCACTCCACTCTTGTTCAATTTCTGCCACTCAATTCCAATAAATATCTCCACCTTTCACCTCTTCTAGCCATCTTTCCTTTGTTCTATCCTTCACTCCTCTCCAAACATTCCCACCATTTGTGAGGGCATCACTCTCTTCCTGTGTTCCACTCTTTACGTATCCGTCACTCCCTGTCCTCCAGCTATAGCCTTTCAGCCTTTAGTCACAGTACATCAGTACGTCAGTGCGGCAGGCAGCACTGTTACTCTCCCTCTAACTCCCACTGTCCATCTCTGACTCATAATCTCTCTCTCTCTCTCTATGTGGAGAGCAAGAGGAATCGGGAAGAGAGAGAACAGCTGGTGATCCCTCTCTCTCTCTCTCTCTCTCTCTCTCTCTCTCTCTCTCTCTCTCTCTCTCTCTCTGTCTCTCTGCTCCCTTGCTGTTACATCCGATCATTTACCTTCTTTGTGCCATGTTATTTTTTACACACACACACACACACACACACACACACACACACTCTTTCTCTGTCAAATCAAATTCCCAGCTGGTCTGTTGCTAGGGAAGGCTGTTGGTGAGCTTGTTTTGGTTGTTTAGTTGAGAGGGAGGGATTACAGTCTCCTCCTCTAGTACATGGGCTAGCAGTGCCGTTTCTGCTTGCCCTCTCTATCAGTCCACTCTGTCTCACTACTGTCCAGCCTGCAGTTCTCTGTCCTCTCCGCCTCTCTGTTTCTCTCTCTGTCCCCATCTGTGCCTCTCTATTCCCTCTGTCTCTCTCTGTCTAGTCTGCCTCTCTCTTTGTCCCCTCTGCCTCTCTCTCTTTGTACACTCTGCCTCCCTCTTTGTCCCCTCTACCTCTCTCTGTCCACTCTGCCTCTGTCTCTGTCCCCTCTGTCTCTCTCTGTCCCCTCTGCCTTCTCTTTGTGTCCACTCTGTCTCTCTGTCCCCTCTGTCTTCCTCTGCCCCCTCCATCTGCCTATCCATCCATCTGGATCCATCTGCCCATCCATCCATCCATCCTTCCATCTCCTCCTTGCCACTGGGCCACTCATTAGCCCTCTCATTATTCTCTTATTTCTTCAGTCCCGCATGCTTTTCTCTATCTCACCCTCTATTCTACTCCATTTGTATATACTTCATACAAAGCATGCATAGCAGACATATACATACACACTTACTATACATACTCTGCCAGAAGGCATGTGAAACAGAAGTGCTGGAGCTGGGCTGTGCTGAAAATAGGTCAGGACAGTGATGTATAAAACACTAAATGGCAGTTATCCTGTGAGGATGAGGAAGAGTGGGTCACAGCTAATAAGATCATTTGTCTGGGCCATGAGAACATAGCACACATAGCTCACACAGCGCTTTTATTCCAGTCTCCTTCTCTTTCTCTCTCTCTCTCTCACTCTCTCTCTCCTCCCTTCCCATCCCTCTTTATCACTCTATCCCTCTTTTCACACTCTTTCGGTTCCCCCAGTGTCTGTGCACTATAATGTCTGCTCTGTCAAAACCTCCCTTAGGAGGATAGGAGCAGACAGAAAGAACAGTGCTAGCTCGCAGGGCTATGTGTGTGTCTGTGTGTGTGTTTGGGCCCTGGGCTACAGCAGAGAGATCCATCTTCCCCTCCCAAAGCTGAATCACTGATGCTTCTACAGCTAAAAGAGAGAGACAAAGCTAGAGACAGACAGAGAGAGAGAGAAGCAGAGTGACTTCAGTGGAGCAGTCAGCCTACCCAGGGACAGCCCAGCCCATGAATACTCTGAAGGGTTTAGCAATAATATATTTACACTAAATAGTATAGAATTATAATGTATATTTATACTAATTTATCAGTAGTATACAAGTGTGTCTAACATGGGCTGATGTCTAACATTTTAGCAGTTAGAACTACTTCTAACATTGGCTGATGCCTAGTCTTAATAATGGTTGTAGTGAATGAACTGAGAAACACAGAAAGAATGCCACTGCATCTTGAACAAACATGCATGTAATGCAGCAGACCTGTGAAGTATGCTTGCTGTTTATAGCACTGCTGATATGGCGGCAGCATGGCACCATGCTACCAGATTACACTCCAAATCCAGATAAGGAGGAATAGTTCTGTTTTCAGACAAAATGCCCCTAGACTGACATATAAGGCCCTGAATTTAGCAAGTTTTCCTGCTCTTAAAGATGTTAGTGATAGGTCTGCACTCTATGGAGAAAAAAAAAAAGTATGTGAACCTACACTCATGCAGGAAATGAAAATTCTGGGGTGATGTGTTCTCTTTCTCACCCAAACAGACATGGGGTTTAGGATAACAATGCACAAGTAGCAAAAATGTAAAGAATGTGTCCATGCACTATGGCCCACTGAAACCTGATGGAAATAGGAGTTCAAAGTAACCAACTCTGCTGTTTTGAATTAGCTCAAATGGTAACACATTAAGGCCTAGTGTCACAGTTGCGATTTGTTTGGCAATTTTTTAATAAATGGAAACATTAACCAGAGTTTCATTTTAAACCGTCGTCTCCATCACAGATGGCTTAAATTTACACTGTGCAGGCCTGGAGATTTTAGTCATTTGGCCTCTCTTTCTTTGTCCAGTCCAGCGTTGTGTTAGCTCAGCCTTGCTCCTGGACCGCAGACAGGATGTGTGGAGTGGGTCCGGCTGCTTGAAGGAGCATATGGTGTCCTTGTGGTGTGAACCCAGTCCCCTTGGAGTAGGGTGATTGGCGGGATGTGTGTGCCTGATAAGACGCAACTCTCCTTTAACTGCAGGAGCAGAAAGTCTTATTTATTCACTGGCTGCATGGGCCCGATAGCTATCAGCGTGCTGTCTGCACGAGAGCAAGAGAAAGCAAGAGAAAGAGAGAGAAAGAGAGCGAGAGCCTGAAGCTGGTTTCTATTAAAACCCTGTGATGAAGGCAGTGGGGAGTGGGCGATAGAGCTATGTTGACAGCAGGTGACAAAAGTGTTTTGATAAATGCAGGAAGCCATAATTCAAAAGAATACTGTGTTATGTGGAGGTGTTACATTGACTAATATTAGATTATATTAGTTTGGCAAGTATATGGCATGCTTACGTAGAGTAAGATTTAGCCTTTCAGTAATGATAAAAAGATTAACAAGCAGTGACATAGATATGAATGCATTACCAGCTTGTCCTTGGATGCTATTGCTCCTTTTTTTACTCCTTCTACTGCATTTTCCACCTCTGTTTATGAGAACATGCGTGCATGTGTTTTGCCCTTTTGTGTGTGAGGTGCATGAACACAACGACTGTTTCAGTGTGTACATTTGCCTACATGTGTTTATACATGGTAGTAGGCCTTGAAATTAGAGCCATATTTAAAAATACTACCAAATACTATGAAAATATGAAATATTTTGAAAAATGTTTTTATTCAACATGTACTAAATCCAATTAAATTGGCTAGCTATGCTCTTTTTTTAAACATGCAGTTGTTTGGTGGACTGACAATCCAATCAAAGATATGCTCAGAAAAGTATATTGCGACATAATGTGCTATAATTGATCATGATGACAATAAATATCGTCAAATTGTCCACACCTTATTTACTAATGACTAATGCATTTGTCTGTCCAACTGATGAAAACATAAAATTCACATTTTGTTTGTTGTGATATAAACACATGATTGAGAAAGCTGGCAACTGTGAAAAATAATTACGATCAGTTCAAATAATTGTGATCAGGCGATTATGTAAAAAGGGTGACAGGTGTGAATGCTGAATTATTATAAATGTGTGCACATATTGTGTGTGTGTTTATGCATCTTTCTGTATGAGGAGTGTGAATGCTGTGTCAGTAGCGGTTGTGGAAAAAGGTGTTTGGAGCCAGTGTAGTATTTGCTGCGTATCCTTTGCTGTGTAAGGAGAAAGCGTCCCGCTGTCACCCACCAGGCAGACCCTCAAAATAGCTGCTTACCCACTGGCTGGTACGTTAGCACTCCATGTGGGGAGCAGCAGCCTTTTCCGCCTGCGCAGCCAGTCCTCACCAAGCTCACTGGAGGCCAGGCCAGCTTGACCTGCGTGTATATGGTCAAACGGCAGCCTTAATCTCCACTGACCTTCAGCATTTCCACCTTACATCAAAGTGAAGCGCATACTGCAGGAAAACACAGCCAGCAGAAACATTTAAGCCTCGCTTTGGTCTTTTAACAGTGCAGGATCGCCAGTGGGTATTTCAGGGCTAGATAGTATGGGGCGGGTGTTGGGGGTGATGCTGTGTTTGGATTGTTCAGAAAATGAGAGGTGCGTGAGTCTGAGTCTAGCGCTGAGGGAGGTTTGCAGATGTGTTCTGCTCGCTCAGTATAACAGGAGAGGAACTGCGGAGCCAAAGTCAAGAGCATAAGAATGAGTTTACAAAGCATTTTAAGAAGCTAAATTCTTTTTTAGCCAAATTCCTCCCCAACTTTATGCATGGCTACATCAGTTCCTTAAGTGAATATTCAAGATTTTTTTTTTCAAGAACTGCATTTAACAAAATTTTCATGACCTTAATATCCTTAGAAAGATTTTTCTTTGGAGATTTTTTTTTAATCCAGGTTCTGGACTAGAGATGAAGAGAGGGATTGGTGGGGAAATGGAGAGATGGAGAGAGATGGAGGGATGGAGAGGCAGCTGGCCTCTCCACAATAGCCAGTCTGTCCATAGGCACTGGCTCGTTTCTTCACACCCAAGAACGGTCCTGAGAACCTGATCTATTCTGGCATTAGCAATGGGTAACGAAAGAACGCCAGGAATCTAAGCACTCAGCTCTCTCTCTCTCTCTCTCTCTCTCTCTCTCTCTCTCTCTCTCTCTCCCTCCTTCCATCTCAGACTCAATTACTGAGACAGCCTTAGCCATGGAAAAACAAAACCCCACTTGTTCCCGACTCTCCTAGCCTCAATATTTTCATGACCATGCCTGCTGAAACAAAGAATAATCATTTGCCAGGTTTGCAAAGTGTTTCATAATCTGCCGTGTGAAAGGGCTCTGCCCTGCTCTGTACTTGAGATCAAGTGTTCCATTTGAGTTGCACAGTGCAGCTTTCTTTTATAGGAGAGTTCCTAACACAGGGCTGTGCTTGCTGTGGTGGAGAGCAAACAGCATCATAAGATTCTTGAGACTACAATTAGCAGCAGTTTGTAGGGCATGTGGAGGCCTATGAGGACATGTGACTATGTGGTGCCACGTCAGGAGCCAGGGGATTCAAACCAGAGAACAGTGGGCACATTTAACTCTTCTGGGAGCAGACATTACCCCTGAGAGTGCAGCTTGTAAACAAAAAACGGGCACACATACACACACACACACACACATCACAGAATTACAGACACACACCACTCACAGGCATAGTCATAGCACACTAGGACAGGGTAAACCAAGGTTGCTGTTTCTCTGTGGGCGTGTGCATGTTTATATGAGTGTTTTAAGGCTATGGCTTCACTGACTGAACTGTTTCTTTCATGATGCTGATTCTGATATCAGAACTATAAATGCATATATGCATATGATCATATGCATATTTAATATGCATTAGTCACAGTAAGGAGGCTCCCTAGTGTATTAACTTGAATAATTGGGAGATTATGAGTTTGAGTGTAACTGGATAGATGAAATCAACATGATTCATCTATCCAATGTGTAAACCTGTTAGCTGGTGCAACAGAATTGGTAGTTAGTATTCTCCTCCAAGCATGTTGAGCTGTCTGGTGTTGTTGTGGCTGTTTGAAAAGATGTATTGGCTGGCTTGACATGACCGAGGAAGCACTTGTTAACCGTCACCCTCCCAGCTTGGTTGCATCATGTGATGAGGGGAGACCTAGCTAGTGAGTGGGATTGGCCATGATGTAGAGTAGGGGGAAATTGGGTTAAATAAATAAATAAAGTTAATTATAATAATAATAAATTAATAATAATAAATGTAATAGAGCCTAATCTTACAACAACCATGATAAAAAAAACAATGTCAAATGTGAATTAATTGTCTTGTATTAATGATGTGCAATCTAGAGGTCTGTGCAGGACAGATGTTTTAGGCCCGCTACCACCCACACCTGAAAAGTTTCCTCCCACTCCCCCTAAACATGTCCTACTCCTGCACACAGACCCAAATAGCTGGTTTTCATCTGCATTAGACACAAATTAAAATGACTGCCACATGTCAGACTTGCCTTTTAGTTAACTTTATTGTTTATTGGGTATTGGCTTTTATTAAGAGCACTTTACACAGCTGTGGCTGCCTGACTGTCTGAAGGCTCCACTGTTTCTGTAGCTTACAAGAATGCAATTTGCGTGTTGTCCACATGATTGGTTGCTGCACTATTACTTAGAATGAGTTAATCCATTTTAGTTATTTTGCAATTAGATTTTTTTATTTTATTTATATATACTAATTATTAAGTAATTGTTCTTGTATTGTTTGGGCTATTCATTAATTTGTGGGATTTCTCTACATATATATGTGTTGTCCAGCTCCTACATGCACTATACTGGTTAACTGCCCACTCTGGGGCACCACACCGAAAATTAGCCCGTGGATAAAAACACCTCGTATTGACAGAGATATTGTCAGTCACAGTGTTAGAAGCCCAACAATTTCTTCCCTGCATTGTCATGAAACCCTGCTCTAGCACACGTGAGCAGGTAACATAAACATTTAGATAAACGTCCAATAATAAAACACACATATACACCACTCAAAAACTACTTGCCTATAAAAATACTTCAAATGTAATGACTGTTCACATTCTCAGTGTTGAAGCTGTAATGTCTCACTTTTCTGTATATAGCAGTAATTGACTACATGTAGTCTTGCTATTTGTGTGAAGGAGAGGTTAGTTCGATTTCTGTTTACGCAGCAAAGAAAAGTCTGTACTTGTGGCACATCAGAGGAGGCACGCTATTTTAATAATAATTAAGCACTTCTCATATTGTCATCCTGATATTCAACAGCTTTATCGAACATTGCATTAAGCCCATATTGTGCAGGTCAATATCAATGCAGTATATTGGATCAGTGCATCACAGTTTAGGCTGAACACTATAGATAAAGTATCATATTATGATTCTATTGATACATATTGCAATAGATAACCTCATAAAAATACTTACAGAACACATATCATGAGGGCGGTCTGTCACTGGTCAGGAAGCATACAATAAACATATGTTTTTGTTTAGAGGGAACATTTACATATTGCAGCCCCATGCAGCATCACTACTGCACAGGCCAACATCGGGATGATGACTGTTACATTTTTCTTAGTTCTGTTGCACAGAATGTTAAATGTGCTTCCTCTGTCTCTGTCTCTCTATCTCTTTCACTCTCGTTCGGTCCCCTCACCTCCACTGTCCACTAGAGAGGTGGAGAGAACAAATAAAACAATGTTCTCCTCAGAAGAGACAAAGGCTGATTGCTTTGAGGTTCTGCAGGGAGAGCTTGTAAGGCTAGGGGCATTGTTCTTGAAATACTGTTCCTCTGGAAGACTGCTAATTTACTGAGTGCCCTGCAGTCACAGGCCACCATTGCTACCAAGAGCTACTGCTGCAATAGAGGATCCCTGTGGAGGGTCTTGTATCCATTACAGGAACAGAGGCAGCATCCTAAAGCTGAGGGTCAGCAGAGGCCTGTCCCCAAGGTTTGGGTATTGTTTAAAGCAATGCATTGGCCAAAATTCAAATTTATACAGATTTTTCCCCTTACATCAAATGTGGTTGACCGGACAAGACATGTTTGGTGTCCAACGTTAGTTTCTTTAGGTTTGTGCTTGAACAATAAGGCTAATTCAGCTAACAAACTATTTGAGATTATTTAGCAATTTGAAAATGAAATTCAAGATTACTCAACTTTTTTGTGAAGTGGAAAAGCAAGCATTAGACAGCAAACGTGTATTAGCTGATTGACTACATTTAAAAAGAGGTTAAAATTGCGTAAATTTGATTTTTAGTAAAACTTTCACTTTAAGGACAGTGGGGCTGCATGAACTTGCAGGGCCTGCTATCTCCTTGCAGGCTCTCATGTGTTTTGTTGCACTGAATTTGTCCCATGTGCAGAGGGGGGTCATAGGAGATTTATGATCCAAACTCCACCCTGGAGCATGCTGACATGTATGTGTGTAGGAGAGAGATTAAGAAGAAGAGAAAGAGAGAAAAAATGCAGGAGAGTGTGTCCACTCATTTCTAATGAGTCTAGTGTCCAGTGACTGAGTAAGAAACAGTGCAGGATCCTGCATTTTGGGAAGAAGAGATACAGTATGAGCTTTTTTGTGCAACTTGCAGACTTTGTAGCAGTAAAAACATGGTAGAACTTAGAACATAGAACGCAGACATATGTGGACATCTGACCGTCACACCTATTTGAGCTTGTTGGATAGGCCATTTCAAAACCATGGACATTAGCATGGAGTTGACCACCTCTTTGCAGCTATAACAGCCTTCACTCCTCTGGTAAGACTTTCCACAAGATTTTGGAGTGTGTCTGTGGGAATTTTTGCCCATTCAGTTAAAAGAGCATTTATGAGGTCAGGCACTGTTGTTGGACGAGACGACCTGGCTCACAATCAACGTTACAGTTCATCCCAAAGATGTTCATTGGGGTCACTTTGTGTGCAGGGGCACAGTCATCCTGGAACAGGAGAACATTGGGTGCATGTAGTTGTGTAAAATCTCTTCGTATGCTGTAACATTAACATTACCCTTCACTACAACTGGAGCCTATACACTGAAAAACAGCCCCAGACCAGTATCCCTCCTCAACCAAATTTTACTGCTTGCACTATCCAGCTAGGTCACGTTTTCCTGCCATCTGCCTAACCCAGATTCATCCATCACACTTTCAGATAGTGAAGTGTGATTTATCACTCCAAAGAACATCTTTCCACTGCTTCAGAGTCCAGTGAAAACGTGCTTTACACCTCTCCAGCCGATGCTTGGCATTGTGCATAGTGATATCAGGCTTGTCTGCAGCTGCTCAGCCATGGAAACCCATTTCATGAAGCTCCTGATGCACAGTTCATGTGCTGATGTTGTTGCCAGAAGCACTTTTAACTTCTGTTGTTGAGTGATGTAACAGAGGATATGCTCATACATGCTTCAGCACTGGGTGGCCCTGCTGTGTGAATTTGCATGGTCTGCAGCTTCGTGGCTGAGCTGCTGTTGCTCCTAGACACTTACAGTTCACAATAATAGCACATATAGTTGATTGGGGCAGATCTCGCAGAGCAGACATTTAATGAAATTTCTAGAAATTTCTTGTGGCAAAGGTGACAGTGCCAAGTTTAAAGGCACTGGGCTCTTCAGTATGACACATTCTCCTGCCAGTGTTTGTCTATGGAGATGACATGGCAATGTGCTTGATTTTATATACCTGTTAGCAATGGGTGTGACAGAGACACCTGAACTCATTAATCAGGAGAGGTGTCCATAAACGTTTGGCCAAATAGTGTATATGCAGAACTTTTGTCTTTTTTTTCAGTGTCAGGCGGATATTTGAATTTTCCATTGTCTGTTTTGGTCCAAGTATGGAGTGCATTAGAGACAATCTTTATAGGGCATCTCAGCATTCATATTGCAGAGAGAGAGAGAGAGAGAGAGAGAGAGGGAGAGAGAGAGGGAGAACTAAAAACAGAAACTAAAACCAAAAAAAATAAAAACTGTTTACATAAACATACTATAATTACTAACCTACAAAATTATTCAATTATGTAGGCTACAGGGTGTGCCACAACATCCTATAGAGAACAGTTGGTCTTCCAAGGCAATTAATTCCATTCCTTTAGTGTGCACGTTTGCACTGTTGTTTGTAAATTTTTTCCATCATTTCAGAAACTGAGGTTATAGATGATGTTGGTGTGCCTGCAGAGACTTTCCTTTCTGCTTCTGTTTTTCTGTATTCCATGTATCAAGTGGGATGTCATGTTTTCAAATGATATAAAACCTGTAGTGGAGAAGGTCTTGGGCGTTGTATCCTTCCTGACACTTAAGTTTTTAATCACTCTTACTCATTTTCTTTTTAAAATTAAAATGAATAATTAATAAAATAAAAATAAAAGAAATGATTAAAAGAAGTAATCCAAATCCAAATTATTTGTAACATGTTGTATTTTTACACTTTATTGTAGGTCTGTTTAATGTTTGGTTTTTGGAAATTTTCGTGCATTCCTAATAATGAGCAAACATCCAGTTAGAGCCTTGTCACCAGGCATTTTTCCAGTTTGACAGTGTGTCACCACTGCTTGTTTACAAGCACTCCCAAATCTCTATTTTTATGAAGGATACACTTGCTTGGTGTCCTAGAAATACTGACTGATGGTGGTATGTTGTCTTATTAACAACCCATCATACCCATATTTCATATCCACTACCCATATTTTCTCTCTGAAGAGCTGCTCCACATGTACCTGGCTGCTGTGTGGTGTCTTTCAGCTCCTGTATGGAGAAGCATATGGCTCCTCTGAAAGCCAGTGCCTTGTCATGTGAGGGAAGCACAGTGTTTTTCTACAGAGTCTTAGTAGTTAAAGGTCATCTGTTGGAAGTTGTTCTTTACTGCTGAGCCCAGAGCAGTAGTGGATCGCTCTGCTTATGTTTAGGACTGTGTTAGGAATACTGGTCTCCCATCACACTCAAGTCTCTTATTTTATTGCCTTTAAATGCCTTCTTTTATTGTACTGTATTGTATTGTACTGTTTTTTTTTTTACTATTTATTTTTATTTCCATGCTCATATTGTTATATTTTCCTCATTTTATTTATTTATTTATTTATTTATTTATTTATTTAGTATTATTTTTTATTTATTCTCCCTATAAACTGACTTTCCTAAAGGGAAAAGGTAGATGGAGAAGGTTAGAGTCTTCAGCTCCTTCTCTCTTTGTGTTTTAGAGTTGTTTTTTTTTTGCTGTGGTCAGGCGCTTGAATATTTCCCTCCTTCTTGTTGGCCTTTTATCTTTTATTTGGTGAGGATTAGCCTCTTAACTGCTTGCTAATTAAACATCGCCTGGAAATGGCCATTTTGTTGTTATGATGTAAAAGGCCGCACCGCCACATGGCCCTTACATAAGGCCAGCCCACACTAGGGCTGGATGCCGGGCAGCTGCCCTCCACAGGGCCGTCTGAGGAGAAGCCTACTGCAGGCTCCCTCATCTCAACTCAATATGACACCCTTCATCGGAGGAGCCGCAGGAGATAGAGAGAGAGAAAGAGAGAGAGATGTGAAGCAAGAAAGGACACAGTGTTTATGACATCCTCTTTCTCTCTCTCTGTATTTCTGTTTCCTCTCAAGCCATGTCAGGGGAGTAGACTCAAGCAGACATCTCAAACACTTAGTTTGCATAGCAATATGCCCCAATTTCTCCCAAGCCACAAGTGATTCTTATATCATTAAAGCCTCTCTCTCTCTCATGCTGTCCTATTTCACCCAAGATGTTTCCATGTGTTCTCCCCTGAAGACCAAACACTAATTTTTAACATTTGCAGAACATATGGTAATAGCACCTTTAGTGTGTCTTTTAAAATATAATGCTTTTAGATGTAATAGCCCAGTGGAGTCATTTAGTACAAAACCAAAGGGCGTGTTCCTTTTGCATATGAGTTATAGCAGCCTTTAGCGCCGATGCAGGCGTACGCTGCCTGCCACTCTCCAGCTTCACGTTCTGTGTGTGTTGAAATAGAACAAATTGGTGTGGAATGCTTGGCACATCACCTGACCAACCTCCCTAAAAAGTCTGCTGGGCCGAGGAAGGCTGTTTAAATCAAATTAGGGCTGAAGGAATAAGCTGGGTTGCCTTTATTCCTGTCTTACCCTGTCAAAGACGCTGGCAAGAAGAGAGAGACAGAAGCTGGGAGCAGGAGATGGGGAAGGGAAAAGGATAAAGATGTAGAGAGATAGAGGTTAAGGCAAAACATGCACTGGTAGTAGGGCTGTCATGACCCACTTACCTGCATTGTTTGCCACTTAGTGTTTATATGCAAAGACAGACGTTTGCAATAAATACTTTCTTACTTCTAAATAATTTAGAAGAAGTTATTCATTTTTCTTGAGATATTTTGGAGGAGATAAGATAATTCACTTGCATATGGAATGGCAAAGTCAAAGGAAAATAGGGGAAAAATAATTACATTTGTATAAACAATTGAATAATTAAAAGATATAAAAAATGGGACTAGCAACCATGTAAGACCTGGTAGACCACCAAAACTGTCACAGATAAACTGTACTTAAACAGTGAAGCTGTTGGTGTTCTCAGAACAATGTACTGGTGACCCCAGAGTCCAGACCTAAACATCCCTGAATGTGTTTGGGAATATTTGAATCATGAGAAGCAGAAAATGCAACCAACTTCTAAGACTGAACTTTGGAGGATTTTATTGAAAAACTAAAGGCCAGTCCACTGAAAAGAATGAAAGCTGTAATAAAGGCAAAGTGTGGACACACTAAATGCTGAAAAATTTATTATATGTGGTTTAGATCATATGTAGCATTCTCTTAAATATATGTTGTCTGCCTTTTTCCTGACACTGAAAAATGAACACTTTCTTAATGGCTGTTTTGAATGGATCCATAAATAAATGAAAGGTGGTCTCTGACTTTTGCACAGTATATATTCACTGCTATAATTAACAGGCATCCTTAATCAATAGGTAGTGACAGAGTGATAGAAAGAGTGAAGCAGATAAAAAGAGTTGAGGGTCATTGTAAAGTGAGAGGGAGACAGAGGAAATGAAAGAGAAAGAAGAAGAAGATTAGAGGGTTGATCAGTGCTGTGGAGCTGGTGATGTGGCTGTATGCATCTGTGCCTGCTCTCTGCGGTCCTTGGTTAGTGTCACACAGTGCTAGTTGGAGACTGGGGCCTGGCTCGCAGCCAGCAAGGCTTTTTTAGGCTTGATGTTTACCCCAGCGTAAAATCACAGTCTTAGCAGGATCATTACAGTGCTGGAAGGGCAGGGTTTTCCATGCGCTTAGAGAGAGTGAAGACACTCGGCAGCGTTTTTGATGTGTGGGTGTGTTTAGGGACAGTGCTCAATACTGTAATGGTTCCCATCAGTAGCTGTGGTTTCGCTGGGTTTCCTTTTCTGGGGCAGAATCAGAGGTGGATTACAATTATATGCACACACAAACACACACTCACATTGTATCCTTATGCTACTGAGATTTCATGTAGTGTACCATTCCCATGCTCTTTGGCTAGGTCAGGGGGCTGATATTTATGTGTGTGTATTTATCTCTGCAGGGAATGACCTGTTCTTGGTGGCCGTGCATGAGCTGGGCCATGCGTTAGGCCTGGAGCACTCCAATGACCCCACAGCCATAATGGCCCCCTTCTACCAGTACATGGACACAGAGAACTTCAAACTGCCTCACGACGACTTGCAGGGTATCCAGAAGATTTACGGTAAGAACAGCTGCAGCAGACCTGAGCTGCACGTTTGACAACGTGGCCTATCTGCTAACCTCATTAGCTTAAGAAGTACTAATGCAAAATACAAGCTAACTGAAAGGGGACTTGTGGAGTTGATACTGAGATCAGAAAATATCCTATTACCAGTAAATACAAAAAATGTATTCTTAACCCTAAGAAACTAGAGTTATTATTGTTGTTTTGCCACATATTCAATTAACGTAAGACGTAATTATTTATGTGATTACACAATTACAGAATTAATTACATACATAATTAATTGTACTTTACATTGAGTTTGCTTTGATGGGTTTGTATCAGTGGGTTTGAGTTTGTGCTGTGTTTCTATGTCAACATGGCAGACATGTAAAGGATGGTTGGTAACATTACTGTTGGTCAGTGTTCATAAGGCTACATGACACCTACATAAGCTTTTCATGATAACGAACATAAAATTTTAAAAGGGGTCATTTGTCATAATATAGCATTAATATCATGACAAATAGATATATATGACACATCTTGCCCCATCAGGCGAGTTGAACAAAAGGCAGCATTTTCTCACCTAACGTCACCTGTTAACTTAACATCAGAGTTGACAAAAACAGCCTTTATGACAGATAATGCATATTAGAATAAGCCTTCATTGTCATGAAAGATATGCTGTAAAGCCTTTGTAATGGGAACATAGGAGGGTTAAAATGAAAATAGAATGATAGATAGGCCTTACTACACGCACTGGGACAGTTTTGTACTAATATGTTTATTTTTAAAGCTGGAATGAGTAGCAGACTTTGTCTTATGTAAATTATGTCCAGTAGTTGTTTTTCTGGCCATAACTCACATACTTATAAATGACAAAGAAAGTAATGGTCAGCACATCCAAAAGACACTCTGTTCTTTCATTTATAAAACTTTATCAGAGCAAAGCATCAATGTTTCCTCCCCTCCCCTGCCCTCATCCCCTGCTTTTCTTTCTCCTCTACCCCTCCACCCATCCTCTCTCTCACTCTGAGGCCAGGTCAGGGCAGGGCTCCTTGGGCAGATGTTCACATCCTCAGACCTGCCCCTCACTCCTCTCTCTCTGTTCCTCCTCTCCCACTTCCTTCCCTGTTTTTCTTCTGTGGAGAGCGTCACAACTCATTCAGACAGGATGAGGTCTGACACAGGAGAGCAGGGTGTGAGAGAATGCCCACAAACCCTGAGCCCAACAGAGACACACATAAACACACTCACACGCACACACAAACATTTCAAACCATGTTGACAGAAAAGTAGTGCTGGCCGATGTTTCACCCTACAACAAAATACCGGTACTGTTATTAAACAACAAAACAGATATGGTATTAATGGATAACAGAAGTTGGTAACACTTTACTGTAGGGTAGCATTCGTAAGGCTATGTGAGCCTTTCGATACCTACATAAGCCTTTTAAGACAACTGACATGAGCCTATCTGAACATGTATAAAACTTATTCCAACAAGCATCAGTTATCATAAAGGTATCATAAAGGCCTGTGTCATTTGATTGTCGCTGTAGAACATTTAAAACAACTTAAAAATACTTTTAAAACTAAATAAACAGCATGTTATCCTTCTAGAAATACGATTTCTGTCTGGTTAATGTTTACAATACTGTTTATGGTCCCCTGCAATGGTTCGTAAGACATTCTTTTAACATAAAGTACCAGCACAGAGGAAACATGAGTTGATTAGCTTGTTATTGTAAACTTAAATATGATCTAATACCATGATACGGTGTTGCATTTGGAAAATACTGTAACACTGAATTTGATCGATATTGCCCAGCAGTATCAAAGCGGGATAATACCTGATCCCTCAGCTGTAAGAGAATATACAGGAGGGTGCAGCAGTGACTATCATTCTAAACTGTCTGCTAAACTCTGTTTGTTGTAATGTCATGTGTGTGTCTATGGCAGCATGGCATGGAAGTGTGATCATACCAAAGTGTTGCGGCCTGCAGCCAAATCCAATGTGTGTGTCTCCCACCCACCAACTATACCAGTGCTCTCTAATGGTGTCTTCTCTGTTTCTCTCTCTCTCTTTTTCTCTGCCCCCTCTTTGCCATTACATAATGGCAGACTGAGCTCTCTCCCCTCTAATCCACGCTCTATTTCAGGAGATTTAATTCAGTCAATGAACGAAATCTCCCTCTTCCCCATGGCTGATCAGGCCAAAGGACCGGGCTGGGATAACTAGAGGAGTAACTATCCCTCTAATCGTCTGAGCCTGCCTCCAGGGCACCACTGCTGGGGTCACGCTTTCATTCACTTACCCATCTCTCCCCTTACAAAAGCATTACCTCTAATGGCCTTTTGGACTGTCACACTCATTCGATTCTCCAAAAAGTCATTAATTTTAAGTAAAACTGGAAACATGATGCAACCCCAAACCCCCCCTATTTGAAGTTAAAGTATTCGTCCATCGGGCCTTTAAACACACAGTCAAGTATTAGGCTAGTTCATAATTACAAAACTCTCATTAAATCTCCTTTTAGTTTGACTGGCCCAGCTAAAAGCAATGCTATTGTGTAGTAACTGCACAGACAAGTACACTGGGGCTGTGTACACTGGACTCTGTAATTCATGCTGTAATGATAATAGTATGTTTTGTTAAATCTCTGGTCTTGGTTTATTCTAAAACAAGCTGTTTTGATTATGAGCATGGCCAGAGCCCTGGCATCTAAAATTCAGTTTCCTGTTTAGGTTTGAGGAAAAGGACGAAAGGTATTTGGAAATGTTCCTTTGTTTGACAATATTTGTATCTCTCTTGGTTTCAGGGCCACCAGACAAGCTTCCTCAGCCTACAAAGCCTTTACCGACAGCGCCCCCTCCACGCTCACACCCCCCTTCAGACCCCCGCAAACATGATCGTCAGACACGGCCCCCACGCATACCCACAGGGGACAAGCCCACACATCCAAACGCCAAACCCAACATCTGCGATGGAGACTTCAACACACTTGCCATCCTACGACGAGAGATGTTTGTGTTCAAGGTAAGAACAATAAATATTTTATCTGAGGCGAATGCTGGTCTACCACACAGTGTACTAGAAACTGTCCTATATCCTATATTTGTCTTGGTTCATTTATAACGTTTATGTGGGTTTATGTACTAAAACCAGTCATATTTAATTTTTGACTTAACTATTTTGGAATTTCTTTATTCCTTAGAATCAAAAACGCTGGTTTTGTTACTCTGTCTTTAAGACTGATACAGTCATATTCAAATGTTTGAACAACGTTTGGCAAATTATAGTACACAACTGCTGTGTCTTTGCTGAGTTTAACATATTAGAAAAATGTAAATATAAAACGGGCGATAACCTTAGCACAGAGTACATTCAATGTTTTATTTTTTCCAGTAACTGCATGTGCATTACAAATGTGCAGAAGTGTGTTCTCTATAAGGACAATTTTTTGCTTAGAAAATCAATAAAATGTAATTTGATCAGGGGTGCCCATACTTTTGCGTACGACTGTATGTAAAATACCTTTGCTCTGATTAGATGCTGTCTATTGTGCCTCATTCAAAAAGTAGCCTGGGCTGAACTGTTACAGGCTGAATAGAAGAAAATTTGCAACTGTGTTGGTTTTCGTGACATCACAAAAAAAAAAAAAAAATCATTAAAAAAAGAGTTGCTTTTGCATCTTAATTTCCATATAAGGACCATGTGTACTGGGAGGTGAACAGTGTGTTTTGAAACTTCATTGAACTCTTTTATTTTAATAAAGCTGGGAATACTCAGTTTTACATGATATAGATGCTTTAAATAACTAGTGACCGTTAATCCAGTCAGCGTCCCCATTACTGTATGGAGCCACAGTTCCACTAAGGTTTTCCCCTTTTTCAGGGCCTCGCTGTGCCCTACATTACAAACCCCTCTAGCTGTAACAGAATGGCACACAGTATACACAGACATTTCCTTATAGGAAACAGCACAGTTCAGGTAATGTTATAGCTCTGTGTGTGAGAGCAGTGTGCTTTGCATGTGTTCCATGTGCTGTATTTCCTCCTGTTGAGTTGAAGGCCAGTGACCTGTAAAGGGAGGGGCTTCTTCTTGATCCAGTGAAGTTTCTTTAAACCCCAACTAACAAACTAATGATCTGTTTAGCCTCTGGCTATGATTTATTTCAATTAGCCTTGAATCAGCATCATCTTATGTTCGGATGAGACAACTAGTGCTTTTGGCATAAACCATGGCATGCATTCCCTCCAGTGAATCTCTGAATAGAGAGCAGTCCTAGAGCCATTCTCAAGCTTCCTGTGAAGCTTCCTGTGAAGCTGCCATGTCAGAGCACAGTGCCCTGGCCACCTATAAAAATCTTTCAAGCCACACAAAGATATCCTGTGTTCTCTTAAAATCATAAGGGTTATACAAAGTCTGAATTCACTTGTTAATTTGGGGCAGGAGAAAAAAGAAAGTACTTTTTTGTGAGCAGCTAAACATTGGCGCATTGATTTGTTTCATTTGAAGAGTGTTTTTCTTGTTAAAAACTCAGTCTGTGCTCCTGGATCCAGAAGCAGGGAACTCCAGTCAAGGAATTGATCATGATTGGTGGTGTCTTGCCCCCTCTCTCTTTAGTACTGTGGGCTAAAAGCACAAGAAAAGCAAAACTTCGGACAGTGAAGCTGGCCTGTATATCTATGCAGATATGTGTTTTCCCCCCACCGGCAGCTCTGGGCTGCTACAGATCATGAGATTTCAAGACAGCCTGAAAGAGAAAGCCAGGAAATGTACGTGCTTGTGGGAGCCTGTGGGGCTAAGAGATGGATGGGCTTTCCCTTTCTCGGCTCCACAGCCTGACAGGCCCTGCTGAGTCCACTCCAGCTAAGTCTTCAGTTCAAAAACGTGTGATGCATGGTCCATGAGAGTTGGACTAGAGGTCATCTTTCATAGCTGCTTGTAGATTTCATGGTGTCTCCTTGCTGCTTTGGTCCGTTCCTTCATTTTTATGTTTATTCAGCTGCTAGGACATGTGATAGGGGAGGTTTGATCTCAGTTCTTGTCTTTACACTTAGGCCTGTGGCTCAAGCTAATCCACTTAGGACAGGGCTCGGCAAGAGCTGCATGCAGCTCTTTTACTGCCCTGTTGCGGCTCCACAGCAGAAATTGATTTTCAGATACAAATAAAATAATCCTCCTTTGTAGTAACATAAAGCCCTGTTGATCATCCGAACTAAATGGTTGTAAATGCTGGAGTTAATGTATAACTGCTAATTCACCCTGAAGGTTGGCGTGCAGACTGATGGTCACATAGCAACAGTCTCGCCTAGCTAGCTAGTAGCTAACGAAAGGGCAAAAAGAAAGATTTCAGACAAACATGGACAATTTAGAGGCAAATGGACTTGTTTGCATTTATAAGCACTCCAGCTGGTTTCCTGATACGTTTAATCTGCAACGAGAAACTGTCAAACAAACTAAAATGTCACGAAGATTAAGTCAGTTTCTCGTTCAAATTGTTTGAATTCCACCTTTAATGGTCCTGCAGTTACATTCTGGTGCCCACGCACCATTTAAGGTGAAACGGGAAAATTCGAACAAAAAGCTGGCGAATGAGAAGCTGACTTCAGCCTCATAAAAAGTCGAACATTGAGAGACATTTTACAAGAAACTGTTCTACATTTGGATGGAAAATGGAAAAGTTTCCTGCCAGAGATGTGAGAAAAGTGGCTATAGCTGAGTTAAAGATTAAATCAGAGCAAAGTAAGTCTGTGTTTTTACTTATATTTTTTATCCTATACTAGGACATTAGTACATACTGAGGCATATTTACAGCCAAGATGTTAAAATGGACATAAATGTTGTGGCTCCCAAGGTGGTTTGATTTTTGTTGTAAGGAGAAGATGGCTCTTAACATTTGGGTTGCTGACCCCTGAGTTAAGAGATCAAACAAAGGACATTTTTGATATTTAGAGTTGCAGTGCATTCCTTACTTCCTTCACCTGGAAGCAAATGATGTAAACTGATCATCATCAAGTGCTTAAATACTTGTCCCACATTTTGGTCAAATTGTATGCATTTAAGCATCCTCCATGCTCATTTATATGTGTGAGCTAACAGGCCCTCTGTTTGATTTTAGTCTCCTTTGGCTGCGCGTTATGTTGTGCATATTAAGATCCAGCAGTGGTGGTAATTGACTCAGCTCATTAAGCTGGACTTCAGCAGTACAAACTCAGCGAGCTGAAGTGTGGAGGATTACATTACGAGAGCAGCAGGACAGAACAGACTGCCTCTTGCTATTTCATCACACCTAAGAATCAATCCCACCCCATGCTAAAGTATCAATCACACACACTAACAAACAGTAGAAACCCAGCTACAGAGGCAAGTGGGGCCAAAATTGCCAAGAGAGGGAGGGAGAGAGAGAAAGAGAAAAAGAGAGAGATAAAGGGGACTTTATTCAGTGTTACACAAACCCAGTTTGTGTGCCATACTGTAAGCTGAAAAAGTGCTGCATCTCTTCTCCTTCTCCTACAGAAGAAAAATTAATTGGTTTGCTGTGGAATAAAGTTCTGGAACGTTAATTAAAGATGTGCGCTCTTCCTCTTGAGGCTTTCTTCAGAGATGCCTAGCGTGTGATGGATGAGTGATGGAGAATTGTTGAAAGACTTGTAGCTCTCTGTCATCTCCCTCTGTTCCCCAGCACTAGAGGGTGAGGCGGTTGTAGCTGTGGCCTTTCTGAACATCCAAGTCTACAAACATCACAAGCTAAAGAATCTTCTCTACACTCACCCTTCATACATTACTGCTGAGACATGACTACTCAGATGTATGGGAACACAAATGGAGCTCTTTAATTAAAAGCATTCTTAATGGCTTATAGAAAATGTGCTTCAAAACAGACAATACATGACTAATCATTAAATCCACAAATGTTTCACCAACCGTTTATATATCACCTCAGAGTGACCTGGAACTTAGACCCCTATTGATCGACAGATAAAACTGTGAAAGCATTTTACTGGCAATAACAAAATAACAATTTAAAAATGCATTTTGTTATTTTTTAATATTTTGGAGCATTTCTATTGGTCTAATCATCATGAAATGTTCACACAATGTAAAGAACAACCCCTGCGTTTAATGTATACCTTGGGTCACTAGTGGACCATGCCCTCAACCCACCCACCCCCACCACCTCCTTGTCCAGTTTTTTCAGTGCCAAAATATTTTTGTATAAAAAATAATATGAAATAAAAATGTTTAACCATAATCAGTAACACTTTATTTTGAGAGTTCAGTGTAGATGCTTTGTAGATGACGCATCTAACATTCAACTAAAGAACCATTAAATGCATTCGAATATTAAGTTGAATGTAATGGATTCTATTAAATCTAACCCCTAATCTAAACCATACTTTAACTACCCAAGACCTAACCTAATCCTAAACCTAACTCTGTCAATAATCAACATCAATTAACAATTTAAGCATCTGTAAATAACCTTATAAGGGACTCTCAAAATAAAGTATGACCATATAATTGTTGTTTTGTTATTGTCAGTTTTGTCTAGTTGTGTTAGATATAAGTTCTGGGTCACTAGCAACCCTATGATTGTTCTGGTTGGCAGGACGCTCATACATGTAAGGGTTAAGTTCTTTGTCTGGCTCCTGTACACCTGATGCTGTGGTCACGCAGCAGCAGTAGAGGCGTAGGGGTGAGTTTAGGTCACTCAGGCATGCTGTGGGTTTCTTCTGGGAGCCAGCGGGCCGCACAGCGGATTAAGCAGTGCAGCGGCTCTGGGAGCGCTCAAAAGGAGCAGTGCAGCAGGCCAGCGAGCTACAGATTTATGATCCTCATGATCGCCAGCCAAGAGGTAGAGATCCTACAGGCTTCAGAGAGGAGCAGCATTCATCTGGCTTACATGATTACCATGCACAGAGTTGCTGCTTCGTGAACACACACCCACACACAAGTCCCTTGCTCTGGGGCACGGAGACAGCGTCTCCTCAGTGCCTGATTCAGATGGCCATAGAAAGCTGTTTCCTTCCTGAATGTGGTAGACAGCTTTTGAGTGGAGGGCTATTTTCCTCCAGCTGGCTTGTAAAGGAAAATCTGTGGCAACTGATTTACATGCTACTCTCATACAGTGTTCAGCCCCTATATATGTAGGCCAAACTTTTTAACTGTATTTTTGTCCATTCATCCAAAATGTGCAGTTATTCATTACCCCAAATAGAAATGGACACAAGAGTGAAAAAAAAAATCAGGCTTCACAAAGACCATTTTTTAGCTATGCAACCTACATTTGTCCAATCTCGTTGATAACAGTGTGACACAACTTAATGTGGTTTGAGGCAAGGATGTGATCATTTATGCGTGCATGATGCTAATTGATGGGATATAAGCTTCCATCACTTGTTAGAGTTTTAATGAGGCCAGAAATTTTGGTCAGACTCTAATACAGCTTGAGAACTTACTGCTCAAGCCCAGTCTGACCCGACCCTGTCCAAACCTGACCTCAAACTGGAGCCTGGAAACTGGAAACCTCCAAAACTGACCAAAGCTAAAGAAAAAATTTTCCAAAACTGTCTGAACTGGTCCATCAACACCCTAAGTGCTAAATAAAACCTGATAATTCTAGTGTTTCATTTGAAGAGTCTGTTTGTTTTCTCTTTTTCAATCTTGCCCTGGGTAGATTACTGTGTAGTAGTGACAGTAATAGCTGGATAAAAAAAATAAAAAATAATACAAATAATATTATGTGATACAGTAAATACAATACAGCGATGCAAAATAGTGTTAGAAAGCTTGAAATCTCCGAATTCTATTCCCTCAAACAATTTTATGATCCATTATTCACAGCAGTTATGACATAAGCACCAAATGAGCAAACGCTAGCAAGCTTTTTTCTTGAGGTATGTTGTTCCAGACAAAAATAGGGCAACAGTTTCAAAGAGCATCCCAATACTTTTTTTTATTCTGGATAAGCTTCTTACACCGTGCAATACTAATATAGCAAGATGTTAGCCTGTTAACGTGTTTAATGCTAAAACTCTGTTTCTTTATATAGCACACAATATATTGTGTGTGTGCATATATATATATATATATATATATATATATATATATATATATATATATATATATATATATAACTCAACTGTATTCTCCTGAATCAGTTTGCTGTTTTATTTCTCACCCATGGGCCTTATGTGGACCTTGGTGCTAAATTGTCAACAACTCTGTTGTGCCAGATTAAAATCTGTTTAAAGGCAGTGAAAGTAGAGAGGAAAAATAAAGTGGAAGGAAAAATTAAAGCAAGGAAAATGCAGAGTAAAATCTGTTGTGGGAAGCACGTTGTGAGCAGTCTGGTCCCGGTGGTTTCAGACATATTTCAAGCTCTAAAACTTGTTAGCTACATTAGCCTCAGATCTCCAGTACATAAATAAAGTAGCAAACTTTAAGTACCAAACATGTCTTCACTGATTATCTACATCTGAAAAAAACTGTACATTTTGTCAAACTATCCATTTAAAATAACCTAAAATCCACTGAGTTTGATTTGGCCACTGCTTCCACCAGAAAGTCTTCCACTTTTCCTCTAACTTGCTTGAGAAGTCGACAGTTTCTTCTCTCCTAGTCCTGCACTCTCCTCGCAAGCGTGTGTTTGAAGTGCAGAAGCGAGTGTGTGTCACTGTACTGCAATGTGGTGTTTGATGTGGTTGTGTTCTGAGCTACTGACGGATCTTCATGCGCCCACTCTGCAGCGCACAGTCCACCTGCTCTTTAGACTGTGAAATAGAGAGCTGGAAAGCGAGGCTTATCTCCCCACAGGGATCTCCCCGGCCTAGCCGGCACCACACGTCGCCTGGCTCCTTTCATCTCTCCTCTTCATCCTTGTGTCTCTCCGGCCGCACTCCTCCGCTCAGCTGAGGCTAATCGCAGGCCGAGATTAGCCCAGACTGAGCTGGGCACACACAGTAACCTGGCCTTGGCTTCAGCTGCTCTGACTTTAACCTGGCCTCAGATTGAGACTCTGTGCTTCCCACTGCTTCTGCTGCCTGAACATTAATCTGCAGTCAGGTTGAAGCAATCTGCCATGAGCTTCACGCCAAAGGTCAGAGGTGAACATGTTTTATGAGTGACATGCCAGTATGAACAGGAATAAATGAAGCTGGAGCACACCTCCAGCCCTGCCTCAGGCTCTTTCTGTCTGTTTCTCTCTGTATGTACAATCCAGTGCCCATCATTTTGTAGACACCTTGTCTTCTTTTGAAATCCTCAGGGTAATGTTTGATTCTCACTGTTTCCTTTCAGTGAAGTAGTACTAACATTAAGATAGCCGTAGGTTTATTTGTAACATTCAGCTTCAAAGTATCTTCCCTGGTATGAAGAGCAGGTTAACATCACAATTGACAATTTCTCCTTAAAAAAGTGTTTCAGACACCTAAAAGATTTGAGTGCTCATGACTGCGGATGGAGTACAGCATTATTCCCAACAGAAACGTGCACAGATAGACCCCAGCGGGTCTTTAACCCCTGCCGCCTTGTCTTCAGACTGTACAAGTAACCTGTCTGTATGTAATGTCTGCATAGAATAACTGTTTTGTATGGTCAGTCTTCAAGATCTGTTTTAGCAAGGCTCAGCTCAGCCTTGAGCTAGTAGGTCAGCTTGGGTTCCACAAGCTGCATCGGGTTTCAGTGATTCCACTGGTGCAGTATTGGCATCCATTGAGGTTTCACCTCAGTAACTGACCTATCACGGATGCGTCTATCATAAACAGCGCAGGAAATTCTGTCAATAAAGCACTTTTAATCTGACATTTAATTTATTGAACAAAGTGTTTATTTTGAACAACAACCAAACAAATGACAGTAAGGGGTGCTAATAACCTACTTACCATAAAAAACAGGAATTTTTGTGACGTTCTGTAGAGCTCTTAATAGGGCAGCAACCTAAATAGCGTAGTGGATAACGCTTCGTATGTTGGAGATACTTTGAGGTTCAAAGCTCTGCTTGGGCAATATAGCTTTATAGCTGCATTTTAGTCTGCATTGGAAAAACTTAAGACTTAACACTGACTTAACTGACTTAACTGTACTTGCATGAGAGTGGTTGCAATTTGCTGCCCATTTTCCCCCCTTGAGCCCCTGCCCCCCAAAAAGTCTGTGCATGAGTCTGATTTCCAGTATAGTGCTTTTGTCAGTTGTTGCTTTAGTTTTGATATAAATAAACAAGCATACGTTTTTATCAGTTTGCAGTTATTAAATAAAAAGTCTAAGTTGAAAAGTTAGGTGTCCATAAACTATTTGCGAGCAGTGTATCTCTCGTTCTCTCTCTCTCTGTCTCTGAGGTGTAAAACGCTGTGAGAAACACTCATAAGTATCGTATCTGGCCTTCCATTACACCTCATTCAGTAAACACACGCTGGATCTCAGCTCCTCCTTGGCTCCGAGACTGTAGGCCACGTCTCAGAGGCGCAGGTTGGGGAAGTACAGCCACGGAGCTCTAAACAAAGGCATAATGAAATGTTTTGTAATGTGTTGTGTCTCCAGAAAAGGCCATTTTCCCTTTGTGAAAAGGTTAGTGTTGTTACAGTGGGTGCCTGATTACTGAGTGCCAGTTGAATTTGTCCTCATCACAGTCTGGCTCAGTGCTCACAGGGAGGGGAATGAGGCACTGCATTTTCTTTTTACAGAGGGGAAAGGAATAAAATGGCTCTGATTTCACAGTTTGATCTGTTTTCAATTACAGTGCCTTGTCATATGAGAGAAAATGCTGAACAATTGAAATCAATCAGTGCTTGTGGGAGTCGGTGGGGGCCGCGAGGGGCTCATGCTCACACAGCTGCTCCAGAGGACACAGCTCGCCGAGAGTTTTTTGTGTACATGCGTGCAAGCAGAATAGTTAACAGAGTTCAGTGAGTGTGCCGATGGGTGTGGGATTACTGTTACTACATAGAAGTGCTCTCTCTCTCTCTAACAACTCTGTATTGTTAAAACTTTTTTATCTCTCTCTCCTTATTTCTCTCTATATCCCCCTTTCTCACTCTCATTCTCTTTCTGTCTTTCACGCTGTCTCTCTTCCTGTCTCAGTCTCTTTTTCACTCCTTCTCTTTTGTCTGTCTCTCTCTGCCTCTGTTTTCTGTTCTCACTCTATCTCTAACCCTCTTTCACTCTCTCTTGATTTTTTTCTTTTCTTCTTTCTTTTTATATCCCTCTGTCTCTGTCGCTCACTCATTCTCTCTTTGTTTGTCTCTCCCTCTCTTTTTTCTTTTTTTTTGTTTTGCTCTGTATCATTGTCTTTTTTTTCCCTTACCTCCCTTGTCCTCTTTCTTTTTCTTTCTATGTCTCTCGTTATCTCTGTCTGGCTCTCTCTCTCTCTACTTCAGTGGTATTCAGATCAGCTCTGATTTTTGGACTCTAAAGTGAGCTTTACTGCAGTATGCTCTGGATTTCTGGGCCTTGGCTGTGGTGTGTCACTCTGTTTCAAGGGTGCGGTGTGTATATGAGCTATAATGGCTTCTCCAGCTCAGTGCCCGTCCTCTCGGCTCAAATCTATTATCTTTATATTACCGAAAGCCATGATGACACAGCACAACTTAAAGAAACTTTTTGACCGTTCACTGCTGCGGGGTGTAATTAAACCATGCCACAGTGTACATGTTCATTTGAGCCTCGTTGTTTTATAGTTTTTTTTTTTGTTGGATAATTACAATTAAGTGTTGAACCAACTGAATATCATAAAAACCAACAGAAAAAACATGGCAAGTTAATCATTTCTTTACATCCCTTTTTTCTGGTCTTGTGCAGTATACATGATGTTTAAGCATTTTTCCCCACAGACATAAATTCACTGGACTTAATGAAAGGCATTTGGCTGCCTGCTGAAGCCCTTCAAGCAAATTGTTCAGTAAATTTCAAGTGAAATTGAGTACATGAGTGTATGTGACAGAGAGAACAGTTTGCGCTACTGTTAAGCGCCAACCTGATAGCCCTTTGTCAATTACCTGTAAGCTTCACAGCTGCGAAACCGACCCGCAGTTCAGTAATAGTGCCAACCCAGGCCTCATTCAACACCATTAACATTTAATGTAATGTAAACTATACAGCGTGACACCATATGCTTTGTATTTGGCAACCACGTGGCACTGGTTGCTAGGATACCAACTTGCCAGACATAGCATACCAATGAATATTGACAGTATGGTCTCAAAATTGTCACATTTGATAATCTTCACAAACAGGAGGCCATAGATGTCCCTATTTTGAAAACAGCCCATCATCACATATCATCCAGGTTTCACTTCATCCAGGCGTCTTCATGTGGAGTGACGTGTGTTAGGTTTCTTCCTCCCATCCTGTAATGGAAGAGATAATAAAACGTCACGTGTGCTGCCCACTCATCTGAGAGAGAGCAGCTCAGCTCTAATGAGGTCAGACTGGATGAAACTCCAGGGGGAGGGAACCCAGCAGCCACTGGGAGAGTTTACATCGCCCTGGCTCTACACGGCGGTCCAGAGTGTTAATGAGATGGTCTGGGGCCTTGCAGAGGAGCACTGAGCTGCACAGCCTCATGGGAGTTGTAGTTCTGCAGCATCCGTTTAATGAACGTCAGAAACACTAGAAATGTTTCTCCTGACAGTTTCTGTGCCTCTATTGTGATATGTAGGCTGAATTCCACTAAAGTGGTACTATGGCTAGGCAATATGACAAAAAATCTGATAGCAGTCCGTTTTTGTTGATAATGTTGTTGATAATGTTGATAATTATCAGCAGTTGTCTGTATGCATGTTTTCATGCTCAATTTTAAGTCTGGATAGTATTTTAAACTCTTAAGAAAATAAAAAAAGCATGATCTTGATTTTCAAGCTACTTTCTGGCTACTTTATCCATAATTATATGTGTGCATGTCACACTGCTCAATTTTAGGTCAGTTTCAAAATTTACACCTTTTCTGCTAATACCAGTTTGAGTAACAGAATAATGTGATCACTTTATCAAAATAACTCAGATATGCATAACTGATATTGAAAAATGTTTGATTTAGACCATTATTGTTATTGTTTCATCACCCAGGCCTAAGTGGGACACTTTTTAGCAAACATCAGAACAGTCCATCAAAACCATTGAAGTAAATTCATTGAAACTGCTGAAACATGTTGATAGTGAAATGTCCTACATGATATAATGTCCCACTTAACGTGTACTCCTGTTTCTCTCTTTCAGGACCACTGGTTTTGGAGGGTTAGAGACAATGCAGTGATGCCAGGCTATCCCATGCTTATCAGTGTGTTCTGGAGGGGTCTGCCGCCCAAGATAGATGCTGTCTATGAGAACAGCGAGGGCAAGTTTGTCTTCTTTAAAGGTAAGAATAGCAACCACTCAGACAAGTTTAAAGGAGTAAATCATTGTATTGTGTTGATGTGTGGGTTAAAAGCAGTAATCAGCCTAGCAGTAGTGGGAAGAGACTTGCATTATGATGAGCTGTAACCTTATTCCCACTGAAACAAGTGCTGCTGAAACTGCAGTGCCTTACAGGAGCAGAATTAAAGCAAAGGGGCTTATCTATAGAGTATTTGAATGACTGTAACTGAAGCAATTTGGCTCCAAATCTGTGACAGTAAAAGCTCTCATTTGGTGTGTGTATGTATGTGCTCGTGTGTGTGTGTGTGTGTGTGTGTGTGTGTGTGTATGCAATTTCATGGCACAAAAATACTCTGCCTATCTTTTACTGTGTCTTGTTTTCCCTGCAGAGCGTACAGGTCTTTAATCTTTATGTTTACCGTGCGTTTGTCCTTGATCTCAGCTTTAAAAACAGTAAGCAGGTGAATCCAGTCATTATTTTTACATGCCAAAGGAAGCAGCATATAAAACACCTTACTTTATTTCTCTGCCATAGTGAATAAAAAGCATGGCAAGTTAATCACTGGCTTCCTTACCTCCCTTTTCTGATATTGTGCAGTATACTGTACATCCTTTTTATTATCTATGTGCATACATAGACTTAATGAAATGCATGGCTCAAACTACTCTGCATAGCTTTCAGTGTGTCTTATTTTCTCTGAAGAGTGCACAGGTCTTCAAATCTTTATGTTATCTGTGCACCATCCTTGATGTGTACTTTAAAAACATTACGCAGGTGTAACCGTTTGCTATGTAGTCGCAAAAAGAAACAGCAAATAAACACCTTACATTATTCATCTGTTGTACAGACTATCAGACATGAATATATAGGGCTCTTCTCTTATTCATGCAGTCCACAGAGAGAGAGAGAGAGAAAGAGAGAGAGAGAGAGAGAGAGAGAGAGAGGGAACAATGAAGAGAAGCATAGAGAGACAGAGGAAAAAAGTGATGGGGGAGGACGAAAGAGAAACTAAGGCACTAGGAAACAGGGTCTGTTGAGATAATGATTACAAATAGCACATACACACACGGTTGTTTTTATTATATTTTTTTTTTCACTTCACGGTTCAGTTCCTCGAAAAACAGACTAATGGTCCCTAGTGTTCCAAGAGCTTAGAGAATCCTTTTTCTTTTTCTGTCTTCCATCGTAATATTTTTATTTATTTCTTTCCTGCCCACATACTCCAATTTATTGCAGTCCCCTGCCAGTGGCAGACTGCAAGCAGCTCCTGTATCAGTCAGTGGGGGGTGTGTGGAGGGGGTAGAGGAGCAGAGCCAGGCAGAATGATCTCATTTGGTTTGCGATTTGCCATTACTGCTGATGAGTTTCTCTTAATGAGCTCCTTTCATCTCAAGAGCAGGAGTCTCAGACATCCTGTCATCTACTCGCTGTGTGTTTTTACAGCTGCGTTCTACACACACACATACGCACATGCCCACATGCCCAAACTGACAAATAATGAGTCCCCTCATTTGAATGTGCAAATATGCATAGCTCCTACATTGCATGTGTAGCTGCACCGTTTTGATCTCAGCTTCTGGATGAGTGCAAATGATGCACCAAAAGTTAGAGGCAGGCTCATCTCTCTTCTGTCGTCTCAACACAATATTCTCAGCTTTATTCAGCAGCTCTGTCAGTCTCTTCTTAATAACAAGCTAGCTGAACCTGTTTGAGTGATTTTTGCTAAGGCTGAGAGTTCAGGGTGATCTGTACTGCATATTTAGTTTGCTTTACTTCAGTAATTTTTGTGGTGTCATTTGTATGCTCATTCATTAAATTTTCAAATTTGACCACTGTTTAGACCATACAGTTGTGCTGAAGAAAGTGTGTGTGCGCATGCTTGGCTTTGTATATTTTCAATACAAAAAAGTCCTGACACTGCAGACAATCCAGAGAAAAACAGGGGTAATGTTAGAATGGTCCTGATTAAACTAATGTTTAACTTGCTAAACTGAAAAGCCTTTTCAGAAACTGTTTTTGGAAAAGGTTTGGAAAAATATTTTTATTTAATTAATCAATTAGATCCAACTACATAAGAAATGTAAATAATTGAATCCATCAACAGTACACGGAAAAAATGAGGCAGCATACTGATATAGTAAAAGAAAATAATTGATAAGATTATCAACAATAAATGTGAGCCACTATGTTATTCCACCCACATGTTTACATCTCCTGTGAGGATGATACAAATGTGACAGTACAATCTTATTAAAATATTAATAATAGACTCTTTAAAGATTATATGTACCAAACATGGTAGCCGTGGCCATATTATACTATAACATATTTTACTTCCTCTTGTAGAACTCCAATGCAGACATCATCTTTCACAGGTGTAGCAAATGATTCTGGTGTGATCACCAGAATGTGATCAATAACACTGCCAATATAAATATTTTCATATGAAGTTGAGATACCTACAATTTCATTTACAGTTTACTGTTAACATTTTTAGAGCATTACAAACTCAAAACACTTCAGTCACTGTTACCGTTACCGTAACTGGTGGCATTACAGTGGTTAACTTTACAGTCAGGCTCAAAAAGTCTTATTTACAGTATCTGAAAAAAATGGTACTGTGCTGGCACATTTTTCTTTTGCCAAGATGTAAATGAGGTAAATGTACCCTCAATGATAAAACAGTGGCTTTAAGGTCCACTTGTGCACCTTAAATAAGTTTTTTTCCAAGGGTAAAGGTATATATTAATATCTTTTTATAGCCTAATGTTTCAAAACAGAACAATAAATTAAAAGGCCTGGAGTTAAAACAGGGTGTTTGGAGTCAATACAACTTAAAAAGTGCAATTGTAATGGATTATAGTATAATTATGTTCCTTGACTAAAGTATACTTAAGTGACAATAGGGGTATTGCTCCTGTGATAGTTTAATACCTTTTTTCTGAGAGTGTATTGTTAGTTACATATATACATATGTGACATACGTTTGACCCCACATCCTAATACGTCCTAACAATCTAATCTGTGTGTATACACTAATTTTGTGCAGTTTTTTCACTGAATGTATACATTGCTGTATGTGTGGTCCATGTGGAAGTGGAGGAAAGAGGTTGATTTAGGCACTTTGCCCAGATTAAATAAAGACCATTGAATTTTTTGTAAAATACATTGTTGGAAACTAGCAGCTAACAAGAGATTATCAGCTCACAGTGGGTGTCTTTTCAAAGAATTCTAAGAAAGCTAAAAACACAGTGGATTTGGGACAGCGGATAATTCCTGACCTAAAGTATAATTCCTAAAGTATAATTGCGCTGTCATATCCTTTAATATCCCTGAATACTGTAGGCACAAACACATACCCACACATGCTGCTTAAGGGGCCCCCAGCTCCACTGACCTGATTGGCCTCTGTCTGGTTGCCAGGGCTTCTTGGCAGAGTGGAGCTGACCCTGCTGAGAGGGGCATGAGAAAGACCCAGGTGAAATGACAGGCATTTCCTGTCTCAAGGGAAATGATGGGTAGACCCTGTCCTCCTCTGCCCTCCGCTCACTCCTCTAACCAATCTGCAGCACTCGCAAAATACACTTGTACAGCAGTACTGCTCCCTCCTCATGCCTGCGGGTCACCACTGTGGCCTGTATCTTACCAGTGGGGCAAGAAAAAACGTTCCTTTTTGTAAAGAAATCTGCATCAGTAACTTTAATTCTTTTACAGTAATAGAGGTCTCTGCTAAGGGACCACCTCTCTGGCAGGGCTTTCAGATATGCTGACATTTAAAAGTGAACATTTTAATGGGTTGGAACCACAGGGCTCTGTCAAATGAGCCAACTGAGGCCCCATTCGGCATAATTAAAAGCAAACAGGGCAGTCTGAGGTGTGAAATTGAATGTTTGTTCTATCGAAACAGACGTTTATCACAATATAATGTAAATATTAGAGATTTTATATCAATAATGACAGTGCCAGCCAGGGTGTCCGCAGTTTGAGGAAAGCTGTGCTTCACTGCTTCCTCTGACCATAAAAGAAAATCATGGATTTTCCTATAATGGCATGACAAAATATGCCATTACAGTGAACATTGATTCGAAAACAATATATGTGTGCAAGGGTGGATCAGCTCAAGGAGCCACGGAACTTTAAATCAAAAGAAGCAGCAGACAATTGATAGCAAATGTTTAATGGGAGCTCATTGCAGTAAGTTGTGCTGAATTGCAAGCACTTTTATTTGCCCAAGCAAATGTGCTTGCGGGATTGCATACAGTGCTAGCAGTTGGATGAAAGTTCCCCTGAGGCTGTGCCTTTGACTTCTGCAGGGAAGCAGTTCTGGGTGTTCAAGGACACCATGCTCCAGCCTGGCTACCCAAAGGACATTTCCATGTTTGGCAACGGCATGCCAGCACAGAGTATCGAGACCGCCGTCTGGTGGGAGGATGTAGCCAAGACCTACTTTTTCAAAGGGGACAGGTCAGTATGTGTTTGTTTTTATCTGGTGTTTCTGTAAGATCACTGCAATGATATTATGGCCATATTTTCAAAGTTGTCAGTAAATGGTCTTATTAGTTACTTTTTTTGTATTTTGTAATATATGCAGAATTTGTGTAAAGTGCATTGTTTGTTTATTATCTCTGGAAGAAGAAACCTTTACCCCTTATAAATATGTAACAAAACGTCATAAATCTTAACTTTACAATAGAAAGGAAAAATGCTCATAATTTTAATCTATGGTAATGAATTGAGATTTTATTCCAGGTCATTTTGGACCATTTCTGACATACGATTTTTTATGAAATGTTCACAAACATAAAATATTCAGGTTTTGATTTGACAGCAATGATATACTTGTATATGGTTGGAATGCCAATAAAGTTGAGTTTCTGTACATTAATTGTTTCCATGCAGGTATTGGAGATACAATGAGGATATGAGGACCATGGATCCCGGCTACCCAAAGTCCATCACAGTGTGGAAGGGTGTCCCACCTTCTCCTCAGGGTGCCTTTCGTAGACAAAGCCAATGGTACAGTCTGTTCCCTTAACTAATTACTGCTAAATATATTTCCCTATAGTGTAGCCAAAAGTCCTCCATAGCTTCTGCTTAGCCTTCAGATGGTGCTCAGCACGGTGTAGAGCCTGCATCACAGCATCCTATTTTCATGCTGTCCAACTGGACAGCTTAAAGGAGCCACAGGAGAGGCTTGTCAGTCAGCTTTGAGATCTATCCTCATTGGCTGTCAAGAGTGGGTAGAGCACATTTCATTGGCAAAGGCAGTTCATTCACTTTGGCATAGCTTATCACTTGAGGTGTGCAGTTGGAATGCCACATGTGTGCCATCTGTCCCCATCTCTGCCTGCCAGATCTGCACATGGGCTCCAGCACTCATCAAAGCGTGAAGGGTGGATCGATATTCCAGGGAAATCATTTGGAAAGCAATAGCCAGCTTTTATTCAGCCGCTGCCCCTGCGCATCTCCCGGATGCTACGGTGCACAGAAAATTGACCCCAGTTATCAGTCATTATTGCTACCCAATAAAGGAATGATAGTGATAGGAGCTTTTCTCATCAGCCATACAAGTAATGTGGGAGTTAGAGAGTCAGTGTGGCATGGATGAAGTGTTGGGTACTAGGGTTGCATGCATTGCATATTTAAAATGTATTCATGATGTCCTGTTTGCAGATACAAGATTAGGTAACATTGTGCTTGTTTCTGTAATCTTTATGCACATTTTACAGGTTGTAATATTTCATATCTTTGTCACACAAGCATGAGCGTGTTAAGCCTCATTATGAAAAATGCAAAATTCAAGCAATTACAGTACATGTCAAGAAGTTGGATAGCATACTGAATAACACCTGAGAGTGGGGTTTGATTTCCCTGTCCAGGCAGGAGTGCCACACCTATAGGAAGGAGTCCTCATCCTGTATTTGCCAACCACTTTGACGAAGACTGACTTCTAAAAATGCTAACATACTGAGAGAGAGGGTGGAGTTAGTGAGTTAGTAGTTATTTTATTTTGTTCTTATTGCAGTAAATCTTTTGAATCTACTTGGCAACAGTTTGATGACATCCAGTTTTGCATATCTCAATGCATTTTATAAAAGCGATTAAGCCATTTCAAAAATGCAACAAACTATATATTGTTCACTGTCAAAACACTGAAAAATATTGAGATATAACTTTTTTTAACCATATTGTTCAGCCCTGCTGCATAATCTGTTGCCGTCCAGCCCTTGCTGTCATTTTAGATCAAATGCAGTGCCCATCTCTGCCAACTGCGTTATGTCGCACAGGCACAAACTCTTCCACAGTTACTCATTCTCCACCTGAATCTCATTCACAGTTGAACTGAGAGCCAAAGCACACTTTCCCAGGATGAATCTTTCAGGACTCTCTCACCGTAAGCTACTCCACTGCTCCAGTGATTTAGAACCCCTCTCACACACTCCACTGCCACCTCAAAGTTGAAGGACTCTGGCGGCTCCGGCTTCTTGGCCATGCGAGTGCCTTCCTCTGGTTTGCCTCACTTTTTCCTGGAGAACATGCATGAATAATGCAGGTGTAGAAAAAGGAAGAGTTCAGCCAGATTGTCCTGCTGAGGATGTCACCAGTTTACATTAGTCTTATCCACAAGGGAGCTGGAGAAGTGCTCTCGTTTCTCTACACACAACAATGCAGGGAATGTAGGCCAGTGGGGTAAAGCTATCCAGACAGCAAAAGAGAAACCAAAACATTGTCGCACTGTTTGCAGATATGTCTTGAACTGAATTGTTTGTGGTTACCAAATCATCCATCAAGGATGCACTTGGAGATGGCATGACCTAAAAATAATGCGTCTGCATGTTTTGCAGGTTTCACATACTTCTACAAAGATAAAGAATACTGGAAGTTCAACAACCAGAGACTGCGGGTGGAGCCGGGCTACCCTCGCTCTATTCTGAAGGACTTCATGGGCTGTGACCTGATGCCCATCGACCCCGACCGCCTCCCCACGGAGGACGTGGACATTGTCATCAAGCTGGACAACGAGGCCAGCACGGTCAAAGCCATCGCCATCGTCATCCCCTGCATCCTGGCGCTGTGTCTGCTGGTGCTGGTCTACACCGTCTTTCAGTTCAAGAGGAAGGGCACGCCACGCCACATACTGTACTGCAAACGCTCCATGCAGGAGTGGGTGTGAATCAGAGCCCTGCCCCTTTAACTCTCACCTCCCGGCAGACGCCGCGGTGGTACAGCCCACCTTAAAACCTGCGGACTTGCGGCCCTGACCTCACTCTGTCTCACTCCGGCTCTGTGGGGAGCAGAGAGGGCCTTTGCCTAGATCTCCCCCTCCAGGAGAGGAAGGGTGCATTATTTCTTACTCCTAGCTCCTCTCCAATTGGCTCAGTGCGCCCGCTCTAAGACTAGAGAGGGTTCTAGACCAGACACCTTCTACGGTGCGCTGCGTCATTCTGCGTCAAATCAGGTCTTAACTGTTCTAAGTGGAAAAAAGCTGATTGCTATATCTTTAGGTTTTACTCCCAACTGCACGCTCAAACGAGAGAAAACAAAAAAGAAACAAGCCCATCTTAAAGTTGCTGGAATTCAACGAGTTAACATCTTCAGAGTTTACCTAATCTTTTAGCCTTTCTGTTCGACTTCGGTCCACTTATTTTCTTGAACCGAGGTATTTACAATTCCCTTTAAGCAGTCCTGAAGAAGACAGCCCAAACCAAATAAAGACTTCTTTCTCTCCAAAGAGGATTTTTTTGTTTTTTTTAAATGTAATTTTTTTGTTGTTATCGCTTTCCTTTCTTTTCTTTTACTCCCTGCTCTTAATCTGCTGTAGTGATAAGAAGTGGGGAACTCTTGACTGTTGTGGCAGTCTGTCTCAGAAACAGGGGCCAAAATATTCTGCAATATTTTTAACAGCCTTAATTATAGATTGTGTTATTCTTATTGTTTTTTTTGTTTGTTTTGTTTTGTTTTTTTAGTTTTGCTTTATTTGTTTGTCAGCAAGCCAGTGGTTGGCATCCGTTGCTTTGCTTGTTTTGTCCTACCTGTGATTGAAAGGCCATGGTTAACCAAGTTGGCCAGAGGCCTCTGCACAGGTCTGCCAAGCTGCTGGAGCAGGGGCAAGTGGTCAGTCTGCACTTACAGAGAAATATATCAGTAGGAGAGAGAGAAAAGGTTCAAGCCACTACATGAGCTAATGCGTTACTGCGGCTATCCGATGCGCTTTATCGGTCTATCAGTGTAGGAATGCAATGTTAAAGGAAGTGCTATAGTGCTTTAGAACATCGTTCACTTGTTTGTTCATGTTTACCTGCCCTGCAACCCAGCTGGGAGCTTTGGTGCTCCTGTCCGAAAGGAACTCTGCTGGCTCGTGGTCAGCACAGTGTGTCATCTCTTCTGGACTGCCTTGTTTTTTGTTTTTGTCTTGGGGGGAGGGGAGGGTTAAAATTCCCAGAGCCTTGGCACACGCTGCACAGGGGCTTCAACCCAGGATCCATGAGAGCAACATCTCAGGACAGTGCTTATGTGCAAGGGTGTACAAGCATTCATGTGTCCTCTAACTGTGACAGCAGGGGACAAAGAAAAGGAACAAACGAAAACAAATGCCTAGGTTGTGATGTTAGGATTTGAAGTAAGATTTTCTGAATGGAAGCAGAACTCTTTACAGCGCCTTGCGGCATGCAACTTGAACTGGGGGCTCAGCCTATTGCATTAGAGGGACTTCTTCTCAATTTCTTGAACATACAGTACCTTGCTTGCATTTTTTATGTTTTCTTTTTTTCTGGTACAAAACAGAACAAAAAATAAATGATCTCAACCTCAAGGTACAAGTGGTACTCAAGTGAGCTGAGCTGTCATTTAGCATTCTTTTCTTGGCCAATACTGATCAAGAGATATTTTCATTTTCAGTTCATTTTAGTTGACAGAAACCAGTGAAGATATGTCATTGCTGTTTGGCAAGCATTGTTTGAATGCGTGTCTGTCATGTTATTTTATTATTATTATATTATTATTATTTTTTTATTCTTTTGAGAGCAAACGAGACATCTCCAAGTACATGTAAGACTCCGAATGGGACGATGGATCAGTCCTGACAGAAATAAAAAAATGATTAGTATGGCATAAATGTCTTTATACTTTTTGCTGAATATTTATACACTTTTTTCACATAGAGCAAAATGCAATGTGTCTTTCTTAAGCCTTGCTTTGCTTTTTGCTCTTGCTGTTTCATTCTTGCTCAGATTATTTCTGCCTTTGGTTGGTTCTTTCTATTTTCTTTTCTCTCTCACTCTGTCTCTCTTTGTGTGTGCGCACGCATATGCATGAGTACAGCTCAGTATTTCCCAGAATCTTGGTAGACAAAAAAATCAACATCAGATTCAGAGAAAGCTGCCGTCATGTTTATGTGGGAAATGCCAAGACCAGAAGCTCAGTCTCTTAATGGTATTGTATGTCATGAAGTTATATTTAAAATTTGATAAGAATCAGAGCATTAAAAATGTAAACAGAGACAGACATGCTTGCTCTGACTGCCACTGACCACTATGGACAAAAAGGCTATTTCAGCTTAATCCCAAAAAAACCAAGGCCAAGTGATTTTACAGTGGCACTGATTTCAGTCTATATTTACACTGGCTACAGTGGCTGTGGCAATACAGTATTGGTAAATGACCTATTGGTTTCTCAATTTGAGGCCTATCAAGGTCTCAGTCTTAGGCCTTTGACATATTACTGTTTTGCCTTTCATGTGACCAGCAAGGTTAATAAGCTTTAAGAGGTGGGGCAGGCTTGTTTCTGGTCCATGAGAGGAAAGAAGAATTGGTGCTAACTTCACCTACACTGGCAAAGTAATCCTATGGTGCTGTTCTCTTCTTTAATCCAGTATGGATGTACACTTGAGTGATTGTGGCCTGAGCAGGAATAATGCGCTTTCATTTAGCACTAATCCTTACTGTGCATTGGTCCAATGTCTAATGGCTCACAGCTAGCAGATATCTTTATTTGTTAAAGATTTAAAGGGTCATTTATCTTCAACAAGCTCTATGTTTTGAGCAGGACAATGATTCATGTTAATGGAGGCAGAAATGATCAGGCTATCTTACTGGAGATACCTGTTACTCTGTGTTAAAATATCATCCACATCATCAATGTCATTTTTTTTTTCAAAACCAGCCCTTTTCTCCAGCTCATTTGTCATGATGTTCTTCATGTTCATTCTCATGTTCATTATCTATAGTTGTTTTAATATGCATACATCTTAATTTTTACATACACGACTGTTATGAAAATGAAGGGGAAAATCTTTTTTTACCATTTTTCATTCTGTCCTTGGCATCACTTTCTTTGTGCTGTATCTTTTCAGGATCCATTTTGTTGATCAATAAACACATTTCAACATATTTTTCATGAATCCTTGAATCGTGTTCACATGCATGTACCATCATTCTTCTTTTGTTAATTTCTTCGTATCATCTGTTTTCCCCATATTTTTTCTCTTGTGGGTTTAATTTTATGGACAAGTCACTCAGGAGAGGGGGCTTTCCAGCTTTCCAGCCAGTGTTGCTGCCTCACAGTGCATTGCACATAAATATACATCTCAACGCCCAGTAATGAATTCTGCACTCAGTTTTCCCTGTTCCCTTTGGTCAAGCACACTGTCCCATATGTTTATGCTTAAATATGTTTAGTGCAGGTACGGCTCAGTACTACACAGCAGATTGCGTCCATAAAGAAGCGAAAGGAAGTGAAGCAGCAGAGGCTTGGCGGAATGATTCTAACTGCAGGGGGAAATTAGCTCCATTAATCACTGTATTGATTCCACAGTGGAGCTCACTCTTGTCACACACCCCACTGTGCCTTACTTACTGTCCTCATGGCTGAGCTTACATCCACTCAACAGTCTCACTCATCACAATATATGTCTACAGGTCCTATTTGTGAAGGCTCAGTACATGCAGAAATGTAACATGCCATTGTGTTGACTTGGAGAAATTACGTTCACAGTTATGCACCACTTCCAGATTCAACTGTGGTTGTGTGTAATGCTCTGCTCATGCTAACAGTAAATAACTGGAGGTAATGGTAAAACTATTATCAGTGATCAGTTACAAGCAGTCTTGACAATATGGCCTTAAGTTCAGCAGCGGAAAATAAAATACAGCAGTCCAGGGAATGCTGTCAATCTAACGTTTTAAGCAGTCTTTCAGTCAGACAAATAACCAAAACTTGGAAGAAAACCCACACCTGAGAGTCCTACCTAACTTTCTGTTAATTTCCATGTTTTCCTCCTGTTTTACTGCTATAGCAGATATTTTTGCACCACACCCTGACCCCATATCGACCTTATTCTTCCCAGCATCCACACCCTTCTCTATATCCTTCAAGGCTCTGGCCTTCTAGTATAAAGCAACCAATGATACAGCTCCACAATCACTATGAAACATACCCAACATCATTAATTCTAAAATGTTGCATATCCATTTGTTACTTTTTTGGATATGACGAGACTTTGAAAAGAAAAACTGCAGAATTACAATGGAAAACACATTATTTTATTTCTCTTATAAATATGGTATTAATCAAAATATAGCATTAATATTCCTTTATGTGTAAAGCCCACTCCCAGCAACATATATGATTCTTAAAAGTGGTTGGAAATGTGTTTTGAGACCCTTCAATTAGTCCAAACATGAAATGAAATTACCTATGATCATGATTTATGTTACATTTGTACCTTTACATGAGAATATATTTAGAATCATTTTTATTTTTTTCTGCTTTTGGCCTTTTTTCACTTTGGTTATCAACCAAAAGCGGACAGAGCCCTTCAGATGTATAGTGAAAGTGACAAAGAGGTGTACTTCACTTTGCCATCTGCTGACTCAAAATTAGCCCAGAGTCAGGACCACAATATTACAGTCTTAAAAATAAAGATGCCTACAAGAGTTCTTGAAAGTGATGCTACAGAAGAATTGTCTTTGATTCCTGAACGACCTTTCAAAAGATCGTTCTTTAAAGAAGAACCAGAAGTTCAATTTGTGTTGTGTTAAGAACCTTTTTAAAGAACCTCCATATGATATAAAAGATGTATGCATGCCAATTAAAAGTTTTTCCTAGAACTGTACACTATGGTTCTAAAGTTTGGAGTCACCATTAAAAAGACTGGAATCACATTTTTCAAGAATATAAAACCTCTTTTATTCACTCTGCATGTATAAAATGATTCTATTATGATGATACTACTTTACTTCATAGGTTTCAACTAATATGTAAAAAGCTGTAAAAAACATTTTAGATGTGTCCAGAATTATGAACAGAACTGTATATTATTCTAAAATGACTGAGAAAGTTGTATAACATTGAGATAAAGATAATAAAATTAACACCCAGAATGGCTCATAATTGAAAAGTAGTGATCAAATCTCGAGGCAGATGACTTATCAAGGAATTACTGTAAATAGATAATTACAGTATATTATTTATAATTCAATAATGTCATGTCTTGCTGTTCCCAAGAAAACTTGACATACTGTACAAAATATCTCATAATACCTTCTGAAGTTTGTTATCATTGCATAAAATAAGTGATTCCAAACTTGTGAATGGTAGTGTACTTCCAAACCAGTAACCATTTAGGAGCCTTTATGTCTAAGAGTGAACAGAAGGAGAGAAACAAGGTAAAGTCACTTTGAATATTTCACAACAGCGAGGACGACTGAAGGTTTCAGAGTATTCTTCTGGTCTTAGGTAAGTCATTGCTGGAGAACACAGCTTGTGATCCACTTAATGGAATTTTTCCTCAACCTTCTGTTTTACACATCACATTCCATCCTGCCTGTTCCCCTGGGTAATTAAATAATTTCTGCTTAATTAAACCCGCCACGAAGGAAGAGGAGCTGAGGACACAGGCGCAGCACTTAGAAGGGAATGAGGAAAACGAGACTAATAAGAACAGCACTGGAGATCGACTGCTGCATCTTCAGCGCTTCCCGTAGAAAGAAAAACAAAAGTCCTAAATGTAGAATTTGGGGATCACATTACAGTGCGTTTGTCTCTTAGAGACTGTGGCCTTAATTATAGCTCTGACCTACACATACTCATCTCCTCTGTGAGAATGCAACTGCCACATCAGTCATGTCTTGTAGGACTATGAACCAGGGTTAAGAATATGAGCCTATATGTAAAAAGCTACAGGACAGTAAGTTTTTACATCTGACCTAAACTTCTAATGATAAGCAAATAAAAGGTCAATGTTTTAGCTTCAAATGACACACTGCATGGCAAATACATCTTTCACACCAACATACTGGATCTTCCCTGAGCTGATTCCAAGGCACAAATAAAACGTATTTTCCTTTGTGAGTGTCAGATAATAAAGCTGTTTCAACAGTGCATTTTGACAAAGGGCTACAATCTCTTGGCACAATGAATAGAAAACAACTAAAAACAGTCAAATCAGCATTTCTTTTTGTTTATGAGTGAGTGGGATCAGCCTGCTCAACGTGTTCTAATTTAGCATTGGAGGGCCATTTGGAGAGAGCTATTAAAACAAAATGATATTTCCTAAGCCAAAACACACAGTTAAAGAGTGCAATTTACAAATGACAGTCTTGAAACATTAAAGCTGCAGTGCGTCTTGCCCTAAATGTTCAATTGTAGAAGTTTCCTGTTATTAAGCTAGCTTGCCAAAGCCAACTCTTTCCAACAGCCGTTGTCCTGAGTCCTTTCATGTTGCTTGTTCTTTTTTGAAAGAAAGCTGATTCACATTTTTCACCCTTTTATCTGTACAGAGATTTACATGGAGCATTCAAACTACAGTGCTGTGACAAATTATTTGCCCCTTCCTGATTTTCCCTTTTATTGCATATTTGCCTCAGTAAATGATTTTAGATCAGACAAAGAGAACCTTATCAAAGGCAAAACATATTTCTTTCAGTTATTTTTTTCATTTATTTAAGGAGAAAAGTTATCCAACATGTGAACCACCTTAAGGAAAAAGTAACTTCCTCCTTAAAATAAATATTAACCAACATTTCCTATTTGAGCCCACTCTCCTTTGCAGAACTGCTTTAATTCAGATACACTGTAGGTTTTTAAGCATAAACTGTGTGTTTGAGATCCTGCCACAACATATCTTTTGGGTTCAAGTCAGGACTTTGACCAGGTTACTCAAAACATTCATTTTGTTTCTTTGCAGTCATTCAGAGGCAGATTTGCTTTCCTGTTTTGGATCATTGCCTTCCTGTAAAACATAATTATGTTTCAGCTTCAGCTTCATGGACGATGAACATACAGTCTTCATAAGAATTCTAAACAAATGAAAAAATAATTTTAAACGTGTTTTTCATTTGATTAAGTCCTCTTTCTCTAATATAAAATTTTATTGCAAGATCTAAAAGCATTCACTGTGACAAATATGCAATAACAGAGAAAATCTGGAAGGGGGCAAATACTTAATCACAGCACTGTATTTTGACATCTTTCAAGATAGCTCAACCAAACTAGCTCTGGAGGTTCTCAGTACTGATATGAAGTATTCGTCTTCTTTACATACCTTTATCCATTCATTCTATCTTTTCTCTTCTCTTTGCATTCCATAGTCTTTAATCATTTTCCAGTGCCACATTGCTCCTATAGTTTACAGGTTAAAACCATCAATGCAGTAAGGAATATACACCCATTAGTTTTTTATCGTGTCTTTTTCATCCTTTCATCCTCTCACAGAAACCAATTGATGTCAAATTGAACTGTCAAGCTACAGCCAAACCTGGTAGAAAAGATTTTACAGCTGACCCAAAGCACATCTCTCCATCATCCCATGTAAACCCACTGGATTCACTATTAATTGAGGTTTTGAGCTACAACCAACAAACTTCAGAGAAAGATTGATGTGTTGACCCCAAGCTCTTGGCTATATTCCATATAGATTACATTCTTCTAAACATGTTTTCCTTTCTTTCATTATTCTATCCTCCAAAAGAAACCCACTCATTTTGCTACTCCTTGAAATTGTGTGCTACCAGATTCAGGCACTGACCCAGAGCATATGACAATTTTATACTGAGAGCACTCATCTCTCTAACTCTGCTATCATTTCCTTCTCCATCTCGCCATCATCTCATCGAAGCCCAGAGCTGCAGCTACTCCATGGATTATCAAGCTATGACCAATACAACTGGTATATTCATCCTCCAGAAAGTTGGACAGCACATGTATAATTTACTGAGAATTTAATAAGAGCACAGAAAAATGTACAGGTGCATTTTGGCACACTGCCTTCATCAACATGATCTGACCTACACTGAGTTGTTAATTTAATAGGTAAACCTGTCTAGGAGGCTTTCAGAACAATTGGAATTGGGAATGGATTTTTAAGATCATCAATGCATTGTGCAGGAATGTTGTACCATGCAGATAACCCTGTGTTGCATAGTTGCTTTCTTTCCACCTCATCCCAAAGATGCTCCACAGAGTTGAGATCTGGGGAATGTGCAGGCTGCTGAAGTAATAAAAACTCACTGTGATGTTGCTGGAAATATTCAGGGACAAGTGGAGCCATGAAGGGATGAGGGGTCAACGAAGTTCTAGGTATCAGGGGCACTAATGACTGTGGACACATGGATACGTCAGACCAGGCGACTTCTTTCCACTCCTCAACAGTCCAGTTTTAATGCTCATGTGACCGTTCGAGTCGTGCTTTCTTGTTCTTTGAGAGCAAAACCGCCACCTGACATAGTCTTCAGCTACTTTAGCCAATTTGAGACAAAATCTAATACATGGTATTTTTAGTTGACATTCTACACATTAGTGTTGAACTCAGATGTTATTTTCCTGGTTATGGCCCATTTGTTCGCTTGCACCATTCTCACCATTCCCCTTTGACCCCTCTGATATGCAAGCTGTTTTCATTCACAGGATTTTCTCCTCTTCGCCCTTCTACATCATTCTCAGTAAACGCTTAAAACAGTTGTGCGTTAAAAGCCCAGGACAACTGTAGTTTGGGAGATGCTACAACACACCAAGTGCCAACTATCATGCATGTTCAAAGTCAGTAAAGTCACTGGTTTTGCCCATTCCAGTGTTCTAGTGCTGAACTAAGCGCTGACTTATGTCAGAAATACTGGTCTGCCTGCTTTATACCAGGCACTGTAGTCTAGGTAGTATGTAATACATCACTGGTTGGAATGTACAATTTGTGTAAAGGTGCGGGATGTACCTAATAAACGAGCTACACCCTGATAGCACAATGATCACACTCCAAACATTTTCAAAACAAACAACTTTGGGCCTCATTCATCAATCGTTCTTAGAGGAAAAATCTTCTTAAAATCCAAGATTCTGACATCTAACAATTTTTTTTTCTTATATGGGGTTTGTTCTAAGGTAAGAACAGAATCCACACACACAAGAGCAGAAAGTGAGAACAATTCTGTGGTTTAAGAACACAGCATGGATCTGACTTCTTAGAACCTTTCTCAGGAACAAATTTTTCTTACTTTGTTCTTAGTTTACATAAACTTGTCCTGGGTATTACTTTGTTTTAAAAAAAGTGCTGTGGACAAGGATGAGGGCCAGTGCGTGAAGTGGCATTTACCAGCAGAATTGTTATATTGCCTTTTAAAATTGCTCTCTGGCATTGTTTCTTTGGATTTAGGTTGTATATTTTTTCTCTATTTTTCTCAGAGTCTAAAACATTGTGTTCTTATTGCTTAGCTAAATAAACCATGCTCAAAGGGCTTGTTGCTAAACCCCACCTACCTTGGTTACTATTGCTACAGCTGACAAGCTTTTAAGGCTGGCACTATGGATTTTTTAACTGCAAAGTAGTCAAATTATCCTGTGAAATTCTTAGTCAATTTTTGGAGAAATACATTCAAATCTATTTCAGATCTATTTCTATGCTGTGCTGCTTACACTAGCCATTTCATGCCGTATACATTAGCTTTTAAAAAGAGTGCACTTTCAAAAAGTAGTGTTGACAGCGTAAATAATGCCTATGACTCATTTTGGGCTTTGAAAATCCAACTTTGTTTGTTTACAATGGCCTATTTACTGCAATTTGTTGTGACAGCTGGAAAAACACCCCTAACACAAATTCTGCTGAGTATTTTTTATCCAATCGCTAGATGGACCTCAGAAGTAGGGATGAACGATTATTCGGTTTTATATCTGAACTGCAATTTGAAAGAGTGCAATTTCTAAATGGCAAAAGCTGCAATTTTAAGGTTATCTTGCAATATTCAACATTGTCTTAAAGGTTTTAAGTAGGGAAATTTAACCTAATAATGCAGAACTGGCAGTCTGTCACACTGCATTCAGTGTTCAAACATCAGGTCTAAAAAAAATGGGTCCACTGGTCTTCTTGGCAGAAAAAAAGCCTGCAGCTTGATATATAGAAAATAACTGCATTTAATCACAATCACAATGTTGGTCATAAAAATTTAAATATATCTTCTCCGAATTGTTCAGCCCTATTCAGAAGCAGTGAAAACGTACTGATGTGTATGTATATTATACAGGCTGAACACCCTCATCTCCAGCTGAGACTGAGAATTGCCTGAGGCAGATTTCAGCTGATTTCTGCCTTACGTTTCTGTTTTCTTTAAGACTGAACATCAATCAGGTGATGGTCAGCTTTCATGGACAGCTTTCTGATTGGTCAGAAGACCTAACACACAGCCTCGAGTGCTGCAGGTGCTGTAGGCTGCATGAGAGTGTCTAATGTTGTGAACTGTGATTGTCATACTATATTCCACTCAGTGAAGTTCTTGCCCATTAGGCCCAGCTTCATTATGGTACGGTAGACAGGAAGTTTAAATGGGACGATTCACGACTGTAAGGCAGGAATTCGCCACAGTCTGGCTCCGGGCAACAGCGAGAGTTCATCCAGAGTTCAGAGCGTTTTCTAGGGTTCAGTCTGCCCGTCGCAGCTGGAGAGCTCGTTCAGCTCATTCAGGTTTTACTATGTAGTCCAAGGCTGTGGATAGCAGAAGCGGTAAATGTCCCTTACACAGAAAAAGGCAACTTGTGAGATGCTTCTTATAGATGCAAAGCTGTTATAAAACAGCCATTCCAATTACTAGCAACATACTTCATAAGTCATTGAAATGAGTTAGAGCTGTATTTCTACCCAGCTCATTTACTGTGTGCCAAGTCACTCATTACTCATTACATTACTTCTTACTTCACACTAATATAATATAATATAATATGATATAATATAACGAGACGCACACTCAGGTGCCATCTATTTACATTCAAACAAAATTAAAATCAAATATGTAATAAATAAATACTCAGTACTTAACAATGCACAGTTCTGTGCACTATATACCTCAGCACAACACACCAGCTTCTGTAAGCGTTCTGCCCTTAGACTATAGGGTCAACAATAATCTCAATTTCAACTGAAGTGGGAAAGGCAGTTTGCACAAAAAAATTATGTTGAAAAAACTGCACTTACTTAACTAGCAATTATTGCAGTATGTGAAATCCACCAAGAGCAGTCAGGGTTAAAGCAGAAACCAAGATTATCTGGAGCTACAATTATTCTTACAATTAGAGTTGAGCAGGCGGACTCAGAAATGTGGCCTTGGGAGAATCTGAATGTCAAAATTGTAATTAAAATAGTGGAGAAAAAGAATTTTGAGGGAAAGGGAACAAATGGATGGAGAGTCATGGAGAGCTATGGTGATATGGAGAGAGAAAGAGAGAGAGAGATTCCTGCTATACGATACATAAACTGAGATAAACAGTGTGTCAGCCTTCTTGTATTGAAAAGATATGTTAAGGTACATGTTAAGTATTAGACTAAATGCAAAAAAAATAGAATTAGACTAAATCAATTGAGAAAGAAGAATAAAAAATTCACTGTATGGTGAGGACAAGCTGCAAAAAAGTATTAATTACCATATTAAGTACCATATTTCTGTAGTAAAGTGGTTATTTTATGTTTAAAGGGCCCATACCTTACATGCTTTTGTTTACTCTTTTCCACGAGCTCTGCTTATAACATTTTTGTGGTTTTAAGCACAAAAAAGCAGTCAAAATGAATTTTTACATGACTGTTTTCCAGCCTATTTGTATCCCTTTGAACAAAACTGGCTGTTTTTGTTACTGTATCTTTAAGAATGATATATGTACATGTCTTGTATGGCCTGTCCTGTACAGCTGTCTTGTACAGCTTTGTGTTTCTTTTAAAACACTGTCCAGGCTGAAACACTCCTTGAAAGGCAGGTTAAACTGCTGCAGGCAGAACAGGCAGACAAATAAAAATGCACTGATTTCTGTTACATCACAAAAACTATGAATTTAAAATGGGTTTTTGCAGCTTAATTTCTATATGGACCGTAAGGACTGTGGCACGAGTGGTATGTTTTAATGTTAATAACTACATGTAGCTCTTGTATCCCAAAAAGTGAGGAAAATTCTGTTCGCCATGATTTGGGCCCTTAAATATTTGACATGACAAGTTTAGTGGGCATCAGCAAGGATGTTAAGAAACCTGATTAAATGAGAAGTCACCAAAGTCTCTTAACAGAGTTTTAGGCCTCATACAGGTTTATTCAGGTTTAAAAGGTGCATGGGCCATAGCACGACTTTATAAAATTCAAGCCCCAAGAAGTCACATGGACTCATATTCAATGCATGTACTGTTGATTAAATATTAAGGTACAGACATAATACACTTGGTGTTTTTTGGTACATGGCACATTTTACCTCTTGAGATAGATTACCCTACCACCCAAGCACAAGAAATTATTGGCTCATTCAATTGTGTTTCCAGCAGAGTAGAGGCTACGTTCAACTACTGTGCTATTAGTGGGGGAAAGTAATTAGAAATTTGAATAGATCATTATCCGGCTAATTGATACAGTGCCTGGTCAGTGAAATGCAAAAACGTCCTGCAGACCTGATACATGCTGTTCGTATTTCCAGTCAGACTGGGCTGACATTCAGGCTCAGTAGGTTAAATCATTTCTGATTTGTTCACACCAGAAGAAATAAGGACTAAATCTCAGCCATTACTGGTTTTGGCTGGAGATGATGATCATACTGTAATCATAACATTTGCGAGTGGATGATGGTGCTGAGGCTGTTAATGGGAAGTAAATGAGCACTGCTTGAGTGAGGGAAGGTTAAGCACGAACTGTGTCATGCCCCAGCTCCCCTGAAAAGACTGCAGTAGGAGAGTAAAGAAGGAGGTGTGGGGTGAAGTGTGAGAGGAGACTAAATATGCATAAACCAAACACTGTGGTTTGTATGGTAACATTCTTAACTTCGTTATTCAGAGTGGTTTGATGAGAAATAGTACATTGTAGAGAAACTTACAGTCTCAATTTTCTTTACAGTGGTGGTGGAACCAGGGGTCGCCATGTCTACAACACTAATAATGACATTTTATTTGCTATCCAAAGCCACTACTTAATGTACACATGTATATTGTGTTTTTATTTGTAATGGTGATAATACTAAATTAGTATACCTAAAAATGCAAAATCACCACCGTTATAAACAAATCTGACTCTGTAAGTGTCTCTTAAATGGCACATTCACATCAAATCATTCTGAATGACTTTGTTATCATATTAATGATTTAATTATGAAGCAATTTAGAAAAAAAAATTCTTCAAATATTACAGAAAAAGAAAAAAATGGTTGAAATGCTGTAACTGTAAAGTATTTTTAAATGACTTGATAAGTGCAGTGGCCACATTTTTTAACAGGGCTAAAGAACTGCTTAAAAGGGAATGTCATCAAAGTCTCTTACAGTAGTGGCAGTCAGGATTAAGAGGTGAATTTATAAGTTAATGGAATATAACCAAATAAATGAATTAATATGCATATAAATATCTTCCTTTAGGGAAGAAAAGGTCTAATTAGGCTCCACTAAATTTGGAGCAATTATCAACAATGAAAAACATCCCAAGGTTGACCCAAACTACACAGTAATGTGTATTAAGAGAAATGACACAGTGTTATTTTGCTTATAAAATGATCAAGTCTTTTGCCTCTTAAGATAAATTACCCTATGACTCTCAAGCATGACAAATCATGGACAGAGGAAAGTCATTTCAGCTCAGCTCTTACGGCGGTAGTCTTCACTCTGTACTTCAAAAGCAAGGGGATCAGTAGGGATAAGCAAAAAAGGGTAAATGAGGTTATGGTGTGGGGGTGATTTGGAGACTTAAGTCAAAAGAGGACAACTGAGGATGTGTATGTGAGATGTGAGTGGGGGAGGGGGTGATTTTACATAATTCAGTCAGCTGTGAGATGATTATTCCTGCATGACTACTCTCAGAAACTCATCTTTCATTTTGTTTTCTTCTTGCATTCTAAATGATCTGCAAATGAAGTAGTTAGCAGGAATCCTTCATTAGATGTGACAGACACAATCTATGTCCTCACGGAAATCAGGAATAACATAATCAAGCCACACGGGCCGGGACTTAACGTTTATAGGCCACCAATGAGTTATACTCTGATTGGCTTAGGTCTCTGCAGGCTTGTTCATCAGCCGAACTTTATGCAGAAATGATTCCTAGTCGGCTCGTTAATCGGAAACTCACTAATTGCAAATTCCAGGAAGCGAGATGATGAATCAGAAGAGTGTCAGCAGCTCCCTCTCCTCTGGCACCTTAACATTCTCGCCACATTCACAGGGCATTTTTATCAACCACCTTACTCAAGATAAAGATTCACATTCACAACGATAAACCCTAACCATTAATGATGGTGAACGAACAAGTATTTCCTTTTTGTATACTGTAATACTCCTCAGAAGCACCATCCTGGCTCTGTTGACTGCAGAAAGAACTAACACATTTGTGCTCATGTTCGTGTAGGAGTGATGAGATTTGTCAGCTTGTCTGAGCTTCTGATACGTCAGGAATCACTCAGCATCTCATGATTAATTGATGGAATAAATTAGAAAGTTGTCTGTTTAGCAGGTCTTTGTTCAGTGCAGCGTTTGATTTTAGAATTACTGATTTAGGTTTTTAAAAATGCTAAACTTCATTTGGTGAACTGGGTCTAGTTGGGACTAGATCTGTCAAAAATCCCCTTAAAGGTTATTGTACTTGACAAAATAACAAGGATGTTTGTGTCTTTCCATTCTGAAGCACTCAAGTAATCTTTGAAAGCACTCCACTGTGACATTGTGAGAATGTTTAAAGGAACATTCCAGCATAAAGCAAGTTCTTTTGTCATGTTTGTCATGTTATGCAGGATTCTGTAGCACATCATTTATCTCTCAGCCTCAACATTTTTGACAGAACTAAGCCTTTGCATAATCTCATCCATGAATGCTGATTGTCCAGTCAGAGCTTAGCAACTGACTCTGGGCCCAGGCACCTCTGACAAGCTTTGAGAGCTTTCATGTTGCAATATTTTGTTTATTTTGTAAATTAGATCCCTGATCTCAAAGTTTGGAGGGGGCAGTGAAATTTTACTCCTTTCCTTAAACCGAAGACACAAGAGGAGGTGGTGTAGCATCTGGATTAAACAGTGGGGAAGACGTATGTCTGTGTCAAGGTATGTGGCTTAGTTAACCACTAAGTCTCGTTAACCAATAAAGACTTTCTTTGTTATTGTTTACTAAAGTATATAGTTAACAATATTATACTAGGATATAGTATAATATGTAGCAAAACATTCAATTACATTAATAAGAAACAGACAAACTTACAGGGCATTCTGACAGTCATCATCATTGTTTACTAGCTATCTTGTCTAACTAGTTGGCTAGTTGCTCTTTGATATCTGTTAAATCTGTCCCTTAAGTTGCTCTTTTCTCTTTTAAAAAGAATTATACAAGTTTTCTACAACTCACACCTGAAAGAATACACATGTATGAAGGTGAAAGATATTAGATAGATTAAAGATATTATTATCTGTTTAAATATCCTTGTGAACCTTTTAGCTTGATCTTATAATAATCTGCCTATAACATTAGCCAGGCCTCAAATAAATAATGTTCTCCATTTTGCTGACAATTTTGCACTAGAGCAGGGGTGCCTAAAATTGGGCTCAGGGCCAAAAAGACAAAACAATATATAAGTTTAAAAGAACATAAGAGATTTAATAAGTTATAGTATAACAATACATTTGACATGTTGAAATTGAGACTTTTTTTCTGGTACATCTTTAAACAAATTTTCTTGTACATCTTCAAAGAAACTTTACAGAGTAAGATGATGAAACCTACATTGTTGTCCTCATTTCTTTGGCCCACTGAGCTCTGTTGAAAATATCAAGCTTCTCTCAGTGCAGAGTTTAAAGCTAGCACTTGTCTCAGAATCTACAGTTACTGTATGACAATTATGCTCACTCATTTTAATTGACACTTGTTGCTAGTATAGAAAGCATAAATTGCTTCCCCTGAGACGCTGATGCAAATAGAGGAAATCACTCTTCCCGTTCTGATCTTGGCTCGCTGGTTTTTCCTCGTCAGTGTGCTGCAAGGTAATTAGCTTTAAGTCCCAGCGATGGGAATTTAAATTGCAAATGGGACAGGATTTATTTTTTTAAACAGGTACTCAGTAGAAGGGGCAGGCTGTGAACACCCACTAGTACACACTCATCCACAAACAGATGGAGAGTTATCAACAGGCTGGAGAATGTTTTTCACCTCCTACTGTACATTTGTCATGATAATGAGAGCTCTGACTAGTGCTGGGGATGACCTGTGATGAAAGAGCATATTATAGAGGAATGAAGCAGTTAGCCATAGAGAGAGATCCTCAAGACACTTCCTTCTGAAGCAGCCATTCCATCAGGACATGGGCACATAGCCCTGGCTCATCACACAACGTGCCATACTCTGTGCATGAATACATCTCCATGGATGCCCCAGGCCATTAGTAGATAAATTTGTGATGACATTAATGCACTGACTCAGTGTTTGGTTCATGCTCTGGGACGTCCTCATAGTGTCTGGACACAGAAATGCCACAGACACACACATACCGTCCATGTGCTGGACTTTCATGGGACACACACTGAGCTTCTGACGACAGACTGTTTCCTACCAACGTGGTAGGAACATGGAATGTGGTGAGTTTGCAGCCCCCCCCCACACACTTTTCATCAGTACATATTCCCAAAGGAACTTTGTGTGGAATCCTGTGGAATTTATGGTGAAGAAACACAAATAGTGGCCAACCATTAATGTAGTAACCACCACACTGCACACTTTAGTGTTTTCCTGCTCTCGACAAGCCCGTTTTTACTACACTATAAAAATGGTCTTGAGGTTTGAACTGATGTAAAATATTGTTTGTCTAAACTATGGTCTAAAACAATTTTGCTTTTCAGAGTATTTATTGGAGCTAAATAAAACTAGTCAGATTGCTTGATACCAAAAAAATGAAGTAATTTTTTAACTTAAAGCTAATGAACAAGCTGCTCCTGAGTGGAAGTGGGTGTGCTAGAGCTGAGAAAGCATTAAAATGTGCAAGAGCAAGAGTACTCCAGTTCAAGGACAAAAATAGACAAACATTGTGTTCCAACAGCTACAATATGTACCTAGATAACTCATTCATTTAACATTAGGAAGCTATACTTTTCTGTTGATAAACTGTCTATGGCCAAAACAGTTGCTGCTAGTTTTAATTCTTTGCCAAGATAACAAATACATCTTTGTGTTGTAACTGTTGTAACTAATCTCAAATCTCACAGCAAACCATGTCGAATATTTGATGTGTACTAGCACTCTGACCATGAAAGAATGATGGTGCAGCACATTATCAATAGGTCAATAAAACCTTATGAACCTGACAAAAGCACTGACAGGAATGGGGAGTGTTAAATACACAATGATGACAAATGGGAGGAAGACAGACGGTGATTGCATTTGCGTTCATCTCTGCAGGCCAGCCACGTCAGCATCAATTTTCCCCCTGAGCTCTACGATTATAATTCTTTAATGACTCAAACTCAATCAACTTCATGAGTAACTTCCCCAGTGCTCCCCTCTTCCATATGCTCGCTTTCCACACAGCTCCAGTCCTTCGGCAGCATCACTTCAGAACTCCCCCGCACGGCCCTTTATACTGTTTATGCAGTCACCCGATGTCAGAGCTCCTGAGCCAAGCCCTGTGCCACTCCCTGCCGCTCCCGTCTCACCCAGGCGTGCAGGGAAAGATGTTATAATTCAGCAGCCGGTCACAGGAGAGGCCAGTCTCCAGTGAGTGCGGCTGGCGGGCCAGCGAGACAGCAAAAACTCATCTGTGTTTGTGTGCACGGCAACAGGGGCAGACCATGTGTACACTTCAGCACAGGACCAATAATATTTTCCAAAGGAGATGATTCTGTTTTTCTTTTTGTGGTCCCTCAGCGTTTTGCTGAGCTAACGGAATGGGAGGGCGTGCATTGTTGCTGCCAGCTTTGAAGGTCACCCTGGTTCGGAGGGTGACAATAGAGAGAGAGAGAGAAAAAGGCAGAGAGAGAAGGTCGGAACCTAGGACCATCTGGGAAAGATGAGTCAGGCTGGGGAAATTGGCGTAATGGACATTAATGCTAGCCTGGAGAATCCTGAGCAGACAAATGTACAGCCTGAGAAGGAAAAGAAAATCACACAGTGGAATTAGAAAATGACTGTATACACCTCCATCTGAACGAAGTATACAATGACTACATTACAATATCACAGTGGAACAAGCTCAAAACAAACCAAAATGAAAACTGAATAAACAAGTTTGTGCAGTGACTCAGCACACAAATGAGGTGTCTCTGACAGTGCAGTCAGTAGGCTAGAAATACAAAATTACTATCAAAATGATTAACAACCTCAAGAGTGCTATTTGTAAATATGACTGCTTCTATACACATTTAAAAATTAGTTCAATTAAGTTCCAAAATTCAGAGCAATTAACAACAATGAAATACATCCCAAAGTTGAGACAAAATACAATTTGTATTAGAGAAAATTGCATTTTGTGAAATTTAAAACAATATCAAACTGTTCTACAGTTTCAAAGAGGCACACACTGTGAACCAAAAACATTACAGCAGTGCATTTTCTGCATTAAATTTGAATGACAATAATAGAACCACTACAGAACGCCATACTGCAATCATGCCTCGCAGGTTTTGCATGGGACTGTATTAGTGAAGTTATGTTTGACTGATTGCCATAGCAACAACACAAGCAAAATATAAGGCAACGCACTGGTAATCAAAGCACAACAGCAGGGGGTAAAGTTTAAATGCTATCTGCAACATCCACAGTACGATAACTTTCATAGTGGATGCTTTCAGATGTTTTAGCAACAAATAAATCATTCAGACATGTAACAAAGATGTCTCTGGAGCTGGTTTATCTTTTCTGCTGGCTTTCTTAAAGGGAGTTGTAAGGCAAAAGGGTGGGGGGTGTGTTTCATCACTGTAGGGGTGATTGATGTGGGGGAGAGAGAGAACTCAGCAGGCAGAGTTTGAACAAGCCTGAGTTATGTCCTGATTTCCCCATGAATGGACTCCATTATGACTGTAATGGTTTCATATGAGAAGGTGCTGAAGGGATGCAGAGATTAACAGATCAGACCGTTGAGAGGGCAAAGAATGTACGCCTCCCGGGAATAAAGTTATTCATCGCCTGAATAACTCAGTCACAGCTAAATATTAAAATGACCAAAGCTGATGCATGTAGGATGACTTTTGTGAGGAAAGTGACAGATTCATGTGACCTTAAGATTCGTGGTCAGCACTTGATACAATCCACGACACAGCTGTGTGTTCATGTCTGGCAAGCGTGACGATTTCCTCACTAAATTAGATGGTTATTTGAAGGACCCCCTTCACTCAGAAATGTGTTTTTAATGGTTTACTTCTCTTGGAAGGCTTATTATGGTTACAGAGACTGATATTTGTGTCAAATGTGTTACTTGCAGAGTTTACAATTTTCCCACTGAAAACACAGGGCCTCGCTCACCAATATCTTTGATATCCTTGAGAAAGGTCCTAAGAAAAAGTCTACGTCAAATTCATGATGTTCTTAAACCACAGAATTTTCACACCTTTGTGTTCTTGAGCATGTATAGATTCTATTTTTATCTAGGAACAAATCCCAAATAAGAAAACACTGCTAAATGTCAGAAGGTTCTTGAGTGGGTTTTATAAAAAAAATTGGTGAATGTTGCTGAATTAGACACATTAGGGCACTACGTAGAAGCTTAGTTTTGTATGTCATGAATGAGCTAGAGCCTATCACCATCCAATATACTAAAACAGGCTAATAGAAAGATGTGCCAGGCACCTCAGAGAGCCGTGGGAAGCGGCATGAGCCTGCACTGCCAATGAGAACCAGCGTTAGGTTAAGAGTAGCACAAGTATTCGAGCTGAGAGGGCGTAGGAGAACTTGTTGCTTCTCCCTCTTATGCCTCAGCCCTCACATTCCACAGCAACTGGAAGTTTCAAATATCAGGACTGGCTGGGTATTCCTCATTGTGCTCGTAGGCAAGGCACTTGCACCCCACTGCTCCAGGTGCACACTCAACCACACAGGCTCATTCTGGCTCACTGAAACCTCACTGATGCAAAAAGTAGAGAATAAAGACTAAACTCAGAACAAGTAAAACTGTATTGTTGTGTGTGTGAAGATGTTAGCTTAAGATACCTTTAATTTATATCCTTGTTAGCACCAGAAGCTAACATTCATTTAGCGAGAAGTCTAATCCACCACCAATTCCAGCTCACTGATGCTGCACTGAGAAAACTATAGAGGAAATTGCAAACAGGAAGCTAACTTCAGCCTTGTCAACTTTTGGAGGTGTCTCCACCATTGAAATACCTCACCGTCAATTCTTGGAGATCTCTCCACTGCTGAAACACCTTTGCCTGGTCTATAAACTTCTTTCTTGGTTCTTCAGATGTTCTCCTCTTTGGCTGTTTCTCGGCCATCTCTCCTTCATGACAATGCGTGGAGTTCACCACATAGTCCCTCCCCTTCCCTCTGTCCTGTACACCAGCACAAACTCCCACTGTTGCTGATTTGTTGGAACAGTGTTGTGTGTCTCGGCCCAACATTATTTCCCAATTACAGAGTCAGGGCTGTGTGTGAACACTGGATTTTTTCCGGTGCACACACAGAACGGCTAGCTAACAGACCGTGAGGAGATATTTGCTGAATTTAACAAAAAATGTATTGGATTGAAATTGTATACTGAATCTTTAAGTAAGACATTTTCCTTGAAGATAGTCTTTAACAGTGTTCTTTAACTATTAGCCCCTGATCGGGTGCACCAGGGTATACTTAGTTTTTCCACATGAGAAAACTGCATTTCTGTTTATTTCAATTATATAAAGGATGACAAAAATGTTTTTAGTTCATTTGTAGTCAGTTGTTAAATTATATCACCTTTATCTATCAATCTTGTTCAAATGAAGACCAGATATCTGTGTGTCCAAATATACTGAAAAAGTCTAAACTTTTGATGAGGTGTACTTACTTCTTCACATGACTGTATTCAGCTTAGTCTCTTGGGCATAACAATAATACATAAAAATATTTAAGAATTTATTATTCAACATAGATTTTTGTTGTGTGTGTTTTCATTTATGACTTTAAGGGTACTTTCATATTTTCTCTCTCTTCACTCCATCATATTTCTCAGTGTTCTATTTTGTGTCAGTGGTATCAGTCAGTCTTCCATTTATGTTTTTTTTTCCCTTCTTCACCTTTCCTGACTGGCCCATCTGGTTTGGACGAGCTCCATCTTGTCAGAAGAGCCAGAGCCGAAGACAGTGAGAAAACAGGACCAGATGTATCCTATTATGTCGACATGGTTCCAGAAGAATTGGTTTTGGTTGTGGGCACGTTGCACGGCGCGTCTGCGATTCCGTAGCACAAACGCCAGCTGCCACACATTTCATAGGCCATTGGGCCCTGAAGTGCGCTCTCACCCGCCTGCTGCCCACTGCCCGCCCACATGATGAAGCAGACCCCTGGAACGCAGAAGGGCCGCTCATGTCTCTGTCTGTCCATCTGTTTGCATTACCAAGCGTAGAGGAAGGGAAGAATCAGGGCTGCTCAACAGCTGGGAATTATTCATCTCATATCTGCTGACCTTCAGGGTGAAACCCAAGCAGCGGATCGCCACTAACACTTAAACATAAGAGATAGAGAAACACTTTCATTTGATCCGGCTGGTGATGCATTGTAATGAGATGGTAGCGAGGGTCATGTGGGCGTCTTGTCTTGAGTCACTACATGTGACAAACATACGTGTTTTTGTGATGCGCAAATGACAGAGCGCGCTCGCTGAGTCATCTGTTTAATTAAAAGGCAATCTGGTGTGTGTCAGAGAGTCAGTAATTACTCACTGAGTCATTAAAGCTCAGGAGAGGTACAGCATTTTGATATTAGCCTCACATGTCAATGACATGTTCTTATAATCAAGGTACTATATTATGCACCATGTAGCACAATGCAAACGTCCTCAGTGTACGCACTTGTCCATCTCCATGAACTCACTGTTGTGTTCCACAGTTGAACAGAGTGCGTAAGAGTGCTGAGAGGGAGACAGCAATGGATGGGGCGCAGCATGAGGCATAGTACACACCATTGTGCATTTCATTTCACTTCTTCCTCTTTTGATAAATGCCCCGCTCTCACACATGCATCTCTTAAGGAGCGGCGTAATGTAGTGGAACAAACCCCTAAGTGGAGACATGCACTTACCCCCCCACCATTGTCTGTTCAATCTAGCAGTGCCCAATGGCAGATGGATTGATGGGCAAAATAAAGCTGGTAGACATCTCAAAGACAACAGGCAAGCAGATAGAGTTGGAGCTCTCTGTTGACATTTTCTCCTCAATTTAGCAGCTCAACATTAACTGCACAAAGCCATAACACGTGAAGATCTTTTCTGTTCTAGATGGAAACACCTGTGGTGCTGTAGAGAGGGAGGACAGAGCATCTGAGGTTGAGGGTGCATTAGAAACAAATGGGGGGATAACATCTACTGCATGATAGTTTAGCCTATTTTAGACAATGCTAACTGAAGTAGGGCTCAGTCAAATTTGGTATTTGAATTTTTATAAGACAGTATTCACAAAACGATTGCATAATAGCCTCCCACAAAGCAAAAAAATATTACAGGACTATTAAGACCACAGGCTACCACACACTGAACGCATTAAGCGTATGACACCGGAGACAGTGACAGCACTCAGCATCTCACTATACTACAGTACTATAGTAAACACAGACCACAAATCCATCATAGGTGACATGGCATGAGATTTACACAGAGAAAGTCTTCAGTCTAAAGTCTCAGAAGATGTGAATTGTCAGTTTTCGTTTCAGCTAACATTACAAGCCAAGTCAGATAACTTATTTCACCTTGTGCCTTTTAGCTTGAAAACTGCACATTTGTGAAGAGTTAGCTGATACCATGAGATTCTGTGATCAATTCACTAAATGAAGTTGAAAGTTTTATTCCATTCAATCAATATGAGTACAGTGGAAAATCAACATGAGATTCTTGTTCATCAGTGCTTTTCTGGGATACTTCCTATGTGCTATAACTACGCTTTGTACTATTTGTTACTTGGTGCCTGAGAATCTTTAGCCAGTTGCAGTACTATATCTATGTTTCCTTCTTTGAAATATATAGATGAGAATTTTTAACCAAAATATAACACACAGGTTCTATACTGCCTTCTGGTGGAGCATAGATTTCATTTTTCAAAATGAGAACGTATGATGTCAGAGAGAAGCTTTTTTGCATATCAAAATTCATAACTTTTATAATTATTTGAATATCCAAACATTCTACATTAGAACTCATCACCAGACTGCAGCACAATATATTCTGTTCGCAGTAATAGAGGCATAACTTGGCATGTGCTGCACAGGCTAATTGCAGTCCTCATACTACCCTATCAGAGCCATCCTGCATCTCTCAATATTCTCTGCACTAATCTGCACAAGTTACATAAGCTGCTCAAATGTGTGTTCCCCAAAGCTAAACTGAGGGTGCAAACATCGCAGTGAGGGTGCAATGCATGCTTTGTAACCAGGCCTGGCTGAGAGTTAAGATAATAGGACTATGAGCATGAGGACAGGCAGGCTAGGGGAACTGAGGATAGAAGGGCTTGGAAAGAACAAGGGACATGGAGACAGAGCAGCCGAACGTTAAAGTAGAGCGGCTGCAGAAATGCTGAATGAGTCATAAAGCACCACAGCAGGTCATAAAGAGCAAAAAGAGTGAGGAGTGAAAAGGCTTTACACGGTATCTCATTTAAACTGATACAGTACTGTATAAAACCCCGTTGGTTTTCCTGTGAGAGAGATAGAGGAGGTTTTATTTCTTGCCAGATGTGCATGGCTGTCAGAGAAGAGAGTAGCGCCCAGTGCTGCGCTAAAGGCCAAACATGAGCTCATTTCCAGAGCTGGAGCTGAGAAAGACAGAGCAAGACAGAGAGAGAGAGAGAGAGAGAGAGAGAGAGAGAGAGAGAGAGAGAGAGAGAGGAGGATGAGAGAGAGAGAGAGAGAGAGAGAAAGAGAGAGAAGGATGCTTTGGCCCATAGGGGAGTGAGAGTGGATCACTAACAGGTGGCTAATGCTCTCTGATTCCTTTGAGAATCAACAGAGAAATGTTGCAAGCCTTCCAACTACTTCAGCTCATAAAGTCTTTTGTTGTGCTGTTCAAATATTATTGGTCTGGTTTTCTAAACACAGATTAAGCCTGCTCCCAGGCTACAGCATGAGTTTAAGAGGAGCAGAGTTGAATTTGCATCTGGAAAATCCCCACATCCTCTATTCAAATAAGAAGGACTCCCTAAGATTTTGCACTTTTTTGCAGTTTGTCTTAGAAGCTTAGCACCGAACATTTAAACCTTACAATAGAAGGACATTTGGTTTATTTGATTAGAGTTTCGATGCATGGCTGCATAGTGAATGAGTGTGAGAGAAAATGAGTATGTGCAGTACTGTTCAAAAGTCATTTTATTTAGTCAGCTATTTAATTTCCAGTCAAAATGGGCATTGAGTGACAGTTATTCTTTTTTCAGCATACGTTATTATTTTCTTCAGCAACAGTCAAATAGCAGTAGACATAAATTTAACCAGAAATACACAGAAGTCTCAATACAATATAATACCAAACTGTTCAGTATTTAGTGTTTCCACCATTTTTCTTTGTTACATCTTCTATTCCTTTCAGGAGACTTGCTTTCAGTTTTTCAAAGAAACTATGCAGGGATATTTTTCCACACCTCCAAAATTCAGTGTTATAAGCTGGCTGCTAGGGGTGCGGGAAAAACTCGATTCTTAGATGCATCGCGATGCGGACGTGAACGATTCTGAATCGATTCATAAATGTCAAAAATCGATTTTCTAAATATTTAATTAATAATGTAATGTTGACGGAACGCTTAAGGTGGAACTGGAAGTGGGTAAGTGCAGCGCCCGGACAGTCTGTGGCGGCACATAACAAAAACACACATGGATGATCGAGAAATCCGACCGGCTCCCTCTGCTTTAAAGCCAGGTTAGATCAGGAGTCAATGAACACAAATGTTCAGAAGAGCCATTTTGTCTTTTTAACAAAAATCAAACCACCTTGGGAGCCACAACATTTAATGTCCAGTATGTCTCAGTATGTGATAATGTCCTAGTATAGGCTAAACAATATAAACGAGAGCGCAGATTTACTTCGCTCTGCTTTAAGCTTTAACTGTAGCCACTTTCCTCCCATCTCCGCCAGAAAACTTTTCTTCAAAACTAGAAGAGTTTCTTGTAAAATGTCTCAGCGTCCGGCTGTTTTACGAGGCTGAAGTCGCTTTTTATTCTCCAGCTTCTCGTTCTAATTTTCCCGTTCCACCTTAAATTCTGCCTTAGGTGCCGAATGTAACTGAGGCACCATTTAAGGTGGAACAGGAAAAGACGAAAGAAAAGCGAGTTCATTTTCGCAACTTTTTAGAGAAAGACAGTCTCTCGTTGCAGATTTAACCAACCACGCTGCTTATAAATGCGAATAAGTCCTCCAAATGTTCGTCTTAATCTCTGTTTCTTCGTTCGCTACTGGCGAGGCCAGACTTCGGTGCTATGTGACCTGCTGTCTGCTGTCTGTTCTCAGTCGTTGAGAACCAGGGCTTTCGCGCTATGCTGCCCCCCTCACCCACCCATTACCACTGGATCTTATTTCAGGGTAACAGCGCATTTTATCGCAGATGAGTGGCAGCAGCATCTCTGAATGAGAGCCTTCTAGTTCACTTGCCACATCACTTCCATTTGATTTATTAATAAAAGATATTTTAGATATTAGGTATTTGTAATGATCCACAATGCATTTCCATTATGGATCATTACAAATACTTTGCTTTAAAACGACCAAGTCCTCAGACAGTAGGAAGATAGAAATCGAGATGCATCGATAATCGTTTTAGAATCGCATCGCAGCCCTCTGAATCGTAATCGAATCGAATCGTGAGGTGCCTAGAGATTCCCACCCCCAACTGGCTGCATTTTCTGCTTCTCACAATCCAAGTAATTCAAAACACCTTCAGTGATGTTAAGGTCAAGACTTTGGGGCGATCCCGAAAATGGGACAATCCATTGTTTTGAGAAGACCAGCAGCTTCTTTGTTTGATTTACAAATGTTCTTTTTGACAGCTACACATCCTTTCAGACTCATAGTGTTGTCTTCTCACAGTGGAAAGATGGACAGCAACCCCTGTAGATTTTTCAGATCTGAAGCAAGTGGGGAGATCAATTTTCTCCTCTCTCTGAAAGATTAAAGTTATAGGTACTGTTTATCTGATAGTGACAGTTTTGGTGGTCTACCAGGTCTTACATGGTTACTAGGAGCCCAATTTTATCTATATATTTAAATCATTTTTTGAACTCCAGTTTTTCACTTACTTTCCCTTGACTTTCCTTTCCTTTTGCAAGTGGTTTATCTTCTATCTAATCTTATCAGAAGTATGGATGGTCTCTGACTTTTGCATAGTACTGTATGTATGGGTGTGTTTATCTGTGAGAAAGAAAGGGAGTATGTCTGTGTGTGCATAGTCAGTAGTGTTTATCTCACACTGATGCTTAGCAGAGAGCCCTGGGAATTGTAGTTCTGTCTGCTAGCTGTCAAAGCAACAGTGATGAGATAAAACTGGTGTCTGGGCCCATTTCAGTATTAAGAAAAGTGCACTGTCCTCCACCTCAGTCTTAAAATAGTACTGCTGGACCACATAGTGGGGGTTGTAGGGGGGTGATTACAGAGGAGAATTACAAGCGAGAAGGAAGAAGAAAAATATAATGGAGTCTGACAGACATTCATACCTCCAGTCAAAGAGAGACAGAGTATTTAGTTATAAGCTGTCAAATAAAACAAAAAAGTTTGTGATGCCAAAAGGGGCCCCAGAGTCTGAAACGTATGTGACCTGACCTGACCTAATGAAGGATAAATGTGTATCTCAGCATCTCTCTTTCTCTCTCTCTCTCTACCATTGCCTCATATATCATTTCAAAACAGTCTCTTGTCATCTAGACAACCACAAAAGTGGAGCCTGTTTGAAATAAATACATTTGCATAATGAAGTCATTTATACCTGGTTACCATAGGGACTGCATGTCACTGCCGCTCTCATTCAGCTTAGCTCATTTCAGACAAGAATAGGAATAGGTCAGAGACAGTAAAACATGCTCTCCACCCCACATGGAGTGTTTAAAGTTAAGTTTAAGTTACAGCTCTTTAGTGTCACTATGCTAAGGCCCGTTACATTATGAATAATTAGCATCTAGAACATCATTTCAGATATCATTTACGGCGGTCTAGGGAAGATGAAACGAGAAAAAATAAGCAAAAAGATCCATCATTATGACAAGAGATGGCAGCACAGTGGCAAGATAACTGATTCAGTGTCAAAAGCTCAGAGTAGGAAAGCATATAAATTACTGCATTTTCCACATGTATGGAGAGGATAATAATAAGAGATGACAATGCCAACAGCAAAATCCTTTCTTGCAAAAAGAGGCTCTGCTGCCTTGTATTAAGCCAAGAGCAGACTGACCCACCATTCTTCAAAAAATGCCAACAAACAAAAAACGTTTGGTTGGTGTGCTATACTGTGTGCTATGTCTGCTTCAGGGCTGTCCAAACCTACTCCTGGAGAACTGTGGTCCTAGAACATTAAATTCCAACACCAAATTTGCCTCTTGTTTGTTTTAATAAATGTAGCATGTGAACAATGTTAAACTTTCCAAACATACTAGTAACTCCCTAGTCCACAAATCTCACTGTTGCCAGATTCGGTGGATTTTCACCAAATGAGGCGATTTTGGTTGGATTGTGTTTTGGCGAGTGGACACAATTCAACTGGTTTGCTATTATTTTTGCAGATTTTTGCAGATAAAATATGCCTAACCTTTCCACACAGCAAATCACTGATCAAAACACTGATTGACATCTTCACTGAGACTTTACAGCATCAGTGAATGTTAGCTTACCTGACACTCTCATTCAATTCAATCTTCTCCACAGTGCTACTGGTTAGCTAAATGGTAACTCTAACCAAAGCACACTCACACAGACAGTGAATGATGCACATGATGCAATGCTGAATTGCATTCCCTTATAGCAACTTAGGAATTATATCATTGCTGTTGGGACAAAATCTTGTTTCTTCATTTTTCATGTTGTTTCATTTTGGAAATAATTTGAAATTACCAGCTGCCAACTACCAATTACTTGAATACTAGTGACAGGCATTCCATCTCTTTTAGTGAGGCATATTAATTGCCTTAGTTCACCAATAAGAGCCAACTCTTTAGGCTCCCAAACGACTCTTCATTCACTAGCACTGCCAGTTTTTTTAAACTCAACCAAAGATATCAATATTATTACCTTTGATTTTGTTCATTTTTGTCTATTTATAATTTAAATTGTTAAACAATTACTCCTACCTCCTGAATAACAAAATAACATAATATTAGCCTACATGCTGTTTGTTACAGAAGCTAAAATGTCTAGGAAATCTCTTTTCACCATATATACACCATATATACGCATACTTAGCTGCATACTTAGTAAAGGAAAGCTGGTGTTTATTATTTGGTATCCCCTCAAATAGTCTACATTTTCAAGGCTATGACTGTTTATTGTACATCATGTAGCACTGCATTCCCAAAACACTACATGATGTCATCATAACAAGCAGCAATGTAGTCTGCTAACTCTTACTTTAAGCAACAATGTCATAGGATCTATTTGATTTGCCATAAAAAAATTCTTCAACATGTGTCAGTTCCCAGTGTTCACCTAAAAGAGCCTGCTCAAAGTGTCCCCCCCCCCATTCACAAGCAGCATATCACTAGCTCCCCACCCACTCTGGTTTATTTGGCTTATTATTACTTATTCTGGAACAATATAAAGCTGATAGCTAACATAAGAATGATAGTGTTGGTTGGGGAGTGCTGGGCTAACGTTTAGCATTCATCTGTCCTCTCAGCTATGTGCCCACCTGAACTGATTACAAGGTGAAAACCAAAAACTGCAGGTGAAGGGAAAAATGACCTCTCATCTGTTTATCTGCTGCACTTAATCAGGCAAGAGAGTCTGAATCTGACACAGGAAGCCACAGGAGCTTAGGGATTTTCTACAAGAAGCAAAACAGACACTACAGTGCATTATACGGGGGAGGGTGGGCAATACAAAGCCAGTCTAATTAATCTCTGTTAAATGCTCTTTTCATCCTGCAAGTGTTTTGAATCTTCTCCTCCAACTGGGGGTCACCTGTGAGTGATCCTCATAGAAAACTCCCCTCCTCATTTCCACCTCTATTGCCTTCCCAGAAAGACGTGACAATATCATCCGTCACCTCTTTATTGCAATATGCATTAAGAACACCACTACGATCCAAACAGCATCACCTTAAGCTAATAGTGTTTTCCAGTCCTTGTACCACATCCTGCATTTCTAATTAGAGCCCAACACACTTCTTAGGTTAGGGAAAAATTGATTACAGTTTCAGCATTGCTGACAGCATTTGTTTTATTGTGCTCTCACTTTGTCACCTAATCAAGTCACCCACAGATGGGTTTTCTTTGTACTTTGACATTTAATCTTCAGCAAAGACTTTCAGAAAAAGAACATGAGGTGAGGAGTACTACAGTATAAGTTAAAAGAACACATTTGGATAAATTCCTCATAGCAGCCAGCCACGGTGACAGGGCAGAGTGGTGAGCAAACAGGAGCAGGGCTCACTTCAGCAGCCAATGTGAAATATTTATTTCAGAGGGGAAGAGAGAGGGCACAACGTAAATCCTCTGACAAGCCTCTCCAAATCCGTCACGTTCTATTAAATGCTGTTTCCGGAGGCCCACTATTGGCTGATGTCAACTCACCTCAGATTTCAAGCACAGAACACGATGAGTTGATGGCAGCTGGAATGGGAGGCAGACTAAGTGTCATAAGTGATAGCACGCAATCAATCAAATAGAGTGCTAGTTATCATCGTGTGCTGAGGCTCACTAATGGTGATGCTTCTCATGTAGTTATTGCTCTACCCAAAATGTTCACTCCAGTCAGCACCAGAGCTCACCTTTCTCCAATTTTGATTTCTGTTGATGGGGTTTGGGATGTGGAATGCAGCTATTTTCCACCCAAATGCTTTGCTGAGCAATGTAGATAGAGCTGCATAATCAAATTCTCACAAAAATTCCTATATTGGCTAATAAGAAAGCAGTTGGAATCTAAAGGGAGGTAGCTTTAGGGTGTTTGTTGTGGTCAAACAGCTCTAGAGGGTTTTTAGTTTAACCTCTTTTAACAGCAGCCATAAAATGCAAAAAGATGGAAGTTTTCGAAGTCCCTCAGTTAAACTACACATTTTTTCTTCTTCAGTAACATTCATGGAATGTATTTCAGTGGATGTTGAAACAGATTTTTCTTGAAGTTTTGTAAATCAAAACTGCAACAAAACTAGATTTTTGTCTTAACGTGAGAAGCAAGTCAATATTTATAAAAGTGTTCTTGCTTAAATGCTTAAATTTTATTTCATTTTTTATCAAGAAAGCTGCAGCTGCAGCATCCTTTATATCTCAACACAGCTGTCTTTGTGTAGAAATGTGAACGGTTTTCACAGCAGAGTGTTCTCACCCCTTTGCTTTCACCCCTCATTGTTCGCTAGCAGCTCAACACAGAGATCCAACAGTATCCCTGCTAATCTGATAACTGAGTTATCAGGAAAAATCTTTGATTATTTTAATTAAAACTATTGAGCTGAATCCTACTTTACCAGTAGAATGATCATTAAAGGGTCTGCAGAAAGAGGCCACAGGGACAACACCAGCAGACTGACCAGAAGAAAGAGTATGTAGGCTCACTTATTTGAGTAATTCATACACTACTTCCCATCCCTGCTCTTTTCTTAGTTTTGAAAACAAATAAATGTGCATGGAGGATATTAAAAGAGGGGTTTTATTGCTCTTTCTTTATTTCCCTAACGTTTAATTGTTTTCAATTCCTCCTCCAAGGGAGCTGTGCTGAGTGGCTGCTGGTAATTTGATCATTTCCTTCTTTTTGATTGTCAGGCGCTGGTGGATTAACTTTCTAAACAATCGCCTGCTTTTGGATTTACAGACTTAACGGCCCCACTCAAATGCTGAACTGGGATCTTGGCTGGGAAAGTAAACTGTTTGTTTCTCACATCCTCAGAGTTACTGCAACACTGGACAAAACACATGCTTAGCAGATGCAAAATTGTCTAGATCTGTGTGTAGTAAAGCCAGAATTGTCTTTTAAAGAAGTCAAAATAGAATTCCAGTGTAAACAGAACGACCAAGTCCACTGTTCTCTCCAAAACTCATATCCATCACTTTTCTTTAAAGTATTGTCAATAGCAAATGCATTGAGGCGTTCGACCTCTGTCTGGAAAGAGTGTCTACACCAAATGGTTGGACTCTGTCTGCTTGGATGACAGAGTGGGAAGTGGCCGTATTTGTTTGGGACTGACTTGAAGTGCATATGGTTCCACTTTCCTCCAGTGCCAATGGCCTAGAAGCCAGCCACTCTCTCTCTCCCTCCCTCCCTCTCTCTCTCTTTCTCTCTGTTTCTGCTCTCTATTTAGAATCACATTTAATAAGGTCCAGGCGTGCATGACCTTACATCTGCCATATGCAGAGGAAAACTGTCCAGTTTAATAGCTATTGATTGGAAGCTTATCTCTGATTTTACAACAGTTATAAAAAGGTAGGGGTCTGAGGATATTTTACCAACTCAAGATAACAAAGGTCTGATTCAGATTTCCATATGTTTCCCAAATTGCACAAGCTTCAACCTTGGTTCCTGTAATTCTCTACTTCAAGACCACAAAAAAACACCAAAGAAAGCCATGTTGTATCATGGATAAACTTTTCATCAGCACTCCTTTAATTAATTATTGCTATTCATGGAAGATTCTCTGCCAAACTTCTGGGAGCAAGCTACCAAACCAACAAGGGATGGTGCAATCTAATTTGTGACATAGGAAACTTTCTGTAATTTCTCAGTTAAGTAAATAACTGAACTCTTCAATTATCATAATGTATAAAGCCTGGCACTCTTTCAGTTCCCATGAACACTGCACAAACTTAGCCAATGCTAAATTTAACCACTCAGCAAACCAGACACTTTTACTAAATTTAAACATTAGAAATTAGAAGTAGATCATTTATGTCTGTGTACCTTGGATGCAGATAGAGACATATTCTCATGTGGTAGATTTCTCTGTCAGAACTTTCATCACGACCTGCAAATGTATTTCTAAAGGGACTGCTTCTCTTAAAAGTGTTCCTCCATTGCATCAAGCTCATGCTAGTATCAGACCATCAAATCATCACGCTTGGTGTAATTGCATGGAAATACAACAGGAATGTGCAATAAAGCAGCTGCAGAGGTTTGACATAGGCAGCGTGCTGTATCACACCTGCCTATCTGAGCACTGGCAGGAAATGAGATGGGAACGATAAGGGAAAGGGAGGAGAGCCTCCTCTACAGCGCCCTCACAGTGCTGTCAAACACCAGTCATGACGCTTTATTTCCCTGGTGCATTTCCAGTCATGATAAAACTCACGGTAATCTACAGAGGCAGATGAGCTAGAGGCATGGGGGAGATTCTGTAAGAATATGTCAAAAGTCTCAGTAATGAACGCATGTGAAATTGAGAGCAGACCCATGGCCTTAGCATGACCCACTTCTCCTGAAGTCACCCCCTGTCTCACATGCCTCAGGCTGTTTAGCATAGTTTCAAAGCAAGAGTGAGTTGAGATCACTTGAGAGCCAGCCACTTTGAGAAATGTGAGTAATATGGGGCACAGCACTCACAACATAAACAGTCTATATGTCACACAAGGCACCTTTCATGATGTTAAGATTGACTTTGAAATGTAAATGCACAGCATATGGTGTATGTCAGAGCAGCCTTGAAGGAAGCAGGAGAAATCTCTGCAAGCATTATTATCTGAGCAATTCCACTCTATATGTACAATTCATATGCACCTCTCCATTTATGCTGATTTACAAATGCTATCGTAAGAAAAAGAAATGACATCAGAAAAAAACATAACCCCAGTCTAAACAATAGCTCACATGGCTTCAAATAAATATTATGGAATTAGTAAAATATTGTTAGTTTCTGATGCGTCATAGAGAGCCGACAAAGCTATTCCCATATTATTACGAACAGAATGAGATTTCTAGACACAGATGATAAGCATCTAATAGGAAAGAAGAACAAAGGCAGTTTAAAGGGTGAGCCGAGTAGCCAGTCACAGACACATAGATTTGTTGTTTGTCCTGTGTATTAATGTAAGGTATCTGACATAATGCGAGGTGGCAGCTGGGGGGGCTGTGAATGTACCATGGAGGTATGATGGATAGAGCACAGACCACGGAAGTTGGCGTTCATTAAGAGGGAAGGCAGACACCATGCCAGGGTAATTGCAGTGTTTATCCATTACTATTTCCGTTCATATATCAGCCACAGAGAAAACAATGGCGGATGTCAGCGGGTGCATGTGTGTGACGCAGCCCTGCTTCCCATCCATTTGCTTTATGTCTGCATGGAGCCATCGCTGCCGGCTAACATCAATTTTGAGGTCAACGGGGCAATGATAAATAAATCCAAACGCCAAATCCAAAAACACACCCATCGCATCTGTTGCTACAATGCATACTGTATTTATTATTGCACATGAATCCATTAGTCAAATGTGGGCAAGTAATGCACTGAGCAAACAGCAGACATACCAAAACAAGACCCAATCTCTCCAAAAAGTACAGTGGAAGCGTGCGCTCTTAAAAATAAAGGGGCCGAAAAGGGTCTTTTGGAGCAATGCCGTAGAACAGTGGTTCTCAAAAGGGTCCTCTGGGACCCCTAGACGGTCCATGTTTTTGCTCTGTCTCTATGTTTTGCAAGTTAGATTGGACAAAAGAGACGTGGGAGTTTGATGCATGCTCTGGCCGAACATCACTGCTATACAAAGAAGTAACTGGAGAGTGCTTGGATAGCACAATTAGAGAAAAAAGTCTATCTGAATAAGTGAAATGTAATGGTATGGCATAATACCATAATTCGCCAAGTAGAATAAATTAATACTTTACTAATGCCAGGTGGAGCCCGGTATTGTAGAATCTTGATGCTTACATCTTTAAGCTATATTCCTGGAAGCAAGCACAACCACCCAGAGATAAATCAGCAGATAGCCACTGTGATACAAACTTGGGAAGGTGTTGTATTAGCTGTGAAAAGGACAGCACTCAATGTGCTCTACATCTCAGGCAACGTTAGCATAATGCTGTACTTAAATCATCTATATCTAAATAACAAAGAAAGGCAATACCCTAATATAGAGCCAACCTCACTGCCAGAAAGTGAAGTAGTGACAATCCTTGGTAATACTGGGAAACTCTAAATGAACATGATGCTACGCACCATAGATTCTATGAACATGCTTTGAATTAATGGATGGGAGAATAGAGAGGAGAATAAAAAAAAGTGGTTCCAGTGTTGCTGTCATTCACCTATTTAACCGCTAGAGAATTGAGCATCATTTTGAAAACATTATGTAAGTTTTGGGAATTTGGTTTTCTGGTGTATAGCTGTACATGCACACAACATGCAGAAGAACATTTTGTAATGTCGGTTGGGCTTTAGACCCCTTTTAATGGATGAATCTGTTGACTGCGAGTGAGCTGAAAGAGTGTTCAAAGAGAACATAAAACTTGGTGAAGGACATTTCTTATGAGGATGTAAGTGAATGATCTACTATTGTCATCATATCTTTATCAGTATAATGTTGATTTTGCATTTGAGACCTAAACGTCAAGTCAGAACTTCTTTTCCGATCTGACGCCTCTGACTTTAAAATTAGCATTTCAGGCTTTACAGGGTGACTCACAGCACACAATATTTGAGTGTGTTTTTTTCTCCTGATTCAATAATGCTACTTCTTTCTAATGTAAAAAAAAAAATCTTACATGCACCTTTAAGTAAAGTGTTCATTTCCAAATAAAGTTTTGGGCCAAAGGTTAATGCTTCTAAATAACTGTTACAATTGGCTAATATTTTCTTTTTACTGTCATTTCTATTTTGAAAACTTACATTTTTAAGTAAATATGAGTTTGTTCAAAAACAAGCAAACTTGCTTAAAACGTTGTAGTAAAGTACACTATTATGATTTACAGTATACCTTTGGTTCCCCAAAGAGCCTTTCAATTGATGGGTTTAAAAAAAAATTGTAAATGAACTGTGCGAACATGAGGAATGGTTTCAAGGAACCTTTACATAATATAAATATTCTGTATCAATTAAAGGTTTTTCCTACAACTGTACATTCATACCAGAAACATTTAGGATCCTTTATTAAAAAGAGTATAATGCTGACCTTATATTTGAAACTTTTTGACAATGTTTTCAATAGCTGTCACTCTATAATGTTCTTTGTGCTTAAAATAAATATTATTGAATTTCTGAAGGGAAACAGAGCCAGTGTGAAAAGCTGCAGTATCACCCAGTAAAATGGAGCACTTTCATGTCAAGCACAAGGTTTTATGTCATCATCATTTTGTTTCTAATTAATGATGCTGGAAAGTAGAGCAGGCCCGCATGTCCAGCGGAGAGGGCATGTGAAGTTCATCCTTTATTTAAAGACCCGTCATCTATTTCCTCTCCTCATATCCTGAGGTGAAAATGGCAGTGCACCTACTGACACCTCTCTCTCCCCAGGCCTCCCTCCAAACACAGGAAATGGCCTTGTCATTTCCTTTCTCACCTCACACGCACAAACAAATACTGTACACCTCCTCTATCACACCAGCCATTAGGAAGGCTTTGAGCGCATTCTCAGTCACATATCTCGTATCACTATATCTCATGCAGAAGTAAGCTAAAAGCCACTATCACATTTTATCTGATGTTGAAATCTGGACATTTTAGGTTGTGGAGTTCCTTGAAGAAAAGCAGGAAAAAAAAACACACAAATCACACAAAAAAACAACCATTAAACAATCCCACATTAAATTTAAGCACTGCAGTCAGCCATTAGATCTAAAAGCAAAGAGTGCAGGTCAGTGTAGTTCAAGGGAATCATTTGAGGGTAAAAAAAAAACTTAAAAAACTTAAAAAATGGTTTAGATAAAGAAAAGATTTTGAGCTGTTTCCTAAGGAGGTCTGAGACTAACCAGTCCCCAAGAGGGTCACTGAAGGTTTCCCTAACTTAAACAAACCTAACATATTCTGGGCTCAAAGTTTCCATACAGATTTACTCATGTAAAGCTGAGGAGGCTAAAGTGGAGGCAAAGCACTGTCGAAGGTCAGCCCAGCCTTACGGCTAAATCATGATGTTTTATAGCATGTAGACCAGACATAGAACAAGCCATTCTACAGTGATTTAAGTTCCCTTGGTTTTCCTTGACGTCTTCTAGTCAATGGCCTTTTCATCCATTAACATTTTGGTTTGGAAGACATTTTGCATATCTGCAGAACATGCAGTGACAGAGACATGAGGAGGAGGTGAAATCTGCGTTTTGTCTCCGTGAATGCTGCGCAGGCTCTAACGCTGTCATACACAGATTCAACTGTCTGAATGGCAAATGAAAAGATGCTATTTGCCCTTTTGTCAAAGGAAGAAAGCCAGTTTGTGGGACTTGCGATGGTAATTGAAAGAGCCTTCAAAAGAGAAGCACCAAAGACAGGAAGAGAAACAATAGGATGAAAATCCTACTTTAGGGACCATGTGACGAAGATGGTGTCAGTCAGCATGACGGGGTCTTTGTGGACTTCTGAACTGACCTCCTACGGATTTTGACTCAGGCTTCAAACATGAGGGCTCTGACTGAGTTAAGTAGGAGCACACAGGGTCTGTCCGGTTCTGTCAATCTAAGTGGGTTAATTACAACATTATGTTTCCATCCTCCGAGTCCCCCTGGCAAGCCTTACGGAAGCACTGTGGTGCAAGCTGGCTGATTGAGAATAATTGCATCTTGTTTGAAAAGCTTTTGAAAAAGACACAAGAAGGGGGGCAGTCTTTTTTATAATGGTGTAGAGTGCAGTTGTAGGGGTTTTTTATACAGCTGGAAGGAGCAGAAATACAGGCTCAAAACAACGAGTGTCTCTTGCTGACAAATGCTACAGTCAGTGTCCGTTGTAGGATCCAGGAAGTCATGTCTACCAAAACCAGCAAATTAGGTTTGGGCGACTTGGACGCCTAAGAGTTCCAATGAATGTTTTTCTTCATCATTAAAGCGTCAGACGTGTGTGCGTGTGCGTGCATCTTATGAGGAGGGAAACATGGAGAGCTTGTACTTGTCAGCTGTTTTTCTTGGTCCTCTGTTCAGTGTCCATTTGCCACACCCCTGTTGAATACTGTTGTAAAATAGAGCATCAGACAGCACTCGTTTCTGTAGGGAGAGAGACAGTGGAAAAGAGAAAATATATGCTCAGAAAAACATAATAGTACATAATGTGTCTCATTTTGTATAGCACATTGCCAAGTGCTAAGGATCAAGTCCATAAATCATCTCAAAAAGTGCTTGCCTCAACATTTGTAAATACATGAGGCAGATAACAGCGAATACAAACTGTCTACACAAAGAAAAATAGGTGCACAGTGTCAGACAGTGCGCAAGACCAAATTTACAAGGCAATATCTCCATATAGCCCATTTCTCCTCTTATCTAAAAGTGATAATATTGTTTATTTCCAGGGCCAGAGTGACACTGCCAACATATTTACGTTAATGTAAGATTTGCATTAACACAGACACATATATCCACACAAAAGGTTAACAAATAACACCACACATAAAACTTTCTATCTATAATTTTATGGACAGAGAAATAATGTTCTTAACTGTGATTTAGTTCAATGCAGTGATTCTCTAACTGGTCCTAAAGGCTCCTCAGACTGGTTATACTTTTGCCCCAACCTAACTTCCAATGCTTATGGATAGAATGAAAACGTAGACTTAGGAGGGATGGGTTGGGGTGGATGGGACCAGTTTTAGAACCACTGCTTTTATTTATTGACATTATATTCCTAGCAATTCTGGACCATTTCTATTGGTCCATTCACTATAAAATGTTCACATAATGTAAAGGGCAGCTGCCTAAAGAAATCAAAGTAAAAAAAAAAAAAGGTTACAAGGTTTTGATGGTAACAATATACTGTACGTAGCTTTTGCAATGGCCACTTGTATAAAGAGCATCATGACGGCACCAATTTGGCATTCATGTCAGATTGGAGTAGAACAAGTCTCATCTACAGCCTGCTCTTTATTCAGCCTGTTTAGTCAGCTATTGATTAGTTCAACTCAGACAGCTTTGTCACAGGAATTAATCTGTGGTGTGCCACAATTCAAAACAAACAGGGTCTGCTCTTTGTTACTTTCTGAACTACTGCAAGGTCATTCATTTAATTTATTTCATGGGCTAAAGATTTCACATCATTATTTTTCTATTTGATATTTGGTTTCTTCTTTGTTTCCAATTTTAATGCAGCCAGCAGAATGCTTTTGCATGTTAAAGCTATTTTCCTTTTACATAACATACAACTGTGATTCCAAAAAAGCTGGTATGCTGTGCGAAATGTAAATAAAAACAGAAAGCAATGATATGCAAAACCAATTAAGTTAACTCGCAACAGGATTGGGTATAAAATAAGCAGAATGGCTTAATCAGAAGTAAAGATGGGGAAGGGTTCATCACTGTGCACATGGCATGGCTGATTTGCACATTTGTGAAGGCACCATTAATGCTGAATGATATATACAGGTTTAGGAGCTACATATGCTCCAAACTGTCATGTACTGAAAACACTGGGGCATTATGAAAAGAAAACTACAACAAATGAGACCCTGAACTGTTGAGCAGCAGAAATCCTATATCATGCAACAACAGGAAACATTTCACTTTCAAAACTACAGCAAATGGTCTCTTAGTTCCCAGATGCTTAGAGTGTTGTTAAAAGAAGAGGTGATACAACACAGTGGTAAACATGCCCCCGTCCCAACTTTTTTGACACATGTTGAAGGTATCAAATTCAAAAGTTTTCAAAAAATACAATTTCTCGGTTTCAACATTTAATATGTTGTCTTTGTGCTATTTTTAATTAATTATAAGATTTAAATGATTTGCACATCATTGCACTCTGTTTTTATTTACATTTCGCACAGCATTCCAACTTTTTTTGGAAATGGGGATGTAATTAGAATTTGAATAGAAAGTGTCAAACCTTTCTATTCTAAGAGTTTAAGCCACTAAATTGGTTTTAGTGTATATGCAAAAAGAGTATTATCGTACACTAAAATTAAAAAAAGTTTTAGTAAATGGAAACTAACAAAACAGAGAAATTAAACTTAAATGAAACTACTAGCCTACAGTAGTAGGCTAACAGAATAAATAAAAAATAATCATTATCTTATTCTGTCATACAATTCTGTCATCTATTGTTTTCATAAGCTCATGGTACTGCAGGTAGAGAAGTTTTGTATATGAAACAGCAAAAGTAATTTGACTGATACAGAGAGATGGAGCCCTCTATGTAGAAGCACCAAAAGAGGTGACAATTGAGACACACTGGGTCCCCTCTATGCAGATCACTTTGGTATAACTGTAACAGCTGGACTTTGACTTGGCTTATGAGCTGTCAGCCTGTGTTTCTCTTTTTATGTTTAGCAGTTGCAAAAAAAAAAAAGCGAAACATAAGGTTTTTCATTTAGGACCAGAGTAAAGTAATTAAATGCACAGAATAGCCAGCAAACACTACCTTTGCAACCTTGTTGTTAAAACCAGAACCACTTCCACATGTTATGAACAAGGACAGGCTTATATTAACTCCTGTAGAGAACTCCCCCCTACCCCATATTCAGCTCAAATCCTTGGCCCTGAACATTCGCAGAGCACCAGCGCTGCTATGGAAGAGTGGTGCTTCATATCTATAACACTGTGTGTCCTTGTCTTTTTGTAATATACCAGTTACAGTTTATTCTGTACAAAAATAATCAAAAACAAAAACATAAAAAATGTGATGTAAATCCATCACGTTCAATTTAACAAACTATATTCCACATTGTTATGTTTAATGCTGCTTGTTTTACCCCATAAGATGACAGACATCTCATAACATTACAAAACCTGTGTTCTTAAATTGCTGTAATATGTACGTTTTCTGTATGTGCTTCTTATATATGTATTTCTATGGTCTAATTTCTATAATGTGCCATGTGCATCTTTAACTGATGCATAATTTTAAAAAAGTAAAACTGAAATTAATAAATGTAAAAACTAAGTAAAACATCTTTGTTAAATAAAACTGACAATAAAAATGCAAAAAAGCTTGGAACCATCTTTTAAATATGAAGTGTTCTAGATATTTTATCCATTGATTAATTTTTAAGTTAATTCTCAATGCTGAACAGATTTCTCTGTTATTAGCTCTGTTCAATATCCAACATTTTTACAGCTTCCAGAAAATTGTTTGAAAAATATAGAATATCAGCACCATATTATAACTACTTAGTACATGTATTTGTAACAAAATCCAAAGTTTTCCACAGTTGTGTATATAGAATGGGAAAAATTTATATTAACTTTGATATTTAACAGTGTAACAACAGTGCTCTGGTTTGGTTTGTGAGATAAAAATAGAAAAGGTTTGTAATTACATAGTTTGCCAAAGGCACAAATACTTTTCACAATAATTACAGTTCTTTAGAAAAGTACAAGTTCCAGTCACCTTTCGCTGCATGTGTCTACACAGACAGTATCTGACAGGCTTGACGATTGCAGTCGAACTTATTAGGTTACCATTCATTCTAGTATACCAGAGAACTCACACCAAGCTTGAACACTGCCTTTCTGCTCACCTTAATATGCCATATTCAAAAATGGAGTTAAACCACATCAAAGCTACAACCAGTATCATAGAAAGCTACTATAAAAACAAACTTCATGGTATCACATTACCATCAGGCTGAAAAAAGTGATCCATTAAATCTAGTTCCAGCATGATAATGCACCATGGCACAAAAGGCTCTCAAAAGGGTTTAATAAACATGACAATGAGTTCAGTGATCTTCAGTGGCCTTCACAATCACTGGCTCTGAATCCAATAGAACACTTTTGGGATGTGACAGAGGGGGAGATTTGCAGCATAAAAAAGTACCTGAAAGATCATGATGCAATCATGTCAACATGGACCTAAAGCTCAAATAAATGTTTCCAACATCTTGTGGAATCCACGCCACGAAGAACTGAGGCTGTTGAGGCTGTTTTGTTTGTACCCAAACACACTTTCTCAGAGTATGTACTTAATGAATGACTGAATTAATGATGGGTGAAAGAAAGTAACTGATACAATTAAGCTAGAAACATACTTCTAACCCTATTACTCTACAGTCTTGTTCATATCTGTGCTTGTGTCAGTGTGTGTAATGTGCAGTATGAGTGCACTGACTGGTTTACCATAGCCACATTCCAGTTCCTTCCCCCTCAACAAAGTGAAGTCTTCCTTCCTCAAGCCCTTGTTTATTCCTCAATTGTTATGAACAACCCAGCTAAAAATGCTGCACACATCCACCGTCCCACATCACACCACTAACAAACACATGATTTAGAATAAATACACAGAGCCATTTAATCCCAGTAAAGAAGCAAGAAGCTTAAGCAGAAATGTCTATCAACTAGTTTGAAAGCGAAAGTACCAGATGCTAGGGAGAACTCTCACAGCTACATTTGTCACGAACACGCTGGGTCTGACAAATGAGATCACTCAAACACAAGCAAATCCATCTAATTTTAGACACGAAAAATAAAGCAAGGGAAAGGAAACAAGAGTTTTGTACCATCCGTTAATCTGTCAGATTAGCCATTAAGGCCCCATAATTACCAGCTGCTAAAGAACAATTCCATCACTGAGTGTTAACATAAACTGTGTGTTTTCAATACTTACAAGCTCTGTGCTCCTGATGGGAGCTTTATGGCATGGTCGTTGGGTAAAAGAGGCAATCAAATTACATGTGGAAAACAAGCGGTTGCTGTTCAGACAAATGGCACGCTGTTCTACTGTTCATATGGAGTGCATATGAGAGAATGGAATATATGATAAAGAGAAGGTTGAGTGGGGAGAGGAATTTGATATAGGAGGGTACAAAAGGGGTCAGGGATGGGATAATCATGTTCAGATTCATACAGGGAGTAGACTGCATTTGGGATTGCACGCAGGTAGACATTACAGTTACACTGGTATATCTGGTATGGCTGCCACAATATAATATTACAGGCATGTCGTTAATAATGTAGGAGTATACATCTTCTGAAGATCGAGGCAATGAGTATTTTACTAGGGAAAGTTATGTTTTGTTGTTTCTATGCGATGCTTCTATATTTTTTATTTAAACATTAAAAAACGAAAGTGTTCCTTGAGCACTGTAATAGAGAAACGAAATATGTACAAATTTATGTATGTAGTATGTATGTATATGTATGTATGTATGTATGCACATATGTATGTATGTATGTATGTATGTATGTACATATACTTATGCTTATAACTCACTCATTCATATTTAGTAGGCTTAAGATTCCCCACAAGGGGGCGCTATTAGCACTCAAAGAGCTTTTGGTGCTTTGCATTAATGACACTGTGTGCCCTAGGTTTTTTAAGAGTGTATTAGACAGCTAAGCTCAGTACATTCTTTTAAAACCATCTTTCTAATTTAAATTTTCATATTTTTTTATCTGTGCCATTGTTTTTTACATTTTCTTTAGATTTATATTGTGTTTATACTATTTTTACTTATTTATTATGTTATTGTTATGTTTATATTTATTTTACAGCTGCTACTTCTGTAAAAAGTGTTTTTTTCTTCTTCTTCTTCTTCTTCTTATGATTATTATTATTATATTATTATTATTATCATCATTATTATTAGTAGTAGTAGTAGTAGTAGTAGTAGTATATTATAAACCCTTCTAGAGCTGCTTCTACCTCCAGCCCTGTCCATCGAGCACAATGAGTGTCTGTGAACCTGGCGCTCCACTGTAGACCACACACAATAATATGACAGAGCTGGACAGCTGGGCTGGGATCGGCCGTCTCGGCCTCTTGATAGACTGAGCGTATAGTATTCCTGATGAATCACACACTAAACCTATTCAAGCACTCCAGCACAGTCGCATAGGAAAGAGGCCGAAAGACTATAGTCCTGCGAAGCTTCCAGACCAGGGTGGGTCATGTCTATCTTCGTTAGAGCGACAGTCCAAAAGCCGAGCGGTGTAGTTAAAAGCCTCAGGGCCCAGCTAGCGTACCTAATGAATCGCCCCCCAGAGCAGATTCTACCAAGCAGTAAAGTACATCAGTTTTCCTTTGTCGAGCTGGCATGGAGACATGGAGAAAGACAAAAACTGAAAGGGGAGTTTGAGATCTGTGAGAACAATGGGGGAAGTAAAAGGAAGTCTGGGAATTAGTAATGCTGATGCCTCTCATAAAACAGTGCCAGATTTTTTTTATTTGGGGGAAGGAGAGTTGAATAAGATCCAGGGCTTGGCCTTACTTGTGCATCCAGAAGGTATCCTATGGCAACAAAAGCCCCTGAGCTTTCTGTGAGAAAGGACACAGGATCAAGTTTGGGTCAAAAGCAAAGAAACCTACCTTTATGTGATCCCACTCTTTGCTCTTCTCTTGTCTCACATACTCCTTATTTATCTCCTCCTACATAAAGAGAAATAAGCAGATTGAAAGTAGACTGTAGGGAGTAGAGAATGCCAAAAGCAGCACAGCTTGCACTCATTTTCCCAAGTTTTAATTGAACATACAGAGTCAGTCTGTATGATGAAGGATCTCTGGCTTTGCACATTGACTATGTGGTGAAGGTTGTGTCATGTGCCGTTCTATCTGAAGCTTCCCACGTCTCCTCACCTGACTAAGCTTTCCACATGTGGGCTGCGCTGTCTGTAGCATTAAAGAGATGGTCACTGAATCCAGCCCTGTGTGAAACATAGACAAGAGGAAACAAATCACTGTAGGCCATAACTCAGATTTACACTGAGGTCACATATGGACAGTCACTTTGTCTATGGCCCATCATAATTGATTTCACAGTAACTCCAAAGAGCATCTCTGAATTAAGGTGTACCTTCATAATTCACAGCATATCATGAACGATAACATTGTCAGCCTGAAGGCCGATCCCACTCAGCGCAGGGAGGTGGGTTGAGGTAGGAGGACAGCAGAAGCAGCTGAACCTATCAAAGCTGATTTAAGATGGTACCTTCTGCTGAGGTGCCATGTTCTATAAATTCGGTTGTTAAGCTAGTAGTGCTATTTTTGCATTTTCACAATAAAGGCTCCTAAATAGTCATTTTTGACATCCAGTTTTAGTAAAAAAACATATTAGACCTTTACATTTGGACTTTACATAAAGGTTCTTCACAATCTCATTCACAAAATTGTTCCTTAAAGAACTTTCTTTTTAAATTGTGTTTTTTTAATAAAATATAGTGCGACGTTATAAAATACATTTTTAAAAACTTAAACCTACCTACCTTTTTTATTTGTACATTGGTTTGTAATTTTTGCCCATGGCCCACCATAAGCATTACACTTTAGCCCTCCAAGACAAAAAGTGTGAGCACCAGTATTTTATGGTGTTGTTCCAAAGAGTCCTTTTTGCCACCTTTATTTTTAAGAGTGTGGGTATAATGGCAGACTGTAGGTGCACTGAAGTTTGTGGTGACTAACTAACCTTGTAGGGCCTCTGGTTGGATGATTCCAGCCTGCACCTCTGTGGCAGTGACAATAGTGCAGGGAGAAGGCTGCTCTTGCAGAATGCTGACCTCTCCGAAAGATTCCATGCAGCCAAGCTTCCCGACCACAACAGACTTGATCCCCCCACCCTACAAATCACACAAATCAGCAGCTCAGCAAGACAAACTGCAGCGGGCCTTCAAATGAATCAAGCACAAGGTATGGTCTCATCTCTGGGATAGGGTGAACCTCTGCTTCCAAAGGAGAAAAAAAATCGATAGGATAAGAAAATAGATGACTTATCATATCTGCTCAAAGCTATCTTTTCTATTCCGCATGGGTGCCTCAGCTATGTCAGATCAAACAGCCTGGGATGGTGTGAGGGCAGAGTTTTTTCTTTCTTCTGACACCTTTTTTTTTGCAGGATTGATCAGGGAGCCGATGTCCTGGAGGATGGTGCACTCGCCTTCACGGATGTAGGCCACAAACGGACACACCCTGCCTTCCTTCACCAGCACTGCACAGACACAACAAACAGATTTATTTAAAAGGAAAAAAAACTGACAGCGCATCTTCTCTTTCTCTCGCGATCTCTCTTTCATTGATTCAGGCATGTACATACATTAGCACTAATGTGTGTGTTAGTAGTTAGTAGCATAGTTAGTACTATGCATACACATTAGAATATGCAGTCATTGAGCAAACGCAATAGCTGTTAATTTATTTATTTATTTGTTGATTTATATTTACGTATTTATTTGTATTTGCTTGTTGGTAGTAAAAGATGTAGCTTCTGTTTCTAATGATGTCATCATGACTGTTTCTTCGTGGTTTTAGGCCAGGTGCTATACAAAACTAGCACAGAGCTATCCACTCCCAATATAATGAATGAATCTCAGGGGACAAAAAAACACACACACAAAAAAAGTGGTCAGAGTGAAGACAGGACTAGAAAAAAGCGGTACACTGTAAATGACAGAAGTAATCTGTGTTTGGCAGAAGCCCCTAAAGCAGCGGATTATTTCTTCATGTGACAAACCTAAGGTTGGTTTGTGGAGGTGAGCATTAAATTGATTTACAGCAAGCCTTTAATGGTGGGGGAAACACTGTATATCAGCCCTGACAGGTGTTTTTAAATCCCATCTCTGTGAAGCAGAGAGCTGGACAAACCAGGCCCATTTGTCTGCTTGGTGACAGCAGCCTGGGCTTCTAAAGTAGAAGCGAACAGCAGGATGGGGAGCAGGCAGATTCACACCCAACACCAAGTGTACTCTCAGAGCTCAGCGTCTTCCTCTCTCTCCCCCCTCTCTCTCTCTCTCATGCATCACTCCTGAAAATCACACTTGCACCATATCTCTTCTACAGCCATTGAAAAACTAATGTCCGGATCACTGGGGAAATTACAGTGCTTTCCTGTAGATGCGCTTAATCTTCTCACATGGCCAGACTAACAACATTAGCTTAGAAATTATTTTTCTCCGCTGGGACATGTACGCATGTGCTGTTTAGATGAAGCACATAACAGCAGCACTGATCCAAGTCCTGGTGCAATAAGCCGTGTCCTGGAATGCATTTATGTCTATATGCAGCAAGTCTGTATATACGTCTGCCATGTTTTATATTTACAAGGTTTCCCATTGACCTTCTCCCATTGAACTTAAGCATCAAGGCTAACCCTGGTCTAGTTTTAGGCTTGTTCTTCATGTTGTTTTGCCTGTGCTTGCAGCGAGAGGCCTTCTGCAGTGTGTGTGGGCAGTAGGCTGACCACACTCTGTGGTAGATCTCATCCAAAGCAGAGGGAGGCCTCGTCTATATAAGTGGGGAATTAGCCAATCTAATAGCCCCCTAACAAGGAGCCATTACGATATTTGAGCTTCTCATTTCCTCTAATGAGGGCTCTGAAATAACAATCCCTGCATGATATATAGCCACATTTGGACCTGAAGAACAGAACGGAGGTGAAATAGGTACAGAAGCACTCTGATAGATGAGAACTGTCATAAATGATACAAAGCAAAACAAAAAATGATTTTGTCCTGGTTTTGCAAAAAGAAAAACACGGGTGTTCTGAAGAAGAGAAGAGAAGAGAAGAGAAGTAAAACAAGTTTTACACATTCCAGAAATGCAGATACAAAATGTAGGTATGCAAAATCACTTTAGTGGGTGAAAAATGGCACAGTATAAATTGAATACATTTACAAAAACATCTCCTCAGATTAAATTCCCCATAAACCCCAGCTAACAGGCTATCTTCTAGAACTGGCATCCTGGTACTGCAAAGGCTGCTGAGGAAGGGAGCAGCTGGAGGGAAGTGGCTGGGGAATGTGGCTCTGGTCCTGGTGGCCCAGGTTCTTCTCCCAGAGATGATGCTCCAGCCCAGCTGGATGAAGGCAGGGCAGCTGCTGTCTTAAGAAGCCAATACAACCACTGATGCAATCCACACAGACAGTGGAGTATTGTGTACTTTTTCTCCAGTGCTGAAGAGCACATTAGATTCACTGATGAGGGCTCCATTCACACTCACAGCGCTCTGGAGGAGCTGTGTTGAAGAGAGTCAGTGGGCTGGATGAGGTGAACTCACAGCCCTGACTATTTCAGTTATTCTCTTGATTCTAGGTCTAATGCAGTTCCTACTGGACACCTTTGCATATAATTGTGTGCTGGCAGAACAAATTCAGTTTTCCCATGGACTGGAATTGTAAGATGCAATCTTCAGTGCTGATGCATGAGAAAGACTGCTAGAGAGAGAGAGTCAGAGAGAGAGGTGTTCCAGCCTTGCTGCAGAGGAGTAGGTGTGCTTATTGTTTCACCGCGCAGCAACAAATGTAAGCATGAGAGACAAGTCAATTATAATGATGCATGTTTTAGTTCTATGAAGACAAAGATCATATATTGTTGGTTGATGATTTTACCCGTATGGGTCAAAACATTTTTTCTGTTGTTAATATAAACAATTTTACAGATACAAAGGCAGAATTGTATACAACCTTTAAGGAGCTCCCCTACATTAAAATTACAGAACAGTATGTTACTGATATCTGAAGACATATCCCAGTTGCATGTGCACTTCCATTTTCGGTACCAATTGCAAGGTTCCGGGTTTTTCACTTCCAAACAAACAATGTTTTTTTAGTCCTACCACTTTGTAACTGACCCACTTTCAAGTAAGATTCCAAACCATTTGACTGTATTTTTAATGGTTACAGAGATTTGTTTGCAATAAATCAGTCACAGGTAAAAGTCATCAAATTTGGGTAACAAAAAATTGAGTTACCTAAGGTTATATCCTGGAACACTTTCATGAAGCTGGATAAAAAAAAGACCCTAGAAGAAAAATAAATATAGCCAGAAGCATCAATCATCAAGGTCTAAGTGCAATAAGCTAGTAAGGGGCCTTTTGGCAGATAAAAGATAAAGACTGTCAATCACAGAGTTTAGAAATGTGAGATCTTTTAGGATGATTTTCAGTAAACAGAAATGCAAAGAAGAATTCTAATTCAAACCGACTGACCTAATGACTTTGGGATAACATATAGTAACGGCTTCGCAAATAACTCAAAATAGCTAAATTAATTTGAATTTGCTGACAAAAGTTGTATCCAGAAACTTGATTGATAAAATAAATGAATCATTAGACTTTCACTGCTTGTCTTCAAGTTACACTGACCAATAGTGGCACTATTTTCAATGCTCTCAAATCTGTTTGCGCACTATATCACCACTGATGGCCAGGTCAATTTTGTAATGCGTCATCAGAATGATATATGTTTGTGTAAAATTTGATGGTGATCAGGCTAAATGTTACTGAGCTTTAGTTGTGAGTGAGACAAGTGAAGCTCAGCAGGTTAATGTGTGGTGGTCATGGTTGGGGAAAAATACTATAGACGTTGTTTTAAGACCTATTTCTAGACAATCAGCTGAAACAGCTTGTTCTGAATCTGAAATGTGAGTTTTTTTCAAGACTGAGCTGCTCTTAGACAACCTGTTAGAGGCCAGTACCAAGATGTTGTACGCTAAATTTGAACTTGCTCAGGTAAACAGTTGCTGAGATACAGTTGCATGTTATAGCACCCCCTACTGACAAACCTGTGTCAAATTTGGAAGGTTTCCTTGCAGGCCTAAGGCATGTGTGCATGTGTCAAGTTTTGGGAGAATCAATGCTTTCTCCATTCTTGAACAAGTAGACTGAATGTATTCCAAGACCAGTTACATGAAGGTCTGATAAAAAACCTGGGACTGCTACATAAAAATTGGTTCAGCATATATCTAAATTAGCTTGACATCAAAATGTTTGGTCCTTGAGCCTGGCAGAAACAATTTTCATAATGCTGACTCACTGTGCAAGCTAGAGATGGCATATCGGTAGTGACAGGTATTGGTTGTCCAGCCTGTAACAGCAGCAAATGCTGGATCGTATATCTAGGATCTGGATCATTTATATTGTTAGTTGTGTATTTCTTCCTGTGGGGGAGTGCTTGAGCAGTGTGAGCATGTCAGGCTATTTTTAGATGCTCATCTGAAGCAAAGGGCTTCAATTAGAAGTGGCTCATTTTAAAGCTTTGTCGTTTTTAAAGAGAAAGTACTGGATCGGCTTTGGTATTGACTGATGCAAAAAGTTTCAATGCCAGTGTTGATATGAGAAAAAAAGTGGTATTGTGCCATCTCCAGTTCAAGTACCTTTCCAGGATTTGGTGTTTCTCCACCTTACGATCGCTCTCCACCTTATGTTAGTGTAGTGTAGAAAGATAATATGTGGTTAGATGGCTAGACAGACAAACAGACGGCTGGACAGAGGAAAGAGGGAGAGAGAGACAGAGAGAGAATGAGAGATTTGGTTCCTCAATGGAAGCTAGTGCAGAGACATGTCACAGACATCTCGCTCCAGGCAGTGGCCACAGAGTCACTCCATCATCAGCCCCTAACTGAGTTAACATTCAAACCCTGACCTTTCCTCACTCTGAATCATCACACACACACACATTCTTCTTCATCACGCTCTCACACCCAGCATAGCCTTGCTACACGGTTGAAGCAGAGGACACAGACACACACAGAAAAATTACAGCTCTGTAGAGCGGAGCAGAAGAAAGGCCAAAATAGTGCACTTCCATTATAAACATGTTACTATAGCTGCTATATGGGAGCGAAAAACATGAATCATCCTCATGTAATTTATGTGTAATGAGCAAATGATGGTCTTGCTAATTGACAGCCAACTCACATCATATCTGTCTCATAAGTAAGAGTGAGTGTACTCAAACACACACTTTTCATACTCAAAACTCTGAGGCAGCTAAACGTGCATTAAACCTCGAGCTGCAATCAGCGCTCTAGATGTTTCTGATCTTTTCAGTCTGCAGTATGGCCTTCACTTAAGACAGGTTAAATCAACTATACCATTATCCATCACAGTTTCCGCCTCACCCCTCCTCTCTCTCCTTCTCTCTCTCTGTCTCTGTCTCTCTCTCTCCATATTATGCTGATAAGGGCTGCTAGCTTGGGCTGGTGATAGAGGTAGAGCATGGAGGGAATGAGGGGAAGGGAGAGAGAGAGAGAGAGAGAGAGAGAGAGAGAGAGAAAGAGAGAAACCTCCTGGCATTGTCAAATGGAAAGCAGTTCCAGATCAGCCAACCCTCCTCCATCGCAAATCATCTAGAGTCTTAGTGCTCTCGCCTGTCAATCAAGTGTCAGGTGCAGACTCTGATAAGACCCAATCAATCCTGTTTTTCCATTCTCCCTCACCTGTCCTGTTAAGCTTTCTCTCTAATCATATCATCCTTCAGAGGTCTGCCTCTGAATCTCTCTCTCTCTCTCTCTCTCTCTCTCTGTCTCTCTCCCTCCCTCTTGCTCTCTCAGTGATAAAAAACAGCGGTGAGATTACAGCCTATCTCTCTCATGAGTGAGGCTCATCTTCACTCTGGACACACAGCCAGCTCTGATACATAAGCCCCTGCTCATTCAGAAATAGCAGAGAAAAAATACCAATGCAATGATAGCAAATTCCAATTTTGGTTAGAATTTACCAAAGAAAAGCATGTCAGATGGTGATCATAAGCAGTATCTGTGTGAAAGCCTTTATCAAACCAAATGAAGATGTGCCTGGTTAAAGAAGGCAACTGGGGGATGCATCCAGAGGGCTGACAACCGGAGTTGGGGCTGAGCCTTGAGGAGAACACGAAAGAGAGAGAGAGAGAGAGACAGACAGAGAGAGAGAAAGAGAGAGAGAGAGAGAGAGAGAGAGAGGATCTGCTGTGGGGAGGAGATGATGAGATCGGAATGAGCTCTCTGAAATAAAGAGTTTAGCCATGGCGCCTTAGTTCCGTCTAATATCTCTATAGACCCATGCCATATGCCTGCCTGTCGCCTCCAGAAAAGAGAGTGAGGGGCATGAGAGAGGGAATGGAGCACCAGGATGGAACTAATTTGCAGTATTCCTTTTTCTTTTTTTCCCCTGTTAGACAGCATGGATCAAAGCAGCCAGCATACATGGCTACAATGTTGTTACAGCACTGAAGTCGATACTGGGAACATCTGGGTTTACTAGAACCATTCTCAAATACGCAAAGGCGCTCCCTCAGACACACACCAGAGTGCACACACACTCACACAAGTCATGTCTGAGTTTTAATCTTTTCTCCAGTGAAGCAGAAAACAAAGTCCTGTCAGTAATTAATTGCATTTGAGCTCAGTACTGGAGGAGTTCTTCTCTTGGCACATGATCATATTGCGGCTCTCTTCACAAATAAACTCTTTCATTAAGAGTCAATCTGGGTTTTGAGGACGGAAAGGGATTAGCTAATTAAGATGATCATCAGCTCGCAGCGCAATGAATTAAAGGAATCTAGATGTCAATCTGACAACTATACATCAGAAGAGAATGCCTTACCTTGATTGGCAGGGAAAGTCTTCAGCTGAATGAGTTTGGCCAGGTGGTCGATAGAAAGTTTGGGCCAGTCAAAGTAGAACTGGCAACCCTGAATTAAAGACTCTTTCATGGCATAAACCTGGGCCGAAATCTCCTGTAAAGAAAACAGAAAGAAAAAAGATCACAGACAGTGTCACTTTTGAGAAATGTCTATTAGCTAATTTCTTTTTCTCACTGTGCCAGGCTAAAACAGTTGTTTTAGAAAAATCATTTGATTTTCATTAATAATGAAAGGCTTAAAATAATTGTATCATTTCATCTTTGCTGTGATTTGCTGAGATGGTGTTACAGATCACAGCTGTGAGATGCACTAACCTTCTTCAGCTTAGCATATCCAGAGTGAGAGATTTTGAGGATTTCACAGGCCTCCAGGGTCAGTGCATACTGCGTGATGATGCCAGTGTCTTCAGAATGTGGAGGTTCAAAAGACCCAAAGAAACCTCCTACACCAATCTACATTACAAAAACAAAAGAATCTCCTCATTAAAGATTTGATCTAAACACTTAGAGCATTAGGAACACAATAATGTTTAGGAAATAGGTGTAAGTGCTTATTTTAAATATTTTCAGTTCTCACTGCAGGTGTTTTCTGGTCTTCTATGGGGGCTTCACGGGTGTATGGTTTCACTGAGCCCTTCAATATCAGGAAAAATCCATTGTGTCCAAATACTGCCAAGGGAAGGGGGTGAAAGAACATTTGAGAAGCAATGTGCAAACCAAAAAAAACCCAAAAAAAACATGGGAATGCTTTCAAATGAGTGGAATCTTAGTTCCTTTGTGTTGCAATGAAATTGTTTGAACTGCAAGCACTAGAAGAACTAAAGACCCATAGCCATAAGACATTTAATTCATTTACATGCACGTAATAATCCAATAACTGCAGAAAATCAGATTTTGTCAGTAATTCGATCAACGCATTTATATGCACTTGAGTAATCAGATAATTGGAAAACTCTGGGTCTACATGAGTCAGACAGTAATCAGATTTCTGCTTTACAACCAGCCAATAAACTCACAGAAGAAGTGGTGACGTAAACGTAATATAAAACTCAAACTTTAGGCTGCAGCTTTTTTTTTTAAAAACATCGAGTCACTTTACCTGTATATATGAATTTACATCATCTAGAAGATGAAGAATATTTAAATCCTTCATTTCATCGAGCATGTAGCTGGTTTCAGTGTTTGGCTGCCATCTTGCGGCAACGCTGCTTGCTTTTTTCCGGTACTTTGGTCTGTTTTGCACATGCCCAGACTGAGAAATCCGAAAGAAATTCAGGTAAGAGTTTACATGCACTGAGAAAACTGATTACTGAGCTAAAATCCAGCTCTCTTTATCAGATTTCTTAATCAGATTTCTAGATCAGAGTATGGTGTTTACATGGCCATTTGAATAATCGGATAACTGCACAAATTATTGAGATTATTGGATTACTGAGTGCATGTAAACGCATTCATTGACTCAACAATGACAGTCATCGGCTAAGAAGCTCAGGCCCTGTATGGCTCAGAATGGACCACTGCTTTATACAATGGAAGTCGAAAATTATTGCTCACATGCACGTCACAACTAGCTGTGATGTGTTTATCCTGCCTGCTCTTAGGGAGGTAAACCACAACAAATAACACACTTTCCAACATGACAATGCAAGATGCCACACAGTTTGTTAAGTGAAATTTAGGCACCATTCATTGAGATCTTGAAATGTGTTGAGAAGAAAAATCCAACTGCTACAGATGGTCTGTGGATAGCATTGAAGAATTTGTGGGAAGTTAAAGTTATAAAAGTAGATATAGAAGTGTGATAAAGCAGTGTGTGCTTGTGTTTAAAACTAGGTGACCTTCAAACTGCTGATCAACACTACACTGTCAAAAAGAACTGCTCAAAGCCTGAGGTCCTCTTGGCTTTAAGACAACCTCATACTGCTTAGTCATCTTCTGTCATATTGAAACATCTGTAATTTATTGTAGTATACAGAAGCCTCCACCACTAAATATCTATCTATCAGTATTGTCCACTTTTTACTTTATGCTCCTACTGCCACTTTAACCTTTCCATCATTGTTCCATCATTTCATCACTTTTGGAGTTTAGAACAGGATCTCCAAACCAGAACATGGTCTACAGTCAAAGGGTTACAATGACTTTGTGTTTGTCTTATCCCAAATAAGAGGGAAAGAGAGCAAATGTATGATGAGAGACTTTAAGAGGGAATCTCTGCCTACAACTTTGTCTAAACACTACTAAATAAGCTTTGAAAGGACAAGAAAACAGCACTTTCCTCTATTGGTTTCTAACACGTTGCACCAATTTCCACATTAAAGGCAGCAGTGTTAGCTTACGGGACTAGCATAGCACAGCAGCACAGATATCAGAATTAGTAATGATCTCAGAGAAGTCAACACATAGTCCTATACCAAGTGGCAATGTATACAGTGGTTCTCCCTGGTCCTGAAGGACCCCCTGCTCTAGCACACAGACTTCAACTCAGTACGGGCTTGTTAATGAGCTGATTAGTTGAATCAGGTGTGTTGGAGCAGGGAAAACATGAAAATGTGCAGAGCAGGGGGTCTTCAGGACCAGGGTTGGGAAACACCACTCTAATATACTACAGTACATCAAAACACTGAATGCACTACAGATAGGGCCAATGTGTTTTAGCTACTCCAGGAGATACATAATTTTGCTGCCCCCAGCCGTTTTGCAACATCACAAGAAATTGGCACATAAAAGCCAATGCTGTGGCCGAACACATAAATGAAATACTATTGGGCTAGCGTACATTTTCAGCACATTAAACAGGCTAGTTACATGAATATCTAAGCAACACACAGTGGACAGATTCAGCCCCTGGATTTGGAGCAAAAAAAAATCTTTCTAGCAGCCTATTGGTGTTAAAAGTATAGAAAGACAGAAGCTAAGGGTACATATATAGGTAAGCATAGCACTTTTCAAAGTGCTTTACAGACAGGTGATAAAGTTAAACAGTATTACAGGAAATTATACGTCTTAATTTAGAATCATATAAGAAAATGACAGATCAAATTAAAAGATAAATATCTCAAGATGTAGAGTTTTAACCTTTTCAACTCCTTGGGACTACCAGTGGTTCCAAAACGCACTTCATCATTTTCTTCATAACTTTCATATTTCATAAGCTACATTCAAAGGGTGGATGTAATTTTAAACTCTTATAATAAAAGAAGCTGAACTCACAAATTTTTTGTCTACTGAAAGTTGACCCATTTTTCCACAAATCTGGGCTATAAACTATAAACAGATGGTGTCTCTTCAGTGATATACTCTGTAAAAATTTATTTTTATAAAAAAATACAAAGAGCATCTAAGATTTTTGGCTTTCAGCAGTAAATTGTAAGCATATAGCAATATGTGTATGTGTATGAACTTTGACAAAAAAATAAAGAAATAATAAAATAAAAATTTACATTCATTTCATGCAGTTACTGAATAATTTGCCTTGATTTGGTCACATAAATTCAGATGGAAAAACCAAAATATACCCTGGTGAAATTAAATGCTAAGTTAAAGAGATACGTTTTTAGATGCTTCTTAAAAGTGAACACTGAGCTTGACTGTCTAATAAAAGGTGGAATTGAGTTCCACAGTTTAGAAGCGTAATAACTGAATGAGGCCTGCCTATGTTTTCTGTATTTTACAGAAGGTATTTAAAGAAGGCCAGTATCTGTGGATCTAAGTGCTGGAACATAAAAATACAGACACTCTGTGATGTAAGTGGGTATTGGGTCATTTAGAGCCTTAAAAACTAATAGTAGAATATTAAAATCTATTCTGAACGATACAGGGAGCCAGTGCAGTTATTTTAAAATGGGAGTGATACGATCTCTCTGTTTTGTTTTTGTTAGGATGCATGCTGACGCATTTTGTACAAGTTGTAAGGTATTGTTTTCTTGGGAAGTCCAGTAAGAAGAGCATTACAGTTATCAGCTATGCTGTAACAAATGCATGAACAAGTTTCTCTGCATTGCTCTGAGATAGAAAAGGCCGAACTTTAGCAATATTTCTCAAATGATAAAAAGCTACTTTAGTGACTGCATTTACATGCGGGATAAAACAGAGCTCAGAGTTTTTGTACCAATGATCAGTATTTCAGTTTTTTCGTGATTTAATCATAGAAAATATTTGTAAATGAGATGAAGAAACAATAGCAGGAGCTGTTTCTGTACTGCAGGATAGGTAACTATATGATTAAGTGTATTTTAAAGATAACAGTGCATTCGCCATTAGACAGTAAAAGGGCAGAAACAGGATTTATTCAGGAATAAACTGTCCATTCACAAAACACTACAGAATTATTGCTTGTTAGAATGTGTCTATGTTTTTGAATCTATGGTTTCTTAATGTTAATTTAATTCCATTACGAATTTTATCTACATAATGACACTAAATCCAATGAGTTCACAAAGAAAGACTAGACAGACTCGCTCATTAGCGAAACATCTCCTTTTTTGGCTTTGGTTTAGAAAATTGGTAAAATTTTACTCCCTTTTCCAAACCCAAGTTTCCCACATGTAAAGCTGCAGCATGAGCACTTATCACAAGTGCCTGTGCACGCCAAGCTGCAGCTACGAACGGTCAATCTGTTTTTCTAATTTTGTAATTTTGTTACCAGATTTATCTGCGACTGCTACAACTACCCCTCTGTCTATTACAATTAACCCTGCCTATGGGGTTGGTTATATTTGCACTGAATTTGTGGCTGAATTCTTCTCAAACGGTCTGGCTGGAAACAAAGTTTCTGTTTTGATTTCTAGCAGAGATGTGTAGGTTGCTTGTATAAAAATATGCCTTTCAAATTATTTAACAAAAACTGCATGTGTCAGGCTATGCCCTGCTCTCCCTTAATATTTAATCAAGTTTGTCACAGGTGAGAATAATCTGGTATATTTTGCCACCCTTCCTTTGCCTGGTTCACTTTAATCGACATGCAGGCCCTGACCTCACAGCTTTACTGTAGACCCTAGAGTCTTCTATAAAGACACACACTCTCACAGGCATGCGCACACACACACACACACACACACACACACACACACGGCAGCATAAATCTTTCAGAAACATCCCTTCTGTTTGGATCTACAGTATCTAAAGGAAAGGTCTCTAATATTGAAAGGCTAATAAATAAAACTGACCCAAAACCCAAGAGAAGATGAAAAACGTTGTGTAAAAACAAACACCATCCTGAACCGACACCACAAACTCAATCACACACTCCAGGCACGTTCCCCAAACTTCTCTCACAAAGTGGCCAAGAACAAGCAACAAATTGCCCTCTTTGTGATCCATAATTATCAGACACCCAAAACCTTGAAGCCATAAACAAATATGTCTTTCAACCGGCACGTCTGCTTGGGCATCATGCAGCTGAATAAATATACCTCCAGACTGCTGAACACATCCATTATTGACAATCTGGTCTAGACCAATCAATAAAGCATTCGCCACCTCAGAAATACCATCCACTTACAAAAGAGCCACTAACTCCATGAAACCACTGGCTTAAGAGTTTCATTAAATTCTCTTTCCTTTATGTTTTTGCTCAATAATCCTTGTTGGCTGTGTCTGTCAAAATGTGTGTTAAAAACACAGAACAAAGCGCAGCCCTGCTTCACATCGACTCAAACAAATTGAGGCCTGTTATCCACAAGGTATTGGCAGTTCTGCTCGCATCAATAGGAAATCATACTCCTCTGTCTGGCCCCTTCATAAGCACAACCTGTCAAATAGCCTCAATTGGCTTGGCAATATTCAGGCGCATTAGGGGAGGAGGAGAAATCAGTAAACGCATTGTGTGCAGGAGGATGTACAGGAATCACTCACATCAAAGCAAAATTAGAGGTGACATTGCAAACATGGTGTTACATGAGACTAAGACACTAGCGAATGTGCTTGATGATTTGTTAATTTCATCTGTTGTTTCTGGCTAAGAAAGATCCCAAAAGAGTCTGATCTGCTCTCTGTTTCTTTTCCTTCTCTCTGGTTGATGCCCTCCCTCTGTCTATCTGTCAGTTTCTGTTTTCCAACACTGTCCATTTCCCTCTCTGTTTCTGTCTGTTTCTCTCTCCTTGTCTGTAGCAGCCTGAGACAGGCCATTGAGACATGATGGAAATGCAATAAACAAGCAAGCAGTCCAAAAGAACTGAGGAAAGGGAGGGTGTTGAGATTTAAGCATCTGGTTGATGCCACAGCTTCATCTGAGGACTGTAATTTCAAAGCCAAATCATTCTCAGCACTGATGTCTGCGTTTAAAGCAATGCATCTTTCACCACTTACAAATGCGTTTTCATTCAGGAGGCTCTTTCAAACTCCCCAAAACAGACTGCAAACAGACATTAGCCCTACACTTCAGCTCTGTGTTAGAGGACAGACAATGAATTATGAATAACAGCCAGTGAATATTTAAAAGAAACACACACAGATAAAAAAACCTCTTTGGTCCAAGCAGACAATGCTCACTAGATGCTGGAGAGATCTATTTGAAGATATTATACTACTACAAAAAGTAAATGTGTATGTGTGTGTGTGTGTGTGTGTGTGTGTAGTTCAGTAGTTCAGTAATTTTATTCTCCCTAGAGTGGAATCTGCTTCGCAGTCAAGCTCCACTGTTACTTCACATCTGAAAAAATAGGTGTTTCTGTTCATCCTTCCACAGTGAAAAACAACTCAACACTATGAGTCTGAAAGTGTAGCTGTCAAGAAGCCCTTACTGAGAAAAGGAAATAGACAAAAAAGAAGAAAGTTGAAACTGGAGATGTGGAGTAAGATTTTTGGAACGATGAACTGACAAGTGTAAATTTGTAATTGGGATTACTTGGATTGTGAGAAGCAGGAAACTTCTAAGACTAAACTTTGGAAAGTCTCCTAGAAAGAACTGATGCTGTAATAAAAGGAAAGGATGAATGTACTGACAATTTTCAGTATATTTAGCTGTTGAGTTTTGTGTAATTTTCTGTTAAATATGTTTTCTTCTTTTTTCCAGATGCTGAAAAATGAATAACTTGTAATTAATGGTAATTTTGAGTGGAAATTAAACCATTTGTGCCATTTTCCATGTGATTTCACAGTAATTGATATATGACCAGAGGCCCATTCAAACTCAAGGTCTGCAAGGGCATGAAAATGAAGCCCAAACCCCACCTGTGCCTTTGAGTTTCTGACCATACAAACTATTACAGATACCATAGAGATTTTGTGTGTATGTTCCAGACAGAGAAAGAGACTGACTAACCATCCGCGAGAGTATGAAAGACAGAGAGAGTGTGCAAGACAAAAAATGTGTGAGAGTGTGTGAACTCTACTACATAAAAATATAACTCACTAGAAAACAAACCCGATCCTAACCCAAGCACGGTGATGCAGAGGACAAACCATCCCGAACCCAATCCGAAACCCGATATTTTCTCAGACCCCATTGGGCTCATGTCAGGTAGCAGACCTCTACTTCAAACAGGATCAACACACATTTTTCTTAGATCTGTTCGCATGTAGGGTATGCACTGTTGCAACTTTAGATGCCAGTTGGCTTAAACAGAACAAATAAATGAAAGGATAGTCTCAGAATTTTGCATAGTACTATAAAAAACAGGCAAGCAATTACTGATTGTGGCTCATCTGTAGCTGCACAATGTATCAGCCCCCCTCTACACTGTCCATGAATGGAAAGGGATCACCATAGGACCACCGCTAACCCAGTTTTATTTGGGTGATGGATAATTCTCAGCACAGTTGTGACACCGACATGGTAGTGTGTGTTGTGCTGGTATGAGTGAAAGAGGAACATATGGGGTTTTTACTTGTCTCAGTGTCACTGATGGGTGAGCTACAGTCAGTAATTCTGACTGTACAAAGTGCATCTACATAGCAGGTACATATGATAAAATGGCCAATTTCACATGTTTTCAATTCAATTAAGAAATTAAGCATATAAAAGTGAATGCTACAAATTCAGGGTGTGTGCATGCACAGGAGCGTGCTCAGAATCTATAGTTCAGCAGAGCACAACAGACCCATTCATAACAAAGTAATAATCAGCTACGGTGATTTTTAAATGGTGTGTAAAGTTTTCTTTTTGCTGATTTGTAAGAATTATATAAGTTGGTGTTTAATTTGACGAGGTACAGGACTGCGGGTCGGCATTTTTGGGCTTATCACAGTATCCATGAAATGGTCAAATCCAAGGGTAATATTAGGAACATCAGACTGGTATTCACTTTTATACCTCCCACACACAGTGTGTACTTACCAATCTGGCCACGGTCCCAGGTCTCGATGATGGCAATAGAGCTGACCTTATGTAGCTCTGGCTTGGCCAGCTGGGTGGTAAGACAGGGAAACATCTTCAGCATTTTATGGATGGCTTGAAGATCTTGCTGAGATCTCTCTATAGGACTGCAAAACACACATACAGTATATACTGAAGAGATAACCCAAGTATTAATGATGAAGTTGAAAAGTCTGTAGGACAAATTGACTCAGATCTATTTTCACCCTTGTTAAAGTATAGCAGAGTCCCCAAGTAATCCTTCCAACCAGAACAGAAAAAATAAGCCCCTCAATGTTTATTCACAGCTCTGCTGTTTCAGTGAAATACCTTAAGGAGTCAACAAACAGAAAGTATGGCCATGAGGAAAGTGTTAAACCTTAAAGGCATGGGTGTTGTCTCACACCCCAGGTCACTGGCAACCTGGCATATACACTGTATGTTCAAAAATATCCAGGCATCCTGCTAATTAGTGAATTCAGCTACTTTAAGGTGCACTCATTGCTGACGTAGGAAATTAATTGTGCACACATAACTTATGTAATCTCTTTAGAAAAGCATTGCCAATGGAATTGGAAACTCTGGAGCAGCCAAACATGAGCCTAATGTCACCATAACCAATGGCAAGGATTGGCCAGAAGCATATAAACTGAACTGTGGAGCAGTGGAACTGTATTCTTTGGAGTGATGGAGCATCATCAAATACCTTTAGAATGACCTGGAGTGGCGTTTGTGATCCAGAAATAATCATCCAACATCAGTACCTGACATCACTCATGTTCTTGTGGTTGAATACAATTCAATTATCAGGTCAATTGGTCGTTGTTGTCATTCCTCAAATACAATTTGTATACATTGTATATAAATTGTATAAATCCTCACAGTAATGCTTCAACATCCAGCATTAAAAAAAGCCTTCTCAAGTATGGAGATTGTTACAGCAAAAGGAAAAAAGTCAGTACTGTGAACTGAATTGAATCATTACATCATTACAGTGTATATCTAACATACACTCATCTAATGTAATGATAGTGAACACCTGTTTGACAATAACAACATAAATATCTTTGACATTTTGTCACTTATCTGAACTGCGTTTTGCGGTGTAGTGTGAGGTCACGTATCACTTTAACTACATGAAGTATGCATTTAAGGGTTTAATTAGTAAGTCATAATGCATTTTGAGGGTTTGGTCTCAGCTTGTAAGGTCTTGTGTTGAAAGGGGAGTTCACTACACCCCCCACTAGCCACCCCTCAGTGATTGAGAGTGGACAAATGCCAGGATGGGCTCAGGAGAGTTTACCTACAGCAGGTAGCCAAGGAACCATTCCGCTTCATGATGAGATGATAATTAGGATGCCACTATGTGTGTGTGTGTGTGTGTGTGTGTGTGTGTGTGTACATGTTTGTGTGCTGGGTGAAGGTCAAAGCCATCAATCATGCTCCATGTGTGTGTTTGCATGTGCATGAGTGTGTAGGGCCATGTCAGTCTCAAACAAGACAGCAAACGAGAAGTGACTGCTCAATCCAGCGACTAAAATATTTGCCCCTTATGCACAAACAGACACACACACACACACACACACACACACACACACACACACACAGATATACGCTCACTGAGCACTTTAGTAGGTACACATACCTTCTATCTAATTTTAAATCATTTTATCAGCTCCACTTACCATTTAGGTGCACCTTGTAGTTCTACAATTATACCGTACACTGTAGTCCATCTGTTGCTCTGCATACCTTCAATGGTATACCATTATATACCAGCGCAACACACACTAACACACCACCATGCCAGTATCACTGCAATGCTGAGAATGATCCACCACCCAAATATATTTATATGTTTGTATATGTATTTTCTACATATATAATCCCTCAGAAAAAGTAATAAAATGGTCAAAACAGAGGACAAAGGGTACAAGAACAAAAAAAGCTACATGTTCAAAAGATCACAAGTAAGATCATTATTCAGACAAGTGTAAGTTATTTTCTTTGTCACGTGCTGTATTCTTTAAATTTAATATATAGTATATATAAAGACAAACTTAATACACAATCAAACGCTGCATATATTGTGTTCTAACAGAGATATAAAACATAACATAGTGCGCATTACTAAAAGTGTTTTGCATTTAGAGGACCGATGAACTGACTCCCAGAGAAATACACCATGCTGCCCTTCATTTCAAGGTTCACAAACATCTACAGAGCACCCAGCACAGCTTCCCCTCCAGAGCGTCGTCCAGACATACAGCACATTATGCAGGAAGATAATGGGATATTGAATCTCCACTCCATGTCATTTCAGGAGTAGCAGCACAGCAGCTCTAAGAAGGACACCATTAACAGCAACATTATCTGTCATCGGCATAAAGACGAGTCTTGCATGTTAATATCCTGTCACATGTTCAGACGATGCAACGTTCTATTCACCTCACTGAGACTCATGACGGTGTGTTTGGAGCAGGTGCTTGTATTCCTTCACTGCAGACCCAGGAGAGAGATCACAACAGAACTGCCATCCTATGCACGGCTCAACATCAAGAACGCTTTAAACCAATCCAGTGCATTTTATTTAACACTGTGTTAGTAAAAATCTAGATGAATAGATTGCATTGTATTGCACAACACAACCCTTCAAAACGGTGTTTTCAGCTTTGTAGACAACAGTTAGTCCTGAATCTGACTGACTGAGAAGAGTGTTTTTGCGATAACATGACATTTGTGATAACAGGACTGTATCATTCTGCTTAGCGCTGGCTGCTAAGTCACAACTTGCTTTACGGTGCAGCTAGCAACCATGAAGTTTCTACTTACAAAAACAGAAAATGGACACATTAGACAACTTCTGTAAGATAATAGTTTACCTGCACCCCATTTGGTCAGATTCTAAAGAAGAGTGTGACAGAGGGACAAATTTCAAATCTGTCATCCAAAGAGGAACAGTGCAACAACTTAACAAACTGGAATTAGCCAAAAGAACAGAATACAATTTAGTAAACAAGATGGGCTGTGACATGCTTTTACAGACTGGCTGTAACAAGCCAATTACTGAAAAAGCTGAGCTGAACCTGATATTGCGACAGGGTTATGGCTCTATTCATAACGCAAAAGGATAGCTTGCTTGTTCTATTGCTTTAAAATGAAGGGAGATCCAGTTCTAAAATCTGGCTGGCCATGTTCAATACCATTGTAAAATACCAGATATACATACATGACTGCACACATCAACTGAATTCCGCTTTAATGCGCCAACATACTATTTTGCTTGACAACCATAGCCTACTGTTAATGAACTAACAATAAATTTCTTGGTGAAAGTCATTTTTACGATTATAGGATTATCATTAATCCATGAAATTATTTATTGAACACTGGTGTATCTTAACGTATTGTGCCTTGCATTATTGTTTTAAAGGGTCCATATCATAAAAGACTGAATTGTCCTCAGTTTTTTAAGAGTTTGCTGTAGTATTTAAACATTGTTCAAGTTTTAAAACTTGCCATTCACTCATCTATTGTCATGGTCAGTGCCTGAAAAAGTGTTCTACCCCTTGGATAAAAAAGTACCTCACTCTTTTGTTTAATCATAGAACAATGAATCACAGCAGATTTTATTTTTTACACTGCTCAACAGAAACAGGCTCTTTCATGTCACAATGAAAACAGTGATTTAAATTAATTACAAATATAAAACACAAGGTACCTGACTGCATAAGTATTCACCCTGATATGAAGATCACCTGTGCATAGTCAAGGGATTCTAAGTGATTGTAGTATAAATACACCTGCCTCTGAAAGGCCCAACTTCTGGTGGGTCAGTATTGTGGCATAATCCAAATCATGAAGATCAAACATACTTCAAGCAACTCTGTGGCAAGGGGACTGAAAATCACAATTTAGGAAATGGACACAAGAACATTTCCAAGTTACTGAATGTCCCTTGGAATATACTTAAATCAGTAATTTAGAAATACACAGCTGTAAATTTGCCAAAAACAGGCCATTGACAAAAACAACTGTGACCGTGCAAGAAGAAGACTAGTGCGTGAGGCCATCGAGAGACCTATGAAAAATCTGAAAGAGACTGGGGAGACATACAATAACTGTTGCCTGGGTGCTTCACCAGTCACAGATTTATTGCAGAGTGGCAAAAAGAAAGCTGCTGTTCAATAAAACTCACATGACTACTCAGCTACAGTTTGCCAGAAGGCACATGAAAGTCAGCTGGTTCTATGGTCTGGTTCTTGGCTACCTTGAAACCTGGTGATGGTAGCATCATGCTGTGGGGATGCTTCTCTGGAGGCTTGTGAGGGTAGAGTGCAGATACAATACAGGGAAATCCTAGAGGAAAACCTCATGCATTTTGTAAGAAAACTGAGCCTTAGGAGATTTGTCTTCCACTACAACAGTTGCCCCAAGCATACAGTCAAAGATCCACAGGAATGGCTTAAAAAGAACAATGTTAATGTGGAGTCCAGAGCTCAATCCAATAGAGAAATTATGGCTTGACTTGAAAAAAGCTGTTCGCCCACAATCCCCATGGAACCTGACAAAGCTTGAGCAGTTTTGCGAAGTGGAATGGGGAAATACTGTAGTGTCCAAATGTGCAAAGCTGACAGAGACTTACTCACACCGACTTAAGGCTATGATTAGAGGTGAATAAGTATGCAATCAGACACTTTGTGTTTTATATTTGTAATTCATTTAAAACAGTTTGCAGAGATCTTTTTTTTTACTTTAACAAAAGATTTTGTTTCTATTGATCTGTTAAATTAATTAAATCCACTGTGATTTAGTGTTCTATGATGATAAAGTATGAAAGCTTCCAAGTGGTGAATCCTATTTATACTGTATACAAACTAAGCTGCAAAACGACCTTGTTTTAAATAAATTATTTTCATCAAAGTCACAAAAAAAACAAATTATTTTCATATAACCACATATTACATCTACAGCAATTTAGCTCAGACATTTAGGTTGAAGTGATTAGGTCTGGATATGTATGATTTTTAAAGGCATAGTACAAAAATACAGCCAGTTTGATTCTAGGGGTTAATGATACATTGCAAAATGATCAGGTAAAAATGAACTATAGCTGTTTTAAACCAACACAACATTCATGAGTAGAAAAAAATACAGAAAAAATAGGATAGGATATAGAGAAGCAATGTGCTACTACAGCAAAAATGTGGCCTCTATAGTGCATGTATTTAGAGCTCCTGTAATCCATAATTTCTTTTCAGTCACCTCTCCCATCTCCTTTTAACAATCTCACCCATGCAGTCTCACAAAGGTCCATTTAGGTTACAATGCTAACTGCATGGATAGCAATTTTTGCAGGCACTGAGCACCAAGTCAGCTCAATACATTTTAAAACAAAACATATGTATCCACTCCCACCTCACCCTCTTCTCCCAACTACATTCAGTTCTGTCTGCTTCCACATGCAGATGAACACCAGCCCCAGGGCAGAGAACAGTGCTGTCACAGAGTCTGGACTGAGTCACCTTACCCTGATTGCTGGCTTGTTCTCAACAGAGTAAGATCTCTAATGTTTTGGAGTGCTGAGGAAAAACTACACTAGATTTTGGGCTGTGAGCCTGCCCTCTGATGAACCCTTTCCCTCTGTGGATTATCTCTCTCTCTCTTTCTCTGTCTCTCTCTCTCTCTCTCTCTCTCTGACAGGTCCATGTGTTTAATATTCATGACTCTAAAACAGTTACAGTAAATCGCTGTTCCAGTTGAATGGAAGTTATAGCCTATGAAACTTACCTTTCAGCTGACACAGTCTTTCTGACAGCCTCCTGAATTACTCATGCAAATTGAGGGGGAAATTATTTTAGATATTGCCAAAAGGTGGATTTCAAAATTAATAAACTACTTAATATCTGCAAAGGTGACCCACAAAAACATAGCTGGCCTGGTTTATTTTTGCACAGACTTCTCGCTTGTTAATTCCAAGACTTATATTGGCATTCCCATGAACTAGCATTAATCATAAATTCTATGTAGATAATAATAATTGCTATCGCTAATCCCTCCATAAGTTTCTAATTGGTTTCTAACCAGAGGAAACTTATCATTGTAATGCCAGAAAGGACCTGAATTGTTACGTTTTTGAGGGGAAAAAGCTAATATTTGCAGCAAGAAGCAAGGAGAGAGAGAGAGAGAGAGAGAGAAAAAATCTATATGAGAAAGAGAAATGGGAAAATACAGAAAATGAGAAAGTGTACGAGTGAGAGAGAAAGAGAGAAAATGCAAGAGAAAGAGAGAGAGAGAGAGAGAGAGAGAGAGAGAGAGAAAGAGAGCAAGAGAGAATGAGAGAGAATGAAAGAGAATGAGAGAATGAGATGGAGAAATAAAAGGGAATGAGTCAGAGAATAAGAGAGAGAACCAGAAATCAAGGAATTTGTCTTGGTGAGTGCAGACATGTATGACGTGTAACATACTAAACAGACCAGACAAGGACACAGACTGTTAACAAATATTAAAGTAAGGGACAAATGACATAAAAACATAAAAATACAGTAAACAGAATAAAGAATAAGAAAGAATAATAAAGAGCAGATGTGAAAGGAGCTAAAGAGATAAAGAGAGATCAAGAGACTGAGAGAATAAAAGGGAGAAATTAATGGAAATGAGAGAGAGAGAGATGGGGACAGAGAGAGAGAGAGGGAAACAGAGAGTGAAAGAGAGATAAATAAAAGGGAATAAGTAAGAGAATAAGAATAAGAGAGAATGAGAGAGGGGAGAATGAGAGAGAGGAGAGATAAAGTGAATGTGAGAGAGAATGAGACATAGGAGAGACAGAGAAGAGGGGAGAGAGAGATAGAGAAAGAGAGACATGCTGTGAGAGTGGAGCAAGCAGAAAAAGGTTTAGCATGTAAACAGCATGTAGAGCAGACTCCGGAGTGGAGGGACAGTGCATGGTGGAGGGTTGTGTGTGTGTTGTGAGGCACTAAAACGACACACAGCAGTATGAGGTGCTCAGTACCTCAGTGGCTCCAGCCTGTATACAAAATGACATTTTATCAAGAGAAAACATCTTAAATGTGGGCAACATATAATATTTCTCATTAAGAGATTATTGTAAAAATATTGGCAGATCAAACCATCTATTACTTGACATCTTTAATTATTAAATAAAGAAGTGAAATTGCATACTGTTTAGGCATATTTTGTAGGTTTCATGAAACAATACTTAAAAGGAAATAAAAGTAATAAGACAATGCCACTTGATAAGATCATTTTACATACATAAAACGTCTAGAAAAAAGGTTAAATAATCTACATAATTACAATTTCATAATGAGAAATATCAGATATGTGCCCATATTTCTGATGCTTTTTGCAGTACTTTTTTCCAGCAGCCTCAGCAACCCAGTACAATATAACAGTCCTCTGCTACTTTAGCCCTTCTCCTTTCTCTGCTTGCCTTACATCTTCACCCTCTACTCCTAGCCTTTTCCTCCCTCCTGCACTCACTCTCACTCAATTTTTTCTCTCCTTTACAGCTTGTTGTGTTTCCAATCATTCCCCCGTACCCCTGTCTCTCCCTCCACAGTTCTGTACTGTAATCTCTCCAAAGGGTTCTGAACCCCAATAAGCTTCTATCAGTTGTTCTGACAGAAACAGAAAACAAGCAGACAGAGGAAACAAAGAGAGTATCACACTAAAAAGCACATAGCTGGCCTTACCAAAAGCCTGTTTCACTTCAGTTGCTCTAAACTGGGGGTACGGAGTATGCTCTGTCTCTCCCTGACTGCTAGCTGTGCCAGAAACGCTATTACACCCATATCAGACAGGTTTCGATGGTGAGGCGCTTTCAGTACAGCCATCTGAGGCCCAATGGACCGCAAGAGGCTTTGTCTCCTCACAAATAACTGTAATCGGCCTTATCTACAAGCCGGTGCAGCCCTACAACACTATCTTATCGCCCACCAAATACATTCTTGGGGACTATCTCCAGAGGACGCATGAGGGAAAATTGCCACTAAACCAGCACTAGCCACTGACATAAATCACTGGCAGAGAGGAGAATTGATAAGGCCTATCTTCCTCCAACTTAAAGCCACAAAGCACTTTTTGGGTGAGAGCAGGATAGCTAACTTAATTCAAATTCAAAGTGCCATTATGTTTTGAAGATAACAGGGGAAATCTTCTCGAGGTAATCAGATCAATCTGCTAGTACAAATCATGATAGCCTCAACGATCTTTTTTTCCCTAAGCTGTTTTTTTTAAAAGGAGAAACTAAAAACTAAGGTTTGATTTCAGAGCTGAATCCTCTTAGAATCTTTGACATCATCTCAATAATACCTATACAAAGATTACATAACAGTGTCAAGGTTCCTTTTATAGCCTTCAATATCTGCCCAGGCCTTTATCACACATGTCCAATACCTGCATGCCAACAAAGAGTCCTATAGACTTCATCCATCATCAACAGCAGAGGAGAGGGTTTACTTCTTCTGTCATTGTTTAACACATACTATAGGAGGAGATAACAACTGAGGAGCAGGTAAATATCTGATTCAGTCCTCAGAAGACTCAGACATTCACATAAAAGTCCCCAGAAGACCCAATTTTTAATACAAGGCCTTATACAATGCTCATCGACGCCCAGCCACATCTGTTTGGAGGTGTGGTGTTGACATCATGGCTGGAGGGAAAGACCGTTCCTACATTCAAAATTACTACATATAATTTACACATTTACACTTTCTGTCTCACATCCTGTTCAGATTAAAGTTTAATGTAGTTTTGGAGGGTCCACACAAAATGTTCTTGGCTGCAAGTCTTGGGGGCATTTGCAAAGATTCTAGGGAAATATGTCTGTATTTAACATTACATTAATCTGCCAAGACACAGTGCAAATGGCACTAGTCTGCTAACTCCAGAGCCTAATAAGGAGCCTGACCTCACGCTGTTATGATGCATCACATCACATCTGTTCATAACATCTTCAGCAGGTACTGGCTAAGAATTCATTTTTGTTCCGTGAATGTTTTTCAGGGCACGACTCTCGAGGAAATGATACAAACATATGATGTGAAGGCGTTCTTAAAGTATCTCATGGGCGGCTGCTCGATCTGCTTCTGTTTTTCCCTTTAGCTCTCCTATATGCATTATAGAATGGGCCTGGCCTTGGCCATGCAGGAAGGGTTAATTGTCTCTCATCCTCTGGTTAGACAGTGCCACGATGAGCTGAAGAGCCAGCAGTAAGAGACATGATTAATGTACTGGTTGTTGTTACTGTTTTTTGGAGAATAAACAAGGGAGAGCGAGAAAGATAGATAGATGGAGAGAGAGAGAGAGAGAGAGAGAGAGAGAGTAATTCTTTTCCTCACTCTCTCCCTCTCACCAGCTGTCAGGGAGTTGGAGCTCCATCTCAGCAGCTGGTTCTGAGGTTTTGGTACTCACTGCCAAGAAGACTTGAGTCTTGACAAAAGGCCCCTCAAAACACAGATTATAACTATCATAACTCAGTTTAAATGAGACTCCAAAGCCAATGTGAATGCATGTCATCAAAACTGAGGACATTTTTCTGGACTCAAATGCAAGTGTGTGCAAATCCAGCTATTCTGCATGAACACCCAGTGTTAGATTGTATATGATTTTGCTGTACTGGCAAGCTCTGCAACACTGTGGAAAACACATTTCCCACAGCCTGATAGCTGTTACTTCTCATAAAGCGTTTGCACCAACATTTGGTTCCATGACTGAAACAAGAGAGAGAGAGAGAGAGATAAATAGATAGATAGATAGATAGATAGAGAGAGAGAGAGAGAGAGAGAGAGAGAGAGAGAGAGTAAGTAAGTGAGTGAGTGAGAGAGCTGCAACTGCTAAAAGCAATAATGAAAAAAAAATAATAATAATAAATAATAAATAAATAATAAATAATAAATATTTTCAGAACAGAAAAGATCCATGTGTGCTTTCTTTATTTTTCGTTGTTTATTAACTGTATGTTCAAAATCTGCAGTAGTTGTGCACTGTTTAATTTAAGGCTGCCTTTTAGAGTGAAGTGAATCGCTTTCCTCTCCAGCTGTTGGCCGCTTTGGGGGCATGTAGCTGAAATACATGCAGGAGCTACTGGCTATTTCTATAGTCCCAATGCAGACTAATTTTGTTTTAAAATTTATTTATTTCCCACTTTAATTTGTTTTTTCAACCATTACAAAAACCTCCCACTGCACATGCACATGCAGCTTGATTACAGGGGTGACACAAGCGCCTTATTTGAACAATCTGAATGGTCAACACTCAGTTCATTTTCATAAAGTTAATCCAGCAAGAGGAGGGACAGCAGGATGTGCATTAGCAGATGCTGAGTCGGTCACATGTGCATGTCTTTGTTGTCGTTATGATTGTGTTTCATGTAAATTATCCAAAAAATTCAAATGAAAAACAGATCGCATTTAGCATGACATACACTGCTAAAAAGCCTCCCTGAGAGCATCCCTGAGAATCTAATTAAAATTTTCTTTATAAGCTAACAAAGTGGGTAAAATGACAGGGACACTGAACACAGTGCTGTCATAGCAGCACCTTCAAACTGAAAGTGACCCAAACGAGTGCCATGGGCATGGGGAAAAACGAATGACACTCACGCAGGCTATAACTGTGCTTAATCTAAATCAGGCATTACGAGGGGCCTGATTCTGTCAAAGTCAATGAGTTCAGGTTCTTAGCTTGGGGACAATTAACTGCTCCAGATGTTTGCATTTTCTGTTCTTGAGGTTGACTGAGGAGAGACAGGCAGAGAGTCCAGAACACTGCAGCCAGCCCCATCCTGTCCCGAGTTGGACCTTGCCTTCCCTCATAAGCTCAGATACTACCCCTTCTCTGACGGCGGATTTTCCGAAGCAGATGTTGTAGCATTCAGAGCTCCTCCTTTAATGAAACGTAGCCCTCAGTACCCTTCAAGCATCAGGAAAGGAGATTTACCACTGTTGTGAGTCACTCAGGACACAGACTATTCACAGTTCTAGCTACCCTGTTGATATTTCCGTAACAAGACGGCCTATTGTTTTTATTCATGTCTGCTCCTCTTTTCCACTATGAGAGAACGAATTGAAAGAAATAAAAAGAGCAATCCACAAAATGTCTGGTTTCCATCCTTTCCTACGCCCAAAGACCTGACTGTCTTGCTTTCCAGTGGTGAGTGTCTGGTTAAAGGCACCTGTCTGACCATCAAAAAGTGATGGATATGTTGCAGATGTGTGCTCCCATTATTAAAGAAAGTATGTGAACAAAATCTTTCATCATGTGTCTGGAGGATTAGAACAGGACTACTGACTGTGGGTTTGCCTGTGTAAGAGTATTCAACTCTTTCAAAGTGTGCTAAGTTAAAGGAGCAATATGCAGAATTTTTGCAACACTGGAACCGGAAGAAACAACTATTTAGTAAAGTTGTTTCAAGGCAAGTCTGCAGCTCATAGGCTGCAATGAGCCACTGAATGTGTATGTGTTCCATATCATGGAAAATATTTTTCTAATAAAAAGGTTTAATGTAAACTTTGTTTAAGTTTCAAAATGCACTGTTCACTCCCCAGTTTCTACCATTCATATATCAAAACTATGCTGCAAAAACTGTCCATTTTGAAATCATTGTTTTTTGTGACATTTACATATGGTATATGCACCTATTCAGGTTACAGCAGGTAAGTAAGCCCATTCATTTTGAAGTTATAAGGAGTGTTTTAGCCTAGACTGCTTCTTGAAAGAAGCATGATACAAGGCAGCCAAGCAGAACAGATGCCATTTAATAAAAACAGACTTCAAGAGGGAAAAATCAAAAACAAGAAAAATGTAAGATATGGGTCATTTACAATTCCTGTAAGAACTGTGCCTCTATAAAGAAAAAAAAGAATTGACTTAAAGTCTATCACAACTCCAATGAATGGGTACATATCAAAAGTGAAATAAGAGATGCTTAAATAAAACAGCACAGTGCTGCACTTAAGTCAAGCCTTGTGATCAATTTAATTTCAGCATCCACTTTAGCAGCTAACCCCCAAAAGCAATATGTCATCGTGACAAAATTTCTAACAGCGACTACCTCACTGGCCTAGATACTTTGGCCTGATAGAGAGCCAGCCAAACACAGATCCCCAGAGTTTTATAAATTAACCAGCTTGAAGAAAGTCTGCCAGAGAGTAAACACCATAAAAGCTAAACATACCACAGGATATATAGATTAGATATCTAATGCAGGATAATGGTGTCCACCAGAGAGACTGGTAATCATATGTAAGGAATGTAGTAAGGGAATTTCATTAAGAGAGGGAGAAAAATCAGAAGACAAAGTGCAGTAACACTGATGTGCTGGTGGTGTGTTAGCGTGTGTTGTGCTGCTATGATTGGATCAGACACAGCAGTGCTGCTGGAGTTTTTAAACACCTCAGTGTCACTGCTGAACTGAGAATAGTCAACCAAGCAAAAATATCCAGCCAACAGCGTCCTGTGGGCAGCGTCCTGTGCCACTGATGAAGGACTAGAGGTTCACCAGCACAAACTGTGCAGCAGCAGATGAGCTATCATCTCTGACTTTACATCTACAAGGTAGGAGTGTCTAAGAGAGTGGACAGTGAGTGGACAATTTAAAAAATTCCAGCAGCACTGCTGTGTCTGATCCAATCATAGCAGCACAACACACACTAACACACCACCACCACATTAGTGTTACTGCAGTGCTGAGAATGATCCACCACCCAAATAGTACCTGCTCTGTGAGGGTCCGTAGGGGTCCTGACCACTGAACAACACGGTAAAAGAGGGCTAACAAAGTATGCAGAGAAACAGATGGACTACAGTCTGTAATTGTAGAACTACAAAGTGCACCTATAAGTAAGTGGACCTGATACAATGGACAATGAGCGCAGAAACAAGGAGGTGGTCATAATGTTATGCCTGATCAGTGTATCTGTACACATACAAACATACGTATACAAACACAAACATACATACACACATGTAGATACACCAATATACGCTCTTATTGGTGGTTGAAGATCAAAACGTGGGGAGCAACTTTAGGGCTTTAAGTGTCACTGAATTGTCACTGCAGTCGAACATCGCATGGTGTCAAATAAGGCTTTCACTGTGCTCTGATTTCTTACATCATCTCTTCTGCAGACACACAGCCCTATGAGGTCATTCACACTGGCACTGTGCACTGGTGGGCAACACAAACACACAATCATGCACATCAATAACATATAAGTGATAAATATAATCATGAACATACTGTCAATGAATGTAATTTCATGCCTATTAACCCTTTGAACTGCAAGCATTTTATTATTAAGTATTGTAAGTAAATTCACGATTAAGACTTACTATACAGTAACTATTATGAAACTAATATGTAAGTTATGTAGAAGAACTTAAGTGCACTCCGAAACTGTATGTGCCACTAGTAGCAATGCTCGTATGGCAGATAGTATTAAACAGCAAAAAACAACTAATTCTTCCACATCCCTTCCAGCATCCCAGATAGCTACAGTATGAGACGCGTCGGAAAGGGAAAGCCATCCAGAATGGAAAGTACTGAGGAGAGATATGGCAGGAGTTTTACATAGAAAAAATAAAAATATGAAATACAACAAAAACAGTTGGGAAAAGTGCAGACAAAGCAGGTTGTCCTCGCCGGTTTCCTTCATAAAACAAGGCAAATGCCTTCTTGCTGGCTCATGAATCAAAGGCCTTCTCCTCAGCCTGTTACCACGGCTGCCTGGCTGAGGGGACACAGGGCGGGGCGCAGCGCGGGGGGAAGCCAAGCGCTTCCTGCCCCCAGTGCTGGCATACAGAAAGGCTCTCACGGGAACAGGGCACAAGAGCAGGAAGTATGTGTGTGTGTGTGTGCATGCATGCATGTGTGTGTGTGTGTGTGTATCCCTGTGCCAGGCAAGCACAGTTGGACCCCTCTCCCCACGGTTCTGGACGGGGAAATCTGGCTTTATGGCAGGAACAGATGTAAAAACATGCAATGACACACACAACCAACACACACAAAAACACACACATCATAGTGCACACACACATCCACACATGCACACACAGTGCTCTATGGCAGTGAATCAAAAGTAAGGTCACATCATCATCAGATGACCTATTCAGCAGATGAACAGACTTTAAAAAAGATAGCTGCAGAAAAGCAACAGGGTGCCACAATAACAAAGAAAAATTCACACACACACAGAAACAGAGAAAGAGTCCTCTCATAAAAAGATCTTGATGTCATCCTCAATCAAACACATCACTGATCTCCTCAGTGTTTTTTACCCTTTCAAAGCAAACCTTGGGGAGCCACCTCTGACATTTGACAAAGATTTGCATTACAGTGAAAGTCAGAGACCACCCTTCATTTATTTGATTTCCAGTCAAAATGACTATTATAAGTTATTAATTTGAGATATTTCTGAAGAGATTAGATATAAAATAATCCACTTGCATAATGAAGGGGCAAGTCCAAGGAAAATTAAGAGTTTCCAAAACCGGAGTTCAAGAAAAATGCTAGATCACCAAAATTGTAACCATTAGATAAACAGCACTTAAAGCTTTCATCCTTGAGAGATAGGAGAAAATCAAGCTCCACTCTTGCTTCTCCACTCTTCAGAGATGCAAGAAAAGTGGCTATATCTGAGCTAAAGCTTAAAGCATAGCAAAGTAAGCCTATGTTTTTGTTTAGATTATAGTTTCAACTCTATACTAGGATATTAGCACATACTGAGACATATTTACAGCCAAGATGGTAAAATTGACATACAATGTTGTGGCTCCCAAGGTGGTTTGATTTTTGTTGAAAGAACAAAATGGCTCTTCTTAACATTTGGATTGCTGACCCCTGCTTTAAACTAACATACTTCTCTACTACACCAGTACAAATTTAGCTAATGCTATTTCCACACGGTGGAACCTCCACAGTAACACTCACAGCAAAATAGACAGCACAGCTCCTACGGGACAACCTGTCCCCTCCCCTCTCTTTAAAACATAACAATGACCCTGTTTCCCTTTTACCTAGCACATCTCACAAACATACTCTCACACTGACGGATTGCAGTTGGCATATGTAACCCAGACATCCAGACAGTGATCTGGAAAAAGTAGGGGGGATGTATGGCAGCCCCAAGCAAGCCAGCAGATCACAGAGAAAAAATATAAAAAGCAGATTAGCTCAAAGCCCATCCATATAGGGTGGAAGCCCTGTACGCGAGGAACACCTTCCATTGCCCTTCACCTTCCTCGTATTGTTTGTAAACTCTGCCTCCCTTGCCCAGACTCAGACAAGGCTTTCGGTGGCTTTTGGTTTATTATAGTAGAACAGCAATAAAATGGTACATACATACATATACAGTACATCAGGTTCTCCATCACAGAGAAGAAGCATACAAAGAACCATTTAGTATTTAGCATAGCATTCAAGTTGTTCTTCGCATTGTCATGGTTCTATATCGCTGTTGTCGGAAGAAAACCTCATATATCCAAAATAGTAACTTTACAGGAGAAGGAAAAAACTTTTTTACTTTTAATGTAAGTCATTGGAACCAGACTTTTTTCCCAAGTCATTTTGGGTCATTTCTTTTGGTCCATTCTTCATGAAATTTACATACAATGTAAATTTACATACAATGTAAATTTCAAATTATGTTAAAAACTGAAAAACGTCAAAAATGGAGATTTTCTTCCAACAACAGCGATATGGACTATTCTACTGAATTAGTTCAAACTGCGATCTGTAAGTAAAAAAAAACACTATATAAAAAACAAGCATTCAGACCCAGTTTAGATAAATGGGACAGATTAGATCCCACTGTTTTTTGTGTTTTAATAATTGTATGTGAGTTTAAAGCTGTTATTGCTAGTCATGTATTGGCTCACATTTTTAAGTTATGTTCAAAATTAGCTAAAATTGTCACTGCCAAAACGTTTGATAAAGTTTCAGTAGCATTATGATTGCCTTGGTAATGACCAAATGGAATGTTCAGTCATTTATTTTCATAATACTGTGGTGCCTGCCACTTGCTCTGTGTTTTAGAAGGTGTGGTATGCAAAACTGTGCTGCACCGCCCCCCCCCCAACCCATTAAAAGGATATTTGTTGTTATTGTTATGTTCTCATTGTCGGTTTAAGATGTGTTTCTGTAATTAATGTGTTTTACTGTGTTGGGCTGTAGGTTAGGTAGTATGGGTTTCTATGTCTATTAAAGAGAGAAGTTGTTTGGCTAGAAGTGATCTTTCCCGCTATTCCGCTATTTCTGTGGCCTATTCTGCTTTGTTCAATAAAAGGGCATTTGCTTGAGCAGAAATAATGGCATCCTTTGGATGAATTTTAGTCTAAAGTTTTTTTTTTAAAGAAATGTGTTTTTAACTCTGAACCAATTCTTTTCTAAAGAAATGTGGAGCATTTTTAAGTGTGTAGCATGGCAGGGTGCCCTTACAGAATTAATGCACTGAATTTAGTTGATTAAAATGTGCATATTACTTCCTTGCTAATCCAATGTATTAAATTAAGATTATCTTTATCACTTTACTTACTTTTTATAACAATCATCCTGACAGATTTGAATCAAGCAAACCGAATGCAACACTATTTTTTCCATGTGTAGTACAACTGGACATACATCTTTACAACAGCAGCTGACTGGGTCCATTTGTAGCAGATGGGACAAGGGTAGGGGTCCCAAAGGAAGCTCTGGTCCTGTTTTTCAAGATGTTGCTCTCTGTTTGAAACATGTTTTCAAATGTTCCATCCTTTTATCAAGATGTTGATGTTTTGCTGGTTCTAACTACATAGCATGAAGAACAGCTGTTTTTTTTTACTTATGCAGTGATACATTCACAAGATGCATGTAGAAAGTGTAGAACCTATCAGTGCAAATGCCATACAGTTGTTTCCGCCAACACTCTGTCTCTTGAGGCTTCTTCTATTTTCACAACTCAAGAGGGCAGGCACTTTTGTAAAGATAACGCTCGCTTCACTGAAATATGTCAGTGGTTTTCATTTAATGAAAGAAGCCATTATCCAGACATTTATAAAAATCGCATTCTTTTTTATATCCTTTGGCCACTGTGGCTTTTTCAACCAATTCTGCACACCTCCCAGTGGTTAAACAACCCAAAAGACTTCCCAGGCTCCTAAGTGCATTACTTACGTCTAATGTGCAATCAAGCTATTACCTAGAACAATCAATAGCAGGTAGATCAGACTGCCTCATGGTGCCAGAGCACTTTGCCGCTTCACACAGCACACATGGCATGGTGTCGTTTCTTATTTAAAACAGAGCCATGTGAAGCTGAATTTAAGAGCGAGTGCTGCACACAGCCGTGGCAGGAGCTTTATTCACATTAATGCTCACCTACTGTGTGTTAGCCCCTGCCGGACTCTTACTAAAAGACCTCAGCAGACTCTCTGAGCCTCCACAGTGCTCCTGTCTGACACAGCCTGAGAAAAACCAATAAAGCCCACATACAGGAACGTTGGATGCATAAGCGAATGAAAAGGAAAAATTAAATAATAAAAAAAAAAACATAGCGCTGAAGAATAAAATTCTCAACACTGTGAACAGCTGAGAGAAAACAGAAGTGCACTGTGCAACCACAAGGGACAGTCAGCACATGGTCCTACTGCTGCACATGGGGCCATTTAAATGTGTCTGTCACAACAGCCTATTGCCTGTCCAGTGTCTCTCTCTCTCTCTCTCTCTTTCTCTATCTCTCTCTCTCTCCATCCCCCCAGTGATTATAGTTTTTTTTTTTTACATTCACTAACAAGCATTACTCAGTTCTCAGCTCCAAGTTTAAATTTTCTCTTTAAAACTCTTCATACTGTCTGCAGAAACACACGGCTTAGTACAACACTTCATTGTATGCCTGAAATGCTCTACAGCGACCAAAACATTGCAAAACCTACTCATTCCATCAAAAAAACTTGTGTTCTTACAACAATAATACTAATGTTAACGTCAATAATACTGATGCTAATCAGAGTACATAAGAAACACTAACTGTTGGTACTGCAGCTTTTTTAGAATTCTTTTCAGTGCCAAGTTCACTTATTCAAATCTCTTCGTAAACATGTACGCAGCAACATATACATTTAAAAAAAAACTCATTAGAACATAAAAACATTGCAAAAGAGAATGCTTGCTTATACACTGTGCTGGGATAATGGCCTGTCCATTGTCAACAGAAACACCAGAAGTGACCCCTTCTTATAGATGATCAACACCCGGGTAGGACCTCAGCTGAGACACATTCAGCCAGCAGTTTATAACCTATAACCATTATTTTTGGACTTTGACTGTTATTCAATACAGTATTTGCAACTTAGCAAATTGATATGCAGCTAATTTACATTTTATGTTTTGGAGTTAAATGTAACAGTATTGTAATAGTGTATGTAAGCATTTGCAGTTTGAGCTCAATTTGGACCAAATCAAGTGTTATTGTTCTGACTGTGTGAAGAATTTTGAAAAAGAGAACTGCCCAAAATGCTGCTAGGCAAAAAAAGTTAGTACAAAAAACTGTAACAGTGACACTAGTAAAATTAAAAAAAACAGTGGCACGAAGGGCCCAAAATGAAAAAAAAATGAATGGATTAAACTAAAATTTACACTATGAAAAGGATTAGCACACTCTTGATTTCATTCCAAAAATGCCAGCATAGCAGCAGCAGATGGTATTGAAAAATGAATCCTCAATAGGTCAAACACTTTTCCCTTCTGTCACTGTGTGACGTAGCTTTTTAGCAGACATCTCTAACACCACAAAGAAAGCAGCACACATGATCCATTTGCTGTTAACTATGAATAAAATTTACTCTTGCATTTCATTAGCTCCCTCTTGCCACACCACTTACTGCTACCAAATTTAGCAGAAACATTTCATTATTCTGTGTGTGTGTGTGCATGTGTGTTAAGTGTTTATGCTTAATGTGATATAAACAGGGCCCCACTGAGAAGGAAATCTTCTGGTGCATGTTCCTGTATAATTACTAATTTTCATTTTAAGAAGAAGATGAAGAAACACATGAGTCTTTTTCTGTTTACCAAAGAAAACGGAAAGTGTGTGTACAGTAGGATTACAGAAAGACAAATCAGAAACCCAGAAAAAAAGGTGTTCGACTGCCCTCAACTGGAAGAGTTCATCACTACAGCCTTTCAGCTGTGTTTCGTTTTGCTCACCCACATAAAACACATGAAACACAAACTGAAATTCAAACCTGTGCTATATAAGTTTAATTAAATTAACATTAATGTTAATGATGCGTGATATGATTCTAGTGTCAAAGTTACTGATGCACTGCGTGATATCCACCCACAAGTAGGGATGCACCAACATCACTTTTTCCTTTCCGATACCAATAGTGATACCTGATCCTCAAGTATTTGCCGATACCAAGTACCGATTACGGATCCTAACTATCTAATGTAACTACTTGACAGGTGCCTATAAATCCTGATATTTGTACCACTCCTCCTTTTAAATATTGTATTTTGGTAAAAGCAATTTTCTGTGTCACAAATGAAACATACTAAGCTTGAATTAATGTCACTTACCAGCTGGATAACTTTACATTTGAATGGTTTCAGAGCTACAAAACATTGCTGTGCTCTTTGGCATGGTTTATCTCTAAATCTTCAACTAAATTTGATGATTTGCGTAAAATAATCCGGAACGGGCAACATGTTGCTTGCTTAAACTAAGCTTCATCTACTGGTGCACAAGCGATCGTCACTCCATAGTGTACATGTGCATCAGAAAACGCTTCATGGTATATGTATTCTCTATTTCTGCTACCAATACTGTATTTAAATGCCAGTATCAGAGCCTATAACAATATAGCATCAGTATTGATGCAACACTACCTGCAACAATCCCTCATTTTCAGTAACACAAGTATTTACTTCAAAACAGATATTCACTATTTGTGTGAAGCTTGGTAAAAGTGCATAGACCGGAAAAAGGCAGGTAATACTCACAACTTCTTGAGGGCTTTGATCGCATGGTTGAAGAGCATCTCTTGAGTCTGTTTCCCCCGGGGCTGGCTCCTGTTTCTCTTCTGAGAAGCCTGGCTCTCTATGGCTGTAGGCCTCTGTGGAGCATGGCTGCTGAGATGACACAAAACAGAGCACTCTTCCAGTTCATAACATCAGTACAGAAAAACAGTTGAAGTAAAAACTGCCACAAATCCAAACACATCAAAAATACATGTAGGGTTTTACATAACTAAACAGCTCTTTCAAATCCATCAAGAAGGAAAATACCATGCAAGAAAAAATAGTTAATAGATTGCCATATTGTTAGCAGCTGCATGAAACCAAGCACCCCGCAGTCAAAATTACCTTAACTGGAGCTCATGACATTGTTTTAGAGGTAATCATTGTGGCATTTGCCATTTAAACCAGCCCATGAATAACTCCTTGGCAAGCTCTTTACAAGATGCCCCAGCTCCAACTGAGAGCGGATCTATATTCAAGCCAATTAAAGGCATGACTCATATGTCACTACCCACAAGAACATTCATTTTTACAGGCCTGCCAGCCTGTTCCTGCACTGTAAACATTACTCAATCTATACAAGTGGGATTGTTATGGGGCAGCTTTGACTGACAGGCAGTGGCTCTCTGCGTCACACCTCTCCAGGGGAACAGAGCGAGGCAGCCCACGCGCCTTTTGTCTGAGACATCCTGTTTGTGACTTTCTTTTTTAGTTACTGGATAATAAACAATTCCAAACAATGCAGAACAATTCTAAGAACAAAGAGACACATGTCCCTTTCATAATTCATTTCTAACAAAGAGGGATAACGTGACTTACATTTTCAAAGGCATAACACCACAAATACAGCTGAGATGAAACAAGTGTTTCTATCTGTTTTTGACAATTGTAAAGTAAGATCAAACAACGGGAAGGCTTACTGGGACTTAATGGGACTGATCTGAGTCTAATCACTGTGTTAAAGATGAAATGACTACAGCATGGGTTGTAATGATACACATATTTTCAGCCTCAATACATTTTTTGATTTCAAGGATAAAGATTTTAGATCAATAAAAGTTCTCAAATAGAACCTTTTCAATGCCTGCCATGCCAGTCATGAACAAAATAAGCCCAAAAATAAAAAACGTAACCCTAGAATTTATAAGCAGGTTCAAAAAAAAGCCCTTCGAACAAAAGAAATAAAAAAAAGTTTAAAGTGGGTGAGTGCCACTTCCCCTCGCCTCTCACTTTACTGTGCTAGGATGCAACCAGATGCCCAGTTTTGATCATTGTAAGCGGTTTCCACAGAAGACAACAAACAATTGCATTTAAAATTTTGATACACTGTTTTGAATGTTCATTTTGAAATCATTACACTCTTAACTCCAAGTGCACCACACAAGGTCTGGCACTTGCAGCACAGATTGCTTGTTGTTAAACCACAGACAACCTGACCCCCCTGACAGGGTTTGTAACCTGGATCAAACTGAGGTTAAGTGTTTTGCTCAGGGGCACCATATAAAGTCCATTTTCTATGGTACCAAGCTGAGACCTAAGCCAAACCCATCCAGCCAGTTAGCAGCTCCAAACTGTCAAATACTACTCCACAGTGTATAATGACATTACAATATTTATACTTATAAATCATGATTATCTATTAATAGTACTCACACGTTGCCTTCTTGGCCCAGTGGAATCGCAGGCATTATTTTTTTGGGCGTCAGGAATATTCTCTGGTAGGAGTTCATGAATTCTTCATGAGCCTCTTCAGAAGACCGAGAGATGTCACTGCACAGAATGACAGCCTTAACATGATGTCATGATATATTATGAATATGTCTTGAGAATACATTTATACTTTCATACGTATTTCAGAAACAATGATCAAAATACTCCCAAAGCACTCTAATCATCTATAGCCTATCCAATAAGAAGAGTCTGTCTGTGGTGTGCCAGGTTTCTTACCCATGCCTCAGGCCGCTGATTCTGCACAAGGCTCTCAGCTGGGAGTAGTTAATGCCAATTATTCTCTGCCCATCTGTTACAGAATGCCTTACAGTTAGTCTCCCGACGTCACTGCATCCAAGCTTGCAAGATAACTGCAAAAGGCGCCTGCATTCATTACACTTTATATACCTTTCTATTTAAGATATAAAGCTAGTGTTGCTTGATTTTGTTTGTTTACACAAAATAAGGTCTGACTGAAGGCTAGCTAATGTTTCTGCTACCTTCTTAGCGTGTCCACTTATCATACCTATGTCAAGCAGCTGAGAGCTGAGCGAGGCTGTTGACAGCGGCATTCCTGCGAGAGTGCAGACAACACAAAATAAAGCACAGGTAGTGAAGGCAGAAAGCAGGATGAGTAGAGGTACCAGTGTTGGACCCTTTGAGCGGTTCAGTATTACTTCTGTGGTCTAACGGCCTACATTCTCATGGCAACCAAACTTGTAAACAACGTAAAATACAGCTGTAAATAATGTAAACTTTTTTGACACGCCCTCCTGCGCTACGATTGGCTAGAATGATCCCACATTCGTCGCCAGGATTGGCTAGTTGTGTATGAGCAGCCCTTCCGTTTCTATGGTAACTGACGCTGTAAACTTATGCAGTCCCCTTTTTTTTCCTTTTTTGCCTTATGCGATAATATTTTCTAGTAATGTTAACAAGTTTGGCCAATATTAATATTTATTTTTCTCATTATTACAGCTGGGTTTGTGGCATGACTTACTAACCAATCGTAGCCAGCAGGCGGGGCTTGTCTGCATATGTGCAGTGCAGCTTTAAAACGTCATACCTGTTGTATGTGTCTGTGAGTGTTATTGTGTGTATGTGTGTTAGTAGAGACGTTTGCAGTGATCTTATCTTAGTATCTCTTTTTTGGTCTCAGCTAAGTTTATTTCTTTTTTTTTCTCTTGTTGATATTAATAATTGCATCAATAAAAAAAGGTGTGATCCACTAGTACAGCATATTCCCAAATTCAGGCTAAACTCCGAAATATAAAAATCCATAGCATACACAAACCCTGTAGCATGTTTTCGAGCACGCTTTGTCTTGAAGACTCCATTAAGTTGAGCCACTGTGAATCTTGTGTGAATCCCTTTGTCATCATTGATCAGAAGGTCTGGTTTTCACTGGGCTAACTTAACACAGCTAACTTGGACTCATTTCTAACAGTCATGGAAAAATGAAAAATAATCTCCATTACATTTTATTACAACTAATGGTATTTTTTCCATTTTCTCCTAATATTTTACATTATATATTTGCTAATGTAAAAAAGAACACACTTAAAAAAAGGAAAAGGTTCATACATAAAATTTTGGCATTTACTGAGCGAGATCATGTTTTTGCCCGTATTTAGGTTCTGTCACTACCCAATGAGACCACATCACTAATCCTTTTAACTGAAGAGGCTTATAAGGTTTAATTAAGTAAGTGGTTCTATGAGCAACGCAAATCAAGCAAAGTGACCTGAGTTTCAACTTAAATGATCCAGAGTTCTTTAACAATCTATCAACATTCCTCACACTATATTTTTCTACAAAAAGAACACATTCCCTATATAGCACAACTGTCAAATTAAAAGGCGTTATTATCAGATGAACAATGGTGAATTTGTAGTTGTTTAATACAATTATGTAGTTAGCATAAACTAATATATTTACTAAGCCTAAAATGTAAATATTTAGTGTAATGCGAATGTGAAAAAATACCTTTTAGCCAAGACCAGAGGCATGTATCAACATGGCCTTAGATCACACTGTGGGATTGGTGCTACAAGTGGGTATTAGTGGTCTAAAAGCACTAATTGCATCAGGCCCTCATGTTATGAGGACAGTTGCTTTAGGGGGTAACTAGAGGATAAGTGTAAAAGGGATCTCCTGAAATCCTTGCAGACAGCAGTAGAAGCAGTCTGCTTCTGCCATGTTCAGCACACTCAAGAAGATCATCAGGGGTCCTGGGGTGGGTCCTACCCCAGCCCCAGCCCCAGCTTCAGCACCGGCTCCAACTCCAGCTCCAACTCAAGCCCCAGCTTCAGCTCCTTCTCCAGCTCCACCACCTCAGCCAGAAAAGGTAGGTTGCAGCAGTTGTTTTACGCTAAGAGCATTCAGTTAGTGCTTCCAATCTTCAATAAATGAACCACAGCATTCTTTTAATTTATCTAAGTAATTGTGATTCCTCTGTATAGTAGTTTTTCCCTTTTTATTGTGGGCACCAGTAGAATGATTCCAGTGTTGTCTTGTAGGTGTTGTGTATTTCATTGCCAATGTTGACAGCCGTCTCCACTTACAATATGGTTATAGGACATAGTGTTGTCAACTTTGGATGTGCTCCAAAGTAGGCTACATCATCTTGGCACTTAAACCTGGAACATCAGTAGTAAACAAAAATAATATTTTAAAGTGAACTGTATGCATACTAACTCAATACTATATGAGGTTTAGAAGTAAATTATGTCAAAGTCTAATTAGAAAACAAGGTTCTCTTCCTGAATTCAAAGAGAGAGCTTTGAATACAGATACCACAGCAAAATACAGGAACCACACATGAAACAAAGAAAGAGGTTTAGAATGCATTTGCTGTACTGGCTGACAATTGGGAAATATAGCACTTTGATTATCAATGGAACAGAATTGGACATGTGTATCTAAATGATGCTCCTAAAATGTGCTATTCTTTCTGCTGTTTGAATAACCATGAAGAAATAGAAGGTATTTCTTGCATGTACTGCCTTTAATTGAGTGTCTGTTTGGCTTTGAGAGTGGAAAATGATCCTAATCTTCATAATGACCTTACAAGATATCAACTTTGCTCTTGTTTTTTGCCATATCTTTAAATTAACTCTGTCTGTCAGTCTGTCCGTCTTTCTGTCTGTCCGTCCGTCCGTCCGTCTGTCCGTCTGTGTGTCTGTGTGTCTGTCTGCCTGTCTGCCCAATGCAAACGGTTGTTGCAATTTACAGGACGAAAAGCCTGCAGTGAATAACAATGAGCCCAAGAAAGAGGATAAAGAGGAAAAAGCCCCTGGTGAGTCAAAGGTTGTTAAACTAAATTAGACTCTGAATATTACTCTATAAAAGACAGCAGCATTTCTAGAGCATATACCTCATGGACTCCTTTAAAAAACCTAATGTAAGTCAGCGTGTGACCTGCATGGACCTGCTCAGTTGCTTGCCATCAGACATTATTGACCCATCTGCCTGTTGCATTTGTTTTATGAATGACACCAGTATAGCTCAGGATAAAAGCCCTCTAAGCCCCTTGTGTCTCATTTGTAACTAGCCCCAGCACCTGCCCCTGCACCTGCCCCAAAACCAGAGCAGAAGCCAGCTGACCCTGCAAACGGCCAGCCGCCAGCTGAAGGGTAAGAGTGGAAAATTTCCACTGGTATTCATTTACACATCTGTAGCTGCTGAAGAATGATAATGGGCTTTTATTACATTTGGTTGCTTTTCTTCTGTATTTGCTGTGCCACCAAAACAGCCACAGGAATCAGATCAATCACAGATTAAGGGAAACGAGTCCGCTGGCCAGATTCTGTGTTTGATTAAGGGAGCTGATTAAATAAAGTATCAAGCCTAATTAATTAAAGCATCACAGGCTGGAGACCTGAGTAAGGGAAAGAGAGGAGCTTGAGACTCACATTGAGCAAACACAAACATTACCCAAAGGGTCTATGCGTATCTGCCAGAGAGCAGAAGGATTACTGAGGTGAGGAGCAGAGAGAAGATTATGAGATTTGCAGCTCCTGTGACTTAAGAAGCTCTCGGGAGCTACTTAAGTTTAAGCGATGGGACTGAGAAAATTACAAAAACAAAGCCTGCAGTGGTTGTTATTTTATTGAAGAACACATCCCCATATTTATTCCTCACTGTCACAAAGAGGTTCATTTGGCTGCTGGAGGATAGTGTTGTCTGCCCCCGTCTCCAACGGGCAGTGTGTCTTGATTATGTTCTGCAGAATTTAAATTAAAATGATGTGTCACTGGATTCATGTTACAGAGTTTAGAAAACTCCTACCTCTCATCTGCTGACTTTCTTGCACCACAGCATTTAAAACAGGGTTTTCTTAACAGGTTGTAGTTCTACATTTTCACCAGCAGAGGTAGACAAAGACAAAGACAATACAAGCATCCAAGACTGTGCAAGAGTGATTTGGAATTGGAAGCTTTGTATAGTCATCTAAATTATGGCAGGTTTTTTAGCAAAAGTAAATTGGATGATACTGTTAAGGTTCTCCAAATCTGTAAGATTTATTTTTATTATTATTATTATTATTATTATTATTACTATTATCATATATTATCTTACAATGTATGATTAGTTTAATTAATGAGACTTCTAGCTGCTTAAAATGAAAACCAAAATTAAAAAGTCGTATTATCAAGGTAATACCAGCAACAGAATAAGGTCAGACAGGAAAGTATTGTTTCCTAACTGATTCATGCCAGAAACAGACAATTATTATGTGGAATGGTTACAAATATGTTTTCTGATGCCTGATTCATTGTTTAACTATAGTTTTGAGATAAGCTTTTGGTCTAAAACATATTTTTGGGAACACATTCATAGCAAACAGGTACATGCAGGGCATTGTAAGGCTAAATAATATGGCAGTGGTAAATAAAATGTATATATTTGTGCTGCAGACATCACACCTGTTGGTTCCTCTCACCACTGTGAACAAATCAGAGTTGGTAAATTCATGGTGATGAACCATTTCATGTCAAACCATTTTGAATGACTCTATTTACATCCCCCCAATTATTGTATGCAAATTTAAAAAATGTGGAATTCCTCTTTAACAGTACAATCTTAGAAAACACCGTCACGGGTTGTACCCTCAAGTCACTAAGGTCGTTTCTTCAAGACTACATCTTCCACACCCTTAGTTAGGAAACAATGTAGCATATTCCATTATAATTATATATATTTTTAGGTTGCATTGACTCCGCACACTCTGTTAAAAAAAAAAAAGCTATGCAAAGTACAAATATGCACCTTTCCCCTGGAAAAGTGAGTGTATTTTACCTTTATTCTTTCAGGATACACGTACATTCCTTGTAGCTCAGTGAACATTGTCTTAGGGAAGAAGCAGCACCGTCTCCACCATGTCCAATTGTAATAAACAAATATTCAGATACTCAACTTCGAGAAATAATCAAACGGATGCGGGAAAGAACACTAGTGTACAAGGAGAAAATCACAGACCCCTATGCATCCTCCCCAGAGCGCAGCCCTCCAGTCAGTGAGTACAAAATGATCTCTACCTTTATGAAAGTTAGCTGTTCTAGAGAGGTTTAATTGCTTTTAGAAATATTTCTAAATTAAATCACTCATCAAAAAATGTCCAGAAGCTCAGAATTTTGATACTTCTTCATAAGGTCTTTACATACATCTGATCTGAAAATCAACAATTATATTAATTTAAGCCTTTTACCTCGACATAATTTCTTTTTGTTATTGTTGTTCTTATTTGTTTGTTTGTTTGTTGCCTGTATTATATATATATTTTTATTGCTTATTAACACAGCACCTGTTCTGAGAAAAAAGGATTTCTTGAAAAAGCAAGAGGAGGAGAAGAAAAGAAAAGAGGAAGAGGAGAGAATCAAAAAGGAGGAGGAGGCTAAGAAAGCTGCAGAAGCAGCTGAGAAAAAGAAAGAAGAAAAGAAAGAAGAGAAGAAGGAAGAGAAGAAGGAAGAAAAGAAGGAAGAGAAAAAGAAAGATGACAAGAAACCAGAAGCCGCTCCAGAAAAGGAGGAGAACAAGTCAAAAATCAAATGCACTTGTATAGAAACTCTATTGAAGCCCATTGAAGACAGGATGGATAAAGTCCTGGGCACATCCATAGATCCATTCACAGGTTAAACATGCATTATACACAAAGTACATTACATTGTCAGTGTACTACTGAACAGTCTACTGAGTGTAGATCTGCTTGAAAAAGATCTTAAATGCAACACGCTTTTTAGCTGTTTCAGTTACATTTTAATTCCTCGTTCTCATTCATCTGATCATCTCTAGATCGCCGGTACATCACTTGGCTTAGCGTTGTGACGATCGCCTTCAACTACAACCTCTGGTTCATACCGATTCGCATGGCCTTCCCCTATCACACCCCTGGCGCTATTCCTCTATGGGTTACCTTAGATGTCACAGCCGACCTCATCTACATCATCGACATGGTCATTTTTCAGCCACGACTCCAGTTCTGCAAGGGTGGAGACATCGTTGTAAGCAAATTCATGAGTGGTATAATATCATAATCTGTATGATCTATTCACCATATAATATCATTCAGGTTAATTCCTCAAAAAAATGTTGCTCTACTTTGTCAGTATGACAGAACTGTAATTAAGAAGAACTACAGAGAGTCCTCAAAATTTCAGGTAAAAACAAGACATAAAACTGTACTACTTATATAACATACAGAAAATTAAAATGCAACAGTAATTGTAATATTAATTTGTTGTTTTTCTACATTCCTTCCTGACAAGCATGCCCTGCTGTCTATCATGCCATTGGAATTGCTGTATATTCCGTTTGGATTCCAGTCTGTCTTCAGAGCCAACCGCATCATGAGGGTATGTGACGCTGTAGCTTTCTTTAATGATTATTTTAGATTACCATCCAAAAATTAAAATGATGTGCCTGACTGAATGTATATTTTTTATAATTTCAGTCACACCGACCCAAAGTCTTAAGCTGAAGTTCATAAAACTTGTTTATAAGAGAAGTATAAGGAGTCAAGTTGAGGCATATTTCCAAAACATTTTAAATTAAGCTTTTAAATTTTAAGCAACCTTAAATGAGACTGTCTGAGAGAATTTTAAGACTGTGCAAAGCTGCAGCAAGGCAAAAAGGGGGCTAGAATTTAAAATACAAACCCATTTTGTACAAATGGAACATTTTGTAAAATACAATAAAAACAAGAATCTGTGATTAGCTGATTCTATTGAACCTTTATTTAACTGACAAAAGTACAAAGAAATGACTTTTAACGTTTTGACTGACCAACTTGTTTGTATTTTGTAAATATAAAGAAATAAAAATTTGATGCCTGCAACACACTCACAAAAAGTTGGGACAGGGAAAAATAAGAGTGAAAAGTTTATAGAATATTTAAGTTACACTGTTTTGAAACATACCACAATAAGCAGGTGAAATGGTATCAGGTTAAGGTATCCGATGAAACCTAGGTCTGTGCAGGGCCAGGCCAGAAACCACTGTTGAATGTGCAAAATATTTAAAAAGTGTATATAAAAAGAAAGATGATGTAACACAGTGGTAAACATGCCTCTGTCCTAACTTTTGTGAATGTGTTGCAGGCATCAAATTCTAAATTTGTTTCTATTTACAAAATACATTTCAGTTGATCAGTGAAAATATTGGAAATCTTTTCTTTTAGTTTTTTTTTTTTTAATTAAATAAAGGTTCAAGAGAACTGACAAATTACAGATTCATGAGTTTATTGCATTTTACAAAATGTCCCCACCTTTCTCGGAAATGGGGTTTGCACATTAGGTACGTTTCATTTTGTTTTTGTTCACTGCATAAATCCATAGGTATTATTTCATAGTGTTGACGTCTTCATCACTATTTTAACGTATGGAATATAGTTAAAAATCATCTATATCTGTAAGAAACGGTTCATCGGTTCAACCTAAAAAATGACTTCATGTAAATTAACTGATTCTACTCATCTGAAATGAAACAATACACTTAAAAATGTTGGTTTAGATTAACAAGAGCAAAATTTTACATCAAACCTTAATCAAACATAAAACCAAATATTTTACATTCAAACCTCAAAAACACTTCAAATCAGCTTCTGTCCTGTTCCATTTTTACAGTGCATGAGTGTATGAGTCAAATCTTTTGACTGGTACTGTGTTTTCTTTTTAAGTTTGAGGCCTTTTTTGAGTTCAGTGATCGACTCGAGGGCATCATGACAAAGGCCTACATCTGGCGGTATGTAACCCAAAAGTTAAAACATTGAGTATTTAGATGTGTTTGAAGTGTTTTTGTGAATGAAATGAGATTTCCATTCACTGATCAACAGTTTTGTAGTTTCAGTCTACACGGCCTTCAATATCATCCAATTTCTCTAACAGTACCAGTTGGTTTAAAGACCTATTTGGTTCTCTTATCAGAGTAATTCGTACCATTGGATATCTCCTGTTCATCCTCCATCTCAACTCCTGCCTTTACTATGTGGCATCTGCCTACCAGGGCATTGGCAAAACCAAGTGGGTCTACAGCGGTGAAGGCAGCGCGTATGTATCTTCATTATGTTAAGCAGTCTCAGAAAATTATGGTGAAGAAATATTTTAGTCTGAATATCATCTATCAGTGCCAAAAGCATACTACAAATGGTGTTCCATGAACTGCTGTGATAGCAATAGCCTTTTTTTTGGATTTTTATATTCTCATAGCTACCTGAGATGTTTCTTCTACTCTGAGAAATCCCTGTTGATGATCGCAGAACTACCTTTTCCAGACACCTTATTCGGTCAAATCTTTCAGATGACCAACTATTTTTTTGGTGCATTTTTTTTGTCCATCGTTCTTGGTCAGGTAGACATTTTTGTCTCTACACTTTTTTTTTTGCTTCAGTTTTTTCTCACTGATTTTTGGCTGTGCAATTTTTATTCACACATATGATTTGTGATTTGCATCTGTTTGATTTGATAAAGGATGAATATAAGAGTTTTTCAGCATGTGCAGCAGAAGTTTAAACGGCTCTTGTTTCTCTACAGGTATTTGCGCTGTTACTATTTTGCTGTGCGGACCCTGATCAACATTGGCGGACTTCCTGAGCCTCACACAGTTTTTGAGATCATGTTTCAGTTGACAAACTTTTTCATTGGTGTCTTTGTCTTCTCAAGTTTAATTGGGCAGGTAAAAGATACAAGGTGTAGAACTCCTGCAGGATTAAGACCCCTGTCCATGCAGTCATTTCTCCAGATTTGACCAATAGCTAGCCCTCAAGATTTATTCTAGCCACTGTAGGCTCCATCCCTTGTTGAACTGCAGTCATTGACATGGTTTAGCTGTTATTAGTAAAACTGTTAGAACTGTCAGAACTGTTAGACTCGTTTAGAACTCCAAAAAGTAATCACTGATCAATCGTATGAATTTGGTGGGTGTAATGAGTCTGATGTTTGAGTATGTAATGGTATATTACAGATGAGAGATGTCATTGGGGCAGCCACTGCTGGTCAAACATATTTCCGAGCCTCTATGGATGGGTGTGTGGCCTACATGGTGACAAATCGTATTCCAAAGCTGGTACAGCATAGAGTGCGTACATGGTACAACTACACTTGGGATTCACAGGGCATGCTGGGTAAGATCTTTTTTTAACCCTATATGTTCAAACACTATTTAAAGTCTCTTAAATAGTTCTGTTTAATAGATTACAGAAACAGCTGAAGGTAGGTAAAATGGCCTAAACCCATACATCTCTTTCTTCGCAAGTATATAAGTAAGTGGAAGCAAAAGTATTATCGTTATCAGAAAAGTTCAAATCTACATGTAACTGAGTAAATGCTACTAGCCACATCTGGAAATAGCATAACTTCTTAAAGCTCAAAATAATGAATAGCTAAAGTTATCGTGTGTGGAGTACAGAATATAGTATGTGGAACACACACACTTGGATGGAGTTTGTTAGTTCATACCTTCAGTCTAAGGTAGCGTAATTGTAGTAATTGTGAAATTGTAGGAGGAGTGTGATTCTCCCAAACTTCACTGGTTTCATAATTCCATTATGTGAGACATACTAAGAGTCTTTTTGCCACTCGCTCCTCAGATGAGTCAGAGTTGCTGGAGCAAATGCCTCTCGTGATGAGAACAGCCATCGCTGTGGATATCAACCTCGCCACTTTCCAGAAGATTGACCTGTTTAAGGTAAGACTTTATTCAGACAGACAGTGGAAAGATATACATTGAAATAGCACAAACCCAATTCCAAAAAAACTTGGGACAGTAGGTAAAATCTAAATAAAAACATAAAATACTGTCTGTATAAAATACAGACAGTACAAAGACAAGATATGTAAAGGACTAGTGCTGTATGAGGAAGGAAGGGTCAAGGCTCGCCACTTTGCCAAAAATGCATCAGCAAGAAGTCAAACTGTTTAAAAATAGTGATCCTCAGCCAAGGATGGCAAGGAGTTATTTCACCCTCTACAGTCCATAATATCATCAAAAGGTTCAGGGAATTCTGAGAAAATAAGACAAGGCCGAAAATCGCAACTGAATGCTCATTACCTGCGACCCCTCAGACGGCACTGCATAAAAACTGACATGCTTCAGTGATGGATACCACTGCATGAGCTTGAGAATACTTTGAAAAAATGTTATCAATAAACACTGTTCATCGCTGGATCCACAAATGCAAGTTAAGACTGTACTATGCACAGTGGAAGCCAAACATCAACAGCGTCCTGCAATGCTGCCGACTTCTCTGGGCTTGGGCTCATCTGAAATGGACTGATGCACAGTGGAAATGTGTATTGTGGTCTGTTGAGTACACTTATCAGATCGGTTATGGAAATAATGGATGTCATGTTCTCTGGACCAAAGTGGAAAAGGACCACTGAGATTGTTACCAGTACATAGTTTAAAAGCCGGGGTCATGGAATGGGGTGGGGGTGGGGGACATTAGTGGGCAACCTGCATATCTGCAAGATGTTGCCTTCTTAAATGCTTCTTTCAACATGTCAACACCAAGCCACATTCTGCACTTGTTACAGTATCAGTATGTCTGCATGATCAGAGAGTGCAGTGTTGGACTGGCCTGCCTGCAGTCTCCTATTAAAAACGTGTGACTTATTTAGGTTAACAAAGGCCCTGTACGGTTGCAATGCTGAGGATCCAAAACTGGATCATTTATAACATGATGGTAAACATGCTCCTGTCCCAGCTTTCTTTGTGTTCAGGCACCAAATTTAGAATGAGCATATATTAACTAAAAAGCAATGAAGTTCATAAGGTAAAACATCAAATATTGTGTTTTTGTACTATTTTCAATTTAATACAGGTTTATAGAAAACACTAATCACTGCTTTCTGTTTTTATAAGCATTTCACATACTGTTCCAACTTTATTTGGAACTGGGTTTGTATAATCTCACTGATCTGACTCACTGATCATATTATGCTGTTACAGGGATGTGATAACCAGATGCTTGTGGACATGTTACTGAGGCTGAAGTCCATTGTGTATCTGCCTGGAGACTTTGTATGTAAGAAGGTGAGTTCAGTGTCCTCTTGTGCCCTCCTCTGTGTCCTCACAGGAGGGCGTTGCATTTTGGCTTGCTTTGCTATATACATAACTTTATCAATTTTGAACTGATGTTCTGAAATAAAGACGGATTGCACTGCTGAAGCCCACACAAGAAAAAAAACATACTTTGATGTTTAATTTAGTTACAATTACCAAGGTTTGCATTTTGGTCTTACACACTATGATACTTTTAAATGACATTAAACATGTGGTACAAGGACAGTGGGACGATGTCACCACAAAGCAAAATGATTCCTAACAAAACCAAAGGCAGCATAATATGCCACATAATCTGAAATTTTAAAGCCAGTGCTACAAGTTTTACAAAGAGCAATGAAAATTTAAAACGCACTTAACAATGAGGCTTGGGTCTTAGGAGGGTAAACTAAACTAGGTAACTATGGAAAGTAGTTATTTACAGTATGCTGCTCACTTCTAAAATTGTTAAAAACCCTTTGCCAAAGTATATGATGATTCATTTTTTTGATGATTAGAGTACACTGATTTCACAAAAAGCAGTTAAACAAATATTATGCCATTTAATTTCAAATCCAACTGGACAAGAAGATAGAAACACTTCCTACAGAAGATAATTTAAAATGGCTCAAAAAATTTGGTTATTTAGCAATATATTATTATTAGTTTATGTAGAAAGCATCAAACTGAAAGCATCTAGCTGAACTAAACACCCTGCTACCCACTGATGTTGTTTCTACTGTCTATTTATTCTCTCATGTCTTTTTGTTTAATGTCATGAGGATTACAATGTAAACAAGCTTGAGAGAGCTTCAATGTGTGTAATGACCAGTGCAATATTATGTGTATTTTAATCATTAAATTATTAATTCATTCAGTCGTTCATGCATGTTAGTTATTCAGTTTGTATTCATAGAACAATGTGTTAATAGTGTTAATACGGTTTACTTGACCCATTTTGACCTATAGGGTGACATTGGTAAGGAAATGTACATCATCAAGGCTGGAGAGGTGCAGGTGATCGGTGGGCCCGACAACAAGATTGTATTTGTGACGCTGAAGGCAGGATGTGTGTTTGGAGAGATCAGGTGAGGCTATTGTAAGTGTATCTGGCCTACAGTGTGTGCAATGGCACATGTATGTGTAAAGTTCAGGTGGAGGCACATTTACTAAATGTAATACAGGCTGTGCCTCCCTTTCCAGTCTTCTACAGTCCTCAGCTAACGGAGGAAACAGAAGAACAGCTAATGTGGCAGCACATGGATTTGCCAACCTTTTTGTGCTTGATAAGAAAGACCTCAATGACATCCTGGTTCACTACCCAGAGTCACAGAAAGTTTTGGCCAGAAAGGGAAGGTGAGTTCAACTGAAACAAGATAAGTAGGGATATAACAATACAACATATCGTAGTGTATCAAATTGTATTGCTGCTTGTCGTATTGTGGTGAGTGTAAGATTGGGGCTAATATATTAGCTTGTGGATAATATACACCATATGTTAAGTACACCTCCTTGTAGCTACACTCTTTGTCTATCTAACCAGCTCCACGTACCATATAGGTGCACTTTGTGTTCTACATTTACAGACTGTAGTCCATCTGTTTCTCTGCATACTTTGTTAGCCCCCTTTTACTTTGTTCTTCAATGGTCAGGACCCCCACAGGACCACCACAGAGCAGGTATTGTTTGGGTGGTGGTTCATTCTCAGGACTGCAGTGAAACTGATGCGGTGGTGGCATGTTAATGTGTGTGTGCTGGTACAAGTGGATCAGACACAGCAGTGATGCTGGAGTTTTTAAACACTTTGTGTACGTGTGCATAGAAACAGATGGACTATAGTCTGTAAATGTAGAAGTACACAGTGCACTTACATGGTAAGTGGAACTGATTAAATGGACAATGAGTGAAGAAACAAAGGAGGTGGTTTTCATGAAGTGGCTGTACGGTGTATATGCTTGTGGCTGGAACATTAGATTGGGACACTATAAAGCACAACTTTTTTTCATTATTATATTGTACTTTTATATTGTTGCATTTTCAATGTTGTGTACCGTTATACCCCAAGAGATTAGACTTGCACATTATGACTATGCAAAGCCATTTATACAGCCAATTATCAATACCAACACTAAATACCAATTCTTATTTCCTTGACCTATAGGAAACTGATGAAGGCCAAAGGTCCAGCTGCAGCCAAAGCAGATGAAGAGAAAAAGAAAGGTCTGGCACTGTTTGGACCCAAGCCTCCAACTCCCAAACTGCTCCGCGCATTTGGAGGATTCCACAAAAAAGGATTCATGGATAAACTTAAGGTAGGAAACACATGATTTTCTTTTTTAGCTGGATGACACAAACATGAATGACACCCCCACCCCACAGCACTGGTATTCCCAACACTTCAAGAAGATACTGAAAAGAAACTTTAAATGTACTGCTCAAAGTATTTGTCATACACTATATGCTTAAAAGTTTATGGACACTTGATCATCCAATGCTTCTTCTGAAATAAAGGTTATTAACTGGGAGTTTGTCCCCTCTTTCCTGCAGTAACAGCTCTACTGTTATGCGAGATCTACACTAGATTTTTAGTTTTGAATTTGGGATTTGATTGCATTCAGCCACAAGATCATTAGGGAGGTCAAGTCCTGATGTTGGATGATTAGTCCTGGATCACAAACTCAATTCCAACTTATTTCAAAGGTGCTGGATGGTGCAGTTTCACTGCTCCACAGTCTAATGCTGGGGAGACTTTATACCCCACTAGCCAATGACTCACGATGGTCATAGTGATCTTGGGCTCGGGCACAGCTGCTCCAGAGTGTCCCATTCTGTTGGTGATGCTTTTCTATGGAAGCTGTGTGTGCACTATTAAATGCCTGTGTCAGCAATGGATACACATAAATGGCTAAATTCACTAATTAGAAGAAGATATACTTTTTGGCATGTAGTGTAATTACCAAAAAGGCACCTAACAAAATTTTCAACTGTTATAAAGAATTAAGTAGCATTTTACAAACTTCTTTAATTAGACAAGTAAAACTGACTTTATTTTCCTTTCTTTCTTTTCCTTTTTCTCTAGCATGCCACTTCTAAAGATTGAAGATAATTGCAATGAAGGAATAATAATATTTCCCTTTGAGATGACAGAAAATTGTAGTACATTTTATTTTTTGTAAATAATCTGTAATCCTGGAAATGTCTAACTGTTTCTTAATAGGTTAACATTTTGTACCACAAAATAATAAAGGAGATATTTTTAAAATGAAGAGTAATGGAGGTTATTTTTAAACTGCTGGTGTTCAAATCAGCCTCCACTACATACAGCAAACCAAAATATCTAGTTAGCCTGGCCTTTTTTCATTTGCTGTCAGTCTGGTGAAAGGACTAAGAACCAGCGGAATCACTTAGGTAATCCCCTTAGCCTGGACAGGACATTAAGTAAGTGGTCTCTCTGTATGTGTGGACAGGGTATAATCATACTACAGTATAGAAATAGACTAGGGCTAGTGTTGCTTCTATTCTGGTCAACTGTAGTAGTTCCTAAAGTGCTTTCTGGCACAAATACATACTTGTTGAGGTAAGAATAAATAAAAACATTAAAAAATAACAACAACAAACTAAAGAAAAACAGATCTGTTTGCTCTGCTTACTAGCCTGGTGGCTGGCTAGCTTTCTGTGAATCTGCAAGTGGTGCCTGCAAAAAAAGAACACCACATGCACAATCTGTCAAGCACAGTGCACCATTGGTCTGCTGAGGCTGGCACAGTGTGATGAGCGCTCTGATAGGTGAACTGTGATAGGTGAACTCTGATAGGTGAACTGTGGTGACCTATGGGGACAAGAGTGTTCCTCAGAGGGAATTAATAGGGCTAAAAGAATTAATTGCAGGCTGGGGTCCAGGCTGCAAATACAGTTGCTTGAGGAGAGCTGAGGAATAAACTTAGATGCTACTGAATGCTCACTGTAATTAGTCATGTTCAGCAAGCTGAAAATGATTTTATGGCCCAGTGCGGCAGTAGCTCAAACTCCAGAGCCACCGCCTCCAGCACCTACACCTGCACCAGCTCCTGCTCCTGCGCCAGCACTGGCTCCTGCTCCTCCGGCTAAGGTAAGAGAGCCGTGTTCACCAGTGTTTCAATACAGCCTATAGCATAGCATTAATTATCTTAGTAGTAGAACGTACAGTAACCTAAAACTCAATTCTACTCTACTCTATTCAAGTATTTTATTGTATTGGTTAAATGTACTGTGACTATGTGAGTGCAGGCAACTGTGAAATATTATCTTGTGTCCATAGGAAGAAGAGACAGGGAAGGAAAAAGATGAGGAGAAGAAAGAGCAGCAGAAAAAGGAAGAAGAAAAACCTGCAGGTGAGTTATTTCCTAAAGCTTAGGATCTTTTTGCAGTCATATTCACTCTAATTATAATGCATTGATTTTGTGTCATGCTGTTTTCTTTTTGGCTGTTGATACTAATGTTTATCTACACATGTAAATATAAGCTTCTAAAGAATTGCACTGGAATGAACGTCAGCTTACACACCAGATAACCAGATTCACAGTGTATTTTCACAAATAACGTCAAAGAGTTTGCATTGTTGCAAATGTAAAATGGATGAATAGTTGGCACATTGTTGGAAGTAATGTAGTTGCAGTGAAGAAACATTTTGGTGGTGTTGTAATAATTTTCAGGAAGAAATAATGTTTGCCACGTCTGACCAGTGTTTACATGACTCTGATGTCAGTGCATTGTTTCACTGTGAGGGGAAGTCTACATGGGGTTATACATATGGTACATGAAGAAGTAGTTTGGCAAAAAAAAAATTATTTACACTTTTAAAATATATGCTTTCACTGATTTTTCGTGGCATATACTTTTCATTGCTTGTTAAGAACATTAGCTTTGTAGCGCCACTGTAATAGAAGAAGAAATGTATATAGAAGAAAATGTTGGAAACCAAACATGTCTTGGCTGATTGACTGTTCTTGGGGTAAGGGGGAAACTAGATATTTGCAGAACCATTCCTTTTAGTCTAACAGTGCAATATGATAACCTAATTTATTACTCTGTGCACGTGCCTACAGGCTTTTACTGAGTAATCCAGCTCTAAGATCAGGAAGAGCTTATGTTATCTTTTCTTATACTTTCCTCTCGGACTTTGATTGAAAATAGGACAAAAATTGAAATGATACTACTTAATATCTGATGTTCTACTGAATAATAGAACTGAGAATAAATTCAAAATGCACAGGGAGAATTTACTCGACATTTACATGCAGTCTATTAACATTTAGTTGCAGAGAAAGATCTGTTATGTTCAATTTGATGTATTACCATACATACAAAACATTCTTGATTGCACAGCACAGTGGCTACTTGTGGAGAAAGAGACTAGTCATGTTTTTGCACTAAAGAATTACTTGCAAACATGGGCAATAGTAAATTAAAAAGAAAATAAATTAAAAGAATAAAAAAGGGGATGATGCATTCTCAACAACTATATCTGTCTTTTTTCTTCTACACATCCTGCCCCAGCCCCTGCTCCTGCACCTGCCCCCGCACCCACCCCCGCTCCTGAGGCCCCTAAACCTGAGGCTAAGCCAGCAGATGGAGCTAATAACACGCAGGGAGCTCCAGAGGGGTAAGAGTTCAGCTTCTTTCTATACAAATCTGATCAGACAGTGTAAGACGACTTTGGCTAAGGCTTAGTTCTATGTTCAGTACTAAGCGTGTATCTGGCACTGTTTTGGGGTTTTGCTCACTGTCTGGCTCTTCAAGGAAGCCTTCCTGGGGACAAAGAAGGCAGTAAGAGGACTACAATGTTGCAGCATCTTTAGGAACAAATTCCTACTTTGTGCTCATAAAGCCAGAGGCATTTTCATAAATCTTAGTACATGCAGCTTACATCCCAACTGTCATCAAGCATGTAGTAAACTCCTGGTTCCTGGTATGGAGAACCACTAAACCACTGAGTCACTTCTGTCTCTTTTTCCAGAGTGTGTCTCCAAAAGTAGCTGAAAGACGATTAGAGGATTTGTGGTATTTGTGACTTAAGAAGGTCATGGGTTAGCAGTCACATGCAAATACAAGCTTCTGTGTTTTTCTTTCCTCAAGGTGCGTTTAAGTTGTCTTTTAACAGCAATATGTGTTGAAGATGGAATATAATATGTGCAACCTTTATTAGCCGAATAAACAATTGTCTCTCAGTAGTAATAGACATAGCAGTTTAAAAGAATATTACTGTGCATATATTCTTGCTCACTCTTTGTGCCTGCACGCAAAAGAGTTAAACAAAATAGAGAACATTCGAAATAACTTTTAATTAATATTTTTGAATAAAAAGAAGTTAAAGTCAATTTCTCATAATTTCTGCATAATTCAGTGATTGAGATGTATGAAAAATCATTCCGATGGTTTGATGTGAAATGGTTTATTTTACAAAACTTAGATTTCTTTACAGTGGTGCTGATAGGAACCCAAATATAGGAACACAAATACAGACATTTTATTTACTATTCAAAACCACCAGTGCAATACATGTGTCTTCTGAGTGTTTATATGTTCATATGTTGAAAATGATAAAATAGTGTTAAATCTGAAAAAAAAAAGTTTTCTTTGAGAACTATTTTGCTTTAAAACACCTGCATGTATTCTGTGCCGTGAATGGACTTAAAAAATAAGTTTAGAGCCGAAAGATTAAGATATTGTCTCAGACATCAGGCAGCATATTCATAACCATTTCATGTAATAGCATTGTCAAGGGTAGCTTTTAGACGCATTAAACGTTTCAGACACCTGGTTCCTTCTGACTCGGTTTCTCCAGAACACAGCATTTCACACCAACCACTCTGAATGACTTTGTTTACATCTTAGCCATTTAAAGCAGCACTATGTCTGTTTTTTTCTGTAGAAACTTAAAAAATTAGTGTTACTTGTTCAGGAAAAAGTATATGCTAAAATATGGTTAGTGTGCACTGCTGGGAGTCGCTCTGTAAAACCTGAAATAATCTAAAAGTCAGAGACGTAGGTTAGATTTTTCAGAACTTTTTTAGGCCATATCAAATGTCTTTATACATGCACAGCCTTAAATACAAGATCCTGCTCATATGTAGGTTTCAAATGCAAAATCAACATTATCGTGATAATGATGTGATGACAATAGTAGATCATTCACTCATAACATTGGAAGATATGTCTTTGAGTTTTTGAAGATAAGTTTTGACAGAGTTCTCTTTGAATAGTCTTGCAACGCGCTCACAAACATCCGATTCATCTACTTGGGGAAGGGGTTTAAAGCACAACTGATATTACAAAATATTTTTCCACAAGTTGTGTCCAAATACACATAAACAAAAGTCAGCAGTTGAACGGACAGATCTCAAAGGTCGAAGCTCCAGGTTTTGTGCATGCTAGCTGGTGTGGACAAACTGTCAGTTGACTATTGAGTTCTTGACCAAACATTCTGTATCATTGGGAAACGAATGTTTCTTCAGGTAACTGAAGATATTTTTTTGCATCTAGACATAAATGTCAGCTTTATAGCATAAATTCATTTGTCTAGAATCACCAAATGTAGCCTTTTTTTCTAAAATATAAAGCTAACAAATGTATTTCATTATTGTCTCTTATTTCTAGTGAAGAGGGGGCTCCACCTCCTCCTCCACCCATTGTCATCAACAGGTACTCTGATGACCAGCTGAGAGAGGTTATCAAGCGGTTAAGAGACAGAACAAAATTATACAAGGAGAAGGTGACAGACCCCTATGCCTCCTCACCAGAGCGCAGCCCTCCAGTCAGTAAGTCTAAGAGCAACACATGAAACATACCATACAAAACAAACATACCATACCAACAAACCATGCTCCAGCTCCTGTAGTTGTAACTGTCATAAGGAGAATGTTAAATATTTTTATTTTGTTAATTGTCTTTTCAGTGAAATTCCTGTGGCATTGATCAAATGAAAAATGTAATATTAGCTCTGATTTCTAATATTTTAAAGTGATTCAGTGGTGTAACTACACTAGGTGCAGGGGGGCAATCATGCTGGAGTCTATGCTGCATGGGGGCCCACAGTTTTTCACAACCAGCAATAATACATTTATTAAGTCTTAAAAAAATCAAAATGATTAGATTCAAATAATTTTATTTGTTTTATGAAAATATGCACTTTATTTTTGAATGTAAAAAATGCTGCAGGTAAATGTATGAAATGATTCTTTTATAGTGCTACTATGCTATCACTTCACAGATTTTTTTAGATATGTCCAGAATAATGAAACAAGCTGTAGATGATTCCATATGACTGAGAAAGACATAAAATATTGGAAGGCAGTTAAACTAAAATTAACATCCAGAAAGTCTCATATTTGAAACGTGCTGATCTAATCTTAGGCAGATAGCTTATCAAGACATTACAATAAATAAGTCATTGCAGTATATTATTTTTCACTTAATAACTTTTTGGTGTTACTAAAAACCATCTTGAAATACCTTTTGGTATCTAGCTTACAGTACTTCAGTCAACAAAGCTGAATAATTCTAAATAATGAAACCGAATAAAATAACAGCAATTTTTAAAATGATTACCAACTTTTAAAGGCAAGTGTATGTCACACGGCAAGGGTTTTCAGGAATCAATTTGACCTTATTTGGCCAATGGCTTGTCAGACAGCTATATATGACATAAATATTGTGGTCCAAATTGGTAGTCTAATGGAAACATTTAGGTTAAAGGGGAATTCCAGCAATGTTTCAAAATTTCTTCTTAAGTGAAGATGTAAACGAAATAATTCAAAGTAGTTTTATGTGAACTGGTTCATTGTAGAGAAACTGGTGGTAATGGGAACCAGGGGTCACAATGTCTACACAAATATAGCCATTTTATTTACTATTCAAAACCACCAGCCAACCTACTTGTGACTTCTTTTATAGTTTTATATGTAATGTTCATAATGGTAAAATAGTCATAAATCTGAAAAAAAAAAAAATTATTTATTATAAAACCATACCTCTCTGTCATGAGTGGATTTACCTTTTTTACATTTTAGACCAAAATCTTATGAAAACTTTTATAAAACAAACCCTCAGGCATCATGCAAAGTAACTGTAATGAAACAGTTTTCTGTGATGTAGCGTTTAGAGGCACAAGCAAAGTACACATTGATTTTATTAATTGAAAGCAATTTTCATATGGCGGGGGCATAAGATCCAAGTTACTCCACTACAGCAATTCAAACATGCATCAGTGGTGCAAGTCATCACTGAGTCTGATCAGAACGTTCTGTTTAAATTAAGCGCCTGTGTATCGAAAGGAAGACTGGGCAAAGAAATTGGAAGCAGACAGGATAAAGAAGGAGGAAGCAGAGAGGAAGAAAAAGGAAGATGATGCCAAAAAAGCAGCAGCCAAAAAAGAAAAGGAAGAGAAAGAAAAAAAGGAGAAAGAGGAAAAACTGAAGGAGGAGCAGGCAAAGGCAGCAGCAGAAGCTGCAGAGAGAATCTGTCCAAAAATCAAATGCAACTGTATAGACATTCTTCTGAAACCTATAGAGGACAAGATGGATGATTACTTAGGGTCCACCATCGATCCCTTCACCGGTAAGACAATTAGGTAGGCCAGCTGCGAAGTTACACCAGATGTTTCTTTACAGATAGCATGCCTGAAAGCCTTTCATTTTGGGTTCTGTTCTCTTTCTTTTCCTCACAAAAGATCGTCGCTATATCAAATGGCTCAGCGTTGTCACAGTGGCTTACAACTACAACATATGGTTTGCAACGGCACGCTTGTGTTTCCCCTATCACACGCCAGCGACTGTTCCTTTTTGGATATTTTTTGACATCCTTTCAGACATAATAAATGTCATCGACATAATTGTCTTCCAGCCACGACTACAGTTTGTCAAAGGAGGGGATATCATTGTAAGTCTTGAACACAAAAACATCTGTTAAAACCTGTTTGATCATATAGAGAGAATGTATTATTATGTTATTCAAATGTCAACTGACAAAGAGCTGTTTTCCAGAAAGATAGAGCAATGGCAAAGCAGAAATATAGACAGTCAGCCAGATTTCAGGTGAGAAAAATACTTCAGTTCTTCTTTAATGTGGACTTAATTATAACAAAACTGGATATTTCCAGCATCAAATCCAAGGCTAGGGTGAAATTGAACTGATAGCAAAACAGAATGTTCCTGACTCATTACACATGCTAAATGTACTGACCCATTATGCTCCAAGTTTAATCTTACCCTTTCTTGCTCTCCCAACAGACAGACCTGATAAGCATCATTCCATTCGATTTGCTCTCTCTTCATTTTGGATTTTCATCAGTGTACCGACTAAACAGGTTCTTGAGGGTGGGCACAAAATCCAGAAACCATGCTTATATGTCTGTGTGGTTTAGTGTAATAAACTGCTGATTTTTCTGAATGGTGTGTCATCTGTTTTTGCTCATTAGATCGAGTCATTCTTTGAGTTCAGTGATCGACTTGAAAGCATCATGGCTAAGGCTTATATTTGGAGGTAAAAAGGGAGTTTTGTTCATTGTAAAGCTGAAACCTTCTTTTAAAGGTTTTTTTTTCTATTTTCAAGGCTGCATTTCTTAAATGATAGGACTATGTGCATTTTACCCTGTAAAGGACTGAAATGTATTCTACTTTGCTTGTTTCTCATAGAGTGGCCCGCACCACTGGCTACCTCCTATATTGCCTGCACCTCAACTCGTGCCTATACTATGTAGCTTCAGCCTATGAGGGGCTTGGCAGTACAAAATGGACATATGATGGCCAAGGAATTGCGTAAAAGCTCTTAGCTCTTATGTCCCATTTAAGCATTAGTCCAGTGGCATTCATGTCCATGAAATCCGTATTACAGGAAAGTGTAACTATCTTGTCCCTTCTGTTTTCACCATAGATATCTACGATGTTATTACTTTGCCACTCGAACACTGATCACTATCGGAGGCCTGCCTGAGCCACACACACTCTTTGAGATCGTATTCCAGATGGTAAACTTCTTCACGGGAGTCTTTGTGTTCTCCAGTTTGATTGGACAGGTGCATAAGAAATGAGAGATGAATGGAAGAGTATAGTGACAGGATGCACTCCAGTGTCTAATTAAAGCCTATATAACTGGATTTTAAACACAGATGAGAGATGTCATTGGAGCAGCCACTGCAGGACAGACCTATTTCCGTGCCTCGATGGACACGTGTGTGGCATACATGAACACATACACTATCCCCAGGATGGTACAGAACAGAGTGCGCACCTGGTACAACTATACCTGGGACTCCCAAGGCATGCTGGGTAAGACCTCATGGTGGGTAAGGCCCATATCGTACATTGTTTTTGTATTTAATTTTTCCCCCTGAGGTCAGCTTATAACCTTTGTGTGGGTTTACAAAAAAAAAACAGTCATAATTATTTTTTATGTGACCATTTTCCCACCTGTCTTCATCCCTTACTGTAAATGCATGTTAGCAAGCAGTAGAGCAACAGGCGACCAGTCATTTCCTATTGGAGTAAGCGATTTGTAACTGCAAATTCACCAGAAGCAGCAAGCGAAATGCCGGCAGGGCAACAAACAACAAGTCAAGTTGAAATTTTCTCAACTTCATGTAAAGGAACTATGATGCAATGAAGCAACAATATAACTGATTTGCTCAAACAAAATCCTTTCCCAATAGTAATGTGCAAAAAATGGAAGAGAAACTTATAAACTTGTAAATTAGTAACCAGACACCAGGAGGGGGTGCTTTAAGACATATGAGCCCTAACAGAGTGTTTCAGACAGAGGGTGAATAGAGGTGTACAGTATGAGAAAATTAATGTGTTTTTGGAACACTGAAGCAGGCAAATCTATATAATCTATAAATCTAGTAGACCCCAAAAATAAAATCATGAACACTGAAAATGAGCATAATAGGTCTGCTTTAAACTTTATGACTGCAGTCTGAATGGGTGAGGTTACACTGTTGCAGGCTAAGTAGGAGGATTTAGGTAAATATAAAGTTTTTGATGGCATCACCAAAACAGTGAATTGGCTCTTTTTGCAGATTAGTTTCCATATATGGACTGCATAAGCTGGGCATGGATTTTGAAACTTTAACAATGTTTACATGTATCAAACTCTGTTTTCCATGATATGGTCCCTTTGAAGTCAACCTAAAATTAAAATTTATCAAAATCTTAATTCATGTCTTTGGTCATATTTAGCACAATTCATAATATCATTTAAAAGACAAAATTCATGTTTATCCAAAATCTTTAATCAAAGGTTAGAAACTTTTGTCTGTCTTTAAAACATCTTCTGATTATTTGACTATGTCATCATGCACCAGCAGGTGGGGAAAAATAATATTAACCAATAATATCATGTTTAACCTCCTCCTCCCAGAACTCCAAACAAAAATAAATGCTCAGCTTCCTCAGAGACCCTTCCTGATATTCTGTTTCACCCAGAAATTTGTCACAGTCCAGAATGAATATTATGATTTACTTCTCATGTTGGCTTTATGAAAGCAGTATGTGGTGCATGCTAATCCACAGAATAACCTTTGGACTCCTAGGGAACATTTAACCGGATAGTTCTTTAAACGAAAACTCCAGCATTAATCTGTCTTCTGCATCTATAGTTGATTAGCACAGAAAATTATTTCAATGCTTTTCTCTGTGCTTAGAAAAGAACAGAACATCTGCTGACACAGAACACACTTATAGAATAGAAGAAGTGGGCAGTTGCTTGTATTATAAGTGTATTTTGAGTCACTGGATTTTCTGTTTTTTTTTAATACTGGGTAATGTGTCTAAATTATTGCATATGGTGATCACCCACACAGTACCGATATGGCAGACAGAGAATTGGTTGAAAAACTCTGGAATATTCCATCAAAGAACCATCCACAATTCCTCAAGGTTCCTTGAGGAACTGAAGATTTTGACATCTTTATTTTTAAGAATGTATGACTGCATTTAGTGGTCTAATACTGTGGACAACAACATAATATAACATAGCAGAACATTAATGATTAATGCAAACAGATTGTGTCTAAAGATGATGTAATTTACACTGATAATAGATAGTCACAACCACATCATCTTACTAACCTCCTCCACACAGGCTGAAAATGTGCTGGCATGCATGCTTCTCATAACTGTAGGACTATATGAAAAAAATAATATGAGTGTGAGAAATATACTGTGTTCCCATCTCTTTAGATGAATCAGAGCTGTTGGACAAGATGCCTCTGGTGATGAGAACAGCCATTGCTGTGGACATTAACCTTGCCACTTTCCAGAAGATTGATCTATTTAAGGTAAGAATGACACTCACTGATCATCTAAGCTGCTCATCTTTCTGGGTCATGCGGGGTGCTGGAGCCTATCCTAGTGCTTATTGGGCAGAAGGCAGGAAAGTCCATCACAGGGTAGACATTCAGACATATACATTCACACCTAGAGGCAATTTAGCATCTCCAATTGGCCTGTCTTTGGACTGTGGGAGGAAACCTATTCAGACACAGGGAGAACATGCAAACTCCACACAGAAAAGTCCAGGGAATTGAACCCAGGCCCTTCTTGCTTTGAGTCACCTCCCACTGCACCACCGTGCCACCCAAGAATGACACAAGCATATCAAATTATGCAAATAAAATCAGCTCCACATTCTAATAATACTGAGACATTCTCTGAAATTAAGAGCATGTGCATAATTACTTTAGGTTTGTTGTGAGTAAAATAAAACTCTTGCGCATGACTTCATGGTTCTACAGTACCTCCATTAGCTGGTTATCTGTTGCCCTCTGGTAGTGACCATCTAATACAGCTAATGAGATGAAAACGACAGTAAAGGTATACAACGACAGGTAGTGAAAGTGATAGGAAAGTGGTGTGATTACCATCCATGTTCCTAAGTTGAAATGTCTCCTCACAGGGATGTGATAGCCAGATGCTTGTGGACATGTTGCTGAGGTTGAAGTCCATTGTGTATCTGCCTGGGAGATTTTGTGTGTAAGAAGGTGATAACAACTAAAATTTGCACATATCATACAAATCACACTGATTCGGTATGTTCAGTTCATGTTGAACAGTGCAGTGCTTTAAACTCGTTTTAAAACTTATCCAAACTTCACACAGGGAGACATTGGAAGAGAGATGTACATCATCAAGGCGGGGGAGGTGCAGGTGATCGGTGGGCCTGACAACAAGATTGTATTTGTGACGCTGAAGGCTGGCTGTGTGTTTGGAGAGATCAGGTACAGAGAGAAATCATATTAACATTGTAAACATTATAAAAATAAGTGAGTGAGTCAGTCAATGTTATGGGTCATTCTGTTGTTACACTGGCAAATGGTGTCCTACAACTTTGAAAATGTATTGGGATATAATGTGACTGCATTTTTCGGTAACACTTTATTTGGAGTGGTCCTTTGTAGATGATTAATAAACTCTTAACAGATGATCAGTAGCACATCAACAACATATCAGTGAAGTAGCAGTAGTGCAGCATCTGAATACATTAAATATCTTGTAGATGTCCTGTTGATACATTACTTACATTACGTAGATGTATTGTTAATGTTACTTCCATTATGCAAAACCTAACCTTACCCAACCTTACCTAAAACTTAACCCTAACCCTGGCCCTAATCCTAACCCTAACCTTAACCTCAACCCAAACCTAATCCTAACCCTCATATGTTTTTGACATATTACTGAGAGACACGCAATATCAGCACGAGTGCAATATTCATAATTTTATTCTACATACAATGTGACTTTGAAGCTACAGTGGGTGTGGCCTATATTTTAGAAAAGCTAAGATTTAGACATCAACCTTATTGATGTTCTATACAGGACTAAACAGTATACTTGAATTACATGTCAATATTTGCGCCCCATTTGCCATCGCAATGGTGGAATGAGCCTTGTATGCTTAAGCTCTGTTAGGAAATTGCTGAACCTGTCAGGTAAACAGTCTCTGGTTCAGTCTCTTGCAGTCAGCAAAAGATGGAGGAAACAGAAGAACAGCTAATGTGGCAGCACATGGATTCGCCAACCTCTTTGTGCTTGATAAGAAAGACCTCAATGACATCCTGGTTCACTACCCAGAGTCACAGAAAGTTCTGGCAAGGAAAGGAAGGTGGGTTTGATTCAGGTTTTTGTGGAATGGGTTATTCGATGTGACTTAGAACTGACTCAAAATGGATTTATGCAGAATGATGAATTAACTCAGTAGTCATTCATGAGATCTTCTCTGACCTATAGGAAACTAATGAAGGCCAAAGGTCCAGCTGCAGCCAAAGCAAATGAAGAGAAGAAGAAAGGACTGGCAATGTTTGGAAATAAACCTCCCACTCCTAAACTGCTTCGTGCCTTTGGAGGCTTCGGAAAAGGAGGCTTACTGGACAAGCTGAAGGTACGTAAGGGCAGTATACTGCATACATAGATATTGCACACAAAATCTGTATTGGCTCATTTGAGTTACCCTATTCAAACTGCATTGTTTATTGTTTATCTATGTATTTAGACGATAATAGACACCATTTCCAAATTATACCAAACATAGTACAACAACTATTCTTAGGCATTCTCTGTTGGTGGGAAGCAAAATCTAGTTAGGTTAAGCAAACTAAAATTCAGGTTTCCTTGACACACAAGTAAATTATTTGTATCCTTTAGAAACTGATCTGATCTATATGGTCTGTTTTTTTTCTTTAGGCTTCAGAGAAGAAGTAAGCCTAAGAGAGACAACGTGTGCAGGTTGTTACCACATTATGCCTCTATTAACCACTGGAGACTGAAAGGATAAACTGGACTTGATACCTGTTGGTGAACTAGGAAATATTATTCCTGTTAAGCACTGTAAAATCACACTGTCCAAACTTGGTATAAATATTTATGTTTTTCTTTTGTCATAAAATGTAAGAATTACAACTTTGTCTTTTATTGTCCTTTGAACTGTATCTTCTCAGTATCGCAGTAAATGAACAAGTAACTATATACTAAAACCACTTATTGCAGAAATGAGGATGTCATCATGGTGCATTCAATATAAAAAAACAGGGGATGGTGGATGTTGGCAATTTTTATGTTTATTTATTATAATTGGTACAGATAAAGTATTCACCAATGTAAACCTGAAGGTGTACAGTTCTGTTGAATTCTACAATTCTATCATGCAAATTATGTAGAAGCCAAAATATTATAAATAATGTGTAATTTGATTATATAAATTGTAAAGTCTTAAAGACGTATCATGTTTGGCACCTTTCCAGTTCAGCCCATTTCCAGAGATGGGCAAAGGCCACATAACTTCCTTAAACAATAAGTACTTTGATCTAACAAAATAAAACAGTCTGTAATACAATGAATAAAAGTCAAGAGATGATCATTAATCATTCTGGTAGCCTACACTTACAATGTCTCCAATATGACTGTGATTAAACCCAATAACTGTCACTTATAACTAGACACAACCCTCAACACAGACAATCCACTGTCTATTATACTAAGGCACATGGAGTGCTACTTGGCAATCATATGTTTGACAACACATCTGACTTTAGCAGTAAGTACAAATCACTTGCATCTAACAGCAGCTACAGAAGGTCTCAGTGATATAAAATCACAAGATCACCAATAACAGTCCTAGTAGCCTACATTTACAATGTCTCCACATCAATATGACTGTTATCAAGTTCAACAACAGTGACTCGTTACTACACTTAACAGAGATAATAAACTGTTTATTATATTAACCCACATGGAATGTAACTGGGCAAACATATAGAAGCAAAATCATGTTTACATCATGTTCGTTGTCACACTTCTGAGTGTTGTCCATTACAGGAATTTGCATGCTATCATTATGTTAGCTTACAATGCTTGCTGTACAACTGACGCACTACTTTAAACCAAACTTCATTTTTCAAAACTTAAACAGACAAGCCCAAAATACTGTCCAGTCAAATTCAGTTAATATTTTTAAAACTTCATAATCTTTTTGCAAATATATTTAATATAAATCTTAGTCACAGACAATTATTTTCCAGCAACTTAGTCTTATTTTAGTAATACTGTCATCTAGATTGCATATATAACTCTAAAATCATTGACTCTAATACAAAGAAACACACAGACACACATTTCTCAAGAATTATCTTTGGTGTGGAATATAGGGAGTAAGGTTTTGTATACTTATGCTCATAGTCAAAAGATGATTTTTGCTGTTCTTGTCAGGAAAACAAATCGGCAATCCTGCACACACTGTTTGAGGGTGACTAGGTGTTTTCGAACGTTAGACAGCGAAGACTGAAAACTAACATATTAAAAGTCAAAGAAAAGTGTGTATTACACAAATAGACATGAATTCCACAAAGAAAAACATTCAAGGTTCAGACAAGGCACAGCACAAAGCAAAAGGTTAGGTTTCCTACTATATTTCCAAATTTCAACAACGCAATATTGTCCTAGCTTTCACTGTTTAGAACTATTAATTCCCTTTCATAGCCTCCTGCACATCCAGCCATCTACTAAATCATACTTCCATATAAAACAATGCATATATGTGTATATGTATATTGCTGTTGGGACAAAACTTTGTATCTCAATTTCTGTCATTTTTCCATTTTTTTTACTTAATTTGAAAATGAAAGCTGCTCTTTAAATTATGTTTACATTTCATGAGGAATGGAGCAATAAAACTGATCAAACATTATTTGAATTTAAAATCACATTTAAAGTAAAACGATTTTTCGTTCTCCTGAAAAAGTTACCATTTGGGAGATACAAGGTTTTGTCCCAAGAGCGACCATATATCCTGTAGGTAAAACGATGAACCTCCTTCTCACTAATAAGGAAACAAATGCACACCCCACCTTTCCTGAATTGTGCAAGAGAAAAGTCATTTTAGTGGTTTAGTGGCACTTCATGAGCTGGAAAAAAAATCTGAAGTGGTCACAGGACGTATTCCTGTATTGGAAATACCTATTCAGATGTTGTTATCAGACAGCTGGCCAGACATCATGACCAATAGTGGACTACTTGCATGTAAAATGCAAAAGCATGAAAATGCACAGACAGCAATGTACCTAAAACGCCATACCTTGCCCCACATTCTTCAGTAAATCCTGTGCTATATATATGTATGTGCTACATGCAGTTAACATTGTTTGATTTCAACCTATGTATGAATCGATAAATGGTGTGAGTCATATGAAATAACTGTCAATTAATTTAAGGTGACTGCAGGACTCACTCCTACTTTAAAGCAGAGCATTTCAAAGCATTTCAGCTAGGAAATCTTTTTGCAGCCCTCATAATAGTCAAAGTTACATTTAAGCTTACAGAATTTTCATTAAAAGAACTGCATAAATTCATGGCAAAAATACATCTCCTGTCTTTCACTCTCTATATTAAAATAATTCCTAAAATGTTTCAAAAATATAAACCATTTAAATAAAAAAAACAATTACGGCACTGCTTGAAACAATGTATCAAACCATCTTCAATGTAAACAAAAACAGATTAAAAATAAAACATACAATCTGCAAGAGTACATACAGAATATATACATGTGAATATTTGTAAACATGCACTTAGTGAGTATTTAAATGATATTCTGGTCCTTGTATACTCATCTACATGGTTTCTACAGAGGGACTTTTTTTTTTAGCAAGGCAAAAGTTCTGGTGTCTCTTACTAAGCGGTGTCAAAGCTGCACTATGCGGTCAGTTTGTGGTTCCACCAGCAGCAGCTACAGGGGTGCTGGAGTTGAGAGGGCTGAGCTTTAACATGTTAAAGAAGGTGACAACCTGATTAGGAACCTCTGCCAGCACGCATTGTGACAGAGCCTCCTTGGGAGCCTACAGAGAGAGAGAAAGAGAGAGAGAGAGAGAGAGAGAGAGAGAGAAAGAGAGAAAGAGAGAGAGAGAGAGAAAGAGAGAAAGAGAGAGAGAAAGAGAGAGAGAGAGAGAGAGAGAGAAAGAGAGAGAGAGAGAAAGATAGAGAGTTAAACATCAGTTATTCTTTCAATAAGAAGAAGTGGTTGTGAATTGGCTGGAGGTGACTTAATGGCACCAAGGAAAGCAAAATGCAAAATCACCATGATTTAAAATCTAACATTCATTCTTCTTTACCCATCTTAGATTACACCAGTTTTTTATGCCTCAGGGCATGCAAATCAAGCAGACACGTGCAGAGAAAAGAGGTGAAACCAGCAGAAAGTTTGGTTAAAAAAACAGCTTTCTGTAGCCCTACATGTCTATGAAGGTTTTGGATCAGAGGGAGGCTGAAGTTTTTTAAGTCTGAAGTAGGACACAAGTTGTTCAGGCAACTCTGCTAGAACACACTGGGCAAGAGCTTCCCTGGGTGCCTGAAATGAGATGGACAGAGAGGGATAGATAAAGAGCTGTCCACTAAAGCCCGGCAGAACTCAGATTTAAAAAACAAAATGAGGAAAAAAAAACCAAAATAAACAACAAGAGGGTGCACAAATAAAAAAAGATGTAGGGTGACTAAATGTTCAAAAGAACATGTGCTGACTGACAATGCCAAATGTAATAATCAGTACTGACTGGAAATACAGTAGTGTATTATTTTCATCAGCTAAGAACTAGAGAGTGTTTACATGATTTATAATGTTTACATATTTATCAATGCAAACCTCGGAAGCAGCACTGTGGAATATCAAGTCAGCTACCCCATTTATTATAAAGTTTGTTAGAGATAAAAAATCAGCAAATCAATTAGCAAAAAGGAAATTCAAAATTAGTTAAAAGTGATCAGTTTAGCTTTGTGAGCATAGATGCTCACCAACAGCCAGAAAACAGGCACATATCTGGCCCAATATGGTCTCTGTGCTATACTGACATAGCTCAGATACACAGACAGAGTCCACTTACATTCTGGAACTTTCTGTAAGGCACAAACTGCACTATGTCCCGTATAGCGGGCTCTCCGGATGGAGACCTCAGACGCCCATCATCCCCATCCAGGATCTCCATGTCAGTGAAGTCAGCCCCCCCAACACCCACAATGATGATGGACATGGGTAAGTGCGAGGCAGCTACTATGGCAGCGCGGGTCTGATCCATGTCTGTGATAACACCGTCCGTGATGATGAGCAGGACAAAATATTGCTGCCACACAAAGAAATTCAAGTAGGAGAAATTTATACCATATAGTTCACTAATTTCAAAACTTTCATATGGCACAGATGATATTTTACACAGCAATAGGACAAATGACATATGACAGTTTTACCTAAAATGTTCCTAATATAGAAATGTAGCAGTCACGTTCTGTGTAGATACTCACTGAGGCCGTGTTCTGCTGTAGCGCCTGCTGAGCAAACTGGCTCACATGTCTGATTATGGGAGCAAAATTTGTAGGGCCATAAAGCCTGACCTGGGGCAAGCACATCCTGTAAGCCTCAACCAACCCCTCCACGCCTACAGCAAAAAATTTCAAAAACACACCAAACATTACCATCTACTATTCCTCATTTGAGCAACTGCAGCACATGACCAACAGCAGGATTACTGGACCAGGTGCCTGATTCTAATACTGTTACTTACCAGAACAGAATGGATTTGATGGATTGAAGTTGAGAGGGAACTCATGAGACACCTGTAAAACAAACGTGATTGTTCTCATACCCTTCAAGGACACTGTTCACATCACACTGACTTTACTATGCAATCAATTCTAGCAATCTGCCTCAATAATATTTAAATTATACCTGCCAGTGTGGTGGAATCTGAGCCCCAAAACCAAAAGCTGGGAACAATTTGTCGCTGCATAAAAACAAACAGCATATTTGTTAAATATATCACCAACATCTTATTAAAAAAAAGGTTGCCCTGCAAGCAGTTTAGAATGTCAGCTTGTGCTCAGCAGGAAAAGATTATTTGATTTGGCTTACAGTGGCTTCCTATTAAGTTTAGATTTGAATACAAGATGTTTCTTATGACATTTACAGCCCCTATTGACCTAGCTCTGGCATATCTTGCTGGTCTCTTGAAGCATTACAGACTACCCAGACCACTATACTCAGCCAAAACAGGGTTTATCCCCAGAATCACTTGCAGCTGGAGGAATATCTTTTCCTTGTACATCTACTACACCGTAAAATCCAGTGACTGCATTCATGTGTTACCATTATTCACTGTACCATTGTATCATATGTTGCATTTATTAAACCAAAGTTATATAACTAAGTTTTCTAAGATGATATCCAAATGACTAAATGCTATCATTTTCCATTAATTGCTAACATAGCAAAGTAAGATAATTAAAAAAACTCCTGTGTAACTGCAGTAAATACCTGCCATTGATATACATTCAATTCAGGTTTTGAGAGCAAAGGAATAATTTGCCTAGAGTCAACATCAGACTTCCTTGTGTGCCCCTTGTGTGCACTACATGCTTGCTGCTTTACCTGTCATAATCCTGGATCACAAGGCCAACAGACCAGATGGCAGAAAGGTACTCGTTTACTCCATTAGGACTGATGTAGTGCAAAGAGTCAGGAGACTTTGGGTCGCCATTTGACCCTGTGAAATCCACTCCAACCTAGCAGAGAGAGAACCATTATCCTTGCATTGAGGATCATACATTTCAATAAATGCCAAGTACACATCTATGACAGAAATCCACTTACAGTAAAATTTAACTGGCAACCACCCATGATGTAATCCAGAAAAGTATACTCCTTCACAACCTACGCAGTGAAAAAGAAAAATTTCAAAAGACTCTAATGACACAGAAATGCAAATCACATGATAATTATCCCTTAGAAGTCAGGAGTTATTACTTGCGTTTTGCTATAATTACATAGATAATTACATAGTGAGTTACACAATTAACTACATTTACATTTGTTTTTAATTTAATTTCATTTGAACAGCTTTGAGAATACACATCCAATATTTTTGCAAACAGTTTGTTTTAATGTCAAGCAATGACAAAAACATAGTAAAAATGTAATAGGTGTTTTTCTTTCCACACAACATGATTGTACACAACAATAACTTCAAATTCCTAAAAAAAATGAACTTATGAACACTAATGTGGTACTGATGAAAAGCTTAATATCTGTACTTTCAACAAAGAGCTACAAGTGAGATATAAACAATAAACAATTACACTTTTTTTTAAAATGACCAGCAATAACTGCAACTTCTAGGGGTTAAAATACACAGTCTAAACAGTAGATCTGTCACGGTGGAGGAAAGCAGAATACCGAAGTGACATGACAGGGCACAAGGGACAGTGCTGATACAATACCTGGCATAATTTTACGCTCACAACACCAGAGTTCTTATAGTTCTTCTTCTTCTGCTTCTTCTTCATGTTAATACAGTCAAACTCTGCCTATAGGACACAACACAATTCATTTGACAGAAATACACACTGAACACAGAACAGCTTCACCAAACAATCCTGCAAAAGTTAAAATCCTGCAAAAGTTTAAAGTGTTTTATAGTGGTTTATAGTGTTCTTACCGGAGAAACACGCGTAGCCTGCTGCAGACGCGTCATGTTGGTTTCAAAAATCCCAATAAGGTCATGCGACCCATCATTGTCATAGTCATAACATTCCACCTGCAGAGACGTCAAATATACAATATTATATAACCCAAATCTCACTCTACCCATAAGACATTTACCAAATCACTTCATGTTCGCACAGCAAGCCAGAGAGATACTAAGAGAAGACATGCATAAAACCCACCAAACCACAGCAAGCAGAGATCTACAATTCTCTCTCTACAAGAAGTCTTTTATGACCGAGTATGACTACAAAATTAACACACTTCATAAAAAGGCATACCAGGAGAACGCAATACAAGAATCCAGATGGAAGACCAGTGCCCCCATCTCCAGTGTCTATCATCAGATACAGTACATTAGTCACGAAATCAGTGGTTTCTTTGTAACACAACATACACAGTGAATACTGAATATGATACAAAGCCACCATACCACGCCCAACAGATATGTAGATATCTGTAATTCAGACAAGCAAACAAGGACCGAGCAGGACTTCGAAACCACCAAAAATTCAATTTCTGTATTGCAGAACAGTGCAATACAGCACTACAGATGGAAAATGAAATGACTCTAGTACTCCACTGCAGCACAACACCATTCAATTGAAGACATATTAGTTGAAGCACACCATGAGATGTAATGTAACTCAACTAAACCAGCACTGTATGGCATTTTTCTTTCCTTTTAAACTTTTGGCAATACAACAAAAAAACCTAGACAAGAATGAACAAATAATTTTGAACAACTCTGGATGGATTTCTTGACAATACAAATGCAAACCAAAGTCCACAAATGTTTTCATAATGCAGTCCAGACAAAACGAATATTGCAACCAACGAGTATGTTAATGTAAGCAGCAAGCATATCAGAGGCATGTTAGATACCATGTTAAATAAAATCCATTTACAAACAAAAAAAAACATTGTGGATTTATTTTGTAAGAAGGAGACTCTACCTTAATTGGCTTTTCCATGTTTCCTCCACAAAGAGATTGTAGAGGGATTTTGAAAGGTCTCCATGTAGGGTTAAGGTTGTTCTTCACCACCTTTAGGATAACAGAGATGGGGGAGATGCATTTTAATCACCAAAATAAACTGCAGTTAATGCTTTCCTCAGGTGGTTATAAAAAATCACAGTCTGATGAAATCTAAGAGTTTGAACTTTTAAACAGGGTTAGGGAAGACTATATGTAACTGGATTAGGTAACTAATCCATTATTGTTACAAGAAAAATTAACAAGAACCTCAAACACTTATGATATTCTTTTTTTTTAAATAAAATCATTACTTGCACAATGTTTAAAGTGATAAAAAGAATCAGAGGTACAGAAATTATTCATTCAGTTCCATTTCTACCATGTCTTGACAGTGAGTGCTTCAAATGTATATGTTATTAAATTACTCTTGCTGTTCACTACTACAGCAATTGAATCATACCTCTGTTCTGTGAGCAAGCTGCCATCCTGTCTCCATTTGCCTGTAAAACTCTAGATAGGGGTCTGACTTCCCAAAGAAATCCTGCAACCGGACCATTATGTATATATCAATCACTTTTTAATAAGCAAAACAATATCAATACAATATCACCTAAAAGTTATAATGAAGCCATTCACCTCATCACACAAACCAATGTGATGAAACATAACATAAGCCTTAGTATGTACTAGCCTGGGATTTCAAGGGGTTAAATGCATTTGCACTTAATGCACTTGGTTGTTGCACTGCATTTTCTGCACTTGGTTGTTGGATTTTTCCTTGCAATGGAGAAAATATAGAAGCAACTCTACAAACACAGTTAGGCACAAGCGTTCTGTCCTGGTTGTACAATAAATGTGTAGCTGCAGCAAATATGCACAGTGCTTCGTTACACAAGAGCTCCATCTAGCTCAAGGTGAATTTGCTACTAGGCTATGTTTTAGTTTCACTGAAACTGTTTGCATAATTTAATGATAGTCAAACTTCATGTCACAGTACAAAAAAATAGCCGAAAACCTCTTGATTATTAATTTATTTGTGTCCTTCCTTTTAGCATTACTCACCCCAGCACATTTACCCCCATACTACATAACATATACCCTGTGCTCTTGGTACAAACTTGATTTACAAACAAATTTAATTTGAATTGTGTGAGCATTTTCACATAACTGAACATAATGTTACCTTTGACAGCTCTACGTTTCTATTGTATCTTAGGAATAGGTTGTATTCTGATACAACCTATTGTATAGCTGGGTTCTTACCTTGTTATCCAGTTTCCTAGCCTCAACTTCAAAATTTACCACCCTATTGTCCTTGATTTCCTCAGCACTGATCTAAAACAAAAAGAAAAATATAAACTGAAGATGAACATGAGTTTCAGACCTGCAAGAATTAAATTTCTAATTCAAATTTCTGCAATTTATAGCTGTGCTTCTGAAACATTAACCTGTTTCTGCCAGAACATAAGATGGCAGATGCAAATATTCACTGTGATCATAATCACATTACCTCCAAAATTTGAGAGCATGTTCAGCCACAACTTCAAGGTGAGCAAGGAATACAGAATTAATTGTACAGTACCAGCAACAGTGCTTTGAAGTGAACAAGAAGTTTACTAATGCTGAATGCTGCATGAGTGGTCTAACAAGTTTTCTGTACTGACATGCTCTGACCAATTACAGGCTATAAATAATCACAAAAACCACATCACAAAATAGCACAACAGTCATGCTGTTAATTGTGCAGGCTTTGGTTGAGTATAGACGAGGGACATTTACCGTAATGGTGCCTTTTCCTGCTGGTCTTTTTTTCTTCAATAGTGGTCTTGTCAGCTTCCCACTGGACACAATCTGTGTTGTGAAAGAGACTATTTAAACAAATCAATAACTCCTAATAACTACAACTTTAACTGATATTTTGCAAACTGCAGGAACAGGCTAACACATGCTAGTTAAAGTCCGAGTAAAACAACAAGGTTTTTAAGGCATGTTTTTAAGATATTTTAGAAAGTATGCTCTCTGTACTATGTGCATACTGCTCCTGCCATTATTCCAACAGATTCAAGGGTGACTAGCCATGATTTTCAGGTGAAAGCGCCCAAATTCAGTGCATCACAGCAATGCATCTGTCTTCTCCTTTAACAGCTCTGATATGCAATGCAAGTATATTTATTTCCACAATCTCTAACAGTGAACTGTGTACTATGACCTTACAACATACCACATAACTACCCAAGCATGGGTGGAAATATAAAGAATGGATACTGGAGCATAGTGCTATCAGTCAGGCACACAGAATAATGATCCTGCACTGCAGATCTCACACAGTCTAGTTCTGATTACTGGTGAACAGTAAATGGCACACTGTCTCACCTGGCCCAAGGTACACTCCAACTCCCCGAGGAAATCATCATCAGTCAGATCAATGGTTTTATTGTCTATGTCATAAAGGCCAAATTTGAGCTTCTGTACCACTTCAAAGTGATAATCGATGACAAACTTCTTGGCAAATTTTGGACACAGGCAGTTCTTAACTCTCTCTGTGCGATCAACCTGCAAAGCCAAAAACAGCACCTTTGAAATTAGCATTTAAAAACTTATGGGTGTTTGACCTTTTTGACCTTCAGCTCGTTTTTGTCCCGCATGCCAGATCATGTGAACTGACCTCAAACCACTGGTTCCCAGATGTATACATATGCAGCACACACAAGGGATCAGATTTGGATCCCACATCCATGTCCAGGAGGTTTTCACAGGAGACCGTCAGCTCCACCTTGGTCACACACTGTGTCGCCATTGATGAAAGCTTAAAACAGATACATAAAAGTAGGCTTTTATGGAAACTATTTGCTGTCAAAGTTTCATTGTCCAGATGCATGAGCCAAAAGATAAAACTGTCTTCTGTCTTTTTAACATAATAAGAAGATGAAAAAGAAGATGAAGATAAGGAAGTACAGCACATTTACTATGTTTCGGGTAGCATTTCCATCATTTCATGTTTTCAAGACACTTGATCAGAAGTCTGTTCACACACAGAAACACCTATGGCCGTCTAAGCACTATCAAGGCTGCCTGTCAAAGGTAGGGTACTACTGCAAGCTGCATTGATGCATCTTTTGTGTATTAAATATATGGACAGATCATGAGGTTCATTTGATTTTTTCAAATAATCCTCAATGTAGGCTGGTTAAATGGGTTAGATCCGAGCTTGATCCACAGCCTAATCTAATTCTCTCCCCTTAAGATTTCATGTTAAATGCCTAAAGTCAGGTGGATGTGCATTTGTGTGAATATTAAAAGGACTTATTCTACCAGTGTTTTTGCTCTTTTATATTGACTGAACCGCAAGATTCGTTTTTTTTCAGATAAAACTGGAGTAAAATAAGTTAATTATTTATATATGGGGGTCTGAGTTGTGATTTTTGGGCCAATTAATATCAGCGATGCCGATAATTGCTTCTATTCTCATGTATTCATCAGAAACAAACAACTTCTTCATATTATTTTATTAAACTAATCACTTAGTCTCAGTCAACAAAGGGCTCCCAAGACCATAAAATGTTTTTTGGCTTCATCATGCCACCCTTCCTCTCTATTAGGGTTATTCTGTTATTCTGTTCTGTAGCTTTAGTTTTTGTAGCATTTTCGTTCTGGTGACTCTTTATTTTTAGAAGAGAGAGTTTAATAAAGCAGGGTTATTAAAAGGTAAATATTAAAAGGTAAACATTTCATAGCATTGACATGAGCACTGAGTTAAAAACAAGTCCAACACAAATCATCGTAAAGTGCACTGGACCCGCAAGAGTTAGCCAAGTATGTTTGCATACATTTGTTTAGACCACTAACAAAGTGTTTTTTACAGAATTCAAAGCCATTTGGAGATAAGACTGACCCATTTGGAGTTCAGACCCTCCTGTTGGAGTGGGTACAGCCTGCAGGAATACATACTTGCCTGTCAGAGCTCTACACTTGTTCCCTCTACCTGCCTGCAAATTTTAGTGTTCTGCTCTTAACCCTCCAGCTTCATGTCAGGAAGGCTTGTTAATTAGCGGATTATTTGGAGCAAGTAAAAACGTTAAAACGTGCTGGGCAGGTCCTTCAGGATCCGAGATGGGAACCACTGCTGTAATACAACGTCCAGCTACTGAGCACAGCGCGGCTTTCTGTAGTTTTAACATGTGATGTGACCCTCTTCTGCCCTTCTGACACCAGTCACTGTTTACACCAATAAGGCTCACTACCTCTCACCTCATCAGCTGGCTTTGATATCCGTGTTCCACTTTGACTAAATTAGTTTACTTCCAGTGCAAAGCGCTTGAGTTACTTACTATAAAATAAAGATGTTGTTAACGTTATTGACATTGTTATAACGAACAGGTTCACGTTTTCTAATTCTTGTAAATGTGATGTACTTTTAAGCTTGCTAGCTAGCTAAAACAGTCAGTTTACAACAGGGCGATTCGAGTGGCTAGCGCTAGCTTGCTACTGGTATAGCTATGCTACGTAGCTACTGGTAAATACTCTTGTAGCTAAGCTATCTGTTCGCAATTAAAGAGCTGCCCCCAATCTAGCAAACCCACACCAATATTATTACTAAAGAGTGACGTTTTCGTTCCGTAACTACCGAAATAAACGCGGTTCGTTAGCGTTGCTTTAAGTTTAGTAAACTCCAGCTAACGCTAGCTACGTAAACTTACTAACCCACACGAAAACAAATCAAACTGCCTTCACACAACTTTGTGTTGTTGTCTACTTACTTTTTCTCCTTCTGCGCTCTTCAGCTTAAGACTCGAAATTAAAGAGAAGGCAAACTGTGGCCAAATCACACAGCAAGAGCACAGCACGGTAGGTCTTTCTGAATAGAAAGGAATTCACTGTTGGCATGAGCGCCACTCCCTCTGAGGAGCAGTTGTCGGGGAGGCCACAGCTTTGGTAATCATTGGTCAGTTTCACAGCGGTTCAATACGTAAACGCTCAGTCACATTTTCCTCTGCTCTCTGGGAATGTTTTTTTTTAGTTTTTCCGGCTCTCTCTTAATTGCAAGGCACAGTTTACGTAAGAGGTATACAGTCAGTTTACACAAGAAAAAAACAAATAATGTTTTGTTTTTTAACGTCAGAATGCATGAGAATACTAAACAAACCCTCTCTTCAGTCTCATCAGTGGTGTAAAATATATGGAAATTTGTTTTCCGCGTTTTTTTACTTCTGTTTTGGAGACATAAAATTATTAGGTATGAGCCACTAAAGACACTGATTGCATCCCATGGACTAGGCGGCCACCAACATATAATGAGTGATATGATCTGTCAGCATTAAATGGCACCGCTTTCTGTATACAGGTATATTCAGTATATTCTGTACTATTGGGAATAAGTATTCAGAATACAGAAATGAAGTATCTTTATTCAGTCCAAGTTACATGCTGAAAAAGCAGTGTTCAGAATAGTTACTTTTCAAATGCTTATCAGAATACGTTTATAATACTTACTCAACCACTGGGAAATATACAGTTTATAAAAGAAGCACCATTAATTGTTGTTTATGTTGTTTATTAACTATTTTAAAATCAGGGTTTATGGTATTACAGGGCCAAATTAAGTCCTGGCCAAATGTAAATAAACCTCAATAACTCTTAAACGTTGGTGTGAGTCATTGTATAATTTGGATATGTTCCAAATCCATTGATGATAATTTTATTTATTCTATTTACATCAAACATGTAATACTTTACATATGAATCGAAAACATGTTAAAATATCACTCAAACGTGCATCTTATGCTTCATTTAGCTTGAAATTTGTCACAATGTTTCTAAATTGACAGTATTTGCTATGTATGGTTTTTTTCAGTTGAGGGTGTCTTGGTTTCAAAATAATGAATAAAAACCATTAAAAAAATATTTTTTATTTATTTCAAAAGTTTAAATACTAATTAAAAATAAGATTTAAAAAAATAATTTTCTGATTTAAATAATTTAAATATCCTAATTGATCTATGTCCACAAAAGTTATGTCAACTGTGTTACTAGCAGAACTCCTAATACCATGTGAACGACATCAGATGATGTAATTTCCTCTGTGGTGGACATGTTGAACACATGGTGGTGAGCATGAGAATCCGCTCATTTTTTTCATTTTTTTTTTTTATAATAGCACATGGTCAGTGAGTATATTAATTGACTGTCAACTATGTTACATACATTTTTATTGGTTACAATTTTGTGATTATTTTAATTCAATTATATGTTCAAATTAGACATTAACCTGTTCAAGAAAATGACGTGGTCAGCAGGTCAAGGCCTACCACTGAAGTTATGGGTCAAAATAGGGACATTATCAACTATGTTACCTGCCAGCTAAGTTACCTCATAGTCTACATCACCAGTCATCATTACCACATTATTATTATTATTATCAGTCTACATATGTCACAACACATATTATTCATATGGGCACACTTTCCCTTTCTCCTTTATTAACACATTTTTAAAAATCCAGTAGGTTCTCATAGATGTCAGCAGCTGATAAACAGTGGAGATACAGCTCATCATTTACATACATATTCATTTTTATACATAATAGTTAAATATTGAAATTGCTGTACTATTTTTAAAAAAATATTTAGTTTTTAGGTTAGACTTCACTTGGACCCCTGTGCTGGTTCGAATCCATTACAGCACTACAACACTACTTTAAAAACTGTTCTTTAGTTGTTTCTCTACTATAGGTTTGTTTGTCTGACTGATTAGTCACTTTTGATAAAACTGTCAAATTTTTCGATGTATATATGAACTATTCAGGCTGTTCTGTGTGAGCTGAAATACTCAAAATGAATTCTGATGAAACACTAAATTCATACAAAAATACAAAATTTTAAACACACTGTGTGACACATTTCTGTAATAATCCTGTAATAAAAAATGTAGAAAAAAGTATTTTGTATGAATGTAGTGTTTCAGCATTGAACTCATGTATTAATTGAAAGTTTCAATAGAATTTTGTACTCCTGCCTTAAAATAAAATGCTGATGGTGAATAATGTGTCCAGTCAACTATGTTACTTGCATCAACTAAGGGACTTGTCAACTATGTTACACCTCATTATTTCAAATGTAAAATATCTAAAATGGTGCTTCTGATATATTTTAAAGTATCCTGCACATCTATACAGTTTGGAGTTTTGCAAGACGTCTCCTAAAACTATTAAAATTATCCCTATGATAGTTTTATAATAAAAAATAGTTCTATCTTTAACTACAGTGCTGAACATATCACATGTATGTCTGGAAAAAAAAAGAATTATTAATATTATTATTATTATTAATTATTAATATTATTATTTGCAACTAGCAGATATGTTACACTGAAGGAATATACTAACTGGAACCGCTGACTGTTCTAATGAGCGAGAACATTGTTTTTGTACTTTTTCTTGTGAAATGTACCCCAAATTATAGAATGACCGTGTACACTGATGTACCAAAAGTTATAGGATAGCAGTATGTAAATTGATTATGAAGTTACGTTACCTTAGGGGGCGGCTTGGGAACGCCCACAGCTGTATAAGTTGTGAGGTGTTATATTGTGAGTGAACGCTGGCCGGAGTTCGAACAAGGCATGATAGTGGGTGACAGATGGACGGGACATTCCGTTTCCGAATTTGTGTGGGCATTTAACGTTCCTTGATCCACAGTGGCAAGTGTGTAGCAGGAATACGTCATAGAAGGCATTACCACTCAGATTGGACAGCGCAGTGGTTGCCCACGGGTGCTTAATGATTGTGACTGGTGACGTCTGGCTAGAATTGCCTGTGAGAAGAGAGAAGCGACTCAGAAATCACATCCACATTCAATGCAGGAGGCCCCATACACATATCACGCAGGTCAGTGCAGCATTGTGTAGCTTCCATGGGATACGGGAGCAGAAGACCCACCAGTCTTATCTAGGCTTGTGAGGTTGCTAACGGAACCTAGAGGACTGGCAACATGTGGCATGGTCCGATGAGTCAGGGTACCAATTGTTTTGGGCTGATAGTAGGGTTCATGTGTGGCACAGACCCCATGAAGCCATGGACTCCAGTTGTCAACAAGGCACTGTGCAGAGTGCCAGGTGGTGGCTCCATACTGGTGTGGGGTTACCGCTCTGTTTCACTGCTTAGTGACCATTTGCAGCCCTTCATTGACTTCATGTACCCCCACAATGATGCGATATTCCAGCAGTATAATGCACTGAGCCATCAGGCCCAAGTTATCTAGAATTGGTTTGAGGAGCATTCTGGAGAGTTCCGACGAATGGTGTGGCCTGCACGTTCACCCGACATGAGCCCAGTCGAACATCTATGGGATGTAGTGGAGAGGTCCATTCACACCCGAAATCCTGCACCAACAAATACCACAGAGCTGTGGGTGGCTATCCAGACGGCATGGCTCAACATCCCTCCAGATGTCTTCTACCTACTTGTAGAATCGATGTCATGTCGGGTTGCTGCACTTTGTTGGGCTAGAGAGGGTCCTACACAAAAGTAGTTCCTGTCCCATGACTTTTGGCACGTGAATGTACAAACTGTGCAGTCACCAGTGGTGGGAACACACAAAGCTAAGGCACAGTAAGACATTCATCTTCTTCACTCTTCTATCTAAGAGTGGACGATGTAAAAACAGGGCCAGACTTAGTGCAAAATTGAGTGTCAAAAATATATTTATTTTATTCATAGTTTAAGTTCACTACACAAACACATTCACATACATTCTTTATACAATATGACAACGTTCACTTCAAATACAACTAGATGCAAGTTGTCTCAAATTACATAGAAACGTCTTTAAAAATAATCTTTTTGTTTTTAAATATTGAAAGAATTTCAAAAGAGAACATTAATAATTTGTAAACAATCAATATAAAATTTCTTCAAAAAGCTTAGATTAGCATAGCATTCTTATCCAGGACAAAATCTGTTTTTCTACAAATAAAGCCATAAAACAACCTGCAGCAGAACATTCGGACAAAAGTAAAGTGGTGGAGGCAAAGCTACAAGGCAGAAAGTGCTGAGATGTGGAGTACCACTGCGCCAGCCCTAACTTGACTTTCCAGCATACATTTCCTTCATGTTCTGTAACTCACTGATGAGCTTCTTGTTCTGCAACTCCAGCATGGTGACACGGGTCTCTAGGCAGCGTACATATTCTCTCTTCCTGCGACGACACTCTTTAGCTGCCTCCCTGCAAAGAGCACAAGTGACAAAGGCAACATACCACATTCACTGGCTTCAGAGCAAAGCAAGAAATCAGCTCTCTAACATCACCAACAGATGCATGCAGACACATTCGTCTTCAACACATAGAACTATATGGGTGATGCAACTGTGGCCTTTTTTCAGCTGTTGTGAGCAGTGGCTAGACACTGAGTGAAAGCGCTTTTGCCCAGATGTTTGCAGAAACCTGCGAACAGCACAGTCTTTTTAGTCTGGCCTCAAATGGCCTTAACGCTATTCAATCTTGTGAGAATACAAGTCTTTTAGGGCCTTGAGTTCTTCGATGAGCGTCTTGTTTTGATTTTCGAGCACAGCAACTCGATTCTCAAGACATTTGACATACTCTTTCTTCTTCCGGCGGCATTCCCGGGCAGCTTCCCTGGAAGCGACAACAAAGAGGCTCCATGAGCATGATCAAATCAGTTTTGACTTCAAGAGCCACTTCAATCAAGTCAGCCAAGTAACAGCCATTAAGCAGTCCAATCAAGCCACATGCTACACATTCATGTCAGTAAAAAAGAAAGTGATGGTCAAACGTTCTGCACCACAGATGCTTAGCTAGTTTAAAACTACACCCCAAATCACAATTGCTTGAAAACTTGGGCACTGGATTTTCTTAAAGCAAATCACAATGATCTTTGTGAATTTTTTGACCAATAGATATGAAAATGGTAAATTTATCTATTTTAGCAAAGTGTCCTTACAGAAGCCTTCCCACTATAACACCTTGCTTGTAGTCTGAATTCTCCAGTTCTCAAGGTGCTCTTTAATTTCACAGAACAACTGAGTGTCATGTAGTTTTGCAATGGTATCCAAGAGTGTTTGACTGACACCGCTAAAATCCCACCAACAGTTTAAATATGCCTCTCATCTGCAGCAAATCACAGAAAAGGTTCTGTGAAGGATGAAAGGCTAAGATCCTGAGATTTAGCTTACTTTATAAAGAGCACTTTTTGAAAATGTAGTTTTAAGTAGGTTTCTTAAAAGCACATTATTCCACTCTGCTGTTTTAATACAAATGGGCTCAGCTGAATAAGTAAATCCTAGAGAATTTGCTATTTAAATGTCCCATGCTTTTACATGTTGGGTGCATCAGGTGCATTGAGGTGCATTTGACGTTTGCCTTGCATAAGACAACGGGCATATATACCAATCCTTCGTAGCAATGTCCTATAAAGGCTCCTTGTTCGCATTATATGACGCAAAGCAGATTGGCCAAGCTTTTCATGTCATCAGACAATATTCCCTGCCCTTTCACATCTGATCCAAGTCAATGACTAATTACTATGCTGGATCAGGTGTGATGATTCAGGGAATCCTTCAAACAGTGCTGGGCGATGGGTCCCAAGGACTGAAGTTGAGACCCACTGTAGACTATTGAGATTAGGCACTGATACTTAGCTCAAGCAAAATGAATGTAAAATTTTAGTGGATGCAGTTATACTAAAAGTGCACTGAGTAAGATTCTTACAGGATTCTGAGTGTGTCCATCTGTAGTTTATAACACAACGAAGAAGCCTGACAATGAATGAGTCTGCATAATCATCCTGTTTGGCTAAATACCGAAACAACAAAAGCTCTTGTGACAAATTCAAGCTAATTTCTGTTATTTTAAAGTTTACAGCAGATTTGAGTTTGCAATAAATGTCAAAAATGAAATCCCTTTCAAACTAGTAGCATCATGCAATTCCATATAAAACAATCATGTCCGAAGAAAAGGAAAGTGATCGCCCCACATCTCATCACATCTTCGGGTGGCAAAAATCAGTAGGTCCACAGGCTCGGGCTTATCATGCGAGTATCATGCATCAGATTAGGTGCGTGTTGAGCAATAGTGGTTATGAGCTGAAACTTTAATAAGGAGCATATCATAGTGTTTGTGCAGGAAGGTAAGATACAATTTAAGCACAATCTGTCGTGCTAAGTATAGAAATGCAGCAAGTATGTTACCTGTTTTTCATCAGGCGGAGCTCCCTCTTATGCGAGGCCTCCTCGGCCAGCTGCTGTGGGCAGTGCAAGGAGCCTGGTGACCCGGCCATGGCCACACCCTGTGGTAGGCTGGAGGTGGGTGAACGGATCTGATATGCTGACATGTCTCCAGTAGTACCTAAAGAAACCCACACATACACACAACCAAACACACCCATGTAAACAAAGCTGCAGTTTAAAGCATTTGCAATCACTATTCAGTCTTCAAAACATTTCATATCTGTGCCTGAATGATTAATCTAATGTGTTCCACTGATAACAAGTCAATGTACTATTGTAACAAAAAAGTCTCCGTAATTGATCAAATTCAATTGGAACTGCGATATTTGTTAAAAACAAAATGAGTAAAACTATCCAATTTAACACTGTATTAAAGCATTGCATGTGTTATAGTTTTAATAACCTTTAAGTGATAGTACTGACATCTTCATACTTTAAAATCTTTGAATATTATTTTAGTATTTGCAAGCTTGTGTGTTGCATACTCAATTATCAATTATCTCAATTATCAGTGAATACTAAACCATCCTGTGTGCTGATGTACTGACCAGGATGTTTAAAATGAAGTTAGCATTGTTCCGGTGTCACTTTAATTAGTTTCTGTTCTGCATGGAATCACCTCATAAAATGATGTGATAGATTTTACAATCATTTACAACATATTATCAGCAAACACGAGAGATGAGTGAAAAACAGCTTAAAGATTAAAGTCTATCAGTAAATAAAGGAAATAAAAAACGCAGTACACATTAAGTTGCCACTTAAGATACTTGTATGGTACTGTGCAAGACCACATTCATTTATTTAATTTCTAGTCAAAATGACCATTAAGTACAAATTAATTCATTTTTCAGCATCAGGGAAAAAAGCAGAAAACACATAAACAAGAAAATTACACAGAAACCTCAACAACCAATACAATGTATTTTTTTAGCATTCAGTGTGCTTTTATTACAGCGTTTGTTTTTTTTTCATAAGACTCACTTTCAGTTTTTCAAAGAAATCTGTAGGGATATTTTTACACACCTCCAAAGTCTTGCATTTTGCATGTTGCATTTTCTGCTTCTCATAATCCAAGTAATCCCAAACACATTCAGTTTATGTTTAAATTTTTAACAAACATATTAATAACCATAAATAAATGGTGATTGTGAATTAAAATGCAGAAGTGTGTTCGCTGTAGAGGATGTGCTAACTTATTTTCACTTCAACAAACTTAGCAAACTTTTGCGAATGACTGTACATGGTTATACAGTGTGAAATTATTGCAAGAAACTGAATATTGTTTGTGAAATACTTTACATAATACAATGGGGTAACCACTGGAGATGTGAAGAAGAAAAATGTTATCCATGTTGTACATAAAGCATGTTATGCAGTTGCTGTCTGCAAATAAACAGTAATGAAGTGAAACTGACTGTTCTATTTATGCAAAGCAGTGCTTATGCTGCCCATTAAAGCTAATCAATTAGGAAGATGTAGATCATAGACATTCAAGATGTATACAAAATTATTTTAAATCAGCAAAGCCATCAAACATCATCATACCGACATTAATAAAACAATTGGCAAATAGACGATAAGAAACACTGACCTACAGAAATCCTTTCTACTGTCAGTCTATGAACACAATCATGCTTACACTAGAACATGAGAAATATTAATTGTGAAATACATTGAAATATTTGAATGGAGATTTGATTAAAAGGGGTGCCCTCTATGGAGCCCCTGAAGGGACATGGTGTATTTTTTTTTTCTTAGGTGAAAGGGACGTGGTGTATTTTTTTTTAAGTAAAAATCTGGTGCACACCAGATACTATTAGGTGAGCACGCAATACTATCAAGTGAGCACCAGATACTATGTGGTGAGCACCCAATACTATCAGGTGAGCACCATATACTATGTGGTGAGCCTGATAGTATCTGGTGTGCACCAGATTTTTACCTAAAAAAAATACACCACATCCAATTCACCTAAAAAAAAATACACTGTGTCTCTTCAGGGGCTCTGTAGCCCTCAAACAGCAGGCTGACATCATAAGAGGCAGCTGAATAATAGGTTTTAACTGTGGATTATACACAGATACGCTTGCAGCGATTACATCGCCAGTGAAAACTCTTTGTTTACTCGGGACCAAAGCGGTGACCTTCCTGTCCTGGCTACAGCTATTTCCACCAGCCTCAGACTGTTATTTCCCATACAACACCAGACATGCAAATCACAGACACAGCACAAAGGCACACTAAATAGAGAAAACAGTTTCTGTCTAAAGTTTCTGGCATGCTTCATTGCTTTTTCTCATTGTGTAATTACATTTACACTCTCTCTATGGAAATCTCTGTCTCACTGAGACAACCAACAGAGTATTATCTAACAGATGATTAATCTAGTAATGTCTTGCTCTCGCAAAAGGAACTGCCCGTAATCACAGCATGACTCTGGACTGACGTCAATGTACATCTTATTTGCTGTTCAGCATTTACATTTCCCTGCTGGTGTCCAATTCCAGGAAACGTGGTGACGTCAGCCAGGCTGTGAGTGGGCTGAGCATTCACACGTTGCAGAGTAAGTGAGAGAGAGAGAGAGAGAGAAAAGCACTGAAAGGGAGGGGGGCTTGAGGGGGAACTGAACAGGCAAGAAAGCAATCGCCGCTGTGAAGATATTTCATGCATTTAACCTGTTGTAGAGGTTCAAACCGATATGTATATAAATGTACAGTATCAACACAAGTCAATTCTTTGCCTCAAAGCAAAAGAAAAAGGCTATTTACCTTCTAACTGAATCTTCTGACAAAAGCAACAAACTTAGTGTTACATTAGATTGCTCTAAGTTCTACCAACACTTGGTAAGTACCATTTTATTTTCAGAATGCACTCATTCTAGTCCAATAAATCAATCACTCAGCTAAACAAAAGAAACCTACATTACAGACTGTGCCATGCTGTGATGCTGTTATATAATTTATTGATGCAGCATAGCATTTTAAATTATGAAGCAGAACAGCAAACATACCTGACTCTGTCTCCTCTCCAATCACAGCCATGTGTAGTGGAGCTGAGAGACTGTTCCTGCCTCTGCCTTCAACATGCAGTGCTGCCCAACCACTAGCTATGCGTGCAATTACAATTAAAGCTATTGACATCACTATGACATCACTGGCCTCCTGATGTCAATAACACAGTGGAGACCGGAGCCGTCCCCGCCTCCTCTCTCTTCTCTTCCTGCTTTCTCAGACCTAATGCCTAATGCATTTGTTTTAAGTACTCTTAACTGTATCAGTCAAGTACCAATGTAGAGTGCAGCAGCAAGATTTTCAGATGCCAAATTCTAAGGCAGACCTTCAAGACACTCCACAAATATTTAAAGGTAGACAGATTTTCCTAGCCTGTCTACTGGCTTTTCTCATTTTAGGACATGCTAATAGCACGTACATTACTCAAACAGGGAGACATCATGCTACGAACCTAATATGTCATAATATGTTTATTTATACATAATAAAAATTCTATTTAATGTTTCCACTTATTGTGATTAAAAGAAAAACAACTCGAGTAGCACTTAAATAAATGATAACAAATGAAACTTTTAGAATTGTATAATACATAAAAGTTTATAATTCCTTATGATTGGCATTTTTAAAAAAACCCCAAGAACATTAATTTACTTTCTTTGTGATTAACAAACAAGTCAGCATAATCGATAACATTTTACATACTGTAAAATAAGGGCTTTTAATCAGATTATGCAATTAAAACAAAGCCTAACTACAAATCAATGCTTAAGAAGATAATTACCTTGGACTACCACCTTGTTGCCAGGCACAAAGTAGTGCTGAGCCTGTGGGGCTCCTGAAGTGGACATAGTGAAGGTCTGATACCCCTGCTGGCTACTGCCAAATTGGTTGCTGCCATCTGGGTTGAAGGCAACTTGAGGCAAACAAATACATTCCAAATCTTTATTGCTTGGTAGCTGATAGAAATATAATATTTATATTAATGCCATCAATTACTTAAAGGACCAATTATAAGTAGTTCAAGTTTTTTTTTTCCTGAAAGTCTTACAAAGTCGGCTTGCGTTGGCATTGTAGAAGGGGCTTAGTGGCATAGTAGTGGAGGCATTTCCTTCGTCTGAAAACTTTTCTGCAAGCATCGGGATTATGGGTGCATCTGAAGGAAGCTCATTCAAGCTTCTGTTTGAACATAAAATACATGACAGCTGTGTATGTGTTTTTTAAGAGTATCATTTAGCTACAAGAATGCTATTGAAGATGCTGTTACCTGTAGGAGCACCTAAGAAGAGCCTCCGTTTTCTTGCATGAATCAACAGTATCCTCTTTGCAATTTCCATTTCCAGACACGTCCTGGAAAGACATTCAGTTTCCCAGGGTTTTTGAACTGCACTATAACAATAGAGGCATAACGTGTACAAAATTGTCCTGCTATTTGAGTGACTGTCTATGTAATGCACAACCTACAGAATTTGCAACATATCATTTAACTGAGCTGTGTTTATCTGGGTATGGAATCTAGGGCTCATCCGCCAGTGTGGGTGAGTCTGTGTGACTTTTAAAATCTAAAATGTTTGACCAGTGACTAAGTGATGCTTGCATTTGAAAGAAACTATGTAAACAGGTTACTCTGGCAACAGCTGAGTCTGTGTAGGTAACTATTAATAACTGCAAAAGACAGTAAAGGCACAATGCAAGAGAAAGGCCAGATGTAGGCCTTCATAAACTTACTGCCTACCTGGGGTACTAAGTTAGTTTTTATTTTTTCAATTTACCATTAGGATTGTTTCCTGAAGTGTGTTATCTGGATAGCTAAGGTTGGTGATGATGAAACTTTCCTGTCAATTCTACATTACTGTAATTGTGCATGTGTGTGGCACTGGCTTTAATTTACCTGTTTAAGTGCAGAATCTTGTTTGCTGGTCGATTGTCTTTGTTTTTGAACCCCAGTGGCAACAACAGTGTTCATGGTGTTTTCACTAAAACTAAAGTTGATGACGTTAAACAAACTATACAGATCTACTTTAATACAAAAAAGTAAACAGTCAGACAGTTGTGATAAATAATAATAATAATAATAATAATAATAATCTAAAATTCATTTTTATCTCCTAAACGATGACTTTGAAAACAGTGACTAAACTCAACGTTACTTGATTAGCTAGCTAACGTTAGCTTAATCATGTTAGCTGTTGCTAGGTAACGTAAAGTTAGCTAATGTTACTGCTGTTAACAGAGTAAGCTAGCTAGCTAATACTAGCTGCCTAACTAGTTAACTTAACGGTCACACACACAGGTTATTGAACAAACTGAACTAAAAAGCTTGTTAACAGTCCATTAACGCTACCTCACTTCCTAGCTCTTGGCTCCAGTATTGTATCTAATAAAGGATTTTCAGCCCCTTCGTCGTTACGCACGTCAGGCTCTTTATGATGCTGTGAATGGGATAGAGAGGTTTAAACTGACCCGAGACTGAAATTCAGTATCTTCTTGACTTATGCCTAGAGAGATCAATAATTAGCTACAATACCTAATGTTTTCACAGATGTTAAAGTAACGCATTCCTAGCGACCATTGCTGGTTATTTATTTTTTCAGCTTAACACTTTAACTGTGAACCGATCGTCAGTGCAACTGTTTTAGAATGTTGTGTTCATTTAATTGACGCTTTAATCTGAATTTGCTCAGCGTCACTACTGACTCAGCTGTGATCTCATCACCGAAGCTTCACGACGCTGAAACCCACTAACCTCTCACCATCCCATTCATTCCCACTGAAATCTCTCAACTCAGGCCTCTCGCAGATATAGGCATTGTGTTGAAGTCAAGCCTGCTTTTTAATTTTTTAACTCTTTATATTATTACACAGGGTGCAGGGTCTTTCATAAAGCAGTTAAGATAAAACTAGTCAGGCATACTGACTACATATAATAAGTGAACAGGGTCTTACTGGGCAGTTTCCAGTTTAGGCTTAAATTTTCCAGCTCACCAAAAAAGCCTGCTTTGTGAAACACCCCCAGGACCTTTTTTATTACAATCAGAAGTAAAGACAGTATTCATTATTGTATTTATTTTTTGGTCTTTCTCGAAAATACAAAACGAAAACACAAAAAACATTACAAAACATTCTTTAACCAAGGTGACATAGGCAATATATATATGAATAAGTAAAAAGACAATGAAATTCAGTCAGTAATGGTGCAACCTTGAGGTAACAAGCAATATAAGTTTCTTTTTGTGTTCTTAACCAAATGACTCATTAAGTTACTATGTCCTCAGTAGTGTTATCAAATATGTTTGAGTTATAAATCGACCACATAAATCAGTTTTACATTTCAAAACGTGTTAAGTTAGCAATGATTCCACTGTCACTCTTTCAGTCAGACCTTTAACATATCCAAACTTTAAAAAAATAAAATAAAATAAAAACACAGGAATAAGTAGGCATGCTCTCAGCACCAATACAGGAGTATTGTTCGGCAGCTCAACCAACCAATCTATATACACATACAGGCAAAAATGTGCAACAATTATCTGTAGCAAGAAAATGAGGAATGATCAACTAATCAGAACAGAAATGGAGATCTGTATTTGAGGCACTAAATCAAAAATACCCAACCCCACCTCCAAATACAAAGTGGCAGAAGAGCAACAACACGTGTTGCCCAGATAGAAATGTAAGTTACACTTACAAAAATCAAAAATCCAAGTTAAAACCAAAGAAATGCAAAGGATTTTAAAACACTGTTGTCTTTTTTTAAATGAGAAATGGAATTTATATTTTCTATTAAATAACAATAAAGACATTGCATTTGAAATGTGAAGTTGCTTTTTTCCCCCTAATCCTTTGGATTTTGCTTCTGGTAACCTTTTGATAAGTTTGCATCAATCATGGCAGGTAGATTCAGCTAGCATTATTATTTTCAATATATACATGCATTCAATTCGATATGCTTTCCAAACACAAACTAATTCCACTTCCCTTCTCTTTTTACCACTTTAAGAGTTAAATGCTATAAAAATTGCAAGACAGTCCACAAAACACAAGTCTGCGTGAAGAGCTAGTCTTCTGATATGAGATATGCCGTAGAACACATGAGTAATGCTAACAAATGTAGTCGGAATGGAAAGGTGCTCATTCCCATTCCACAATTTTCTTTCTTCTGCCAACTGGGTTCAGATTCACATTATGCTTGGAAGGAAGAACAACTGGCTGGAAACACATGTGGCATCAGCCCCAACTGTAACTGTAAAATACTGGACTGTGCGAATGCATATCTACCACCTTCTGACCTGGGAAAAACAGAGAGATGCCTATTACAAAATGAAACTGACAATGTAAAAGGTTTCATTCCAAAACACCAAGAATTCCAAGAATTTTCTTTTGTTTTGCCAATATATATGTTGTTGGGCTTTAAACATACAAGAAATATCAATGCTGTATTATGATGGAACTATTTAGAACAAAACAGTTTTATTAGCCAAACACAAATGTGTTTTCCATTATACATCAGCTGTTATTCTTTCCAAAAACTCATTATTTTCAAAATTTTGACAAATGGATATACAGCATTTTGAAATGAAACTCAAAGTATGTCTGTCTCAAAGACAAAATTCACATGTTTGTCACGTCTTGTTGGACCAAGGAATGCGTTTGTACTTACAGTGCCATCTGTTCACCACTGAGGGGGCACATAGCTGTAGGTGGGTGTGCCGGGGGGTCGATATGTGGGCACTGTGACTGGGTGGGGAGCTACTGGAGTTGGGGAGTGAGTTGTTAATAAAGTCCCTGTGGAGTGAAGGATACGCAATACAAACATGACCACATGGCACAGAAACAAAAAATCTGAGCTCAGTCATTTAATACAGGAATCTTTTCACAATTAATGGCCAGAACAGTTGTCTTAAGAACACTGAAATTAAAAGAACCAAAAAAGCAAATGAACAACCGTGAATGTGGGAAGAACATTCAATATTCTCCCAACAATCAAACACAGGTACAGCACACCAACCAAACGTTTCTGTTTGTGTTTGCTGGTGCGTTCAGTCAGTGTTCTCTGGCCTTGAAAAAATGTTTTCTGTCATTCACAGGTTTTAGATACATTTAAGTGGCTGTCTAAGCACCCAGAATGTGATTTTGCTAGTTTTTAAAAAAACAGAAGCTATTAGTGATTAGAGCTTGGTATTGGCAGAAACTTCAAGATACACATCATGATACAAGCATAGCAACACAATATGTCTCACAATATAAGAATCACGTAATAAAAAATAGTACATTACAGAAAAATAAACAAATAAAATGTACTGAATGTCAGCCTAGAACAACTGCTCTGCTAAATTTAAAGTGTTTTTGCTCTTTTAGAGTGTAGGTTTGCCAGGGTTTACGTGTTCTACTGCACTCACAGATTTGAAAGCAATATCAGTTTTGCTCATAATACTGTATGAGAAATATTGAAACAGCCATAACCATAGTGATTTACTCATCACCAAGAGCTTATTGATGATACACTGCGGTATCAATATTTTGAACACAGCTCTATTAATGATATCACTCATTCATCTAACTTCTCACTTACCAGCGGACATTGCCATAGTGGTGCCTGCTACCATTCCCATGGCGACTCCATTAGGACGGGGAGGGGGGATGGGAGGAGCATATATAGCTGCTGGCATGCCATTGGGCTGAACCACTGTAGTATGATGAATTACATGGGGAGGGGCAGCGTACAGGGGCTGTGTGTAGTAAGTGCCTTGCTGCTGTGGAGAAGAAGAATCATGTTTTAGAGCAACTGCTGCATCTCTACACAGAGAAAAAATATATTTGGATTTTCAAAACATTTTAGTAGCAGCTTACCTGAGCATAGGGATTCTGCTGAGGATAAGAGCTCCTCACGGGGTACACAGCGGCAGGGTAGGGGTTGGGTGATGAAGAGTAGGGAGGCACAGCACCTGTCGTTGGGGAGCAGGACATTTTGAATGGTGTCCCTGGAGCGTAACCTAGAAGGTTGTAAAATAAAGGTTAAACAGCCGCCTTTCCACATCTTGTTGAAGGCATCATAGTCACAACAAAAACATATGGCTTGCCAGAGATTGAAGTATATTTTCTTTATCTTAGGTAATAGTCTTGAATAAAGATTAAATAAGAGGAAATTTAAAGCCATGCAATTCTGACAAATTAGTTAGGAGTTCTCAATTGTAACTGTATGTAATAAATTGCCAGATATATTTTCTCAGTAGCCTTGCATTTGGGATGGACATGAGGAATTTAAATGCTGAGGCCAAGTTTAATGCATAAAGAAACCATTTTCCAAATAGTTTGTTTCAGTTTGTTTCCCCGTTTTTACCCTTGAGGGAATAAGAAGTGTCAGTTTCTGCTTATCTAAGATCTCACAATGGAGTCATAGACAGTTAAAAGTAACTGGGCCTTGTTGTGAAACAAATGTAGTGTTGCGCACTCAATGACAGGAAGCCACAAGCAGTACTCCCTCCTCAGCAAGGACTTGAGGTAAGCCCAAGTTCAACTAGTGAAGACAGAAAATAAGATAGTCACTTAAAGAGAAAATACATTTCTGCTTCTGAAAAAAATGCCCCTCAAAGCACTATCCTGCTATGATATTACATAGTGATTTACTAAGCTTCTTACTGTTAATAAAGACCTGATAGATACTAATGATTCTTCCTTTCCTGATCTTTGTAGGATGCCAGGGAGTGTTGGAACTAAAGTTTTAATTGGGCCCAAAATTTTAATTCAAATGCAAATACAGCCCAGGATTTTCTGTCCAAGCCTGACCCAAACCAACGCACACCACTGCACACAAAATTCTGTCCTGTCAAAGTGCAAAATAAAACTTGACAGAATAGTATCTACCTGTGTAGTGACAATAATAGCCGTCAACAGAGCGCTGATAAATAAAAATGGCTATGCTATAATAAAATAATTGTGAATAAAATCTGTTTTAACAAAATTCATTCTTCAAATAATGCTTTTCAAAAGGTATCTCAACAGTGTTTAGTCTGAATAAACTTTCCGTACTGTGCTGTCCTCATGCTATGTGCTGCTGATATAGCGAGATGTTAACTTCACTTGTTTAATACTAGAACTATGTCCTGCACATAAAACATGTTACATATAACATATTGAACATACAACACAGAAATATTTCTGGCCAAACAAATCAAATGGTCTTCTGGATATGGATATAAGCCACTATCCATCATAGTATTAATGAAACTCATAGGGGAAAAAAAGTAAATAAATAATTAAATAAAAGCAGATGGTTTCAGCTGGACAGGCTTGACAATGTTTGTGTATGGTCAATCTACATTAGCTCTGTTTAACTGAATTTAGCACAGTGAAATGCTGAATACAAATCATTGGACATCATAAAGTATTGTGATATTTTTGCCATATCGCCTACCTCTACTACCCATGCAGTAGACCTGTGCCTATTTCAAACATCTGACCTGCATGATAAATGATCTAAGCTGAAGTCTAGCATAATTCTATTAAGTGTTACACTAAAAGCATACGCTGATCCCTAATCAGCATTCTTATGTTGATATTAATATGGGCCCTTGAAGCTACTTTGGCAGAAAAGCAACCACTGCTTCAAATGACATTAAAGGTGCCACAAAATGAAAAACTGTATTTACAATGGCAGTGTTGAATAAGGAGAGTTCGGTACATGGAACTGACATACCGCAAACACTTTTGTCTCCTCCTTTAAATACAAACCCCACATTTGCAAAAGAGGGCAGTAAAACGGGCCAATTCCAAAATTCTAAACTGTTACATTAAAGACTGGACTCATTAATATTTATGCCCCCAAAATTTACATACACCAGCCAACATTCTAGCCCAGCAGGTACTGTGAAGAACAATGACAATGAACGACAACAGAGCAACAGCAATGAAAATGGCACAACCTGCAGAAATGTACCTTTTCAGGCTGTGAAGGGGATGTCGGCACTTTTCATAACCTTTCCAAAGAACCGAACTGTCAACAGGCAAGGCTGATATTCATCTTTACAAACTTCAGCCTCGTTCATCTTTAAACAAGGCTGAAACTGGCCTCCTATCTGTCAGCTTCTTAATCAAATGTTCCACGTCACCTTAAATGCTACAGCTTTTAGAGGTGCCAGAATGGAACTGCGGCACCATTTAAGGTGGAACGGAAAATTCGCAAACAGGAGGCCAACTTCAACTCCTATAAATTTAACATGATCCTGGACAATTTTATTTCAAAGTTGTTAGTTTGCTCTGCACATTTAAATCTGGACAGTTTCTCAAACCATGGACAATATCAAGCAGGTTTTCAGTTTCACACAGAAGGGACTGAAGAGAGGGGCAGTTCCAACTTTATTAGTATCACAACCCCAACAGTAACCTTTAAGTAGCAGCCATGCTGTGAGATTTTATCCACTTTTTTACGGTTGAAGCTAAATTATGAAGCTAACAGCAAGCTCCAAGTAACCAGCACAGCTAACTAAGTACTATGACAATCTAGCTTATTTATAGGGAGGTTCATTTTATTTTTCTGCCTGTGTCTATCTCGACATGTAGCTTCTATGTGAGCCATCGCGATGCCTCCCTATAAACCGGCAAATCATAGCAAGGTTCTCAGATTATTCCCATCAAAAAAGGAAAATAGGCTTGTTTCATTCTAGGGCCAAATTGTAGGGCTGGAAATAGGCATGTAAAACTGCACCTGGGCTTTTTTTTTACCCCTACCAAAATCACATACCTTCTATGCAGACATCAGAGAACAATTTAAAATCCTAAATAAATGGGCTCTATGGAACTCTTAAAAGTTTTGGTTAATTTACCAGCTCATTTTTCAACCACAGCCATCTATCACCTCTATAGAATTTCAAGTGAGAAGACGATGTGTACAAAAATCAGTAATACATCAGTAATAAGAAGAGTAAAGACAGATCAGCTTAACAGATCAGCTTAACAGACTCAACAGAGTCAATGTAAATCAAGACCTTCAGAAGGAGGTACTGCTCTATTGATGATGTGAAGTCCTATGACCTTTTAATACTATTAGGCCTAATCCACAATAACATTGACACATTTGAAAACTCACATTTTTTTCCTGTGTTGGCATTCTTTCCACAATGAAATTGTGTTTTCAACCACTGAAAATAAATCTATTTTGACCCCTCCAGGGCCAGAGAAATCAGAAAAAAGGTTTTTTTGGCAATATTGTGTGGTTGAGAGAAACTGGAGATTTTCAAAAATGTTGAAGTTTATTGTTCTCTAATGGGCCTCAGAGATTTGCATTTCAGCTCTGATACATCCAAAATGGGCAAAGTTAATTTGAATGTGGTTATGCCATCTGTTTTGGTCTGTGTACAAGTCAATGTTTTAGATAATGGACTGTATACACACAGATGCACAGGGTTCCTGTGTACAAGACAAAGCACTTTGTGTTCACCGCAATACCACAGACCTCTGCTTGCTAAATATGGTTATCAACTTGTTTTTTTTTCCTTCCTCTAACTTAGCCATCTTTCTCACCACAACAAGCTGCCTGGCTCAGGTAGCTGGTGCACACTGAACACAGGCATTTTCATATTGTTTCAGCATTTCAGTATGGAGTGAAAACTTTTTGAAATCTTAAATCTTTAAGTGGTAATGTGGATGGAGAACTTTGACACAAAATCAGCTCCTTTATATGTATGTGTAAGAGCCTGGACAAGGCCTTATTAATTAATTAAAGCTGTTCCAAATTGGAGACTCAGTTTTACAACTTGAGAAAAATTAAGGAAACAATCAAAATGTCTGACATGGGCTAAATTTTTTTTTCCTCACATCCAATGAACATTTGTACTCAAAAGTCCATTAGGTGTCACTTTGTACCTTCTAACATAGTAGCTCAATGTTCCTTAATGATTGGTGATGCTGAAACCTCCTCTCTTTAAGTGATACGAAAAGGCCTGAGATTAATCCTTTTTATACTGAAATCACAATTTGAAAGAGTGTCATTTTCAAATCAAAATGGCTGCAATTTTAATTATATCCAAAAATTATATTAACAAGTTTTCACTGAAGGAATTTGAACTAATACAGCAGTGCATGTGAACTGGCAGTGTGGCACACTATATTCAGCATTTAAGCCTCGAGTCCAAAAAAAAAGGATGAGCTGGTCTTGTTGGTGAAAAAGGCCTGAAGCTTAATTTATAGAAAATAGTCACATTTTTGCAATGTTGATCAGAAAAAAGCACAATACATATTTCTTTAAATTATTCAGTGCTAGATATTAATTACCTATCCTATGACACGTCTGTTGTTTTAAGTACAAACAGAACCAGATATAAATGTAAATGCAAAATAAGTATCGCTTGGTTTACTATGTTTTTCTCCTGGCTCTCTGGCACACGAAAAACTTGATAGCAATTGGTTGATAAAATCATAGTAAAAGGACAGAGAGTAAGAGTAAGTGCTTGGCTCTTTCACTCTGTTGGACTGCTCAAGACTCCTAACTGGATGCCAAGACGTTGATGCTACGAAGCATTTCAGGAGTTGAGAGCTTCTCTTACCTGTGGGAAAAGCTGGGTTAGCTCCAGCGTACACGTTGGGAGAATACGCAGGGGCAGCCGCTGCATAGCCAACAGGAAACCCAGCTGCAAGTCATAACACAGAGCAGGCCCATTCATATCATTACAGAAGCTGGTAATAATAATGTTATAAAAGGACATGATACTCAATCACAAACAAAACATGTATTCTACAAGGGAAGACAACACTTCACTGTTTACCTGGGTATCCTATTCCTTTAGGGTTGGCATAAGGAACCCCTGTTGGTGCAGGGCTGTAGACAGGGTTCATGATGTTGACTCTCTGCTCCTTTATAAAAAGGCGACAAAAGACAGCTCTTGATATTGGAGCATGCATTTTACAACCACTGCTGTCAATAGAGTGTTACAATACTCTATACTCGGGGGAGTATTTCACAAACTGTTCAAACAATATGCCCACTAGTATTTCTTATACTGAATACTTACGGCTATTAGAATTGATGTTATTTAGCCAACAAATACTCTTATTGGGACACCAATGGCATAATTTTAGCAGTTACTGACACTGTAAAACATTAACAGGTTCTGAAGAATTTTAGACAATACTGCATATATGTATAAACATGTTTTACCATTTTGCAGAATTAGTTACATCTTACTGTTTTGTGTTAAAAGAGCATTCCAACATAAAACCAGCATTTCATGTTATTTGTAGTATTCTGTAGCACAGCATTACATCCCACACCCTCATCATCTTGACAGAATTCACAAGTTTGTGTTTTTTTTCCATTAATGTTCTCTCACTAAAAATTACAACATGATTTCCTAGTAGCAACTTTAGCTATCTGGCTACCTTCAGCTTTGGCCTACAAGCAGGAAAAGGCATTTCAGATAAAAACATGTATCTGTACCAAAGGACTTCCCATACGTCAAGGACTCAACATACATCATCTGAAGGGGATTTTTTATCTTTAAACAGGAAAATCTCACTCTGTGAACTACTCTGGCTCCACTGTAGGACTCCAGTAGCCTGTTTACAACAGTTGTAGCAATGATTACAGTTTTAATTTTGGTCGGAGTGCTCCTTTTAAGAAGACAGCGGATCAACCTTTCGTGTTACTGTATTTAAGACTGTAGATCTATTGCTTATAGCCAAGTGAATAACAGTAATAGGAAAATGCCTAGTCGCAGGAGGTCAAAACGACTGGATTGATAATCTGGATTACCACTCGCTGTTCACCCAAGGACATTCATGAGTCCAACCGTAAGTAAAAAAAATAGGACATACATTTCTTTGGAATCTGGTAACACAGTAAGTCTGAATGCTAATCAGCACCACAACGCCATCCATAACAATCAACTGTGCACATGGTGCTTAAGACTGGGACAAGACACAGACTGCTCTCACTACCATGTGTGCACAGACGCAGCTCTCCCTTCTTACTGCATGTGGAGTTGTCAGTGCTGTAGCCTCACTGTCCCCCAAAGTAAAGGACGTTCAGAACTCCACATGCTATGGGCTCTACGGTATCTGCACCGACTTCATCCTGAATTCGAGGGAAATCTTCTCGCTGCTGAGCAGACGTACCGCTTGCTAACCAGCCACTTCTCCTGAAACATAAGCGCGCTTTCCCATTAGCCAGAGCTCTCGCCTGTAAACCGACGCTGCGCTGCATTGGCCGCCGATTAATATTTTACAGCGCACGTCCACCAAGACACAACTTTTTCGAGCCAACGCTGCCATCTCGCTCTGAGAGCAGTTAAATAAGAGCAGCCAGCGCGCTGTGTAGCCCCGCAGTGGCTGTAGGCCGCTGCCTGCCTGCGCTGCTGCTGCTGGTGCTCCATCACCATCTCGCATCCTCGCTCCTCTCACCAGAGATCTCCCTCTCACAGCAGCAGCCGCGCTCCATCCACCTCCCGCTCTCGGGACAACAGCAACGATAATACTCAACTCTGACAACAGATCGGCTAACAAAGGCCGAATGAACACCGGCATGGCGGTGACTTACGCCTGTGTCTGTGTGTTTGCTGTGGGCTGTGAGTGGACGTGCGGCTCCGCTGTGTTTCTCTCTCTCCGGGCCGCTGGTGCCCAGTCGCTGCCCTCCGCCACGAAACGCTGCGCAGAGAGCCGAGCAGCGACGTGCGTCACATCCGGATTCAGCAGCTGAACTACGGAGGGAGGAAGCAGCGCCCCCGGGTGTTGAGAGCAGAGGAGCCCAGCAGAACAGAGCTGTGTCCAGAGCCGCACACTGCTGGACCATACTGACTAAACTAATGAATGGGCTTCTAATAGCGGCCCACTAGTTTTGACACGCTGTTTAGTGTGGTAGTATGTTATTTTGGGCGCAGCACAGAAGTGCCCAGCTCATTTCAAAATTCTCAGTGATGTTATTTGGAAGTAATTTTTATGTGTACGTTTTAATATAGATATAAATTATTGTGCATTTTGTGGAAGCAATTTTGAAACAACTGATCATGTTTTCTTCTCCTTTGTGTAGAATAACACATTTTAGCATAATGTCCTCCACTGGTTCTTTTCCAGTTATTTAATGATTGAGAGGCTGAATTATGTCAACATCAATTTTGGGGTGTGTGAGATCCGAGAGGTTTAAGTGTATTAATGTGTCACGACTGTAAAGCTTTGTATTCATTCTGGGTGTCACACAATAGACTTTGTTCACAGTGAAGGTAATGATGGCTGCAGGCCCACCACTGCAGCACTATGGTCACAGTTTTAAATTACTGTACCGCCACGCTGGGCTGCTTATCACAACTGTTTATTACAAAAATGTTGCTGCTAGTTGTTGATACAGCAGCTACTTGTCAGAAAGAAATTGGTGCCAAAATAAATGTCTTGACATTTTGTTTTTGTTCAACAGTAAAAAGGGCTCACTGGAAGCACTCTTGAACAATGAAGTAAGTGAAATGAACGCACAATGATAAAAAAAAACACATGATGTTAAAAGAACCAATTTCATTTAGGCTTGTTGACACTGATGGGTGAAAGTGATCTAATTCATTGGAAACTGACTATAAGTAGACAAAATTTGTTGTTTGTTGTCTTCATCACTTCAGCAGAAAGAGGTTAAGAAGGGCCGGGCCGCTGTGGACAAAGTGTTTTTCATCCGGATCACACAAATTCTCAGGATCATGGTACCAAGACTTTTCTGCAAAGAGGTGAGTGGCGCAAAAGTAGTTGTTTCTATTAGTAGCGAGTCACCAGTGTTTAATGATGGTGGGTGACGGCTTGTGTCAAAAAGCCTGATCTGAGTGACACCTGTCTATTTCTGTATCTTGGCAAACAGCAAAGCGGTAACAAGCAACTTTGGAGCTAAGAAGAAAGATAGTATACCTACTAAGAAAATATCCTTTTTAAAGTAATGAATTTATTTATTTTTATTTCTTCTTATGTAGGTTGACTTGTGAACCAGTGTTGACCTTGAATTGTGATGGCTGTGATGGTAATTGGGGCACAGGTCATGAAGCTTTAATTACATCACTTTTATACCGGCACTAGTTATTCCAACAGTGGATGACTGTAATGAAGTTTCACTGAAAAATGCAGTCTTTGCCCTTTAAAGGTTTAGTTACTTTTTGTGTTTTCAGTTGTTTAATAACTTTAGAGGTGAGATTAAATTTGGGGCAACTAAAGAAGAGAGTGACCGCCACTCACGTCTTAATAATCCTATACATTCATTTATACATATCTACTTAAGCAAAGACAGAGATCTGCTGAACTGAACAGGTACATGACACTCAGCGAACATGTTTGTTATTCAGACTCGCAGTAGTGTTTTGACTCCAAAGCGCTCTCATGTTAAACTCAGGCTGAGCTAACTTAGCTAACCTGGCTGTCTCTTAGTTGACACCAAATTTGACAGAATGTCAAGATGGTCAGTGATGGCTTGTGTCAGCAAGCTTGATCTTTTCAGAGTGACACCTGTCTATTTCAGGGTCTTGACAGACAGCAAATCAGTAACAAGCAACTTTGGAGCTAAAAAGGAAGATAGTAATTGGTATACCTACTAAATTATTATCCTTAAACTTTTTAAAGTAATTAATTAATTTATTTTTCTTTTTTCTTGTGTAGCATGACTTGTAAACCTTAAATTGCTGTGATGGTAATTGGGGCACAGGTCATGGAGCATTTTCAACATCACTTTTATACCAGCACTAGTATTGCCAACAGTGGATGACTTAAATGAAGATGCACTGTAAAATGCAGTCTTTGCCCTTTAAAGGTTTATTGACTTTTTGTGTTTCCGGTTATTTAATAATTGAGAGGTTGAATTATGTCAACATCAAATTTGGGGCAACTGAGGAAGAGTGTGACCCCCACTTACATCTTATAATCCTATACATTTTGGCAACATTGTTTTGTACTTAAATCCTGAACAAACCCCCAATATTTTATGTTTTTAAATATTTCTGTCACAGCAACATTTTTATCCCTGTTTTTACATTTTTTCACCTTTGTTCTTTTTTAAATTCATTTATTTAGTTATTTACTTGTCTGTTTATTTTTAACTGTCATAAGTGTTTGTAATTCTACATTACAGTGTTATTTAAAAAAAGATCTCATGAGAGTTTAGTTTGTGGGTCTCCTGGCTCACAGGCCCCTGAAGGACCAATTCAGTTGTATTATGTTAGAATTGGAGCTCAATATGCAGTAGATCAACAGGACTAGGGACAGGCCCTGTACTTTAGAGGAAGGTTCTTTATCCAGTCCTTGGGGCTCAGTCGATCCAGTCGTTCCATGTTTTTGCTCTAACTTAGCTCTGAACACCCAACAGGCAACTGTGACCGATGTCAAGTAACAGAATTTTTAGTCATGTTTTTTTTTCACTGCAACAGGTATATGAAGGAAAGAGAACATGACTTCATTACTTCCATTACTTTTTGCTGCATTAGCCTTATACCTCTAGTGTAAAATTAATGTAAACTGTAAACTTCAGACACCAAACATGTCTTGACCGATTGACTGAATTTGGGCTAAGAAGAAAATTGTGTAAACTTGAGTTTTTACCTATTTACTCCTTTAGAAATAGAGAATATCTGGAACAGGTGCACTGAGAATTAGAGCACAAATGCAGAGCGACTGGTGAGCCCAGAGGAATGAGTTGAAAAACACTGCTGTAGAGGAGTGTTTCTTAAGCACTTCATGAGCTAGGTCAGTGGCTCTTAGCTCCTGTCCTGGAGACCCACTGCCCTACACAGTTTACTGCCCCATCACACCTGATCTCGCTCATCAGGAATTATAAAGCCCTTCATGAGTTCAATCATGACTGGAGTTAAGAGCCACTGATCTAGGTCATGAAGTGTTTGAGAAACACTACTCTACGGGTATATAGATTAGGTGTGTTAATATAGATTAGGTGTGTTGTCTTGAATCAACTCATCAGCTAATCAACCCATCTAATTTCTGCAGTGTGACCGCCAAATACGCTAAATGTGGCCCGACAAGAACCCTGTTTGACACTCCTGTGACGGTGCAGGACAGTGTTGAAAACCCCTGCTTTGTAGAGCAATTTTTGATAGCTGACAGACATATCTGCTGCTTGAGATGGTCTGACTGATACTGAAGTATTGCTAGGTCCAATCCTGACATTTCATTTACAGAATCAATCCATATATGAAAAAAAAAAAAAACAGCACAGACTAGCATACATTCCATGCTGGTCGGAGCTGGTTTATGCTGGTTTAGATGGTCACTCAGTATGGTCATGCGGGTTAACTAGCATACCAACATCCAAAACACAACTTATGTTGGATTTGGAAGTGAACAACATAGCAACTTCCATTGCTGCTGACCAGGGGGGTATTCCACAAAGCTGGATTTCTCACTAGTTTAAGCCCAAAGATGAGGATTGTCTAATAAGAATGTTCCTCGGCTCTTTTCCTATTGGACAGGCTTGACCTTTGGGCTCAAATTATCTGGCTAAACTGAGAAATCTTGCCTAGTGAAACACCCCCCAGCATACCAGCATCCAAAACACCACATATGGTGGTATCGGCGTAGATGAAGACGGGAGAGAGACCATTACTTTCAGCACGAGATATATTCTTTCATTCACAAAGCCCAAAAGATACACTCAAACACAGCCGGGGAGCAGGCAGGTCTCTTCTGGGCATACTTTGGCCCAAACCATTTCTTCATTTTGGTTTTGAGTGTCACCCTAACCCCTTGGAACTGAGTTACAAGGGGTGTTGGTTGAAATCTTGGCCTACAAAATGGGACAACCCTCAAACGAAAAAAAACAACATTGCTTCATTAACAGTCTACTAGCGGTGCTCTGTAGGCGAACAATTGTCTCCTTCACGCGGGGAGGAGCGCGCGGCGCAGGTTTGCCTATCACGCCCCTTCTAAAACGCGGAGCGCATGGCGGTCGCCACAGTTTTGGTGGTGACCGTCCCTGCTGGTCTACGCTTGCTTTTCTAGCAGGGAAGTATTGTTGCTGTAGCGCTCCAACCCCACCGCTGCGGGGCCACCGTGAGCTGCTCTCTCTCGCTCTCTGTCTCTCACTGTCACTCTCACTCTCACTCTCTCTCTCTCTGTCTCTCTCTCTGTCTCTCTCTCTGCACACACAAACACGCCGCTGTTTGCAGCCGGCGCGCCGACTCGCAGGAGGAAACATGGCGGTCGTCAGTAAATACTTGACAGCAAAGAACTCCTCAATAGCCGGCGGTATCCTGATCGCTTTATATCTGCTTAAGCAAAGGCGGAGGTCTGCTAGACTGAACAGGTACGTGACCCTCAGCGAACTTGTCATTCAGAATCGCAGTAGCGTTTCGACTCCACGTTTTAAGCGCTCTCATGTTAAACTCAGGCTGAGCTAACTTAGCTAACCTAGCTGTCTCTTAGTTGACCCTGAATTTGGAAGCATGCCAAGACGCTTAACAGTGAACTTGTAAGGAAGAGAAAGAAAAAAGCATCAGTACGTCAACGTAAAACACTCGCGGCTAAAGTCAAATAAGTGTTGTTTAAGTGTGCTAATGTGTCGCGACCGTAAGGCTTTGTGGTTATTCTGGGTGTCACACAATAGACTTTGTTCACAGTGAAGGTAACGTTAGCTGCAGGCCCACCACTGTAGCACTATAGCCACAGTTTTAAATTACTGTACCGCCACGCTGGGCTGCTTATCACAACTGTTTGGTACAAAAATGTTACTGCTAGTTGTTCGACTGAACGTAACTTTTACCACAAGAGCAGCTAACTACTTGTCAAAAAGAAATTGGTGCCAAAACAAACGTCTTGACATTTTCCTGTGTTTGTTCAACAGTAGAAAGGACTCATCAGAAGCACTCTTGAATAATGAAGTAAGTGAAATGAACGCACAATGGAAACAAAACACAGTTCATGATATTTGAATAACTAATTTCATTTAGGCTTGTTGACACTGATGGGAGAAAGTGATCTAATTCATTGGGAACTGCCTAGGAGTAATCCCTTTTGTTGTTTGTTGTCTTCATCACTTCAGCAGAAAGACGTTAAGAAGGACCGGGCCGCTGTGGACAAAGTGTTTTTCATCCGGATCGCTCGAATTCTCAGGATCATGGTACCAAGACTTTTCTGCAAAGAGGTGTGTGGCGCAAAAAGATACGGTATTTTAAGAGTTCTTTCTATTAGTAGCAGTCACCAGTGTTTAATGATGGTAAGTGATGGTTTGTGTCAACAAGCTTGATCTTTTCAGAGTGACACCTGTCTATTTCAGTGTCTTGGCAAACAGCAAAGCAGTAAGAAGCAACTTTGGAGCTAAAAAGAAAGATAGTAATTGGTATACCTACTAAGAAAGTATCCTTCAACTTCAAATTAATTAATACATTTATTTATTTTTATCTCTTCTTATGGAGCTTGACTTGTGAAACAGTGTTGACCTTGAATTGCTGTGATGGTAATTGGGGCACAGGTCATGAAGCATTAATGACATCACTTTTATGCCGGCGCTTGTATTGCCAACAGTGGATGACTTAAATGAAGCTTCACCGCAAAATGCAGTCTTTGCCCTTTAAAGGTTTATTGACTTTTTGTGTTTCCCGAATGCATTTGAGGAAATTTGGACAGCTGTCTCACATCTCATGCCATACCAGTCTCTCATTATACTGTGACTGCAGAACCTTTTGGCAAAACTTATGTGCTGTGAATACTTAATGCATATTTGTTATGATTATGAAGAAATGATGAGAAATTATGAAGAAGAGCTAATTTTTTTCTGACGTTGTTTAAAACTTTGGCCTCAGACTGTATCACTGAGGCTGCTCTCTCCTACCTTGATTACACTGTAGATTTGAAATTAACCAGCTGTGTTTTGTGTCTCATAGACATGGTACCTAATCTTGATTGCGGTGACGCTAGTGGCTCGGACGTATTGTGACGTTTGGATGATCCAGAATGGCACCATGATTGAAAGGTTGGATCCTGAAGCTTAACTGAAGTGTATTCAGCACTACAGTTCTTCATATTCACACACCAAATTTGAATACCTGAAAGAGTCCTAATCATATGTTTTTTTTTAATCTTTCACAGTGGTATCATTAGCAGAGATATCAGACTATTCAAAATGCACTTTTTTTCCTACATTACGGTCATACCTGGGGTAAAGTTTGATTGTGTGACCTCCATTTGCTGTGAAAAGATTTCAGACTAATAAGTGTGTGAACTTGTGCTTTTGACATAACATAGTCTTAGAAATGTTTGTTTGCTGGTTTGACTAAGTCACCGATCAAAACGTTGCTTACACATTGCTTAATTTATATGGACTAATACTTTACTACTTAGCCATACTGATTTACCCACATTAAAATACAGATCTCCTCTGATATATTTTGTGGTATTATTCTCAGACAAGTCATGTCCTTGCATGTCTGGATGTGTTATTTTTGTTTATTATGCTGACAAGAGGATTGCAGCACTTTTTTCTCTTCGGGTTTCACCATAGCAGATGTTCACCTTGTTCCTCTGTATGTCTTGCTGACCTTGCTTGCTCTTATTTTTGTGCATGTTGTGGTTTACAGTGCAATTATTGGTCGCTCCACAAAAGATTTCAAGAAGTATTTGTTCAGCTTTATGAGACTCATGCCATTTGTAAGTGTCTACTTTAAAAACTTTTTTTAGATATTATATTGTAGATTGATCTGTATGTTAGTTGTAACTGTAGTGTATGTTTTCTTTTTCAATGTTGATTGGATGTGGAAAGTCAGAGGAGGCCTGATGTCTTACTTACGCATTGTAACCTCTCATTAATAATTTAACATTAATAGTACTGTGTCCTCAGCAAAAATAAGCTATCACTAGTCTTTGTGTGTGCATTTCCTACATCAAGTGTCTGCTTTCCTTAGTGTGTACTTAGACTAAAATGTGTTTTGTTTGTTTTTCATCTCTCTGATGCCATAGATAATGTCATGTAGCTAGGTAACACCTTAGCATTAAGCCACATGGCACGTGCATAAGCCTTTCATGACAACTGATAAACCTAAATAAACATTTATAAAGGCTTGTTCCAATAAGCATCAGTTTTCATAAAGACTGCTTTTGTCAAGTTTAATGACATTTCACCTCAGGAGGTATTATGACAACTGAGGCTTGTTTGAATAAGTCTATAAACGTCTGTAGGTTTATGTCAGCTGTCATGAAAGGTTTATGTAGGAGCCGTCTAGGCTTCATTAGGCTGTTACCTGTAGCTGTCTCAAGGTGGAATTTGAATGCTGTAGATCCCTTTTGCATTTGCATAAACACACTTGTTGCTCCCCTCAGATTGCCCTGGTGAACAACTTTCTGAAGCTTGGCTTGAATGAATTGAAGCTCTGCTTCCGTGAAAGACTCACCAAACATCTCTATGAGGAGTACCTGAAGTAAGAACAATTATAAGCTTTACTACGTTAACCTCATACATCATGTGATGTATTTCTCCCAGGTTGCAGTGTCATGTTTCTAATCTCTTGCTCTTAACGTTTTTAGGGGATATACTTACTATAAAATGGGGAACCTGGATAACCGAATTGCCAATGCTGATCAGCTGCTCACCCAGGATGTGGAAAAATTCTGCAACAGTGTGGTGGACCTGTATTCCAATCTCAGCAAGGTACAACATATTTGTTATGCTTTTTGCTCATTTAGACAGGGTGTAGCATTCATGTTGGTGGCATATCATTGCTTCAGTGAAAGAATTCGGTGTTTTATTTTCTCTTCTCTCTTCTATTTTCTCATTTTACCTTCTTCCAGCCTCTTCTTGATATTGGCCTGTACATCTTCAAGCTGACAACTGCTATTGGAGCACAGGTAAGAATAATAAATTTCTGTGCTGTTCTGGAAAACATCTGTTAATACATTTCTGGTGGTGACCATGTATGATGTCAACCCTGTGAATAGGGACCTGCTTCTATGATGGCTTACCTGCTGATCTCAGGCCTATTCTTGACGAGATTGAGGAGACCCATTGGGAAATGACTGTGATTGAGCAGAAGTATGAGGGAGAGTACCGATATGTCAACTCTCGGCTGATCACAAACAGGTGAAGTGCAGTTTCTGTGTAATGAACAGTATAAGAATAGATTAGGATACAGTGATGTATTGCATTTATTGGCCATTCAATCAGGAACACCTTCGCTATGGGTGCACTTTGTAGGTGTGCAATTACTGGCTGCAGCCTATCAGTTGAAAGTGACCACTGCTCAGATAAGGTGTGGGTAGACTATTCTCAGCACAGTAACAGCACTAACATGCAAGTGGCCCAGGTGTGTATTATGTTGAGAATGTTTCACCACCCATGTAAAATGTGGTCAGCTGTAATCCAGTGATGGATAGGTGGCTGTCCAGGCAGTAAATGAAACCTAAAAGTACACTTAACATGGCCAGTGAGTGTAGGTGTAACCTAGATGTACCTAACAAACTGACAACACAGTGTAGAATGTATCAGTACGCAGGCAAGGCTGTTGCTTGTTAACGTTATATTTCCTTAACCGCTCCTGTCCCTTAGTGAGGAGATTGCCTTCTACAATGGAAATATGAGGGAGAAACAGACCATCTATGCTACCTTCAAGAAGCTGGTGAGAACTGCCCAACATGTGCTTTTGTGACAGGTTGAGCTGTTTAGAAATGTTACATCAGACAGAGTTTAAATGTTGGACTTCTACACTTGTCGGCTGCACATTTGTAATAGCTTTAATGTACTTTGCCCTCAGGTTGACCACTTGCATAATTTCATCTTTTTCCGGTTCTCCATGGGCATGGTGGACGACATCATTGCTAAGTGTAAGTTAAAGCTTTTTATGAACAGACAGGCAGTAAAGATTAAGCTCATAAAGTCTTCAATAAATATAACAGAGTAAGAAAATTTTATTGATGATCTGATCTCTTTTTTTTTTCTTTTTTCTTTTCCCCTCTCATGTGCAGACTTGGCCACAGTAGTTGGATATCTGGTCGTGAGTCGACCGTTTCTGAACCTGGCCCACCCACGGCACCTCAACAGCACACATTCTGAACTGCTGGAAGTAAGCTCTCTCAGCTAAATAGAGCTACCGTTACACTATTCCCATGTGGCACGTAAATGGCATAAATTTTAGATACGGCTACAAAAAAGCATGAACATGACAAAACTCCTTGCAGAGAATAAAAGAGATTTTATCAAACGACCTGCATGCATGTTTTAGAGTATTAATAAAGCCCCCAGTTTAACACATTTTCTCTTCCTGTAGGATTACTATCAGAGTGGTCGCATGCTGCTGCGCATGTCCCAGGCTCTGGGCAGGATTGTGCTTGCTGGACGAGAAATGACAAGGCTCTCAGGGTAAAGTTTGGGTTTTATTTTGTTTATACAGGGGAGTGACAATCTCATTTTAGGTAACAGACCACAAACTAAGTGGGCTGGATGAAAAATGGAGTTTAGTAGACTAATAATGTGTCAACAACTCCTAATAAACGTGTTTATCATCATTTATCAGAAAATAACATTCAGAATCAACAAACTGGTTTGACCAAGTACTTCCTACAAAACAGATGCTGAGGATATGTCATCTTTTACACAAGGTCTTTTTGCAAACCTGAAAAATGCAAAGGGCTGCACTCATACAAGTGCGTTAATATTTATCTTCTTTTAATTGAAAATGTGGGCACTGCACAGTTCCTTTTAACCTAACCAATGTGTTAAGCTGTAAGCAATGGCAGCACCTAGGATAAGAAACGTTAATTTGGCTAAACAGATCTTTGTTCTGTTGTGAACACTGAGCTGTGAGTGTGGTCTTCCACAAAGATCAAACCAAAACTTAAATTAAAACCACACCACACTTCAGATGACCCAGATAGCAATGAATTACAGTGAGTTACATAGTTCTTAGTAACACCTCTTCACATCTTACATCACCTCGTAATTGTAACTAATTTACCACCATCACCATTCTAACTCCAGGTTTGTTCTGAGAGTTTTCCCAGAGTTTTTCATTCAGTTTTTGGAAGAAGTAGTGCTATGTGCACTAAGCACATAACATTCCCTTCCATTCTGGCAGTGACCGTCTGTTCACTACCAACACCTCAGATCCGATTCAACAATAAATCTGTAGCCAGCTGTATACTTAGATCAACCAGGAATGATAATGTGGGTATCAATTAATGGAAGCTAGTACCCTCCTGTTTGCATTCTGTCATTTGCATTTCTGTAAGCAGAGGACTGCTCAACAGTGATTTAGAATCAGCATCTTCTAGATAGAGACCATGGCAAAAAAGTACCTGTCATACTGAAGTTGGTGGTAACTGATTAATAGGAAGTATTTTCTGTTTTCTATTGGCTATTTTACTATGGTTTCTCCCTTCCAGGTTTACCGCCCGCATCACTGAGCTTATGAAAGTCCTAAAAGAGTTGAACTCTGGGAAATATGAGCGCACCATGGTCTCTCAGTCAGAGAAAGGTGAGCTTTAATCAGTCTCGGGGGGCAAAGTGGTGGACAACCCATGGGTCTTATTAATCATACTTTTTTTTTATTTCCAGAAACAGATGCCTTAGATAAACTAGTCTTGGTGCCTGGAAGTGGGCGAATCATCAACATGGACAACATCATCAAGTATGTCTGAAGCCTCCATCAAATACTTCACTTTCAGATTTCTCTCAATTCTAGTAGGTATTTTATCATCTGTAATGTACTGTTTTTCTCCAGATTTGAACACACCCCATTGGCAACACCCAATGGAGACATTTTGATTAGAGACCTCAGTTTTGAGGTAGGCTTTGCATTTCTGGTCTTTTATGCATATATTTTTTGTGGTTGTGCACACACAGGTTAAAGATCTCAGATTGAATTCTTACTAAGGTCTAATACGTTTATATCTTCAAAGGTGAAATCTGGCACTAATGTTTTGGTGTGTGGGCCCAACGGCTGTGGAAAGAGCTCACTCTTCAGAGTCCTTGGAGAGGTAAGCACTTGAATTTACAATGCTTTCCTGGAATTATGAACCTTGAAAATGTTCAGTATGTTGTTTTAATGTGCCTATAAAATGTAATTTTAGTGTAGAATCTAGTCCATTATAGCCCAGTCTGAGAGAAATATCTGAAAATCAGTGTTATACACAGCATGTTAATGTGCATTTGTAAAGTAGTGTGGTTTTGTTTTCTTTAGCTCTGGCCCCTTTTTGGTGGAAGTTTGACAAAACCTGAGAGAGGGAAGCTCTTCTACGTCCCTCAGGTAGGACTGATGGGAAATAATTAACAGCAGCACCTATTCTATATAGAATTTCTTAGTAGCTCTATTTCTTTGTGCTAATACATTTATATATTCAGAGACCGTACATGACGCTGGGGTCACTGAGGGATCAGGTGATCTATCCTGACACCTATGAGGACCAGAAGAAGAAAGGCATTTCAGATCAGGTGCTTGGGTACAATTAACCAGTTAGGACATTTGGCTGCCTCGTCTCAGTGAAACTATTTTCTACTTTTATCTAACTAATATGGTATCTTTGTAACAGGTGCTGAAAGGATACCTGGACAATGTTCAATTGGGGCACATTCTGGATAGAGAGGGTTCTTGGGATGCTGTTCAGGACTGGATGGATGTTCTTAGTGGTGGAGAGAAGCAGAGAATGGCTGTAAGGATATAAGGAATAGACCCAAATATTTGACTAAGCACATGTGATGTAACTACTGATCTACCAACTAACTAATGAAATATTAGCCTGTAAAAATGCAATGCAAATTTGATTTTGCATTGTCTGACCCTAAATAGAGAAAAAAATAGTTGAGCTCATGGCATTACAGTTTTGCGAAGTTATATTTTCTGTCACAAAAGAGTCCGGTAGTAGGGGTGGGTGATATGGCAAAAAATATGGAGTTTGCGTGTTCTCCCTGTGTCTGTATGGGTTTCCTTCAGACGCTCCGGTTTCTTCCCACTGTCCAAAGACACACAGTCAGGCCATTTGGACACGCTGAATTGCCCCTGGGTGTGAGTGTGTAAATGTGTATGTCTGTATGTTTGCCCTGCGATGGACTGGTGACCTGTCCAGGGTGTTGTCTGCCTTCTGCTGGGATAGGCTCCAGCACCCCCCACATCCCCGAAGGATAAGCGGCGTAGATAATGTTTGTGTGTGTGTGTGTGTGTGTGTGTTTGTGTAATTCAAGACATTTTCACGATACACAATATGCATCACGATATTTTAGTTTTTCTGAGATTTAATAAGTTGGAGCAGATGAAATAGAAGCTGTTGTGCCACATATAAAAATACATTAAAATAATTAACAACTACAAAGATTTTTTTCCATTGTTTTACAAATTGCACTGCACTAAATCTAGTTAAGCAGATATGATTATGCTCACTTTGTAATGAAGCATGTAGTTAGTAAGTGTTCTTTAAGTTCTGACGATATCCACAGTATGCCCAGAAACCGTACTGTCATAGTTTATCACGATAACGATAAAATATTATCACATTGCCCACTATCTGGAAGAATTCATTACTCTGTGTGAACATGAACCACCTACTTTAAAAATGACCACCCACAAACCATTATTTTGGTATGATGTGTAGAGGCAAGCAGTTGTTAAAATGTTTCTGCAACAAAAAGAGACCTGTGCAAAACAAAGTGGCATACCCATTGGCAAAAACACTGGGATATCTTGTTTACTTGTCAAGTGCTTCAGACAACATTACATTCAAAGACAGATGCCTTGAACTTCACTAATGTTTTAATCTTGCTCCAAAAGATCATTGTTGTCATGGTGACAGCCACCTAATTTGGCAAATAACAAAAACAGTGTTTCTGTCCTATCTTAAATATTTTTCATTGTTTTTGTACTGAACTGCAGAATTACGAAAGCGAACATATTTCACTCAATACACAGCACAGCTCTCAGATCCAAACTCACCTGAATAGATGCCCTTAATATCCTCAAGCAATACTTATTGATATTGAGCATAAGTGTATTTAAGTGGTGTTTTCCTTGTTTGCGATAGATGGCTCGGTTGTTCTACCACAAACCTCAGTTTGCCATCCTGGATGAGTGCACCAGCGCTGTGAGTGTGGATGTGGAGGACTACATCTACAGCCACTGCAGGAAGGTAACAAGGGCTCATTGCCTCTATTATCTCCTCACAATCACAAGCCTCTAATGTATTGACTCGTTCAGCTTTCTATGAGGTGCTGACTTATTCTCTCTGATCTTGGCAGGTGGGCATCGCTCTGTTTACAGTCTCCCACAGAAAGTCCCTCTGGAAACACCATGAGGTGAGACTCACGTTCCTGTTAGCATCATTAGAGTGGGGGGGCTTCATCATTTCTTCTGCAAAGGTATCAGTGCTAGCCAGTACTAGTCTATTTCTAACCTTTGTTTGTTTTTGTTCACTATAGTACTACCTCCACATGGATGGAAGAGGAAACTATGAGTTCAAACCCATCACTGCTGAAACGGTGGAGTTTGGCTCGTAGAAGAGCAGACAACCACAAAACTTGTGTGCACACTTCCACCTGGCAGGAGTTGTAATATTGCACTTCAAGAGTTTGTAGCCAGCTGAATATAGAATTGTTTTTAATCACTTGTAACCTTTCCGTTAGTTTTTCATGAAGCTATGTTTAAAAACCTGTCAACACTACAGGTTTTTGTCTTCCATGATTGTATAATTGTATAATTTGTAATTTAAAGTGCGGTCCAATTTACTGGACAGCCACTAATAAGAATAGTGAATGGGCTAATCCCAATGAATAGTGTTCACGTCCTGTAAGTGAACTAAATCATGTTTTAGATGAAATCGTGTATGAGGAATTAGTCCTTATGATTCTGTAAATGAAATCAGTGCCAGTGGACTGAACTCTTGAACTTTGGGGATGTTTAATGCTAACTAACAATGCCTTTTTGACCCCAGGTACACTATTCATTATGATAATGTCAAGCTACTAAGTGGCCTTAGTAATTACTGTAGTGTTCAGTGGTGGGTCGATTGTATGGCCCTGTCGAGTGGTTTGATGGAGTTGTTGCAGGAGCATGTTTACCTTTTGATGGTAAAACAGGGTGGGGTACTGAAGGTGGGAGTCCAGCACAGTTTGCTGATTTCCCTACTCTAACACACCAACTAAACTTGGCAATTGATGAGAACCAGGTGTGTTTGAATGGAAAATTACGTAAGTGTGCAGGGTTCCGGCCCTCCAGGACTGGTGTTTCTTAACTCTGATGGATGGAGCGGATTGCACTGATTTGCAAGCCAGAAAGCCTTGTTTAACAAACTGTGTCTGTAATTATCTAATGGTTGTCAATATGCACCTTTTTTTCTTTTGTTCCGAGCAAAATGTAACATTTCTCTGCGCTATTGTGTAACGAGTTAGAAAGCGACTCTGTAGACCTATCGGGTTTTGTACACAGATAACTGTGGTAACCTAGTAACACAGCACTAAAAGAGGAAAAGAGTCCATGGACCTGAACTCACCTTTGCCTTTTCATTAAAAGAAAATATCAGTTCAAATGATTCTGGATATGTGATTTTTTTTTTTTCCCCCAGAAGGATGCACACAGGTCACTGAGAAAGGCAGCATACCCTGTGATTGTCAGTCCAAATGATAATGTCCTCTTGTTAGATGTGGGTGAGAGGTCATTCAGATCAAACCTTCCTTTGCTCTTTCACCTTTCCTAGGAAATAGCAACTTTATTTACCAATTAACTGATCATTTTAAACCATAAGATATAACTTCAGAGTTTTACCTTCTTTACTTCTTCTTTACTTACTCATTTGATCTGAAGCTGTTCTGCAGCAACTGTCTGGTTAAAGAAGTGGTATTTAGGGGCAGCAGCATATCTTTTTGCACAATATTGCCTCACTGAAGATACCGGCACTTTGTCAAGGCTCCGCCCTGGCCTGTTCTGACTAGGTTAAAGGCTGTAGGCTTACACTACAGTCATTCTTCTACTCATTGACGTTTCTGTGCTGGTGTGATCATGGGCTGCTATTCCAGTTTTGTCAATCATTAATGAGGGAACCAGTGAAGAGCCTCAACTGTGTCTTTCAGTAAGAGCTTTGCTTACTTTAATTGTAGAGGATGGTATAAGACTGCCATGTTATACCATTGTCTTCATAATCATTTATTAATAATAATAATAATGTGAATTAGTATTAAGCAAAAGTTATACTGCAAATCAGGGTTTGGCTTATTGTGTGAAGACAGAAGAAAACGTTCTGACACCAGTCATGTGGCTTGCATGACTTTTTTGTTGTTCTTTTTTTTTTCGTTCTAGACCAATACAGGAAGCCTTTCTTAAACCTCAAACAACTTCCTCTTCTGAGTAGAAATGAAAGCACTCGTATCATGACACTTGACTTCCACAGCACCATTTCATTTTCATGTTATTCAACGTAGATCTTCCATCTGGAGGCACATCATGGCCTGGTACCTGGCTCCACTGCTATTAGTCGTCCTTCAGATGCTCTACGCACCATGTCAAGCTCAGGAACAAAGTACATACTTCTTCTTTTTTAACTACTAATTCAGGTGTAGTGACATCTGTGTATACTGTTGATTTTCACTTCTGCAAATGCAATGTTAATAACCCTGTGATTTTATGTAATCTGGTTTAGGCTTTGAACTGATTCTATCTTAAATGATTTGTAGTGTGTGATTGTACAGTTTCATATGTACACTATAGGTCAGTTTCCTAGACAGAGATAGACTAAGCCTAGACCTGAACTACACAACATTTTGAATGGAGATTTTTCATTAAAAAGCAAGGGTAGTCCAGGTCTAGACTTAATCCCTGTCTGGGAAACCAACTCAAAATGTCCAAAAGTTCGTAGTCACCAGCTCATCCAACATTTCATTTGAAATTTAGAGTATTAGTAGGGAGTTCTTCCCCATTTGCTGTAAAAACAGCTCTTCTGACAAGGCTTTACACTAGATGTTGGAACATTGCTGAGAAGTTTTAATTGCATTCATCCGCAAGAGCGTTAGTGAGATCCGGTCCTGGTGTTGGACGATTAGTATGAAAAATACCACTCCAACTCATCCTAAAGGCACTGGTTGATGCATGGCGAGCTTTAACCCTCTTCCTGATGCTTGACATTGAGCATGGTGACCTTAGACTCGTGCACTCAAGTGAACTTGTGTCAGCAATGGGTGCACCTGAACCCCTTAACATTCCAGGTTTAGTTCATACAAAGGCTTATTATTCAGTAACTACAGGGACCTCGATGCAAACTAATGGATTTATTCTTAGATTATAGAATGTGTAATAAAACTGCCTTATTAAAGGGGTTAAAGGGGTTAAATTCACTGATAAAAAGGGTGTCTGGATACTTTTGAACATACAGTGTAGTTGTACTTAAATCTTTACGTAGCAGTTCCTCCTATGTTATTATTTTCCTCTAGGCTCCCTGCGCTTTGTTGGCATTGGAGACTGGGGTGGCCTTCCTTCAACACCCTTCTACACACCACAGGAGATGAAAATAGCTAATGAACTGGGAAGAGTGGCTGAAAGCTTGGGCTTAGATTTTGTTCTCAGCTTGGGAGATCATTTCTACTTCAGTGGAGTCAAGGACGTAGATGATATCCGCTTCAAGGTCTCCCTTTTTTAGTTCCTAATGACTGGAAATATGATCAAGAGTTATACACCTCAGTGATTTAGATCAGATGTGCTCATCAAATCCTAATTACCTTGAATACCTGAAGTTTTATACACTAATGAGTGCTTTGAAGTGTTCAGAAGTTGGAAAACATTGCCAAAAGGACATATTGTAACAGGTCTTCTAAGAATGTTGTTTATCAAGAATGCGGGTGTAATCAGGAGTTGGACAGAACTCAAAAGGCAGTTAATACTGAAGGCCCTCCCTTAGTAAACACACCATAGACTCAAGCTATGTCACATGTTCCTAGCACACAAAGTATGACAAATATGCCCTCTAGTGGATGTTGTGCCACATGACATTAAGCATCATCCTGCTGTAGATATACTTGCCTCACTGTACAAAGCACTCTTTCAGCATTTGCTCAGGCTGATAGTGAAACATACTGAGTCCTGGTTTAATCCCTCCTTTCAGACTACGTTCGAGCATGTCTTCTCCCATCCAGCTCTGATTTCTGTGCCATGGTATTTGGTGGCAGGAAATCATGACCACTTGAGAAATGTGTCTGCTCAGATTGCCTACTCAACCAGATCAGAGAGGTGGTGAGTTTGCACAAAGTATTAAAGTTCATATGCAGAAGGTGACACAATGTGCAGGTATCTAACAATAACACAACGACTAAACGTGTGTTCTCATGCCGATTGTTGCCTTCGAAGCATCGTCAGCATTATTACATTGATTCAAAAGCATAAATAAATCTCCAAATGATATATAAAAGTTGTTTTTGTCCAGAATGTCCTGAACTTTGGTTTCAGTGTCAGACAAGAATTTTCATTTCGGTGCATTGCTAACATTAACAGAGGAAGTGCATGAAGAAAACTGCCAACAGTGGACCTTTAGTGTGAAACTGTCCATTGTGCATGGAAAAAGATGACTAAAGTCTTTAGCTGTAAACCTACAATGTGTACCAACAGTGTAGCTGTGTGTAATAAAGTGCATATGTGAAGTATTGTAATAATGTAATAGTGTAATAGGGGAATGTGTTGCTGATCCATAGGCGTTACCCTGAGCTCTACTATAAGCTGCAGTTTAATATTCCTCATACCAACGTCTCCATGACGGTCCTGATGATTGACACGGTGGTTCTGTGTGGGAACACTTATGATGGAGTCCACCCACAAGCCCCAGAGGACTCCACCGCTGCTGACCAACAGTTTGAGTGGATTGAGAAGACACTCCAAAACACCAAGTAAGGTTTGATAGTTGAGCATCAAACCACTCACACAGTTCAACAAGCACAAACTAAACCAACTCAAGGAAACAAGACTGAGTCAGATCAAGGACCCGTAGGTAAACCACAAGCAGGTATTAAATGTGATGACTTTGCTGAAAGATGTTTTTTCTCAGAAGAGGGATGAATCCTTTAATAGGAATGTGAGGATTTTGGAACATGTTTTTAGAAGCCCTGACCTGCCACACTCCCCTCCATGCCCACGTATACCCATGCATTCCTGAGGACAATGTGTGACCAGAAAAACACACCCTGTGTCTGTTACAGCACAACCCTTACCCTTACAGTGTACCACACTGTAGCATTACTCAGCTTAACCATTCATTCAAAACACTTTCTGTAAAATCAGTGTCATTTTCCACTAAAAAGACAAGACCTACCATGATTAATCAATGAATAATCCTGGAAATACAGCATTAAAGGGCCCAAATATGGAAACTTTCCAAAAAAGCAGCCCAAGTAGAAGTACAAAAGTATCTTGTCAAAAAAAAACAAAAAAAAACAAAAAACAACACTTTAGTAACCTACAGAACTGCAGTGGACCTATTTTTCCCTTTTTTACTTTTAGTCTAAAATAAAATGAAAAAATCTCACACATGAGAGGTGTATCCACTTACAAACCAGTACAGATGCTGTCCCCGACATAAATTTAAATACACAAAAAATAGTAACTAAATGTCAATGGCTAATAATGTAAAACAGGGATTCTTTTCCTCAGAAATAAACTTGAGTAGAAGTAAAAAGTAATGCTCAGCAAAGTACAAACCAAGCCATCAAAAGTTTTGCCTAAGTACATATAATTGAGTAAATGTAACTAGTTATTACCCAGCTCTGACTGTCATTCTCCTTCAGGTCAGAATTTGTGGTCGTGGCTGGACACTATCCTGTTTGGTCAATCGGTCACCATGGTCCTACTCGCTGCCTGGTGAAGAGGTTGAGGCCACTGCTGAAGAAGCACAATGTCACTTTATATCTGAATGGTCATGACCACAGTTTGCAGGTGAGCATCTGAGCAAAGAAAAGGAGAAAGACAGAGAGAGAGAAATGAAAGTGGGGGAAAAGCTAAATCTAATCAAATACATGATGAATAAGCAGATTAATTAAATTAACTAATGGTAAAAAAAAAACAACAAAAAAACAAGTGTCCTCTAAAAATCTGTTGGGGTAATAGTACATAATAATATTAATAATAATAATAATAATAATAATAATAATAATATTAATAATAATAATAAGAAGAAGAAGAAGAAGAAGAAATACCTTATTCACTGTATTTGTACCTTCAGGCTTACTCAGATTTACCCAGTGACTGCTGTGTATTTCAAATCCTGTTTTCATTTCTTCTTCAATCAGTTTATTAAGGAGGAGGATGGGAGTCCGTATGTTATCAGCGGCAGTGGGAATTTCCTGGACACTTCCACTCACCATGCAAAGAGCTTCCCAGCATCTTGGCAATTGTTTTCCAGTGCTGTGAATCAAACGTTAGGAGGTTTTGTGTACTTTGAGGTGACAGAGAGCAAGATGTTCATTAGTTACATTCAGCTGGATGGGAAGTGTGTGTATCAGACAACTGTGCCTAAACGTAGCATATGACACAGTAAAGGAGGCAGATCATCAGTTATGAAGTGGCTCTGAATGAACAGAATGAGATTATAACCTTTTCCCAGATGAACTTCCTAACATCAATATTTTGAGCAATGTTGTTCTCCCTAACATTCCTCAGTCGATTTAGTACATTTCTGAAAAAAAGTTTACTGCTCTAAACTAATACTGCATTTCACACACATTTTATCACAAAACCTGAAGTTTTACCCACTTTTCAGTTCACTTTTCAGGATCTGTCTGTGTGTTATATTGTGATGAAAAACTTTGTTTTAATAATTGTATTTTCTTTATGATAATTGTACATATTAAACTGTGCACCATTCAGCAAAGCATCATATGTGGTTTTGTGTTTTCAGTTTGGAAAAATTCATCTGCATTCATGCAATCTTATGCAGTGTGTTCATTGACCCTTTACAACATATTGCTGCCATGTGGCAACAACTACTTTCTTTTATTTTTTGCCTGATGACAACATAAGAGTTATTTCTTTTCTTTTCCATTGGAAAGCTGAACGCTTTATGTGTAGAATGGTACATTTTTACTGATTTAATGTTTCCCTGCTGCAATCTGTATTTCTTTTGTCAAACATAGGTCACATGGTGAGGCTTGACTTCTGAACTCTCAAAAAGTGTGTACAATTCAGTGTTTATACATAACAGCTTAAACACAATCTGTGGGAAGTTACAATTTATTTTTCTTAAAAAATAGTTTAGATTTTATGGGCTTTGTATAAAACGATAAAATACAATTGTTGCCATTTGGCAACAGCATGTGACAGTGGAACTGCAAACAGCAACAAACACAACAGGAATGAATAAATACAGTGCTGTTAGACTCTGCCATTTACACAACTTTTTTACATACATAGTTAATGCTTTTATGAGTATAATTATTTTCATACTTTTCTGTATTCTTAAAACATTTATGCCTATCGACAAGACTTTTATTAATGTGTGTCAAGTCAAGTCAGCCTTTATTGTCATTTCAGCTATACACAAGTACACAGTGAAACGAAACAACATTCCTCCAGGATCGTGGTGCAACACAGGAACACAAGTGCGAAACAATACAATATGCACAGTGCAGACGATACAGTACAATAAATAAATACAAAAGACTTACAATAAATACAAAACAGAACACAGGCAGTACACGGTACTGAGAGTATGTGGAGTGGAGGATGTAACATACTATGACATATTAGCAGCTTAGCAGATAGCCTAGCATATATAAGCATAGCAGTCACTGAGGTAGCAACCAGAACAGCAGTAATGGTATACAGTATTTGGTTGATATAGTAATTCTAGCAGCTAACATTGTTAAAGTGAAGGAAAAATGTGCAATAAAATGCAAAGTCAGATATTGTTGTGGAAATAAAATGTGCAAAAATGCAAGTATTCAGATCTATAGTCATATCAAATGAAGTATTTCGGTGAAATGCAGTAATTATATTTAAATATAGTGTTCCAGACATAATTTGGAACTGCAAGAAGTGGGGAGTGAGTTAGTCCCATATTGTTATGTATATGTGTGTGCGTGGGTCCGTGTGGGTGTCCCTCAATCCAGTCTGTGGGAGTTGAGGAATCTGATGGCTTGTGGAAAGAAACTGTTGCCCAGTCTGGCTGTGAGGGCCCAAATGTTGCGGTACCTTCTTCCAGATGGCAAAGAGAGAACAGTTCATGTAAGGGGTGCGTGGGGTCAGTCACAGTGCTAGTGGCTTTTCGGATGCAGCGTTTGGTGCAAATGTCTGTGATGGAGGGAAGAGAGACCCCGATGATCTTTTCAGCTGTGTATGTCCTATGGCAGAGTATTGGTCTATTCCCCCCATTACCAAGTGTAATATAATATTTTCAGTATTTAGTGAGTCCACTCTTTGCCTTTATTACAGCTTCCTTTTTTGTTTTTCAAAGAAATCTGCAGGCAAATCTTTCCACACCTCCAAAGTTCAATCTTGGAAGTTCCTGTATTTCCTGCTTTTCACGATCCAAGTAACTCCAAACACATTCAGTGATGTTGAGGTCGAGACTCTGAGGTGGTCAGTCCACTGTTTTGAGAACACCAGCAGTTTTTTTGTTTGATGTGTAATGTTTCTTCTTTGTTTATATCCTTTTCTCAGTCACAGCTTCTTGACAGCTACACATCCTTTCACACCCATGAAAAATTAAAAACATAGTGTTGAGTTGTCTTCTCACAGTGGAAGGATGGACAGAAACACCTGTAGATTTTTTCACATCTGCAGCAAAAGTGGAGCTTGATTTTCTCTTCTCTCTCAAAAATGAAAGCTTTAAGTACTTTTTATCTGATTGGGACAGTTTGGTGGTTTACCAGGTCTTGTAAGATTTTAGTCATTTTATGAACAGTTTTCCTTTGACTTCCTCTTTCCTTATGCAAGTGTCTAACCTCATCAGAAATATCTTCTGAAAAATGAATAACTTGTACTTAATGGCTATTTTGACTGGAAATTAAATGGATGAAAATTGTGAATAAATAACGTAATAACAATATTCCATGTGGAACTTTAAAAAAATTTGGATAAAATAACAATAAAAGTTTGACTGCAGACATGTTTGATTTTGTACAGAATTTTGTTTTTTGTTTTGAGATAGTGATGAGACAGACTGAGACAGTACATCCATTAAGAAAATCTTCTCCATTGTTAAAACATTTTAAATTACCATGTTGTGTTATGTGACCTAAAGCTTTTTCATAGTGTTTATTTCAGTGTTTTCAGATGCTTCCACTGCAGACACATGGGGGCGATACTGAAACGCGTCTGATTCGGTTTCCAACTTTTGAAATCGTACAAAGCAACAAGCAAAAACAAAGCATCAAACATGCTGATTCAAGTGAATGTACAGAATTTATTTAAAGTTTCAAAAAAGTGATGATAACACAAGTTTTGTACCATTTTCCACAGATTACACATCTGTAAAGTAACAAATAACATTTTTTAATGTCTGAATCTTTCTTATTGTTAGCATGGTTATTTATCCTCTCCAGTTTTATAACACAATACATATAATAATAATAATAATAATAATAATAATAATTTAATATAATATAATTTTACTCTGTAGCTCTCAGGTCTTAAAAATGCTTTGTAAGTTGTACATCTATTACAGTGAACTGCAAAACCATAAATATGATTATTAAAACTAATATACAGATATTGCTTTCATAAAAGATACAAAAATAAATAAGTGCCCACACACAAAATATCTGTTATGTAAGTTATGTAAGTATATTCTGGTTTTCCCAACAGTAAAGCTCCCAAACTATTTAGTAGTCCCCAATGATCACTACCAATTAAAAACAGTAAACTCTAAGCTCCAGCAAGCTTATAAAGTACAGTAAATAATGACAGTAACTGAAAGTACCATTGACAAAAAGAGCTATGAACATATGCAGCATTAGATAATAAATCACAGATAACATCTACCTTGTTAAGTTTCATAGAAACAAAATGTAGAATTCCAGTGTTTCCCCCCGAAGTGTTGAAGTGAGGATGCTTTGAAATGTTGGGTCCAGTTCGCTTGTACCATGTATTCCCATGAGTGTGAGGTTCTGTTTTCAAGGGAGATGAAAACACACTCCTCACACGTACCTCAAAGGCAGTCGCTCCCTTTTCCGCGCACTTTGCTTTTGCTTTTTGCAGCACACCACTATAACTACAATCACCACTGCTATTATCACAACGATGCCTAGAATGGCTGAAACAATCACTGTCAAGCTGTACTCTAGATGAAAAGAGAATGGAGAAGATCAGTGATCTGCCCCTTTACATGGTATTAAACATCACATGCACACTAACATTCACACATTGATTGATGTGTCTTATAGAGACAAGAGGAATTTTGTTTAAACACTGGAATGAGTCCTCTGAGCCTCTACACCTCAGCTATTAGCTGCTGACCCTTCTCACTTCACCATACTGCATCAGCACACTGAAAAACCACCACCATCACTACGTCATCTGAAGCTCTCTGAGAAATGTATTAATTCACTATCTTACAAAACAAAAATGCTGATCCAGGTGAATGCACAAAATGTATCAGAAGTTTCAAAAAGTAATACTTCATGCCATTTTACCACAAGTTTATCTATACTGCTGTGAAGAAGTTTTCTTTTATATTTTTTGAATTTTTGTCATAGTTAATTTTGTAATCTCTCTCAGGAACACACTGCTGTATATGTACATTATTAAAAATAAAGTTGTCACAGTGGTTCTTTAAGTAATGCCATAGAAGAACCACTTTGGTTCATTAAAGAATTATGTTTGAAATAGAGATGTGTGAGTGTGAGGAACCTTCTAAATCTTTAAAGAACGTTCCCAAAATAAAATATTCTATACCAGTTTAAGGGTTCTTCCTAGAACCCTTACATTTTGTAAAAGTTCTTTAAGTCTTTGAAAAGGTTCTTCACACATCATTTACAAAATTTACAAAAATGGTCATTTACAAACATGCTTCTCTAAAGAACCATCCATTGAAAGGTTCTGTGAGGAACTAAAACTTTCTAAAGGTTACATTTAAAATGCAAAACCACAAATGACTTTAATATAATTTTATAAACATACATTGCTTTTGTAAAAGCTGCCAAATAGTGGCCATGCATGAAACATCTACTATGAATTAATATATCATTGTCATATATCATTTTATCTAAAATTTTTTAACTAATTGGAAAACACAAGCTGCCCTTTGCATTGTGTCAAAATTGTGAATGGGCCACCAAAAATTCATCTTGATAAGTTCATTTTGAAGACATGAGGTTTTGTTCAGACAGCGAAAACATTCTTGTTTTTCCATCTGTACACACAATGCTCCCAAACTAACATTGCAGAATGCAAATTAACACCCAATGGACATGATATAGGCATTCTTTGTTTTAGTTCATGTCTCACCTTCAAAGATAGATGTAGCCTCCTCTGGAGAGCACTGCACGTTACTGAGCTCGCCCAGCTGTTTGTCAGGTCTGCGGGAGAGAATGTAAGCTTGCACATTGAAGCAGTAGCTCTTGCCTCTGTCCAGATCCGTCAGCACAATCTCACTGCTCGCACTGAACTTCTCTTTCTAAAAAGGAGAACACAGGTTTCAGTGGGTGAAATCTTTCATTTTTTAAGCTGATGAGTTTCTGACTCTTTTCAAATGGATGTTCACATTCCATTACTTTATCATAGCAGATAGAATCCATACGTGAGCAAAGCTGCAAGCCTGTTCTTGCAAAACTGCAAATTTGGCATAACCCCAAAGGTGGCAGATAGGTTCCGGGCCAAAAGAACCAGTTTAATAGATTAAAATCAACTATATTTCACTTGTAAAACATGTGGCTTGCAACCAGCTGAAATGTTCACAAGGTCTTGCTTTTCTCTTGAGGTCAAATAAGGTGGACCTGTTCACCTCAGAAACCTTCCATTGATTACGTGCAAGAATTACAGACAAGTAAAATACACATCCCAAAACACTTGTAGTCATAGCAGCTGGCCCAGTGTTACATATCATCTCTGTCATATCAAAACCATACCTCTCCACTTGTGGTTCCATTTTAATGTTTCAGCATTATTTGAGCGCAGCAGCTACCCCTGACTTTGCATGAACATTTCATGATGAATGTTGTCTGATAACAATGGTCCAAAATTACAATCTTGTTACACTGTCATACATTAAAAAAAACATTTGTATCTTCTCCTCTTAAATTACCATTTTGGAGATTTTGTTAAGACAACAACAATGTATGTCCATAAAGGTCATTTAGGGTGATATAGGTTTTGTATGTAAGTCTGAAATCAGTAGTTGTGCCAGGTTTTTAGATTAGGAATAATGCTGCTCGTTTTAACGCTAAAGCTTGTCTAGGCAAAGCAAGGAAAATGTGGATTACCATTCATTTGGGCGTAAATGAGGAGCAGCTCTAAACAGCTCTAAAGAGACACAACACTGTCATATTAAACATTATTTTTTGAAATCTGAAAATGCCAGCGGCCCTTTATACTGTGTAAATATTTCATAAAGAACACACCAAAAGAAATGTTCCAAAATTACTTGGAAACCTTATCACAGAAAAGTATGATTTTTTTCCTTCTCTGTACAGTTACCATTTCAGAGATGTGAAGTTTTGTTACATAAATAAAAGTATTCATACAGATCAGCAGTGGACTGACCGTATGATGCTGTACTTTATATCATATTTTAAAGAACTAAAACCAGAATACATTTAAAATCATCGCATACCTTCCCAGTGCTCTTGGCTTTCCTGTAGGTGATCTTATACTGCAAGTCATCTTTAAAGATATCTCGAATGGTCAGTCTCTGTTTCTTATCATCAATGATGGCTGTTGGGATGTCTGTTACATAGAGGGTTATTTTCCGCTGATCATCGCTCACCTCAATCTTAAATTCAGGTTTGCCGATGACAGCTGAAAAAGAAAGGACCAGAATATGCAATGATTTTTTTTTGTGACAACAGGATTTGAATTTGTATTTTGTGAAACTGAAATGGTAAACTGATTTGAAATGGTATATGAAGCTTTGAAGTTGATGAATTAGACGAATTTGTATTCTTTTCTTTTTTAATTTTCTATAAGTTTTTAAATAATCAGATGTAGAAAATCACAATCACATTTACAATCATTGTTAAACAGTGGAAATATAAGAGATCAGATGTTTTTTAAAGAAACCTACTGTCTTGATAGGGAATGAACTGGGGAGATGTTGTGTGGGGGTGCTCAACGAGGTCAGAGGTCTCGCCCCGCGCTGGTTCTGACAGTACATCTGCGTAGTAATGACCTTTGAGGTCTGTGAGTCCAGCAGTTAGATCACATTCAGTTTCAGTGGTTTGAATACAGGAAGGACGCCTTTCGCTGTTCTGGCCCTTTCTGGAAACAAATTACAAGAGCATTTAAGGCTGAAAACTAGTAATCCATGACACAAGCCTTAAAGAAAGGGAAGCATGCTGAAACAAGCAGAGGGTGTGGATTTTTGCAGTATCTTTCTACAGCACATCAGAACTGATCTTAAATGTTAAAAGCGCAAGTCACAAAAGATTTCTTCATGTTGTAGAAATTAAATGCATTGTTTTCTATGCACAGAGATTTACACTATTATCATGTTAAATTGTAAGTAGACACTGGGGAAAAAAATAACCCCTTAAATGGCCAGTACCTGTTGGTGGGTTCACTTAACTTAAGAACAACTTTTTTTCCTGTTAGTTACTGAATAATAACTAATAATTAAGGTGTAATGAGCTGGAGAATTTTAGGGCTAACAGCTTTATGCATAATAAAGTCCTTCTTGAGAAAGCTGTTCTGATACTAAGCTTTAAAAAAAACAGACTGCTCAAGAAAAGAGGTTAACCGTTTCTTAATATCAGAACTAAGGAACTAGTTTTATTAGTTTTATTCAAACTAAATAAATACTTCGAATGAACGATTCTTTAGATCAAAGTGATTTTTTAAATTGAATAAAACTGGTTCAGGTGCTTTTTACCACATGAAGTGATGTTTTAAGGATGAACCGACGAGCCATTTTTACAGTGTACCTGTAGACAGTCTTTCTTTAAGTTACTTGGAATTATAAAACTGAGCCAAGAAAATTTACTTCAGATTCAAAGTGCATATGCTCTATTTTCTGAATCCCACACTAGCAAAACGAACTTGCTAACTAAATATCTAAATAAATAAATAAAGTGAAGAGCATCACTTACTTGGCGAACTCTACCGTATAGGAATAGTTCACTGGTTTAGGGCTCCATGTTAACAGTGTCTTGAAGTTCAAAGAGTCCCAGGTGACATTCTGGGCCTTTGGAAACGTGCCTTCACAAGAATGCACACAGAAACAATCAGATTCATTAAGACCGCAGACAACAGAACAGGACAGATAACCGGGGCAAATGAGAGGTGGAGTGAAATATTCAACAAAGACGAATAGACACGATTTCAGCACAGCTACAAACCGCACCTGAAACACAGTCGGTGGTCAAAAAGAACGCCCATACACAGAGAAAGCCGGAGAGTTTTGTCCGCATCGTGCCCCTTCACTGTATTCCCAGAGGAAAGCTGAACTCCAAACCTCAGCTGATGAAAAACTCCTGAGACCAGGTGAAAATGGGCTACTGTAAACTCCGCCCGTGAGATTTATATGGTCCTGAAGAATTGGTGTTAGTGTGTAATCCCCCAGACTCGGAGCCAAATAGCATTAGTGGAGTGAGCGAGTCACTGCTCATAACTGACTCGTGTCCCTCCTCTATTCAGCGCTTTGTTCACTGAGTGGCTAAGGCTGCACTAACTGAAGCGCAGAGAGCCTCACTAATGACCATATAAGGTTATCCGCTCCGCCTCCGAGGTCGCACTGCAGCTTTACGCTTAATTCACGGAATTTTCCTTTTTTTCTGAAGCTTCACAGCGACTGTATACATGAATGTAGGGCTTATACAATCTAACCTTTCATAATACTCATTATGAATAATTAAATAATGCATAAATATTGAAAATATTATTATGTATCTATACATTAAACCTGATACACTCTAAAAGCAGATGTGTAAAAAAAAAAAAACATTCTGTCTCTAACTGGACACAGTAGTGTGTTCAGTTGGAGACCACACTTTTTGAGTTACTTTTGACACTGAATGTGTTGAAATATTTTCGCACTTATCAGTAACATGAAAGATTATGTTAAATCAGATAATAATATGACACAAAAAGTGTTACAATGGGTAACACAAGTAAAGCCCATTTCACACCAGTTGCAACGCAGCGCACACGCTAATGCGGAACCACGCTTGGTATTTCACACCGGACGCGACACACGCGTCGCGAAGCGAGAGTGGTAGCTGTTTGTGTTGTGTTTTCACGTAATATAAACGTCTGTATTGTCCGTTTATCTCAAATAAACTTTATGTAGATGACATAAAGAAATCAACAATAAAATCTTGACTAGCTGCCGTGACTGTTGCTGGCTTTCTCACCAGATAGCTCTGTATGAAGAGGAGGAGATGCCTGTGTGTTCACAACATTAACCTACTTAAGGAATTTTTAGTCAGCCTCTCAAAGAGTTACAACTAGATTTGTTGATTTGTTTATTAGCCGAGATTGTATATTATAGCACAGACATTGCATTTCTTTACTGTTTCTGCATGCTAGCATGCCGCGCGCGGCACTCGTCAGAAATTGACTCAAAGCGTTTTTTTTTATGGCAAGCCAAGAGGGTCAGAACTCGTCAGGGTTTTGACGGCGTAAAAAGCGCGCGCTATGTTTAAAAACGCCGTCCAGAACCTGTTGGGGAAGGAGGGGATCAGTAAATTCTGGTCATTTCTGCTTATGAGACGCGTGGTGGCGTTCACTAGGCGCCTGCTGCCGGCAGACGTTCTAAAACCTCGCGTTTACCTGATGGCCACAGAGGCCGCGCATTACTGTGATTTTATCATCTGGAGGGGAGTTTTAGGCACCCGCTTCGCGTCGTGAGTGAGAACACTCTTCCCCATGATAAAATTGCAGTAATGTACAGCATCTCGTGGCTTTTTACTTTTATAAAATGGCAGCCAACATAAAATGTGATAAAATACTCTTCTTTTAAGAAACTAATTTATTATTAATAATAATCGACATAAAGAAGTATTCCACCAAGAAATGTTGTTTCTTTAGATTATGGTATTGTTTCCAAGCAACCATGGACCGCTGAATGGTCACCCATCGCTGTATATCGCGGTCATTTCAGGAATTTTTTGCAAAAAACCTTCGCTTAAGTACTTTTTGGTCACCAGTTACCACCAAGAGTCTTATACAGCGCCAATACATTAGCGCCCCTCTGCTTGTACTGGGGCTGAATCACAAAGGTGCCCTGCTCCCTACATAGTGCACTACATAGGAATTTTAATACTGGCATCTGCACCCCAACAGTGCATGCATAATGTAGTTAAAATAGTTATTAAAAATAGTCATTTAAAAATTGTTTGGGATTCAGCCACATTCATACTCGACAAATAGTGCACTATTTGGCTGTAGAAGCTAGAATCTTAAGACCTCCATAGCTAGCACACTACTTAAGGGGTACGTAAGGCATTTGGGATTCAGCCTGAGGTTGACATGATTTCTGACTGCAACACGGACATTTCAAGCATGTAAACCATTCAAGTGACATTCTTTAGACTTTTATATTGCAGTTTTACAGTGAATCACATTGTAAGTACTTTAATTCAAGCCTGTGATATTAAAGATGGAGTTGTTTACGCGGTTTGCTATTTTTAGTCTGTTAGCTAGCTGACCAGCCTACTTCTAGTGAAGAAAATAAGTTATCAGCCCCTCAGTTTGAACAAAAAACATGTTCTTACTTCATCAGTACACTTGGTGGTCCCTGCGAGCAGCAGGAGAGTCAAAGATTATTCCATTAACGACACAAGGATTTTTGTGACATGGTGCAGTAATACAGAGTTCAGTTGTTGTGAGGTGGTCACAGGTATACATACAATGGCTTTGAACATGGCTAAGATAGTCAGATTTTAGGACCAGAACTATTTGTTTTATAATATTGAATTTATTTTCTGCTTTTGAAACTAGTGTGCAGTTACTTTCACATCTTTCCAAAGGTCTTTGCTGTAGTTCAAAGGCTTTGGTGAACATTTAATGGGAATTTAGTGCAGTTCATCTTTATGCTATGTAATCGTTTAACTATTACTCAACAGTGTACTGTGTTAATACAAAAGAAAGGGAAATAATTCAGGTTCTTTTTTTATTACTAAAATTGAACTTGGATTGTATCCTTCATGTTTTGATAATGATCTCCGGCAAACTGATTCTCTGATAGTTTGGTTTTCAGTTTGAGCTCATGCATGACTGTGTTCCAATTATTCCTGCGGTCTTGTATGCTGATTTGTACATCCTATTTAAACACTGTGTAGTGACCATCCATGAGCAGGTCACATGAGTATTCATTTTGTTCATTTGCTACCCTAGTATGTGACATCTATACTAGCTAACATTTGTGCTAGATGGTTAGTTTTTAGCTCAGATAGCTAATAAATGTGCTGTCGTATGAATTTTACCGTTTTGCATTTACATATTCATGAATGTTCTTTTTTCTTTAGGATGATGTTAGAAGTAATTTTTACACATGCAACAAAATTAATTGTTATATTGTGAGTAATAAAATCTTTATCAGAGAAATAAAAAAGTGACAAAGTGTGCATTATGTCAGCTGTTATTCTTTTTAAACTTCTTTATATTCAAAACTGTTACAAATGTATATGGATCATTGGACACTGACTTGAACTATAGACTAAAATTGTTTTGCTTTGAGTGTACCTGAAAAATGTCTCTTTAATTAAAACTAATGATTGAGCATTCCAATTAATCACTACCAGTACAAGAATAACGCCATTACTTTATCGAGCACCATGACTTTATCAAATGTTTCGGTAGTGACTTTCATGACAATTTTAGCTAATTTTGAGCATAACTCAAAACACTAGCCAGTGGATGACTAGCAAGCACAGCTACGAACAGTTATACACACACAAAAACATAACACTGTCACATCAACATAGAATAAGCACATGCATGAACCATACTACCTACAATTTTTTTTGTTAACATGCAGCAGGAGAAACCCGCCCCTCAGTGGTACTGAATAGCTCAGAATAGCAGGCAGGTCATCAACAGCCATGCACTTCACCCTGACGGTAGATACCAACACTACCCCACAGCCCAGCCAAGCATAGTAGCACACATATAACACATATATACATCTCTTAACTGAACAACTGTTTATAAATTAAAGTCCCTCTCACTGCTGTCACAGCAGTACCCATGTTGGTCTGCTCTTGCTGCTACGCATGGCCATGCCTCCAGCGCATCCACGCAACAGTATTTTTCATTAAATCACAAAACATTTGCTTAATGCCTTAAAAATGTGTGTTTTGATAGTTACAATTCTTAAGATTACACACTGATTGTCAGACCTTGAGACAAATTTACTTATAGGATCAACAATGGGATCTAACTGCTCACAATGTGGCCATGAGGGATAGGGATGCAGTTTCACCTCCTCCTCTAAAATGCAGGGGTGTGGCTAAATTCTGTGTATCAGTAGTGACATTAAAATGTGGGTCAGCATTGTTAAAATACATTTTAAATTTGAATCTTTTTAAAAACAACATTGAAAAAATGCAAAAAACTGTGAGTATTATTAGTGAACATAAGTTGAAATTTAGGCGTCGGTATTTTGGACAGCCACTCTCTCGGTAGAACGTACCTTATAAATGTGTGTGTATATATATATATATATATATATATATATATATATATATATATATATATATATATATAGGTGCTGTCCAAAGAAACACAAGTATTTCCATAATGTTCTTTAATATTCTTCTTATGTAATGTGTTAATGATGTAATTTGGCTTTCAGAAAGTTGAAGATAAGTATAATGTTGCATTTGTAAACACACACAGTTGTTCTTGTTCTTCATAAGTAACTATAATAACTTGCCAACTGATAGAATTGATAGAATAAGTGTTGATAGAATAAGAGTTTTTCTGTTGCAATTCTAATGTACTTTATACATTCTGCACTATGTGTAGAGTGTAGAATGCCTTTTTTGTCAAGCTACAAAGAAAGTCAGGTGTCCATTAGTATACAGAAAACTAGAATTTTACTGTATACCAAGTACAAAAATTAAATAGTGTATTAATGTTGTGCACTAACGATGTTAGACACACTTGTGATTCCAGCCAGAATTCTACAAAGTAACTAAGTTCCATTGTTAGAAAGTATGCTTGTCAGAGAGCCAGCGATGCGTGAATTGGTTGCATAGCAACATATGAAAGGACCTTGCATAATATGCATGAAGAACAAATTAAGGATTGTCAGTGCTGCTCTACTGAGGTTCATTTCACAAAGCCTTTAGAAAATGACACCTTAATCAGAAGCTCTGTCTTTTACTTTCATGTTCATCACAAAACAGTTCATGACAAAGCAGACTGTATCCTTGACTAGACTGGAATCCCCTACATTAAATGAAAAAGTACACAGGCCTAGCTGTCCAGATTATATTTAAGAGAAATTCATGAGAAATTGCAAAAAGAGGTAAAGCTTACAGTCATGCAGTTAAATAAATAAATAAATAGGGATGATAACCAGTTTAATAGATTTAGTTAAGGCTGGCGTGATTATATTCACCACTTTATTGTACATGTCATGTGCATTTTTCTGGGCAGTGAGAAACTGCTGCTGGTTCTGTTTATGCTAGACAACCACATGATGTAAACAACACCTCTCTCAACCAACTAAGAACATTCTCAGCATATAGATGATAATCTCAGTTTCAGAAATTAAGAATGTGTATATTAAACATGTGGAAGCCACACAAGCTGAAATCAGACAAAATATCTACTGCTGATTACAGGAATTATGTCAATTTTTAGCTCATGCTTATGCTACACATTATTCCATTACATTGTGGTCTGACATAGATTTTACTCATAAAATGTTCATTTTACCACTTCTTTCATGGCTTCAGTCCTTTAAGAATGTAGCTGACTCACTGGCACTCACAAAGAACCGTATGCCAGTAAAGGTCTTTGCCCATTCAGGGGCTTATGCTAATCAGGCACTGGTGTCTTACTCTGGCCTGTGGCTTTGCATGCTAAAATCCTCCAAGCTAAGAACTCCAGTGAAATGCATTCAGCCTGACTGGAAAGGGAGGATTTCCTAAAATTCTCGTAATTTATGGGCCTGTCTTTGTGCTACTAGCCAATGCTAATTTTGCAGGAGCTTGTGTTTTTGAATAACGTATGTTTATGTTGGAACAGTTAGGTTATCAATGTTCACAGTAGGGCCTGCAGTAATAATATTACAAATTAGATTTATGTTGCCTCAGTCTTTTGTTAATTTATGAGTAAGATTCCTGCTCTATCTGCCATTGTCATAAAGATACTCCCTGTAATCCATGCTGAGAAACATGCTTCCGTCATTGAACACTGAGTTGTTAATCCAGACCATCCATGGATCAGAAGGGGCTTTCTGACATGCACTATGACTCATCAGCCTACAATCAACTTTTCTGCTCAGTCACCACAGTTCACTCACAGTTCATGCTGTTTTCTGCTGTTTATTTTGTATTATTGATATCATTGATTTGATATGCTCTTCAGCTATAATCAACAATATATCATCACATTTTAAGTGCCAGCATTACTGAGCTGTGATGTAGCTTTACCCAGTTTGAGCATTTTCTCAGATTTGAGTGACATCATAGGTATCCTACTAGCTCTGTTTAAATATAGGGCATGGTGGAGGTGACTCATCCCCATCCCTGATGTGTTAGCCATCCACCACACTGTCATGCAGTCCTACGAGCCACCATAGTTATGACTATAAGTACTTTAGCAGACCTTAATTCTTTAGTAAGCCTTTACATTATTCACAGTGTCTAACTAGCCTGAACCCCTTACAATAAAAATGTATGAGGCCTTCATGGTGCACTTTCACAGAAACTCTGTCAGAGAAATAAATAGTAAGTGGCAAGTTTTGGTTTGATTGTTTACTTTCCAAATTGCAGGATACGCACAATGAACTTCAGTCTTTTCCCACTTATAAGCAACATTTCAATAGTGTTATCACTGTGAAGCGTTGAGTGTAATGAGGAAAAATAAGCTATGACATTCAAATTTAGACGAAGGTTTACTATGAAGATATGTATTTCCTGCAAAGCAGCATGTATCTGCCCTCTAATGCAATTGATAGTCTAAAAAAACATAGCACTCATCCTCAGAATGTATCTCTTTACAATAATTGTTACATTATCAATTATTCCTGTAATACACTTATGTCATACAACAGGCCATAACTATTAAACGTATTGAGCGTTAAATCCTCCTGATATCAGATCTTTGATAAGTAGCTGTACTTGCAGTCCAGGTGGGTCACTTGTAGTGAGGAGATCTATTCTAGACCAAGTTCTAGTTATTTAACAGAAAAGGCACAGCAAAAAAAGAAAGAAATAGTGCTACTAGACTTTCAAAAAGTGTTTTTTAGGATGTACATTATTGGGAGTGGGCTTAAATTACGCAAGAAATATCAATGCTACTTTTTGATTAATGCCTTTTTTTTAAAATAGAAATGTGTTCTCCATTAGACATCAAGTGTTATTCTTTTCAAATACTTTTTATATATCAAATTGGTACAAACAGATGTACAGCATTTTGAAATTAAACTCTTCAATTATAGCTGTTCAGCCCTTAACAAGCCAGTTTTATTGCACAGTTCTATAACCTGAGAATAGCTCCATTAGTTTGCATTGAAGTCCCTGTAGTTACTGAATAATAAGTCTTTGCATGAAATAAACCTGGATTGTTAAGGCAAAGGCAAGATCAAAGGCACTGCAGCTTAGTACATAAAATCACACTATGTACATATCTCTAGTTTAAAGGGGCATTCTGGCCTAAAACTATATTTTAATATGTTATCTGTATAAACTAAGGTATAATAATAGCAAATAGCAAGGTGCTACCTCGCTAACTTTAGCTTGCAGCTTGCTGTCCTCATTTGACAAGTCATTTCTGTGGTTTGAGGAATCAATTCTTTCCATTGTAAATTTGAAGACAATTATTACAGTTACATGGCTGCAAAGAGATATTTGGCTTGGATTAGATGATGCTGATTATTATTTATGCAAATTATTTACATACAATTTTAAAGAAATGTTTATATATCTGTTGAACTGAATAAAGTGTATTAATGGCTCCTGTACTATTGATGAGAGAGGAAGAGAAAGGCATGCAGAGATGGCAGCAGCAAGAATAAAGGGCTCTGAAACTCCAAGAATAGTTTTAGAAATATGTTTTTTCCCACATATCCTGCCTTCCGCCCAATGACAGCTGGGATAGGCTCCAGCACCCCACCGCGACCCAGAAGGATAAGCGGTTTAGATGATGTATGTATGTATGTATGTTTTTTCCCACAAAAAGTAGTGACAAATAGCAGGCCAAAACACTGTCCCAGAGCCTTATTAAATCCTATGCAGTTGGAATCTCCTAAACACTTCAGAAGATGTCTCATGATCCGGTTGTGGAGGATGTGAACTGAATAGACACATCCTGTTATGCTAAGCTGTCTGAAGTATTTTGGCTGAAGCCGAAACAGTATGTGGGCTTGCGGTCACTTATCTTACAGAATAGATGAGCTGTACATGTCTGTTTCTACCTGCACAGCCCCCTATGTCTGTGAGATAGGACAGTGCAGGGTTTCATGTGTCACTCTTTCAGTGCTTGCCAGCAGCGCAAGTGAGAACCTGATAAAGCATAGCTCAAGTTGTACGCCGAAAGATGTAATTACCATAAAATAATTGTGAGATTCCATTCAGTCTTTTGTTCAGTTGTTTGTACCATCCAGTCTTTCTACACATTTTTGTGAAACAACAAGTTCTGGAAGCAATTTACTGCCATCTGCTCCCCTTCACTTGTTTTTGTGAACAGAAGTAGTGGCATTCTTGCTCACAATTATCAAAATTACTTGATGCAAATCTGAGCTCTGCTGACATTATAGACATGGAGTTGGCAAACCCAGTAAACTTGCTCTGAAGCCACTGAGTCAAGCAGAGGACAGCAGACTGAAGCACTTTTATCGCTGAGCCTGATAAGCAGTCTGATAAGCAGTAAACACTTGATGTGCATTCCTCCACCTCCCACTTCAGGTGAAGGTGTTCCTCAAGTCACAGCACTCCTGAGGAGAGCTGTTCCCAGGGCAGGTGACCTTTGAAATAGGCTTTATGCAAGAAGGGAAATTTTTTAAATGCCTGCTTTCCGACTCACTGCCTACTTTCAGAGCACACACACAGCGGTCATGGCATTTAGACAGCAATAAAGTTCCAGTCTCATGGTAAAAACTCTAAAACTGGATCGCTGTGGCTGCATTAGAATGGGAAAAATTATAAGTGTGATTATTTGGAGTGGTACTGTGATTATAAATAGTAAAAGTGTTTATTTAAAGAAGGATAAAAAGATTCAGAGTAAAATACAAAGTTTAATATTTGATTACTTACTGAAAATTTAGCTAACGTCCCAGCGCATGATATAAATACAAGCTGATATAAATAAATTATATTTTAAAGGCCATTACAGTATAAAGTTATTCTCTTTTTTAGAAGATATTCTCGAGTAGATAAGATATAAAATAAGACTTGTATCACGAAGGGGAAAGTCATAAGAAAATAAGTGAAAAAGAAGTTTCCATAACTGGAGATCATAAAATGATTAAACAATATAGAGAAAATGTGATTCGTCAAATTAACAGCACTTAAAGCTTTCATCTTTGAGAGAGAGGAGAAAATCAAGCTCCACTCTTACTTCAGATCTGAAAAAATCCACAGGTCTATCTGTGCATCCTTCCACTGTGACAAGACAACTCAACACTATGAGTCTGAAAGGATGCGCAGCTGTTAAGAAGCTCTTACTGAGAAAATAGAATGAACAAAAAATTGCAAAAAAAAAAAAAAAATCTGGTGTTTTCAGAGCAATGAACTGAGTAATCCAGACCTCAACACTGTTGAATATGTTTGGGTTACTTTGTGCAAAGCAGAAAATGCAACCAACAAAACAGTGTTTATACAAACTACAACAACCAACAACAACAAATATTCACAAAGATTATTTTTCAAGTTATTCTGGATCATTTCTATTGTTCTGCTCTTTATGAAATGTTCACACTATGTAAATCTAGAAAGCGACAAAATACTGTTCTATGTTTCTAATGTCTGTACTTGTGCTCGGTTGATGGCGGACAATATTTGACATTCTCGTGGCCTCATTCATTCTTCCTACATTCATGTCTATTTGTGCTGGAGAAGAGCCTGGATCTAGGAGGTGCTACATTCTTCATGACAGGATCTATAAAAGATGCAGCACAGTAACATGTGAACAGAGGTGAGCTTGAGTGAATCGATGTATTGCATGTTCTCAGAACTGATTCATTTGTCCATTTTCAGGAGGAAGTTTAGTTTCTTTCTTTTTTTCCGACCCTCTCAGTCGGTGGCACATCAAAACCACATCGCAGTCTGCTTTGTGGTTATGTTCAACAAATGTTCTGTAACTCAGTGGGGAAGAAGTGTCTGTACCCAGCATGTGTGTCCATTCACATGTGGTTCCATTTTAGAATTTGTTCTCTCAAGAGACCTCATTTTGTCACTCCATTTGTAACATTGTCAACAAGCTCACATAAGGGGCATGGGTCGGGGGGGTTCCCATGCCTGAGTAAATACCTGATCTCCTTTAAAGAAACAACAAATAAAGGAAAGATAAAGAAATAAACAATATAACATAGCTTAAAACGGAACGATAACAACAAATCTCTCTTGGGTCTTGGGTCCACTTATCCATTGCAAAATAAGCAGAAAGTTACAGTCCAAGCAAATGAACAAAAGAATATAATGTTTGCTTGTTTACTTTACATACTTCCTTCCCTCCACTGGCCCCCACCCTAAAGCAATCTCGTAATGCACAGGAATTCAGTCCTTAGTCTCCTCTCACTGAGACATTAAGCGAAACAACGTTTGCTGTAATCTGAATATACCTTAGCCTTCAAGCAGGCTGCAGTTTGAACAACGAATAGACTGTGGTTCACTCCCTAAAGGACTAAAGGAGTAAACCTCCCAAAGGTAACAAAGCATTCAGAACACAAATATCCCAGTATGAACACGTCCCTTCTCAAACAAGTTCACTGAGCGTTGGTCAACAGTGGTTCATATCGGTTACAGTGCACTGGTATCTCTCTCAAAAACAGGCACTCTAACCAAAATAACTGAGCTGGCATAGGTCACCTGATACATGTCCAAAATGCAATAGGGTCAAGCTGGTATGTGGAAAACAAAGGCACACATTTGAATAAACACACAGAGGTTTACCGTATATATGACAGACTTGGCTCTGCTCTTAACACTGAGTCATGAGAATATTTGCTAGAAAAACAAAAAGTCTGGATACACTCACCGCCCAAGCCATGTGAAGACTGCCTCACTGGTGCAATGAGAGCACCTAATGACCTTGCGATTCTCATGCGCTGTTTAACCTCAAATCCCCCAACACAGAGTAGACAACTGGATATCGTAAATAAAACCAGTCGGCCAAACACACATACACAGAAAGAAGATACCTATGTATAAACAAAATATACACTGAACTGTACAGCGAAAGTTGGAATATTAAAAAGTAGTCTCTGGATACTACATTGGCCCAGGGAACAGTCTTCAGCATCCTGTTCTTGGAGAAAAAAGTTTGGAAAGTACAGATAAACTTAAACTACAATTGATGAGGTGAATTGACAGTAGACAGTAGAGATAGGTGGGAAACACTTTCATAGAGGAAATTCTTCTGTAATGATTATGCATGACTAAATGAGGAACAGTGCTGAAGCAATATGTAGTTTTAGTTCTGCTGCCACTGATGGACATGTTACAGCATGCAGTCTAGAGAAGCTGAGTTCTTGGTTAAGATCCGCTGCAGACATTAAAGAATCCAGCATGGTGGTTTGAGGCCCACCTTGTGGGTGTTTTTGCAATGGAAGACTTGATATTGAACTTGAATGAATAAGCCATATCTGATTAAGACTGTTGGACAAAGCAAAAAAAAACATACATGCTCTTCCTGCGACTTTTTCCAGATTATGCAAAATGGATTTGAAATATTAAACTCAATGAAATATAAATATCAGACTCAGACCAAAACTTTTTAAAAATGAAAACTGAGCCACATGAGAACCTATGGAAGCACATTTCCACCACTTGAAAAAAGTTATGTCATTTACTAAGTCATAATGGACATAATGGAGTTAAACATTTCTTGTAATTATGACTCAATAATACATTATAATGTCTCACAATCTCATACTAATCAAATACTATTTCAGAATTATCATTACTATCTCATAGCTATGGCTTACTATCTCATTATTACCTACTCTTTCAGTAGTTTCACTTAGTGTCATAATTACAAGTAATACAAGTTCAGGAGATTATTATATCAATTATGAGAAACTTTCTCAATGTAATGACATTAAAATAGTTAATAATAATAATAATAATAATAATAATAATAATAATAATAATAATTGCAACTGCTGCACAAGTATCAGGGCTTTGCCCCATCCAGGATCCACCCCATCCTAGCTCCACTGGTGTCTTGTTTGTTATCCTGCCCTGTTATTTGTCTCACCTGTGTCTTGTTAGACAGTTGTGTATTTATGGCCTCAATACCGTCTCCTTATCTTGGTCTAGTATTCCCTGTATTCTTTCTTTCTTTCTTTTATTTGTTTATTGGTTCTCTCCTGTTTGGTTTAGTTTCCATCTGTTAACTGATATTCCTCAATGTGCTGACATTTATCTTAGCCTGTGGCTCTGATGTGGGCATGTATCCTGGTCTTTGTTTAAATAAACACATTTTGCGCTTATATCCAGCCTCAACACCTCTCCATCAGTACAATAAGACTGAGGAAGCCTTTTTAATGCCTTCATCATGTCTTCATGTCCTGAAAGTCATTCATTCTACTGCTCTCCTGAGGCCTTACAGTTGTCGTCATGCACCGCAATAGCATATTTAGACATTTCTGGGTGGGCATGTGTTTTCTGCACTGTCGCTAAAAATGTCTCAGTGAAATGGATAAAACTCGACTTTCTCAGAGCAATTAACGAAAAAACTATAAACATATTGTGTAACATTATTTATTCTGTGAAAAGCCTGACTGTGTCTCTCTGGATTCACACACTTACAGCTGCACTGATCCCCTGCATGTAGACAATTTCTCATGTATTAAAGAAGTGTAAGACTCTCTGCACTTGCTCCTAGCTTTGAGTGGCCTATTGGTTATTTTCTTTTTTTCTCTAAGTGGTGGCAGTAACCTGCCATGCATCTGCCCTGTGGCCTGTTGCTGAGATGTTACACAACACATGCAGAGCTGGTGCTTCTCGATCCTGTAATGTCCACAACCACTTGCCAAACAACTTTCACAGTCTTGCAGAAAGAAATAAACTCTTGTAAGCAGCAGCGATTCCTTTAATCTTATTCACCCTTTGTCCATACATGGATGTGACATTTGCTCAACAATAGCATTTATGAGTTCATCCTTACTACTAAGTGAGCTTATAAGACTAATGCTACTGCAAGTGAGACATGAGCTGTAAGTGATGAATCAAGCCGACCTCCTGACTGATTTACTGGATGGATCACAAGCACATAGTTCCTGTTCTAAGAAGAGTGAGGATTTCTCCAATACTAATAACTCTACATGTGTTTATGGACTGTTTGCTGTTTTTGGGGTTAAGTGCTTGCTGTGAGCTCTTAATGTCTGAATTCTTTGATTGTTTTATTGGAACTGGCATTCTTTTTGAAGTTTGTGACCAAAAAGCCTTGTTATATGGCCTGTTCCATGACATTTTACAAATCTGATGTCTAGACTGTAACGTCTAATGCTGAAATCTACTGGCGTTTGACATTTAAACTAGCAGAAGAATGCTAGGAAATCTAAGGAGACTGTTGTTTTATAAAGGTGCGTTACATATTTTCGTCACCCTGCCTGGTAGGGCTCAGGAATAGAGTCACTTTATGTGATCGAAATAATTCGAAATTTATTTAAAGTCAACCTGAAGTCAAGATGTACCCTTTCCATACTGTTACAAATCTTAGTTCCAAAATAGTTGGAACAGTATGAGAAATGCAAATAAAAAAACATAAAGCAGTGATTTGTAAATCCACATTGACCTATATTTAAATAAAAATAATACAAAGCCATTATATTTCATGTTTTATCTTATCAACTTCACTGTTTTTTGTAAAAATACTCTCATTCTGAAATTGATGCCCGTAACATGTTCCAAAAAAATTGTGATGAAATGATTTAAGACCAAGATATCTTAAACAGGTGATGCAATCATGCTTTAATATAAAAGGAGCATCCAAGAAAGTTAGGAGGTTGGTGCTTTATGAGCAGAGGTGGGTCAAGGCTCGCCACAGCCGAAAAATGTGAATAAACCAACAGTTCATGATTGCAAGGATTTTAGGTATTTCATCATCTACTGTGCATAATATCATTAGTTTCAGGGAATCTGGAGTCTCCCTGTGCGTAAAGAGTAAGGCTGAAAATGTTACCTTTGATCCCTCAGAGAGCTCTGCAATAAAAACCTGCATGCTTCTATGATGGAACAGAAGAAAAAAATGGCAAAAAAAGGGGAAACTTCAAAACCTATCATCACCTATTATCAAGTAAAAAGACTAAAGCTAAAGCTACAACTGACACTGTGTTTTACTATGAAATAGTCACGATAAATAAGAAAAAAAACGTGTTATCATTTCCAATAAACATTGACTTCAAGCTTTCCAATTGAGCTCCTAAAACTCTCAGGTTGGGTGGTTAGCAGTGTCCATATTAAACCGAGTGCATGTCACTGCTTGACAAAACTAGATTCCGCCAAAGAAGAGATCTCAAAATGAGATAAGGAGTTGTGTTTCATTGTGTGATCATGTTCATAGGAAACTACTGTGTGAGTCATCAGGGCCTCCACAATCATTAATGAGAACAAATTAATTCATGGTAGAAGGATACCATTTCCTTTAACAGTAGGCACATCAGACTAGGCTTGACTGGTTTCGATGACAGTAGGGAAATAAACAACCACAAACTTGTGGTGTTTATCAAGAAAATGATGATTTAGCAGTACATGCTTTGAAAATGACCATTTAACCTGCTCTTAACATGCTGTTAAGTTCTACAAATAAAGTAGTGAATATTTGCTAATCAAAGGAATTTTCTTGACATTTTCATTGTCTTTCTAGACTTCTAGACATCGTTTTTTTAAGGACCGAGCATGCTTATTTCAACATGACAAGGACAAACCACATTCTGCACGTCTTACGACAGCATTGCTGCGTAATCAGATAGTGTGGGTGCTAGACTGGTCGTCAGCTGAAAGTGTGTGGCGCATTTTGAAGCACATGTCAAGAAAGGACCTGTGCAGTTGTGCAGCTAAAGACGCGCAAAGGAGATGATTAGCAGAAATTCTGCTTTCAAAGCTGGATCACCTATCATTGAGTGAAAATGCTCAACTTCCTGACAGTGTGTTTTATTAAGAAATGTAATCATGGCACATTGACTTTAAGCTTTCCCAGTACATACTCTTAAAACTCCCAGTTTGGGTGGTTAGCAGTGTCCATATGTACATAGGCAAAACTAGAATCTACCAAATAAGAGACCTCAAAATAAGATTAGCCAAATGAGATAAGCTATTCATCGCATGAGCATGTTCATAAGAAGCTACTGTGTGAGTCCTCAGGGCCTACAGGATGAGAACACATTTATTCATAGTAAAACGATGATGCTAGTTACCATTTGCTTCCACATTAGGTACATCAGACTGGATTTGACAAGTTTTGATGACAATAGCAAAATAAACAAGCACAAACTTGTTTTGTTTAGCAAGAACATTACTGAGCAGTACTGACCTGCTCTTAACCTCAACTGTTAAGTCCTTTAAATAAAGGGGAAAATGTTTGCTAATCAAAGGAATTATCTTGGACATTTTCATTGTCTTGCTTTCCAAGGACAAAGACAACTTTCATTTTTCTGACAATGTCTTGGACAGTAGTCAAGAGCAGTTATCAAGCAGCCCAGAAGAATGGAAACTTTATATAAGCTGTGAAAGAAAGAAAGAGCAAATGAAAGAGCAAAAAAGCGAAAGTAGAAAGAACGAAAGAAACAACAAGAAGAAGAGACAAACATTGAACACAACAGCCAAAAAAAGGAAGGTTTTTTTTTTTCAATTTCCTTTAAAAGGACACCCACTGAGGAAGATCACATCCTGTGGTCCTCATCATCTGGGAAAACAGATATGCTGTGTGTGATCTGCAGCATAGAGGTTAGCATCCAGCGCTCTCCTGGGGTGAGCAATCTTTCCAAGTCCTATTGACAGCTGTGGTGGCCCCGCTTTCCTTCCATTTCCTTTGTGTCCGTATCAGCCTTTCTAACTGTAACTGTACAGAACACAACACTCATTGACGTTAACAAAAAGTGTCAGACACTCAACGCACTGTGTGAACAGAGCTGTGTAAATCACTTTATTATCACAAACCCAACAGGGGGTGTTTTAATAGAAGCTTTTGTCATCAGAATAGTGTGTAACTGGATGCCTTGTTAAATCCAGATGGTGACAGGCTGATTAGCTCGTATTGTTGTGGAAAGTCTTCTGAGCCTGTATGTATTTATGGACTTCGACTGGAACTTTGAGAGTTGAGCTCCATACTGTCCATGCTGGTGGACAGCACTGTTCTTTACTCTCCAGAGAGAAGTTTGTTTGTCTGATCTGGCTCAACCCCTGAAAATCTTCTCAGCTGGATAACTTCAAGAAAAAAAGGCAGACACAGCTAAGACAGACCATTATTAGTTAGAGGGCCCCAGACTAAATGAGCTCCATATTACACTTTCTTCTGACTAAATGACCCTCTGTGTTTCTAAATGTGCTTGCAGATGATGGAGGAGGCCATTATTAAACAGGATGCTGGAGAAATCATCAAAGAATTAGCATTTGTTAGAAACTAACTTCTAATAACTCAACATTCCACAGATGCCATGTCCATTATGCTAATCCTCGCCGGAGGAGAAGCCAGATATAGTCTCACATAGTCCAGTCCTCACACTTAAATCATTCTCTCTGTTTAGCTCTTTCTCATACCACATCAAAAAAAGCATCCTTACACCCACTTAAGCTTGTCCTAGGACTGTAAGCATCTCGGTTTCAGAGACGGACGGAACACTCATCGCTTAGAAATCTCTGGACCAGGAAGTTTCTTCAGATGAAGAAAAAAAAGCATGTAATGATAAATTATTCCCCTTTAACGCAGTGACATTGCCACATCTGACACTAAACAGAGTGGACAGTACAGGAAAACCCACTGCCTTTATCAGCAGATGTGACGAGAAGCTTGATGGCACATTGGCACGGCTCAGTACATTCCAGAGGCCTTGCAGAAGGAGGTGGTGAGAGAGGCTCACCATGTGGAGACACAGACCATAGCTCCGGAAAGAGGCGCAGACTTAATCAGAGCTCCTTTCAAAAATGCTGACAAAGCATACTGTTGTGGTTCTGGTCTCTTAAAAACATCCAAAAGATATTACTGAGGACTCAAGTGAGTGTGTGTAGTTTTTCTTACATGAATGCAATTGAATTTAACCCAGAGCTTGTTGTGTTTTAACAAAATAAAAGTTTAAAATCTAATAAATTAATAATAACAATTAATAATAATTACAAACCTCAACTGCAATGCAGTTGTGTCAGTGTGTGAAATGCACATTAAAACAGAAAGCTGTGATTTGTAAATCCACCTTTTTTAAAACTTTCATTGTTTTGGTAAAAACTATATACGCTCATTCTGAAACTGATGCCTGCAACGTGTTTCAAAAAAGGGGGGACAGGGGCAATTTGAGACTAGGAACATTGCAAAATATTCAAAAAACATTTTGAACAGGTGATGCAATCATCCTCAGAGGGCCGGTGTGGCTGCAGGTTTTCACTCTGACAAAGCAGGAGGTCACCTGATGAAATGTTTGAAGACTGAGACCAATTGATTAAGCAAGTAGAATCACGTGAGCATCAGCTTGTTTGGAGTGAAAATCTGCATGTTCCTCTGTGAGTTTAGTGGTCAGTTGCAAACCAGAAATCCTATTACTGCCTAAGACCCAGAGTTTTACATCTGACCCAAAAAATATGACAATGGAGACCCCGAACTGTTCAGCAGCTGAAATCCTATATCAAGCATGATCCCAATTCTTTTGGAAGCAGGGTTGTAATTTAAAATCATACAAGACCATGATAAGATCAAATTAAAAAGATAAATAATAAAGAGGCTTTTAATGAATCACTAAGTGAAAGAGATACGTTTTTCTTGAAAGTGTGCATGGAGCTTGAAAAAGTGGAACTGAGAATAGAAATGATATGAAAGTCATCGATGTTTGAAAAAGAGATTTGTAAAGGTGAAGAACATGTGGAGGTTAAGGGTAAAAGTAAGAGCTGTACACCAGTTTAAGTGTTCTTCCTAGAACTTTTACGTTATGTGGAGGTTCTTTCAATTTAGAAAAGGTTCTGCACAGTTCATAACTCTCATTTACAAAATGAGATTATAATAATCATCCAGGAAAGGATTTTAAAGGAGCCAAACCTGATTGTTTTATATCACTGCATAAAGAACCCTTTTTGGCACTTTCATGTTAAAGATTGTCTGGGAATGAAGTGTATATAACATTTAACACTATAAAAACTAAACTATATTCATACTCATGTTGTCCATATGCTGAGGTTTTTCTGGTGCAGAAACAGACTTAATTCTACTTAATTTAATATCTTTCTCATTTTTTATTTTTTATTTATTTATGTTATTAATTTATTGTCATTTATTTGTGTATGTGATCAACAGAAGAAATAGTGAAAGTTTTCCATCCCTGTATGTCTTGAAAGTTATCACATTTCTCTGTGAAAGAATTTGATAGCAGCATTCTCTGTTTATCACACTGAATCCACATTGCCTTCTTAACATAATCCCTCTACAGTAAACCAAAGTAAGTGTTTTAAATAGAAATCTACATAATAACCTGAGTGGTGGTCTCATGTTTCTTAATCTTCTTCTTCTCCTCAGTACTAGTTTAATTTTACAACTTATTTTCCTGGGCAGCTAAGAAGGAAGCAAGCATTTAGACTTTGTCCCCTGTGGTCAGCGTGTTTTTTATACATGTTTTGAGAGCACATGTTGTGTCTGAGCCGATGTGTCACTACCCTTATTATTATCACACTTATTCCTGGCACTATTAACTCCCACACTATTTGCCAGGGGGCCAACCTCCTTTCAAGGGAGTGCGTAACTGCAAAAGGAGGGGCAGATTTGCATCTGGTGCACCACACGCCCTTGTTCTGAGAGCCTAGACTGGGCAAATATCTGTGTCAATAGTCTATATGAAGGTAATGCCCTATTGTGCCCATCAGACTGCAGACATGAGGAAAGTTCTATACGGCAGCAATTGACTGATACTGTGACTACTCTTGTCAACCGAAACTTGCCTATGCTCCTTACTCAGGGGTTACTCAGAAGATTTTACCTGGGAGTTACACCCATTTTACCTGAATGTTATGCATGATCAGGTAAAAATAATATTTCTGGGTTTTTCGACTTGTACCTGAGCGCACCTGAAAAAAGGCCAGGTACACCCTATGGGTCTTTGCCAGGTTTCAGTAACAATAAAGGCTTTGTGTCAACATTGCTGGAGCAAGAAGGATGTTCAGGTCCCTTGGCACCCACTGCTACAGAACTGGTTCTGCACCATAGCTGTGCTTTGTGGTTACAGCAAACATTTCAACACTTTTACGATCTGGATTTGATCACTTATTTAACCCTAACTTACCTAATATATCGTCAGTGATCCATTCAGAGATTTTGGCTTTGTCCATTTTAACTCATCAAAATCTGCCCCTAGAGTAACCGGACCACATGTGTGTCCATATTGGGCATAGTAACTTTATCAGCATGTGGAACCAAAGCTTCCTGTGTGCTACCATTTTTTTCTATCGCTGCATAAAAGAATCATGACACTGCCTTTATTTGATGCATTGTGATAGTCTCTGAGCAAGTGTGCACACATTTAGAACTCAGATTGTTAAGGGCTTATTCTTGATTTCACCTCTGTTGGGACAAAACTTTGTATCCCCAAAATGATAACTTTATAGGAAGAAAATAAAACATATTTTACTTTAAAATTAAGTCAATGTAACCAGATCTTTTTCCTAGTTACTTTGGGCTTTTTCTTTTTGGTCTATTCATCATAAAATTTACACACAATAGAAAGTGAAAGAAACAGGCATTTCCAAATTAGGTCAAAAGGTGAAAAACTACAAAACAGAGATAGGAGATTTGTTTTACCAGTGTAACAATTAAAAAACAACTGATGTGTATAAGTATATTCTGATTCTTGTTTTTGCTTTTGTTAGCTTTGTTTGATCATGTTCTTCAAAATAAATGTGGCAGCAGCTTTGATAAATCATATTAGTAAAGGGAAAAAGTAGCTTGTAGCTCCTCAGCTTGTACTTATGCAAGGTCACTGCAAATGAGTAACAGTGTGATTCCTGCAGGTAAATTTGCGGTTAAACGTGAGGAATGCACAGCTCATTACTTTTACAGGCACATATTCTACATTTTCCGTGCAAGTACTTTCCCCCCTATAACAAATGTGTATTTTTATGTACAAAAAGCAGAGAATTTTGAGAATTGCTGTGACCAGACCGTGCTTTTGCACTGTAATTTGTTTTTTGTTACTTTGAGAATGGAGAATGGTTTTAAATTTATATTGCCAATATGATGAAAAAACTGAATTTCCCTTGCTTTTTATGAAAATGTTTGATGTAGTTTGTAAATATTGATCCATATATGGAATCTGAGCTACAAAAACAGTTCATTTTGAAATAATTGTTTTGTGATGTCATGAAAACTAGTGCATTTGCATATATTCACCTTTTCAACCTACAGCAATCTAACTTGCTCATTCATGTACTGTTTCTTTTTGAATTAGACACAATACTCCAACACAGAGATCATTTACATATTTTCATCCTAAAGGCCTGTTTAATACTAAGAGATAAAGAAAGGTTGGAAATGGTCATGTAAAATTGTCACTGTACATAAAACCACATGAATATCGTAAGAGTACAGAAAAGTACAGCTATAACACAATAAAATACAACAAAAATGTACAATATGGGCTTTTTTACAGTGTATACAGACAATGTCAGAGTCAAATTCCAGTTCTTTAAAGACCGTTTCACACTGACAAGTGAAGCACTGCATTGCCCAGGGTTAAACCTGAGAGGCAGCTTATGTGAACTTGACAAACTGCACTGAGCAGCCTGTGAAAGAGCTCTGTATAAACATTTATAGATAAAACTGCAAAAGTGAGGGTGGTTGTAAAACATCTAAAGAATATTTCTGGAATTTTAGGCAAAGATCATGGGAAAGCTTGACTACAGAAACAGAGATCATAGGGCACTTGTAAATTCCTGCAATCTAAATATCCGCATTAATGACAAACAGCAGAACTCTTTAAAAGACTCAAACTACGGCATGCACATTTTTTTCTTCCACTTACGTAGTTTTTTCTGTAAAATCAGACATGCAGGAAGTAATCCTTTGGCAAGGTAAATATGACCTACTAATATTCCAGATTACTTTTTTAGATTTACTTTTTGCATGTATGGGAGACAGGAAGTGAGGAAGGAAGAAATACGTATACAAAGAGAACCAAGAGCCAATAAGAGGACAGAGCGCAAATGCTTGTGATTACCTATTTTGCTATTCATTTCAGAGAAGTGATTTTACTTCCTCGTTCTCACACAGTCTGCCTCCTTGTGGTAGGTTTGTGAGTATACTCGCTCCAGCCAGACATCTTATGCCCTGAAAATGACCCTGCAAAGACTGTGGGACAACTGCCAGAATGCCAGAAATGTCTCTGAGTTGCCCTGATAAGGTCTCAATGAAGTCAAGCTCTGCTGATGACAGATTGATTGTTATTTTCCAGCTCTGTGACTCAATAAATCAAAAGACAGACAAACTAAAGCACTTCATTACAGTCCTTTCCTGAGCTCAAACATTTACAATGCTCTGTCCTTTGGAACTAAGGCTGCAAGAGGAGGGGCATGTGATAAGATGCCCACGTGGTCAGTGCAGCACAAACACTGAACATACTGTTCTATTATGATAAACACAGACTTTATAGTACTGTACACAGTGTTCATCCAACCCAGGCTGAAGTGACACTGAGGATTAGTTCTAGTTTCTATAGTACCCACACATAATACTACAGTGTAGTGTAGGCTAGATTATATAGAAAGCATGCATAGATGGGTGACAAATGAAAAACCTACATAAGGAGAAACATAAGCGGAGCTGTTTCCAGACAGGTATACTGCACCATTCAATTAACATCACATCATGCTCTATGGCATGTATGAAAAAGCTGAGCAGGCCCAGTTCACCTCCATTTTGGATCAAGAAGACAAGAATAAGTGACTTAGAAAGAGGGTTCATTATTGGGGCTTGGACGGCAGGAGCTTCAGTCACAAAGAATGTTCAACTGGTTAATGTTTCAATAGGAATAGTGACTAAAGTATATAATAATAAACAAACCATAAGGAAAAAATATATGGACATGGTATTTGTATGCAAATACATTGCAATCCATGCTGAAATACATTCCAAACACTAACATGCATGCCACAATATATTGCCATATTAACCATTCATTTAGAAATATATTGGGAAATATTATACAAATAAATGTACCATACAAAAATATGTATTTAAATGTATTTATCAAATACATTTGAACAATGTGTGAAAATAGCTCAAATACTTGTCTACTGCACTTTACTGTTTGGAATACCTTTTGAAATGAATTTGCACTCCAGTATCTTGATTTGGAATGTTAGCAAATGAACCTTTAAAATGGCAAAAGCGAGGGTTGTAGGTAGTGATACACTGTAAATATGCAGTTAGACGATGTGGTATCTTGTTTATTTGAAATACATTTTGTGTGAGCGCTGTCTTAACACATAACACATAACACATGCAAAGTACAATGTAAAACACAAGGTCAGAACCCTTCATTCAGTTCATGTATATTTAGTTACGTCTGTCTTTGTTAAAACTACATACAGTAATAACAAATACATACATACATACATACATCATCTAAACCGCTTATCCTTCTGGGTCGCGGTGGGGTGCTGGAGCCTATCCCAGCTGTCATTGGGCAGAATAACACATACAAATAAATGCATTTTAAAAATATATTTAACGAATACATTTTGGCCATTTTAATATATTGCAAAAATATGTTTGATAAATACATTTGGAAACTGCTTTTCAGGTGACTGACAATGTCAATGTGGTGCATTACCAGAGTGTCAGCCAGAACAGTCCGTGCACAACTACTTAGCGAGGGATATTACAGAACAGTTATGGTGCATAAACTCCTCAGTTACAAGGGCAAATGCACATTTGCCAGTTCAATGGTGTAAAAAACACACTGAGATGTGGAAAAAGGTCATATGGACCTGGGAAAGAGTGATCTGGCACAACTTCATTGCCCAACAAGTGCTTGGTACTACCAAAAACTGCAGAAAGAAGTAAAACCAGTAACACGTAATGACTGGAGAATGCTACACTCTTGTTGTAACCAATGCGTTTCGGCACGTAGGCCGTCACCATGGTTGAAGAGAATAATGATTGCATTGTTGTTTAAGTACACAAAGAACAGGAAGCACAATTTAAAAACAACCAATAAAATGTCTGAAACACCCATCGTCCAGTAGAATCTATTCCAAGATGCACTGAAGCTGTTCTGGTGGCTTGTGGTGGTCCAATACCTTACTAAGATGCATTATGTTGGTTTTACCTTTAATTTGTCACTCATCTATGCAGTAACCACAACAGCAGAGGTGGGTAGAGTAGCCTAAACCCATTCTCAGGTAAAGGTATTGATACTTTGGTGAAATAATGACTCCAGTAAGTAGAAGTACATTTCTAAAAAAAACAGCTTGATTAAAAGAACAAAAGTACAGGATCAAAATGACTTACAGAACTGCAGCGGTACTTCATAAATCCAGTGTCTATAAGCATAGAAACTGAAGTTTTACTCTTCCTCCCTTTTGGTACACTCTTGGATTAAAAACAAAATATTAAAAGCTTAAAAGTCAGAGGTATGACCAATTGCAAAGAAGTATAGATATTGTTACCGATGTAACACAATGGAATTAAAAACAAAGTTAGGAACTAGGAATTAAATATTAATAACAACTATAATTGTAACAGAGAAAAAGTACATTACTGTCAAGTTTCAAGTTTCAAGTTTATTTGTCATATGCACAACATGCCAGGACATTTATGCATTGAAGTGCTTGTGGTGAGGCTCGGACAAACACTCTACAGAAAGTAAATAAGTAAAAATAAAATTGCAAGAAAAACTAACTGAAATATATTAAATATACACAAAATATAGAGAAAATACAGATAAAAATATACACAAATATAGAGAAATGTACACAAATATACAGACAATATACATTTTAAAGTGACTAAGTGACTGTTATTGTTCTTAAAGTGGCTTAGTGTTAAGGTGTTATTGTCCATAGCAGAGATGACATGATGTAATAATAATACTGACAAAAAGACTGAGTGAAATGGTATTTAGTGAAGGACCCACAGCTTCACAGCTTGTTCAGAAGCCTGACAGCCTGTGGGTAGAAACTGTTCATTAACCGGGTTGTCCTAGCCTGTATGCTACGAAATCTCCTGCCTGATGGCAGGATGGTGAACAGGCTGTGTGCTGGGTGGCTGCTGTCTGACCGGATCTTTTTGGTCTTCCTGAGGCAGCGGGACTGGTAGACATCCTCTAAGGCTGGTAGTCTGTTGCCTATGATGGCTTCTGCTGTCCTCACCACTCCTTTAAGGGCCTTGCGGTCACAGGCAGTGCAGCTGCTGTACCAGACAGTGATGCAGCCTGTGAGGATGCTCTCTATGGTGCATCTGTAGAAGTTGGTGAGGATCTGAGGAGGCAGACCAAACTTCCTGAGCCTGCGGAGAAAGAAGAGACGCTGACGGGCAGATCTTACGATAATGTTGGTGTGGAGGGACCAGGTGAGGTCATCAGTGAGGTGTACGCCGAGGAACTTCACACTGCTGACTCTCTCCACTTCGGCTCCATTGATGAACAGGGGAGAGTGACCACCCCTCTGCCGCTTCCTGTAGTCCACGATCATCTCCTTTGTTTTGCTGATGTTGAGACAGAGATTGCTGTCATGACACCACTCTGCCAGAGCGCTGACCTCATCTCTGTAGGCTGTTTCATCTCCATCAGTGATGAGGCCTAGGATGGTGGTGTCATCAGCAAACTTGAAGATGATGTTAGACGTGTGTTTGGCTACACAGTCATGTGTATACAGGGAGTACAGGAGGGGGCTGAGCACACATCCCTGGGGAGCCCCTGTGCTCAGAGTCACTGTGGAAGAGAAGCTGTTCCCAACTTTCACCACCTGAGGTCTGCTCGTCAAGAAGTCCAGTATCCAGTTGCACAGTTGAGAGTTCAAACCCAAGTCTGTGAGCTTAGGAATGAGTTTGGCAGGGATGATTGTGTAGAATGCTGAGCTGTAATCTATGAACAGCATTCTTACATATGTGTTCTTTCTGTCCAAGTGTGTGAGAGCAGTGTGTACTGTTAGTGCAATGGCGTCGTCTGTGGATCTGTTGGAGCGGTATGCAAATTGGTGAGGGTCCATGGTGGCTGGAAGTGTTGAACAGATGTGAGCTTTGACCAGCTGCTCGAAGCACTTCATAACTGTTGATGTCAGTGCAACAGGGCGGTAGTCATTCAGGCAGGTGACAGACGATTTCTTGGGGACCGGAACAATTGTGGTTTCCTTAAAGCACTTGGGAATCACTGACAGTCTTAAGGAGAGGTTAAAGACGTCAGTGAAAACCTCAGCCAGCTGGTTGGCACATGCTTTAAGTACACGGCTGTGGACGCCATCGGGACCGGGTGCCTTGCATGGGTTAACTGCCCTGAAGGATCTCACCACCTCAGACAGGGGAATGGCTAGAGCGCAGCTCTCCTCATCTACTGGGAGTTTCTCAGTAGGTGAGGTGTTAATTGCCTCAAAACGAGCATAATGAGCATTAAGTTCATCTGCAAGTGAGGAGGAAGAGCCGCTATCACAGATCACACCTTCTTTGTAGTCAGTGATGGTGCGCAGGCCACTCCACATACTCCACATACTGTGCTTACATTTAGAAGTGAAAGCAGTATCGTTTGAAAATACTCAGCAACAAATCCACTGAAATTTTACTTGAGTACATTGAGTACCTCTGCAAATCAGGATCCAATTACTGAGCTGAAAAAGTAATGAAAATCATACAAATAACTTGTAAGTAGGATTACATTTGACTACATGTAAGCTGAACTGAATTAGAGCTGTCAAAATTCAGATGAGAATGCAGACACAGGAAACTGGAAATTGTCTGTAGGCCATTACAAAAGGCAGACACAGCAATAAATATTTGAAGACTACATGGATGTAATGTCTGCCAGTTAAGTGGCCTGGCCGAGGTCATCAACATAGCATCACAGCCGAACCTCTCCGAAACCAATGACGAGCGTTAAGAACAGACACAAAACAGGAAGTCTGCTGCAATCACATGTAAACTTCCCATGGCGTAAAAGTACATAAATAAATTCCAAGATTGGATTAGAACATGGCAAACACCACAATGTTTGTGCTTTGATATACACAAAGGAAATTCCACATCGTCTTCTAATTGAAATGTCTTATACAACACTATTGATCTCAGTGCTGACCCGCTGACACTCAAGACTTCAGTCAGGAAATGTACCAGTTAAGTAATTATTTGCATGTGACACACTGATCAAGTAAACTCTGAATATTTTGCTAATCTAGCACTGATTTCCCTGCTCTAACTGACCTCCTCCAATTCATAATTACCTGTGTGATCAAGCAGGGTTATACCAGTACCATATCTTTATGTCATATGAGCTACTTAATAACATTTTTAAAATGAACTTAACATTGTTATGTCTCATTACAGTCAAATTCTACAGACTTGAATGTTAATCTCAGCTGGAACACACTAATGTAATTAACACTTAACTCAAAGATAAGGACTACTTACTTCAGAGTCTATTTGTAGAGATATAGAAGCCGTATCAGTGATACAATGATTTTATGACACTCAAATAAAACATTTCATAGTTTTATTAGGCTATTTATTAATAGGAGAACGCAAACTGCAGCTAGAATTGCACTTTTTCTGAATCTCTTTCAATAAGCTTGATCAGATTAAAATGTCTGCAGAGTTTCAAAGATGGCTAGTTTTATTTTATTATATGCTTGATTTGCCCTTAAACAGGCACAGTGAACCAGAGAATACATTCTCTTTGACAAGCTGTATAAAGCATGTGCACATGATCATGTTATACTTTATCAATGTTCCTCCTGTTTTGAGCACCTGTGTAAAATGACATCTGTGATTGGTTAGTCAGGCTTGCCAGAAAGTCATATGGCCGTATGTAATGCTGAAAATTGCAGCAGCAATTGTTGGTAAGTTTTTATGTGTTTGTCAGATTTACTATGTATATATATATATATATGTTCTTATAGTGTTTTAGTGTTATATAACTTTAATCTCTATGTATACACATTGCCAATTAATACAGTAAACTTTATAATACTGAATAGATATTACATTATTTTTAACAATAATGCACTGCAGTAAACCTATTAAATATTTTTTACAACATGTTGTAATATTCACCAGTAAAACATGCTATTCTGTGAGCAGTGAGTACATTTTAGCATGTTTGCCATATAAATTCACTACATGACCAAAGACATGCGATCATCCCTTCTAATGAGTGGACTGGGAACCTTAGTTCCAGTAATATTTTAATATTTTGATACAGCATTGAGTCACATTCTAGAGAACTGTGTGCTTACAAATTTGTGGGAACAGTTTAGGGGAGGCCCTTTCCCATTCCAGCAAGACAATTCAAGATTGGTGAAAGAGCATGACAGGCCTGAACACAGCTGTGACCTCAGGACCTTTGGGATTAATTACAACACTGGCTTTTACCATAGAAAGGAGCTGGGATTGATGTCAGACCAAACAAATAAGGAAAGAATTCTCAATCAGGAACAGCAGTTACATCAGGGGTTTCCAGTCCCCATGCTCAACATATTTTTGCATTCACTGTACTTTGCATACCTGACCCATCCATGAGGGGCTTGATAATTAGTTAATAAGTTGAATCAGGTGTGCTAGATAAGGAAAAAAAGTGCGTATTACAAAAGGCAATAGCACTTTGGCTTAATGACCTTTAAGTGTGAAATACATACCATAGTCTTGCAAATATATACGTAGAATATTATTATGAGAGTTATGTGTGTTTGTTTTCAAAATACTGGGATACTGATCTTAAAATACACAAACCACAATCACACAGATCACTTACCAATCATAATATGCAGGACCTACAATGTAAAAAAAATACAGTATTTTTAGTTGATTTTTTTTTTGCGTTAATCAAAATCTTACTGATTTTTTGCAGCTGAAACTAGATATCGGTATACTAAATAGGTGAATATTATACACTTCTTATATCTTATACACTTGATAAAGTTTGGATACTTTATGTATCTTTTTCTATTTAAAAGATTCATAATTGTGCACAATATGTTTTGAAATATGTTTTGTGATATTATGAAAATAAATGCATTTACATGCATGTGCCCCATTGACCCTACTGCAGTCTAGCTCTGCGCATTCATTTAGAAATCGTAGGGGCCTTTTAACAGGCAAATTAAAGACAGAGCCAGAGGGATGTGAGATTGGGCACCACACCGGTTTAAGGGGAGCCTGGCCACTTCCTATGTCTTCCGTCAAAAATATGACAGCAAAACGCCAGAGGGCGCCCGAGAGTGAGTTCTAAGAATTGGGTAAATGGAGCTAAATGGATAAAAACGAAAAGTTAAAATAGTTTCTCACCACTTGTCCAGGATCTTCCTTTAATTTTAGAAAGTAGAAGGATGTATTTCACTAAAAAAGCAAAAGAAAAAGAACACCTGTATGTCTCCTTTTTTGTACACTAGTATGACATCACTGCTAGTTTGCTGTAGAAAAAAAGATACATAGTTTTCTTTGCTTTTTTTGGTGAAATCCTACTACTTTCTAAAACGAAAGGAAAGTTCTGGGCAAGTGATTAGAAACTATATACAGTGATTACATAAGCTGTCAAAGCTCTTAAATAGTAAAATCATATATAAACTGAAGTTAGCGTCTTATTCACCAGCTTCTCATTTAAATTTTCCATTCCACCTTGAGTGGTGCTGCAGCTACACTGATTTGCCTTAAACGTAGAATCAATTATGAAAGTTGGTGAATACAAAGCCAACAGCAGCTTGCTTCAATAAATGCATTATTTTACCCCAATAAATGTATTCTCAATCAACAAATACCTCAGACTGTCATTGTTTTATGAGCAGATGTTTAATAAGCAGCTAACGTGCAGCAGAGTAAAGCAGCTGTTGAACGTGTCTCACTGGCTGATCTAATGCCGCGTCCCACACAGTTATGCGCTTCGCCTACTACACTAATGAGTGCGCTTCTAATGTGAGGGCTACTTTTCATACTATTTAGTGTGCTAGTATGAGGAGAGCGCCATCTAGTGTTTGACAACAGCATTCTTTACTAAACTACACCGGTAGAGGACTCCATTTCCCACCTTCCCCTGCTCCGCTGCATGAATATTGGCCTCTCTGCTTTTCCGTAGTGTGTCAAAACAGCTGAGATGGTGAAGTTAGCTGTAAGCTGAAGGGAATCAACCAACCAATTCAACTTTTCTGTCGGGTCGTAAATCGTTTAGTTATAGCATCTGAGACAGTGTACTTAAAGTGCTGAAACCCTGACAGAAGTCTGTTTCTCCTTAAAGGCGTAGGTTTACAGGAGAGACTCTCTCTCTCTCTGTCCACACTTAGCTCGGTTAGCTAGCTAGCGTTAGCTAACTTACTTAGCTAACCTACTCTTTCTGTAGTCGTCTTTACAAGGTCCACTGCGACAAATGCTCGTATTGACACGTGTTCAACGATTTCTGTTATTTATGAGTTACTACTCAGGCTAACGTTCCCCCTATTTTAAAGGTAGCGCCTGTTGTTCGTCTGTCTGTACTGTCTGGTGAGAGCACCATGTCTCTGTCGGTCCTTTACGGAGTTTTGTGCGGCGTTTTTCTGGCGCTCCTGGTTTTGGTTTTACGGTTAGTCATGGTGATCCGGAGAGTTACAGACTGCAAACCTGGAAAAAAGGGCTCCGTGTGTGTTCTAGTAGTGGCCGGATCAGGTAAGAGCCTGTCGTTACCGAGTTGTCTGACAAGGCTATGGTGAACGCTAAAGACATCGATGTGCATCTCATTTTGTATGTATTTGTTGATGAATCACAGGCGGACACACGACAGAGATCATACGGTTGATGGAGAGTTTGTCCCAAGCCTACACCCCTCGACATTATGTGATAGCAGACACTGACAAGATGAGTGAAGACAAGATTCGCACATTTGAATCCTCGAAAGTGAAAGGGGACAGTCCAGCACAGGTAAGCTTTCAGTAGTTCTGTAGCTACACCTCAGTGTTTGTGCTGAGCTCGTTACTGAGCTCCTACACATGCTGCCGGTTCACATTTGACCAGCAGATGGCACACTCTCCCTGTAATCTCACAGTGAAAAGAAGTTCTGCAGTAAAGTCAACAGTTTTAGAACTGTGACAACTTAAAGAGCAATTTCAATGTATTGATCATTCTTTGCATAGTTAACTTGTTCTTCTATACAATGGTAAACCTGTTGTATATTGTCCTTTAAAGAATCGTTTAAATCGGCTTTAAAAATGCTTCTATATAACGCTGAAAGGGTTCAAATATTGTTATAAATCAGATCACTGTACTATATCGAACCCTTTTTGCTGAGAGTGTAGAGTGAACTGCTGGGCATGAAAATCACTGTGAATCCTTAGCCGTCAAGTGGTCAGAGGTGGGTAGAGAAGCCTCAAACTACCCTCAAATAAAAGCACTGTTGTTTCAGTTTAATAATTGTTGTTAAATAAATTATTTTAATTCCTATCATATAATAATTCACACAGAAGTAAAAGTAGCAGCCAAAACAACTTGAGTGGGGTGAATAAGTGTAAAGTCCAAAACTTCCCAAAGTTGTGAATTCCCTGTAGAACTGTAGAGGAATTCTTATTACATCCTGCATCTGTCATCATAGGAACTAAATCTGGTTAGGCTCTATTCTTCTCTTTTTAAAGATCATTTTTATCTAAAATAAAATGCTGAATTGAAAGTAAGAGGTGTGGGCACTAGCACAGCAGTGCATCCACCGAACAGAATGAGATGAATGAATGAGGTCTGAATGTGAAAGACTAAACGTTACAAAATAGGAAGTAGATTACATTCCTCAAATAAAATTGTCATTTGATAATCAGAAAAGTTTCAAATCTGTCATCTAATCTAATATTTGTAACTGCTGTAACAACTATAGCTTTTATTGTTAATGTTCTTTTGTTGCTTTACTGGCTGAACACTTATTTAGTGTATTTTAAAAGGCCCCGTGTCCACTGTTTTGCATAATTAGAAGGTTTTTTTAATTAAATAAACGCCAGCAGTTATGTACGTCATATTGATTCTCATTTTCTTCTTTCTTAGTTTACCATTCATCGGATCCCTCGCAGTCGGGAGGTTCGTCAGTCGTGGAGCTCCTCTGTGCTCAGTACTCTGTATGCTCTGCTCTACTCCATTCCTCTGGTCTTCAGGCTCAGACCTGATGTGGTAGGTCTGCAGGCTCCCCAGCACTGCTCGTATATTCCGTAGCCTCATTAACTTTTCATTACACTCCATTCCTCAGCCCATCTAGCTCCCTCTTTGGCCTGTCTGTAATATGCTCCCAGACTAGAACATTCATAACGTATTTATGAATTTTGCCTTTAAGTGACTTCAGCTCTACTTTGAGGATGAAAGAGTTTCTATTATTCATTTTTCCCTGGCTTTCTATATTTAGCTGCTAATAATAGTAATGCAGACTAAAATTGTCTCCTGATCAATCCTCTGATTACATGATTGTGCTCTTAACCAAATGTGTACATTGTATGTGAGTCAAGTATGAAATGTATTTTCTCGCATGATTAGACTTATTAAGTATATTGTGATCTTGTCTTCTTCACATATTTGAGTTCTCTTATCTCAAAGAATCACCCGTACTATGTGTTATCATCACTAGATGTCATTTCCCATACTATTTTATCTTTTTTTGTCTGCCGTACCAACCATAGCTTTGTCTGGCCCTCCAACATAAAATAACACATTATGAATGTCGGCATTAAACGTCAGCCAAATTTGAGGTCTAAAGAACTTACTTGCAAGCTATAGAATAAGTGTTTAAAACATCACTGGTGTCTGACTCAAATATTAAATTACTTTTATTAAATTAAATTTCAAGTTGGTTAGTTAATCAGTTTCACCTTAAGCATAACTGATTGGGACTGATCTCTTTTTACTTTGATTCTTAGAGATTTTATTCCTAGACATTTCAGTACAATGGCTAAAACTGGTAGACACTATAATCACTTGACCTTTCATTTTATAGCCCCCCAAAGGAGTTTTTATTTAAAGGCCAAGTTTGGTGAAAAACAAATTTACATGATTTTCCACTTCTCCCAAATGCAGTAAAACAGCCAAGACATACTTGGTGTCCGAATTTTGCTTCTTTAGTTTAGAACTAGAGCTGCTAGCTGCAAATCTATTGATGCTAACGCTGGAAGCCAATAGTCACCCAAACTGTTTCTGTAAATACATGCCCAAAACTTTTCTCAAACCGCATCTAGGTCTTTATTCAAGTCATGCAGACAAGTAATCATCAGGTGAAAAATGGTCACCACCTGCACAGAGATTTTGCACAGTAACTTTACTGAACATCTCTCTTGCTAGTTTGTAGTTCATTGGCAAAAGCAACAATTTGTACGTGTCTGCATCATGAGGCAATTGTAGATTTCTTTGTTCTGTTCTTGCAAACTGGAACGCAACACCTCAATTTTATAGGTTTATTATTTGATATACAACTTCCGACTCTCTTACAGTAAGCAAGCCTAAGGCTAACGCTACATACCCACTGTGTGTAAATTAGGTTGTTCACAGAGTTAGTTCTTTGATGGGGGAAATAAAAGAAGTCACTGTTCATGCACATTATACTGCGTGTTTTTGCTTGTGATCTGTTCCTGCAGAGTGGTACATTTAGAAAGATGCAATTATGCAGAGAGATTGTTAGCTTTCGCTTCAGTTGTTATAAAGGACTTTGTAGCCTTATGAGTAACTTGTTAAACTTTCCACAGTTTTCTGACCTACTAATTAACATCTTGCATTCTTTCATCAGTCATAACCACACATACTGTACCACTCTGAGGTTTCGGGTTCCATTAACTAAGCCTGTGAATGTTAGAGCAGTGACATTTTTTACTCCCACTAGATGATAAGGCTATCATATTAGAGGGTTATCAGTGGTTCAGACAATCAAAACATCTGGCATTTCTCATCCTGTCTCCAGTTGAGTGAAAGTAGAGAGAAAATAGGGAAGAGTGTGGAGACAGGAAGATAAAAAAGGAGGGAAAGTGCTGGAGGGGTTGAGTAGGAGTGACACTGGGAGCCTCCTGCAGTTGTATAATAGGGAGAGTGGGAGCGGGTCTTGTTCTCAGGATGTGGCACGGTCTGACTGGCTCCTCGGCCCAGCTGCGCGTCCCCGGAGAGGAGGAGCCAAACCGCATCGGGTTTCTCAGTTGCCAGGACGACTGGCCGGGTCGGGGTGGAGCGTAATTAAGCAGGTAGTGTTGGAGAGCTGTAGTGGGAGGGAGGATGGGAGTGAAGGAGAGAGAGAGAGAGTGAGAGTGAGAGTGTGAGAGCCCAGCACAGTGAAGGAGCAGCCTGATATGTCAGAAGGAGCAGGCCAACTCTTCCCTTAATCTGTAATTAGCACTCCTTCTTCAATCAGTGCCATCATTTTCCACTCTTCTTTTCCGTGAAGTATGTTTGGAAGGGGTGGCAGTAGGGTGGGAAAACTGTCAAAACATATTTCTTGGAAAGTGGCTTTTTGGAAGTTTTGAACTGCACACTTTATTTATTCATTTATTTTTAATGAGATTGATCGTCTGTTATTGGTAATTTTCTGTGCTTGGCTGTTTACTTCAGCAGATATGTCTATCCTAGCATTCTTCCTTTGACCAACATAATACTCAAAATATTTATAGGTTTAATCTGAAGAATGTTAGATAATGCCTTATATTTTGCATGTAGGTCTACTGCATTGTCTTTACCCATTGCTGATTTAGACGTGCTTCAGTTTGGGCTTAAACAGTTATATTTCAGAGACTGTAGGGGCTTCATTATGGGGTCCGGCACGCTGGCCGTGACGTCTGACGCCCAGGTCGGCTCTGTGCGGCTGCATTCCTCAGTGTGACTTAAAGCTCCCCTCTTGTTTGTTTTTACCAAACTTGAGCATGTCTGTGAGAGGCAGGCAGCCGCAGGGGCTGCATTCCGGGGAGGAATCCGAGGGAAATGGGGGGTCAGGCCTGGGAGCCAGAGAGCAAAGAGGGGGTGGTCTCAAACCTCTGTTTGCCATAAAAGGACATGTGTGAATCACAGTACCTCTCAGCACAGCCCACCACCTCCAGATGTGTCAGCACAATCCAAGAGCCTGACGGTGTCTCATCAAATCCAGACTAATGCAATACAGCCTTATCTGAAGCCAGTGGAGTACAACTCATGCTGAACACTGCTGTTGGTTTAGAGCCATTGAGAAGATGGGTTACATAATGGCTGTGCTGAAAGTCACTTATAAAGCCTCTGTAATGATGATACGTCATGAGATTCTGTACCTTTAGGTTTCTGTTTGTGTTTATGAATTAGTTTCCATCTTTCTGGGTTAGATGGATAATGAACATTCCAGAATGTTATTTGAAAATTACTAACATTTGAAAAGCTTACCGGAAACCTTATCAGTTAAATTTGCATTTCTTTTGACTTTTGCCAGGTCATTTAATGAGCATTTGAATTAGTGAAAGATTATGTTAAAAAGAATTTAGTAACAAGGGAGAAACCCACGTACGTTTTTTCCTAGTGCATTTCTGCAGTATAATGGAGCAAAGGCTCAATTTCAGATGCTGGAATTTAGATCCACACATGCAAAATGTAGCCGGGGGGGGGCTTTTTCTCCGTTCCATCTGTTAGAGTGCCAGAGGGGCTCAACTTTTCCTTGTGTGGAAAAATAGGGAGCAACGATAGGAGGGGTCATCCGGGTCATATGATTTACAAAAACAAATGACAGTGGCTTGAGCTCTGCACAGTGAGTAGGTTGGCTCAGTGGTGTTCCAGCACGGCTCCTCGCTGCTCAGCCCCACTCAGCTCAGCTTTTCACTGCTCTGTTTTTCCTTTGAACATCCAGCCCAGTACCTCAGTCCCATATGTTTTATCTTAACCTTATTAGGAAATTGTTAGGATGGAATGGAATGGTCTGTTGATTGTTTTAAGGAAGATTCCGACATGGAATATGAGATTCTGTTCCTTTCCTTCCATGTGATGCTTGGAGTGACTGAAGGATTCCCCAGGCAGCATTTGAAGAATGAGGCTTAACTAAACATGTCAAGCCCTGTGCCTAGTATTAAATATGCATTTATTTTATGTCCATGCAAATTTCACATGCAGGTGTGAAGTGGTTTAACCAGAATATTTTGTTTTACTTTATCGTTTATTGTAGTTTAGAAATGGATCCAGCAATTAAAGTGTTTCCAACTCTCAGCAATGACAATGATGTTCATTTAGATTTAATTCTGGCTGTGCTTAGTTTTATGTGGACAGCCATCTGTTTAAACAGAGCCTCAGTGACATCTCTCTGGTAATGCGACCCAGAACGTATCCAGCTGTCAGAAATAACAATAACAGAAAATTTGTTTTCGCAGACGTCTACGTAAAACAGCTGTGCAAACGCACTATCTGTCAGTGCGTTTGGGCCTTGAAGGGGAGAGCGGTCATGGTGACCCAGCTCAGGCTTGATGAATTGAGATTTGTCTTTGTCATAATGAGTTTGAAGACCTTGCCCTGTTGGCTTTTATTCACATATTCCATCACCATCGGTGTTTAAAGCAGCCCATGGTATTGAAACAGGGGGGGTGTTTGTACAGCTCGTTCTTTGTGTTATTATCATGCCAATATGAACACACTCCCATAAATGTATGCTTGTCACCACTGTATTATTGATGTCTGATTTTCTGTTTGAGTTTCAGGAAGATTGATAATGGGTTAATAAGTAGTTCCCTGAGAGCCTCTGGGTATTCCCGACTCTTTTATTGCGTAACTGCAGGTCAGATAAGAGGCTTTCAGCCTTTTATTAGCCTCACACCTGCTGTCTAGTCAGGCGTGAGCTGACTCACTCCGTCTTTGAGTGAGGAAATGACAAAAGCTGATGGACTCATGCCCACCTGGTGTCATTCACTCTGTGATGTGACGTGTTTTACCTGATGGAGGTTTGAGGTGACCTCATCACATTGTCCTGAGACTCTTTGCATTCTCACCTGTGTATCACAGTTAGGTATGACAAGCTATGACTTGGTATGTGTCATTGTAAAGTGACTGGCAAAACATTAACATTAAGAGGTCAGAGGCACCTCATCTCTTAAAGCTATTCATGAACGTTTTTTCTCCTTACCTTTAACATATCTGATCAGCCAAGACATGTTTGGTGCCAAAAGTTAACTTTTTTTTAAGTTTTGCATTAGAGCTGTGAAGCTAGTGCAACTAAGAAGTACTAAAAGCCCATACCATCCACCTATCATTATGCAAACTGCATGCCTAAGTCATCACTAGCCTCAATCTGCACTGAATTGTTTAATAGGCTTGCTTATGTGGTTTATGAGTACAAGTGTGTTTACTGCAGAGGATATGTTCCACTTAGAAAATTAACAAAACATGTAATTTGACCAGAGGTGCCCAACTTTTTTTGCATACTTCTGTACAGTGTCTTTTGAGTTTTTATATGTAATGTTTACAATGGTAAAATAATAGTAAATTTGAAGAAAGTGTGTTTTTTTTTTTCTTTATGGGCTACTTTTTGCCTTACAAGACCCTGCATGTACCTCTCCACGATGAATGCATTCAGTAAAAACATTTTAGGCCAATGCCTTATCATAAAACAATCAGAAACCAATGTCTAAGACATCATACAACATATCTTTACCTATTTTAAGATAAGTTTCAAGGCAGTTTTCTCTAGAACGACACATTTCACATTAAACTGCTCTAAATGACTTTGTTTACATCTTAACAATTCTGCAGAATTTGATCACTGTATTTATATTAATAACAGGTTCAGCTTTCCTCACATACTGGGAAAGTGAAAAACTTAGCAGTGCATGATTTTCATTTGCATGTGATAAAACTGAGGTAATTTAGTTCATTGATGGGATGTATGTGAATGAGAGCCAAATTTTGTGTGTGTGTGTTTGAATGAGTTGTGTGGGTCTGGGCTGAAACCTCAGCTGTGAACATTCAGGTGGGGGGGAGTTATGTGAGGAATGTTGAGTGCAAGTTTATGAATGCAGGAGAGCTTTAGACTCTGTCTGCCGCTCAAGAGCTGGAGAGACGCACCAGCCCAAACAATAAAGCTTCAAAAACCCAGTCTAAGTAGTCCTCCACCACCACAGCAAGCACTGCATATTTTCCGAGACTAGGTCATGTGAAACAGAGATGAGCATGGAGGTGTACCGTGTTTTAGTGCAGGCCTTATAGTCTTTGTTTATATTCACAGCTGTTACTGCCAAGAATCTGGCAACACATTATCTGAGAATAAAAAAAAACTGTCCAAACTAACATTACATATAGATATATTAGATACAGATTTGCCCATAAACATATATACAATACATGCATACAGATGAGTGACAAATTAAAGGGAAAAACCCACATAAAATGTCAAGAAGAGTCCTTGGGCAAGACTCCTAACGCTACATTTACCTATATGTCTGTAACATGATTAAATTGTGTGTGTAAGTCACTCTTAAACACACAAATGCAGTAAATGTAATCAAACCATTCAGTGACCCCTGATACCTTGTAGTATGGGGAGAGGAGGCATTGTCAACCTGGAAGAGGCCAGTCCCATCGGGATAGAAATACTTTTTCATAGAATAGAGGAGACCAACCACAATAACTTTGTATTTATTAGCTGTGACCCAAATCATCCTTGCAGAATGCTACCCACAGCATAAGAGAGATACTGTCTCACTGTAGGGGTCAGACATTCAGACCTGTCCTGTTTTCTTGGTCTCTGCCACACATGTACTATGCTATTTGTGGAGAGTATGGTTAAAGATGTGACCAGATCTCCTTTTTTCGTCATGTGTGTAGACCAGTGCCTGTGGTATTTGCACCACTGAATACTTAAATGTAAATTCGTCTTTGTAACGAGAGGTTTATGCACTGCATCCTGTTATGTCTACACCACTAATATGCAGTACTTTCAAGTAGTATCTAATTTTTTAATTTTTAGTTAGAATGTTTAAAAGCTTGCAATTTGAACACATTGAAATAACATTTTCACAGCTTGGCCAGTGTCTACTGCAAATGCTCTTAAATCTCAGTACACAAGGCAAGCCATCTTTAAAGTTGGAGTCACCTTCTCACTGTTGGGTGACAGCAACCTCATTCCCAAAAGTAGATCTGCCTCGAACATGTGAAATGCAAACACCTCTCAGACAGAGCGCCCTCCAAAGCCCTCCCTTTTCCACTCACTCTTGCCTACGTTTCTACCTAAAATCAAGTAATACATTCTTTACTGTATTTACTTATCTGTACCTGGATATAACTTTCAGTTACTGCCGAACTGCACTAACCAATCCATATCATTCCAAACATTTTTGACTTTCATTGATTGCTTTCATTGGTCACAGTTGTCCCTTTTGTTACTGTCTGATGCCTCTCTTTCCTATTGGTCTTAGCTGGCTAGAGACAGAATTCTGGATTTTTCCAGTATTAATGTGCACCCAGCTCATGGCCCTATATTGAGTATGGTGATGGATTCTGCAGAAGCCATGGCCTCTTTCCACAGCAGTCTGACCGCCTTCCTGTGCCGCTCCTTTTCTCCACTCCAGAATCTCTCATATTTCTCTTCATTCTTAACAGGGTTTAGGCAGTTGTCTTCAAGTTTCAATCTACAGACCCACAAGTTTAATCTTTTTGTTTAATCTTTCTGCTCAAAAGATTGCATAAAAACGTAGATATTTGCAAGATGCAGTCTCATGTTGCCTGGTGTCTGTGTGTGTTTCAGGTGCTGTGTAATGGACCTGGTACGTGCATACCTTTGTGTGCTGCTGTACTGCTCTTAGGGATTCTGGGAATGAAGAGGGTCTTACTGGTCTACGTGGAGAGTATCTGCCGTGTGGAAAGTCTGTCTTTGTCTGGGAAAATCCTTTACCACTTTGCTGACTACTTCTTTGTGCAATGGCAGTGTCTGCAGACCAGATATCCCAAATCTGTCTATATTGGGAGAATAGTATAAGTGAAACTTGACTGGAGAGAATCTTGTCATTGCATTATCTGTTCATTAGGATGTGTTCTTCTGAATAGTTTTTTTTAATGTAGTCATTGCCAGACCAAGACCTCATATCTCAAAAAAGTGACTTTACAGGAGAAGGAAAAGCATTTTAATGTGCGGTGTGTGTTAATGTAACACGGTTTTATTCCATTTGTATTGATCCATTCATAGTGAAAATACAGTGTAAAGAGCACCTGGAAGTATGTCAAAAATGCAAAACAACAAAAATGAAAGGTTTTGTTCCAACAGCGAGGACATACACATAAATTCAGTCATATGCAGGTTTTGGGTTTTGTTTATTTTCAACAAATAAGTGGCATTAAATGAAAACAAGTTAACACATCATCTACAGAGAACACACCTACACATTTTATTGCTCAATTACTGGAAGGGGTACATAAAATGTGGCATGTTCAAAGGTTATGGCATATTTAATATGTTGTTTTTTCCAATATGTTAAATGTAGCACATAAAACTGCTGGCTAAAATTGTTTACTGTAGAAGATTTGTTAACTTGATTCACACCAACATTTCATTTGACCAGAGGGTGTTCAAACTTTTGTATATGACTATACAAACATACATTCATCTGTTACTTCTTTTGAGGGATAGGTGTTCTCATATAGATCTTTATGGTGGAATCCACTTGTTACACACATTAGAGTGAGCCAAAGAATGAGACGTGTTCTCCTGTTTTCTGTATACACTATATGTCTGAGAGTTCGCTTCATTCCTATGAAGTTGCTCAGGTATGATTTATTCAAGCGCTGTTGAATAAACGTTCCTGCGTTGTAACCTGGTTTTCTGGTTTTCAAGTGAAACTGAGAGCAGAAGTGATGTGAAGATTCACTGCTGAAAAGTGCTGTCATGATGCTGTTTAAAAAAACAAGCAGTAACGAGTTGTCTGCACCAGCTTCTGCAGCCAAATCAAATACTATACACAATGTCATGTCAAGCTGAAAATGGATGGTATAATGCTGTGGTTTTTGTTGTTGTTTAATTAGATAGTCCATTTGAATAAGTGGAGAGCACATCCGTCTATCACATACTAGACGAAGGGAGCCTGACTCTGGTACTGGGTGGAATCCAACATAGACACACTTGCTTTAATTCCTCAGGTAATGTCCAGGGGTTTAATAGGTAAATCAAGGTGGAAAATGACCTAACTGTGCTGGCCCTTCAGACATTGAGATAGACGCTGCTGAGCATGGTTTTTACTCATAGGCAGGTCATACATGTCTTTTTACATTTCTGCATTTCTGATACTTTCCTGTATGTCTAGGCTTAACAGGCCTACATAGAAATTAGTAGCATACTTCTTTAAGAATTTGGGTTTTCAGTGTGAGATAATTGTCACTGATTTCCACCAGACCTTTACATGTGTGCGCATCAAAATGGAGAAACTTTTCAAGCTTTCTGGAAATCTTCCCCTAATTTTTTGCCACTGTCAAGGACTGCTGTTCTCCGCGTGAGTGTTGCTGTGTTTTCTTTTGCCTTTTTGTTTTACCAGAGCTGTTAGAGCTGACTCTGGAAAGACTGGAGTGGCATTGTGGAGTGTTTCCTGTCCGTGCTGCCTCTGCTCCTGTACAGACGCTTCTGAGGACCAAAGGAAGTGGCGTGAATAATTGGGATGTTTTGTTTTCCAGCAGCCATAAGAAAAGGGGGGAGGGATAAACAAAAATCCCTCCAGAAATTGTTTCTTTTTATAGCACGCAGAACCCCAAATGTGCTTGTGCTATTTCCGTTCTCATTTTTAGAGGAGTGGAGAATGCTAAAGCCATTGCACATGAATACGTGTCATCATGACTCTTTTCTGGACAAGTTAATGCAACTCAATTGAGTGTAAGGTTGCTTTATAGTTTCCTCTAAATTACACACTACAGGAAGTCCCTGAACAGAAAAAAGACGTAAGTCATACACCATCCTTTCATTAAGTAGATGTTATTCATTTTTCAGCATAAGAGAAAAAAGCAGAAAACATTTAACAGATAATTACACATAAGCATCAATAACTAATTTTTTTTTTCAGTATTTAGTGTGTCTGCCTTTATTACAGCTTCAGTTCTTTTCGGGGACCTGCTTTCAGTTTTTCAAATCTGCAGGGATATTTTTTCACACCTTCTTAGAAGTTGGTTGCATTTTGCTTCTCACAAGCCAAGTAATCCCAAACACATTCAGTGATGTTGAGATCTGGACTCTGGGGTGGTCAGTCCATTGTTCTGCATTGTTCTGAGAACACCAGCATCTTCTTTGTTTGATTAACATTTTTTTTTCTCATTTTTGGTTTATATTCATTTCTCAGTAAGGGCTTCCTGACAGCTACACATCCTTTCAGACTCACTATGTTGTCCTCTCACAGTAGAAGGATAGACAGAAACACCTGTGGATTTTAGATTTAAAGCAAGAGTGGAGCTAATTTTGTCCTTTGGGGATAAAAGCTTTAAGTACTGTTTATCTTTGTGACACTTTTGGTGGTCTACCATGTATGGCATGGTCCTTTTCTCTGTATATTTTAATTTAATTATTTCAAACAGTTTTGTATTTTTTTTCCACTTATATTTTCCTTGACTGTCCCCTTCCTCATGTAAGTGGCTTATCTTATGTCTAATCTCCTCAGAAATATCTACAGAAAAATTAAAACCTTGTATAAAATGGGCATTTTAACAGGAAATTAAATTAATGAAGGATGGCCTGTGACTCTATAGTGTGCAGGATTTGCTTTTGCTGTAAATGTAAGCCACCACAAATAGCAATAGGACTGAATGCAGATACAGAAAATGCTAGAGTATTGAGAAATGGTACTCGTGCTAATATACTGATCAGAAGAGGTGTATATTGAGTAGGTAGCATGGGTAGAAAGTTCCATTTACTCAGTTACGTGTATTTATGTAAAGTTTGAGAAAGAAACTGCACTTTGAGGATGGGCGTAAGCTATTCTACCCACCTCTGCTATTGAATGCTGTCATGGCTGTTAGTCCTGCACCATCATAATGAAGGCTGACTGTTGTTATTGGCAGCTGGTTGCAGTCATTAAGTCAGCGACAGTAGGATGAGTAGGCCCAGTCTGCTGGTACGGCAGAACACTAACACCCACGGTGGAGTGACCTAACTCAGACTGATTTAAAGTTGTCTGTTATGTGTCTGGTGTGACAGAGATCAGGCTTACACATCTGCACAGCAAGCGGCAGGTCTTCTTTATTATGAGATGCTGGATATGTACAGAACACCTCTGAAATATAGAGGAAGACTAAATGACACAAGGTACACAATTCTTCTCAGCACCTACATTAAAGTGTCCTCAGTGCATCTCTTCAGCTATAATAGTTGCTCAGAAAACTTGTATCTTGCCTTGTGTAACACTAACCCAACTCAACTTTTGTCTTTTTTGGTCTCCTCTATGTGTGTCTGTTGGTTCTAACACTGTCTATTGATAGGGAACAGCCACATTTAAGGTTGTAGACTGCAAACAACCTAGTAAGGGTTACAAGTCCCATTTAAATGTTCTGTTAACTCATTTCTGTGACTGTGTAGATAGTTAATAAGCTATGTTCCATGTCTTCAATAATGTGAAAGTAATTAAGATGAGCACATTGTCTCACAGGGTGCCTCTATTTAGAAAACGCTCTATTTAGAAAGAGTGGAAACAGATGTGCATCTCAGCAAACAGAGATTTCACATTGTAGGTTTTAATTTTTGTCCATGTTATTGTGCCTCTTAAAAACTTGAAAAGTAACAAATCTCCTCTGCTGATAGATGCTGGATATACTGAGAAGCTCTATTGCAGTTCTGCAAGTTACTCAGAACTTAAAGGGGAATTACACCCATTTTTCAAAACGTCTGCATGATTCAACTGTTGCGACATAAATAAATGTATTTGGAGTAGGTAGATGCGAAATACTCCTTTCTGAAGAATCCTACTGATTCCTTTACAGTGGTGGTGAGAGGAATCAGTGGTCTTGATGTCTACAACACAAATACAGGTAGCTAAAATATATTTACTTTTTTACCATGTGAAACATCTGATGAACTTACTTCTTCTGGGTTTTGAAGTGTAATGTTGATAATAGTAAAATAGTGGTAAATCTGAAAAAAAAAAGGTTTTCTTAAGGAGCTGCCTTGCCTTATAACATCCTTCATGTACCTCTCCACCATGAATGGATTTTAAATTTAAGTTTAAAGCCAAAACTCTACCTCAAAACTATTCTATAACAACATCTCTGGCATCAGGCTGCATATTTAGTAACCATTGTTATATAGTTTAGCCTTTGGAAGAATTGGAAGAATTAAACACTTGAATAAATTGGATTTTTAAAATAAAAAATCGGTGAAATTCCCCTTTAGTTTCACTTAAGTACCAATACCTCTACCTGAGTGAGTTTGGACGAACCTCCGCAGTTAACAACAGTTCAGAATTTAACTAGGAACTAAGTTATAAACACAGTTCATTTAAAACAGGTAAACGTTGGGCACCAAATAAGAACTGTTGAAAAGTATATTCCTTCTGTCACAGATATTCTGATTAAGTAAGTAGCCTGAAAATTTGAAAGTACTGAAAAAGTTAAAAACCCATCGAAACGGTCCTTTAAGTGGTAGCCGGTGAAGATTTGCAACAAAAGATGGGCTGCGTATGCAAATCCGGCCGCCGTGATTGGCTGAAGGAAAGCCGTCAATCGTCTGGCGACTCTACTATTTTTTCCCCGCTCTCCAAAAATCAGCTACTGAAGCGATAACTTCCCGAGCGAGCGGCGCGGAGCAGAAACAGGCCGACAGGGATTTAACGTGCCTGGACTGAGCAGCAGTGGATCTCCGATTTACCGCCACTGTGGTTTTAAAAAGAAATCTGGTCAAGTAAAGTCTTTGTTGGTAGGCCTGCTTTGTTTCCAGATACACGGACACAAAGAAACTTTAAAAGCGAGAGCATCATGACTCAGTTCAACAAGGGACCAGCCTACGGATTATCAGCTGAAGTTAAGAGCAAGGTAAGGTGGACCTGCTATGAAGTTCATCAAATATAGAGTAAAAAACACAGCGAGCCTTTCTCTACTTTAACGTGCCCGTGTGATGTCCTTTCATCCCCGCGGCGGCAAACAGCACAAACAGCTAGCTTTCACCTCCAGCTGTAACGGGATACTTTACGAGGTTTGAGCACTTCGTGTTTATGAATGTTCTACTTTCTGAGCACTTTTTCCAGCCGAAACGTTAAGTTACACTGCAGTAAAGTGACATAGGAGGACTAACTAACTTTCACACTGAGGGAAACTAGAGAGAGACGGAGGAAAAGAACATGTAGTGAGCTCATTCTTTCACTCAGACTGCTGGCTTTAACGCTGCCACAGACAAATACAAATCTAGACAGAAGTCTAGTCTTTTTATCGAAGCTTTGGATTCAGTTTCAGGGCTAGCAGGGCTACAGTGTCGATCCATATGTCGATTTTTCACAGTAGTAACCTACATCTTTTATGTGAAGGTCGAGACCTCAGTAGTTTTATTTCAGAGTGGCTTTGGTAATTTGTTTAGGTAAGTGCCACTTTTTTAATGAATGGAAGACCCAAAGCCTTATACATTTTAGCTCATTGTTCATGTCCATGGGAGGAGCCGGCGGGTGTGCCCCCTCCCAGTATCCTCACACAGAGCGCTAGGCCATAGAAAAGAGCTGCACATTAGGAATTTAACACGTTCAGCTTCACATATTGTGCTTGTGTAAAAGCCATGGTCGCTGTTGATCAGCAGTTTTCAGTGTAACGTATCTGACAGAGCAGGAATGCACAGACTGGTGTCTTGCCATAAAAGCAGCCTTTTCCTAAATGCCCTGCTGTCCTGTTTCTGTTTGGACATGCTGGCTACTACAGAATATAATCAATCAGCTAGCACTGCAAAATGGGGGTCAGTATACAAACTAAATGGGCAGTGTGTTGAGAAAGAGAGAGGAATGTCTTCTAGAAGTCCATAAAGATGACATCATCGGTTAGTCCAGGGCTTGGAGCGGGAAGAGGTAAAGTACCAAATTATGGGTTTTCTGGAACTTCATACACAAAACACTGATCGGCTTTACTAGTCACGGTGAACATTTCTCAAATAACTTACTCGTTCAGTATTTGCAGCCATTGTTCTGGTAGCTTCCGAACAAAAGTCTGTGGTATTTTAAGCACAGGAATTCTCAGCATTCCTGAGATGTGACGTTTACTGGAGCCTAGAGGTTAATGGCTCCATTGACAAAAGGGCTTCCATATAGGGGTTGGTGATATGGGAAAACATAAAAAAGACAAAAAGCACCAGTAGTGCCACTTTTAAAAAGTGCTATCAGAAACTATGAACACATTGATTTTTTTTATTCAGTGCTTCACTGCACTAAATACAAATAAACAGGACAAATGATTGTCTTTGTAATGAAACATGTAGTTGGTCAGTGTTCCTTGAGTACTGATTATACCCACAACATACTTAGCGAAGCATAACATGTTGTAATTTATCACAGTACCGGGAAATATTGTCACATTGCACAGTCCTGTGTCCACAGACATCAGACCAACACTAGGCCCACACTAACAGACCAACTTTTCATTAACACACAATAGATACCTCCTAAGGAAAAAGTAACTTCTTGATGTGTGATGATTTATTTTTATTTTTGGAAAGTGTCTGGAAGCACAGTTAAGCTGTGTAAGCTGTGGCTCCGCTGGTTTACCTCGTCTGGCCCGTGGTATCTCTGAACCATGTGGTCCAAGTTTTGCTGCCAGGCTCTTAGCGCACTTTAGTGTTACATAATGCTAAGTAGAAAACCATTGCTTTTGTGTTTCATTCTTTTTTTATGTGAGCAAAAAGCTCACTCTCATAAAACCAGTGTTAAAAAACTGGATAAAGCACAATTTAGTTCAGTTGGAATGTTTATTGAATCACAATATTTTGTATTTGGAGAAAAAAAAACCTATTTTCATATGGCTAAAGGTTAATTAAATGAGCCTCACACATCTACAAGACTAGATATTTGCTTTTTTGTTTAAACAAATGTTGGAATTCGTAAGAAGCCTAAGCAGTGTGTAACGTTAGCTACTGATGGGAAATTAGTGAGTGTTGTGCTACACTTTATCGAGTTGTATCTTTCGTGACCTTTTTAAAGAGAAAGGCTTGTGAGTAAGAACTTTGGTCAAACCTGGATTCATTAACAGCAAAAGAACATCCTTCACAGGAGCGTTTTATTTCAGACCATTTTTAATGCGTCAGGAGTTTTCTGAGACTTGTCTTTCTCGTTCCTCTAGTTTCAATACCAGCTTGCTTTGCTGAAAGCTGAGCACTCGTTGGTGCCTGCGTGTTCTGTTTTCTGACTCTTTGAAATGTGGGAAGTAAGTGGAGGAGGCTAAGAGTGACATCCAAGTCAGATTTTATTTTGTACAAAACTTCTCTAATGGTGCTAAATCTCGTTCCTCCCTGAGCATTGCTAACAGTCACTTAATCACTTCTGTCTTTCAAATGCTGTTGTTTCTCTTGTTAATATAAGATTTCAAGGATGACTGAGATGGGAAAAGGGGAAAGGATATTTGCAGCATAATCATGACCTTCTGCCCCCTTCTCCGGTTATGCAATAACTTAGTCAAGGGTCAGTCATTACAGGCTTATTGCCAACACATCATAGCCAGTTAATCACTTAACACAAATGGCACACTACTGGTATTATTCTGCCAGATTTATTTAAGAGGACATTAATGTTTCTACTTCGTCTTCGTCAAGTATTCGTCTTATTCCGCAGTCATCAGCTCTCCACATACCAGGGGGGCTCTTTCGGCGCTGGCTTGTGCTAATGTTTGCTTTTTGGTGGGTGGATTGTTGGAACAGTCGGCACGCTGTCCAGAGCAATGCACAGTGTCTGTCTGAAGTGACAATGTTTTAGAGAATAAAGCCAGATGTGACTGAATTAAAAGTGAGTACTGTACCATTATGATCATTAGTTTCGAAAAATTTATATATTAGTTCCTCAGCAACTTGCAACCCCCAATTACTGTAAGCTCTAAAACTCCTCTCAAGAATTTGTTGGCAGTTAATGTTTAAAGGCAGTAGCAAACAGATTAATTTGCTGTTTGTTCTCAAAGATTTTCCCAGAAGTATAGTATGTATCAACAGGAATTTCAGCAGATATGCTTGGAGATGTCTCAAAAATCAGTATACCTTGGTTTTTCTCTAGCCTGGGAAACTGTTCTTTCTCACTGTGGTAAATTCACATTTACCCTTGGCATGCTCATCCATCTTGCTTTCTGACCGTCCTCTGTAAGCATGTTCCTCTTGAGACTGTGGAGCAGAGTGCCCTGGAGAAGAGCCAGAATAGAGCTGAATGGGCCTCTGAAAGGTTGCATGGTTTTCATGTAACCACACCAGGTTAAGCCGGCAGCCATGGCCCATTTCTCCCTAATGCCACATTCCAGCCAGGACTTTGCCGTAACCCACCTTCGTTGACACACGGTTCGTGCAGATGGAGAGGCACAGCAGGCTGAAAGGTTGCTGCCTTCCCTGCAATGTGCTGACGAGCAATATTTTTCTAGATTGGTTCAGGCTGAGTGGAGGGTTGCAGCTGTTAACCCTGTGTTGCCATTTTGGGTATGACAGGAAAGTCCATTTCCTGAGGCCATTGTTGAGCTGTTTTCGTCTCCCACATCCCTTGTAGTACCTGCTGCCTTTTTGTTGGCCTTTTAAAAGATCTTGGGGCATTAGCTTTGAAGGCCAGGTACACAACGTTATCTTGAGTATGTTTGTTTTTGAAATTCTTCACACATATCTGTTCAGCACTGATGTTCTGAGTGTTTAAGGACTTTTTGTTTTTGTGTTATCCACTGACATTGCTGGTCACGTTATGTCTTTCACTTGTATTCATGTGTAAATGATTCTAGTTGACCTCACAAGCATGGTACGGCCAATCTCCTGCTTTACATGCTCTGCTGAGCATTTCGCTCACTAACTGGTGGTTAAATATTAATGAATACCAGCTGGGGTACTTGAACAAGCCTTTTAAGTTGGTCATAGTTTCCATTAAGGATTTCTACCTATTGATCTGTATGTTTTTATTGAGATCACCTTACTATCTTTTAAAAAGGATGGTGATATAGAAAAGAAATATTCTTTTCTCGCCTCTTGCAACTATTATTTTATCCATGAAAAAGATCTGAGAAGCCCAGTTAAAGGCGAGTTCTTGGTACACTGCACATGTATTATTGATCTTTGTTGAACTGATCATACTGCAGACAGAAACTTCATGCTCCCTGAGCCCTCTTTGTGCAGATGTTTGTCCTGTTTTGCTCAGTCATCAGGAAATGCTTAGGATTGTGAAGGAGAAAAGTGAGTGGGAGTTCTACTCCTGCAGGACTGAGTGCTAGTTTTTCTGATTTTTCTTCAATAACTTGCTTTAATGACTCAAAAAAGAAGAGCTAGATGACTGTTTTTTGTCTTGTCTTTTTTTTCCCTCAATCATTGGCAGTCTTCCCAGAGGACAACTTCTGGAAGAAGTAAGGAGAGAGAGAAATTCTGCCCTCTATTTTTTTCCTCTGCTGCTAAGAGGAGCGTCTCTGTTCTCTGCTGGTCTCTGTACTTTGCCAATTAATTTCTAAATGAATTGGCTCTGCATGGCATGTGCACTGTCATTGTCAGAGATTCCAAATTCATGTTAACCTTTTATAAAAAAGGCTTTTGAACTTTGTTGCACAACTCCATATTTGCCCTTTTGATAATGAAAGAGTTTATAAGGTTTGCCCTTTTGTCTATCATTATGTGAGAAAAGACTTTTTGGCTGACCTCAAATTGCACAGAGGGAGTGACGGGGCCCTATAGTGTTTTCCTATTTATTTATTTTTTTTTCCTGGTGACTGACCTCACATTCCAGCTGCCAGGCTTTTGCGAGGGGCCAGTGATTCACTACGCTCCAGGCTTCTGTCCATTGAAAAGTGGGAAACATTTTTATGAAGGCCTTTGCTTTTGTGTGGAAGTTCTTAAAGGCTACATTTACTCTTATGTCTTTAGGACGAATGTTTTGTATTCCTTAATATTACTCTCTCGGCCTTCTTGTCCTAGCTCAGTTGTTTGCAATAGGCTACTATCTGCACTGACAAGAATAAGTTACATGTGTGACCAAAAGGAAAAACTGAACAATGAAGTGGGGTGGAAGCCAGATATTTTCTCTCATGTCTTCTTTTTCATCTTATCTTGAGATACTCGAGAGAGCACAAATAGAAGCTTTGGTGCCACTGAAAAGGATTTTGAAAAGGATTTTCTACCAGGAATTTTATTCCTTACACCAAACATAGATATTTACATTGAAAGGCTTCATTGCATTATGTGTACAATGTAAGTTGATTTAGCTGCATTCCTAGGAGTGTATGGGTATGCTTGGTGTCTCTGTAAATAAGTGGCAGCCGTGAGGGACTGGGTGGGAGTAAAACTGGTGACAGCAGGCAGTGTGCTGAAGGCCATGTGGAGTGCTCCATATTTAATGAAGGCTCCTGCTTATCATGTTTAGGCTGCAGGGAGTGTGAGGGAACAGCTCCAGGGTAGGGGGCCTTCAGCTCATCTACTTTACTCCCAGGGATCTGGCCCAATCTCTATTGCTACAATCCCCATGGGCCCTCCCTCTCACTCTGATCTGAGGCCTGATAGCTGTATCCGCTTTGTCAATGGAGGAGCTGACTCTGAAAGCTGTCCTTGAAATGGCACACCAGAGATAAATGTCGTTTCCTGGGTTTTGTCTTGAGGCTGGCTCTAGAGTAATGTTAAGTGGGATTCAGTATGCATTCTGTTGTGCTGGGATTAAAACTCCTCTTTCTTTTTATTATTTACTACTATTGGAGTAATTTACCCTGCATTATAGTCGTATCTTGTATTCATATCCTCCTACCTGATAAGAGCAAGTGTAGTGCTCACAGCTGTACTGCAGACCTTCACAGTTCTTAGCATTGATTTTTCCCTTTTGGTAGGAAGATCCAGTGTCATACATGCATGTGAAACTACTAGAAACAGAACCAAGTAAACAAAGTTTCAATGCGTGTGATTCATCGTTGGAATTTACATTCTGTTGTTAAGAAAAACAAAAGAACAGGCCAAGCAGTGCCTGAATTTGATAAACTAAATAGCACTAAAAGTGAACCTCTAGAATGTGTAAAAAGTTTGATTTCTGTGCAAATCAATATATTTCTTTTTTGCCTTTTAATGTTTCTCGAAGGCATTTGTGTCCTGAACTGCTACATCTGGTGCTGATCAGTGGATGTGATTTCACATGGCTGAACATAGTGTGGCTGAGGATGAATGATAAAACACAATTGTGCAATCACCCTCTGCAAGCTGTGGGTGAATACTAATCCTGGGATCATGTCTTGGCTGCATCTTGGCTATATATATATATATATATATATATATATATATATATATATATATAAGTTAACAGACATTATGTAGTACATGTTTCAGCTCTAGGTAAGAGTTAAAGTATGAAGTGCCTAATATGCACGTTTTGTCACTTTCTCATTTAGATTGCACAGAAATATGATCTTCAAAAGGAGGAGGAGCTTCGTTTCTGGATTGAGGAGGTGACGGGCATGCCCATTGGAGACAACTTTCAGAAGGGCCTGAAGGATGGTGTCATTTTGTGCGAGTAAGTTCATGTGATCATGTTATTTTGAAAGGATTTGAGAGTTTGTATGTGTGTGTTTTGATCCCAGTGCATTTGGTGTCATAATGTCCCAGGGGACTGCAGCACAGCTGAAATGAAGACTGCCTTTCAGCTCAGTGCTATGTAATCTGCCCATAGCTTGTGGCATGGAGAGGGCGCTGACTCAGCTTGCATGGCTGACAGATCGGTCAAACAGTCATTCATGCTGCAGTGTCCTCTGTGTGTAGAGTTAAAGGACATTAAGATTATGCTCATCCTATTATATTATTGTTTTTTGTATAAAATAGCTTGTATTCTGTTTCGTTTGGAAGTAATAAGAATGTTCTTATAAGGTTTATCTTTGTCATTGTTTCCTCTTAGGTTAATAAACAAGCTACAGCCAGGTGCCATTAAGAAAATCAACCACTCACAATTGAACTGGCATAAGGTAGAGTGACTGCTGCTGCTGTGTTCCACCCAGTAGAGATCTTCTGTTGTTAAAGATGCCCAGTGTCCTAGAAAGTGGAGATATAGGTCTAGAAACAGTGCAGTAATGGTCTTGCAGAACCGTAGCCCATATAGCTGTTGCATGCTTATGGGAACAGATAGACCCATTCATCAAGTCTTTACCTCACACGCTAACACCATGTCTTTTGTCTGGCTATTGCATCCCGATGGTGTTACTGAGAAATGGCCCTTACTGAGAAATCCTCTGTTTCCTTCCCTTAGCTGGAGAACCTTGGGAATTTCATCAAAGCCATTTTAAACTATGGCTTGAAGCCCAATGACATCTTTGAAGCCAATGACCTCTTTGAAAATGGGAACATGACTCAAGTCCAGACCACACTGCTCGCCCTAGCCAGCATGGTATGTTCTGACCATCTATTATTTCTCCATTGCCTTTTACTTTAAAGCCCATGTGTCAAACATAAGGTCCAAGCCTGTGAAATTATTTTAATTTTCTATTAACATTCGCCCATTTCACAATGTGCTGTACTACAATCCCCAGTATGCACTGCAACATAATGTTCACTCCCACCCTGTCCACCACCAACAGTCTAAGGGACAGTAGTTACACCACAATTCCACCACACCTGTCATATCACTAAACACACTAGCTGCATTGAAGCTGCAGTTCAACCTATATAAACACATAGCTCAACAGCATAGAAAGTGGTCCCAAGAATCAATCAACTTGCAGCAAAGAAAAGTTTCTAAGTGTCTAGTTCAAGCATATAAGTATATAGGTAGGTTTAAAAGACCTACCTCCTGTGTACATTTAAAGAGGTTTAACAGTTATGTATACATATACATATACATATGTATGTGTATGTGTGTGTACTTCAAGGTATACTACAAATGCCTATGCTGATGACATATCTTAAATGAACTGTGGCCAGTTCAGGTTATAGCAAAATGTTATGTAAAAAATTAAATAAAAACATAGGTATTATGTGGCCCATGAATTTGTTGAGATCTTTTTAATATCGTCCTTTTAGTGGTTATGTTTGACACCCCTGCTTCAAATGGGGGTTGTGCTGGATGTTTGTTGATTGCAAGCATACATGTTGCTGTGTTATTAAAAGTACATTTATTACCATTTTACAGGCAAAAACCAAAGGCATGGACACGAAGGTTGACATTGGAGTGAAATACGCAGATAAGCAAGAAAGGCACTTTGATGAGGAGAAGATGAAGGCTGGCCAGTGTGTTATTGGACTGCAGGTTGGACATGCACCTTAAAAAATTCTTGTCATATCAGATAGATTGATCTGTATTATGTGATGTTATTCTTGCAAACATAGAGAAAGTTATTTGCTGTGTGATATGTTTTCAGATGGGAACTAACAAATGCGCGAGCCAGGCTGGCATGACTGCTTATGGCACACGGAGACATCTTTATGACCCAAAGACACAAGCGGACAAGCCTTATGACCAGACCACCATCAGCCTGCAGATGGGCACTAACAAAGGAGCCAGCCAGGTAGGCCTGCTTAAAAAATCTAAGAGATACAGTTGCAGTACAAGCAAAGGTGAAAAATGCTTGAGGAATTGTGCTTCATTACTATACTTAAGGATTATTTTGGAAGATTTGCATTTTATTCCACCTTTATTGAATTTAAATACATATACACCTTGGCTCCATTGTTGCATTTTTAAGTGAGTGAGATTTCAGTTTCTGTTTGCACCCCTAAGTGCAACTGTGTTAAGTTTATATTGTATTCGAGCTCTGTCCTGAATGTTGTAAACGTCCTGAAAAATCTAATTTAAGCTGATGAGACTTTTTAGCATAATGTTCAGTTTTGATCAAATTTTAAAGTTCATTACTAATTTCAAATGGAATTTGTTTCGTATGTGTGTGGCTGGTTACACTGTTTGGATGGATTAAATGAACAAGCTAACATTACCATGGTGGCAAATTCTAATTGCTGTTTCAAACCTGCCGAGTATTGATTCGCTGCAATAGAATAGTCCTACTCGGTAGCGTAGCATTTTAAACTGGAAACTTTTACATTTCTCTGCTGGGTTTGAATGCTCTTGTATGCATGCCTCTAACATGTGGAGTATCTTCCCTCTAGGCTGGCATGTCTGCCCCAGGCACCAGGAGAGACATTTTTGACCAGAAGGTTGCAGGGCAGCCAGTGGACAACTCCACTATCTCCCTGCAGATGGGCACCAACAAAGTAGCCTCTCAGAAGGGCATGAGCGTGTATGGGCTGGGCAGGCAGATCTACGACCCCAAGTACTGTGTCAACCCCACAGATCCCATCATCCATGCAAATGGCAGCCAGGGCACTGGTACAAACGGCTCGGAGATCAGCGACAGTGACTATCAGGCAGAGTACCAGGAAGAGGAGTACCAGGGTAACTACCATGATGAATACAGCGGCCACTACAATGACCAGGGCATCGACTACTAGGGAGAGCTGCACTGTTAGTCGAAGCAGTATTAATGCAATATATATCAACAGAGCAAGTCTTTTGCTATCCTCGCTAGTCTTCCTTTTGTATTGAGGGATGAGAGAAAGAGAGAAAGAGTGTTATTGCCTTGCGCTTATCCCCGCCAAACCCTTCTGTTCCTTCCCTGTTTTTGAGAGGCAGAGTTTTAAATCAGTCATAGTTAACTAGCAATGGCAAGATATCTAAAACCTGCTATCTTAAGATTCAGAACATTCCTTTGAAACTCTTTAAATGTTTTTTTATGAAGTATGGAGAACTGTGAAGAAAAGATTTCCCATTTTTACTATGCAGTGTTTGCTCAATACGACTCTACTTTTTTAATACCCTGTGACGCATATATATTTCTTAACGGATTGATTTCTGTGCATCTCAGAGTGAATCAGTCTTACCAGTTTTAAGGTTCACCAGCCAAACTGTGCTCTATTCCAGCCTAAAAGGACTGAGGATGATATTAAAGGTGTGTTAAGAGTAAAAATGGGCAGAAAATGGACCGAAAGCCTTTTAAGTCATTCCATTTGCCTTTCTGTATCACTGGAAGCTTGTACTTTTTTTCCTAGTTTTGAAACGGCAAGGCTTTGGTGCTTTTTTAAAGAGTTACTTCATTAGACTGGATGACCAAAAAGCCCTTTTAGTTTCCTGCTTTTATCAAATAATTTTATTTGTGCCATAATCTCTGAAATGTTCTTATAAATTCCTCTCCCACTGTATTTATTGCCATTTTTTTTTTCATATAAACTGTTCCTCTGTCGTATGGTTCTTTTTATGAATAAATTGTATGTTACAAATAAAGCATTTAATGCCTTGGTTCACCAAGCATTTCTATTTGTAGAATTGTAGTGCATTTTTTTGTATTTCCTTGCCTGTTTTTGGTTTGTCAAGGCCTAGTGCTTTCAAGACCCTCTATAAAACTGCAGTTGATAACGACAGGAATTAAATCAGTTATTTTTTCCAGTCAGTGAGTTAGAGTGGTAATCTACAGTTGTCCTGTAATGCTAAAGTATGGCTTCTTGAAGGGCCTCTGATTTCATTAGCTGGCACAAAGCTTTTATATATTTTATGAAGGCGATTCGGAATGGCACAGAGCCTTAGATGTGCATTCAATCTGTTTAAAGCAGTACAGTGGAGTCATAAATCTTCTGTTTTTGAGGCTACACTCAGAGGACGTTGGAGGCCTTTTAGAAGCTGGCCCTTGAGCCCATCGTCCATGGTTTCTGGAAATGGTTATATAACCTCTTTGAGTGGAAAACCAGATTCGAAAGTAGAGAGACTGTGCATAAAAGTCAATGGAGATAAAATTGCATCCTGTGCTTATACATGCATCATACTCCGACAGTTTGGGGTTTAAAGTGAATTACTGAAAAGTTAACATTTTGGCTTGTGTTTGTTTATACATTCTAGAAGCATACTTTGTGCTGTGGTTCTTCACCATGATCTTTCAGTCGTGTCGAGTAATGTGCTCGAAATGCTGTATTGATGGCTCAACAGATCTGAGCCGATAAACAACTATAGGGGGGCTGGGTTCAGCCAATATCCACAGCATGATCTGGAATGTCCAACAGACCAATGGATTTAATTAAAGTTGCCAGGCCTTATTTTCCAGCTGTGGTTTCGGTGTGATGACGAAAATGCTGAAGGAAAGGAGGAATAACATTCCTTAGCTGTCAGAAGGGATGGATGATAGCTTTCTTTCCTTTTGTGTAGGCACCTTCAAATTCTCCTTCTGGAGGTAACAAGACATTTGCCTGCGGTGGATGTGATGACATTTAGAGACGTTACATCATAGCATCTTGGAGTGCATGTGCAAATCTGTTTTGACTATAAAGAAAAAGCAAGATCAGCTAAAATCCCTAGGTATTAAACGGACCTGGAACGTTTAAAGCAATGTTTATGGATAAACTATGGTCACTATCCAAAAGAGTTCTGCAGGTTCCTCCAGAGAAATGTACTGACTTTCATTTCTTCTGTTAACATCAGTGTCAGATCAGATATACCAGGACCTGGTGGTCAGCGAATTTCCCAAAGTGAGACCAAATGAGGAGAGGATCTGCTGGGACCGTGGCTGAATGACCACTGGGCTTCATGAAGAAGGCTATGGCATTCATTCAAACACTGTCCCCCCACCTCCCCCTTCACTCCACTGCCGAGGAATAATCAGTGCTTTGTGCAAGCTGTGGAATCCGGGACGAAAACGCAAGACTCAATTATAGGGAAGGCCCACAAGCCTGTAAGCCTGTTACCGCAGCAACCACTGTGGGCCTTTAAAGGGAGACAGAAACCTAACCAGTCCTGCTGCACAGCACACAGCACAAAGCATTCAATCCCAGTCCTCCCTCGCTGCTTAGGGCCAAAACCATGTTCAGCCTCCACTGCACCAAAGCCTGCTGATATACAGCGTGTACTGAGCTGTATTCCAGAAGAATCTATCCAAGCACTGCATCTGAGCGAAGATTGGTGATACGTTATCCTTTGTGCCTCTGGATATTTGTGTGGTTTCTTCATTAATAATAAAATAATGGCTCTTACAGCTGAAACCCTGTGATATGATTATGCTAAACCATTACACAGTACAACTCTGAACATCAACAGATACTGGTTCAAAGTTAGGCCAAAGGCCTCTTTAGAAAAGACAGAGTGTCTCCTATCTGCTGTTAGTCAATTGATTTCACATTTCTTCAAGTACTCTCTTCTCTCTGCGAAACGTGATAGAGGCATTCAGCAGCCTAGCAGCACAACATGGATCCAAAGACAATAGTGAGCGAGACTGAACTGTATCTGTGAAAACAGTTTCAGGGCTGCAGTCTGGACTTTATTAGCAGATTGCTCCTGCTCGCTGCTCCTCGGGCCGTAACTCACCGCACCTCAACCTAAGCTGAGAAGAGGGGATTTGGATGGGGGTGAGGAGAAGAGAGAAAAGACGAGTAGAGGAGAGGGAATGAGGATATATTTGGCTTCAGGCAGACACACATAGAGGGCGGAGGGGGTGTGAGGGAGGGAAGCAGGGGGGAGTGAATTTCCTGGAGCTGACGGGCTGCTGATCACAGTGAGATAGAGGCCCCTTGCTGGCCAATGCTGGGCCTGATCCAAAACCTGTGGAAATGCCTAAATGCCTGGAGGAAGCCTCTTTGTCTCTGAGAGACTGCATCCCCAGTAGATGCTGGTACAGGCTCTGGCACAAAAAAGACTTGCTGGAGATAGGCCTGTGTTAATATTGCTATTCTCTTAGCTCTCTTTTTTGTTTTCCCATTAAGCAATCAGCAATAAAATCCCTAATGCCTTTGCAAGTGAAACCATTTGGAGCTAGTTTTTATTTGTTTTACTATTTTATTCCGTCTGTTTTTGTGAGTGCTGCCATGTCCTCATCAATGTGTTCAAAATTCTTTAACTATTCCAGAAATCTTTGTCGCTAATGCTACAGGTTTTTCCCTTATCAGTAACATTTCATTGACTTGGATTTGGTTTTTAATGTTCACACTGAACATGCTGTTGCTTTTTAACAACAGACAAAGATCCCTGACATCCAGGACCTCCCTGCATGCCTGTGGACATTTTCCAGCAGGATACTTAAATTCTCTAGTCTCAGAAAGTCTACAAATTTCTCCATAAATAAGGCACTCTGCGGTATAGATTGCCCTCAACTCCAATTCCAAACCAGAGGCCTCTGGCTATCCTCCCTTATTCCCAGATAGCAAGCGAGGGAAATGGCATTGTCTCATTTACAGGAGGAGCAGCTTCTGAGAGGCTGTACTGTAGAGTGGTATGCCAAACAGTTATTATTAGCTGAGAGGTGTGTCTTCGTGCTTTATATTAACCTGAAACATCTGAGTGTTGAATGAGAGTCTTTGTGTGTCATTATCTATAAATTGCATGTTGTTCAGGCCCAAATTAGACCTAATTATCTTGGAATTGACATCCAGTTAGACAAGGCCACATTCATGGTCAGCCTGGTCTCATGGCAGGGAAGTGAGAGGGAACATAAGTTCCACACTTAGCAAACACCATCCCACAAACAAGTGACATCAGCCTACAAACAATGGAATGTTTCTTCAGAGTGATGTGGAGCTGTGGATATTTCATCTCAGCTACTAAAAAGGAGAGGTAAGACTTCCTCTGTTTTACAGCCAATTAGTCAACTAGCACGTCCTCTTCACAGACATAAAAACCCTCCAGCAGGCCTGAGACATAAACACTTCTGGAGGTTGCGTCACAATCCTGTAGAAGCACACAGCAAAACCCATGCAAGGAAAAAATTCCTATGATTTAATAAAGAACTACTGGTTTTGCAAAGGGTTCTGCAAACTCTGTGTGGTTGTAATCTATCGGTGGATGTAATCTGATAGGGTGTAAACTTCAGTTTTAGGACAAAAACAAGTGAGACCTGGGGTATTATTGCAGGCACTCAATTCCCGTAAATGTTGTTGGGGGAACCACTAAACGGTGAGGAATTTTCAGCAGAGTGCTCACAGAAAATTCATGGCTCCTGTCCAGCAAGAGAACCATAGATGTATACAAAGCCTGAGACCCAGTCAGCCATGGTTAAAAAAGCCATCAATCTTAGCCCTTGCCAAAATAATCCACAGTAAACAGTAGAACCACCACTTGTGTTTTCTCTCGACACCTTTCAACAGTGGGCAATGTGTTCCCTCACACAAGAACCTTCTTGAATAGGTTTTGTTCATGAAGAATTCTGCTGGAGTGGCCAGACTTTGCGAACTGAGGGGTCTGACTAACACTGTGGAAACATTATGTAACTTTCCTCATAATTTGTATTCTTTTTTTCTTTCTTTCTCTTCTTCTTTCAGAAACACGCGTACACTCTTAGCAAAAATGGTTCTAAAGTACCTAAAAGTTCTGTAAAGTACCAACAATGACAAACAAACAAACACAAACAAACAGAAATGTTTGGATGGAGTGCCACCTGTGTTTGTTTGCTGGGAGAATCTGGAATGTCCTCCACTCACTCAGGTTCATTGGTTTGCTGGTTCTTTTTCCGGACATTCTTAAGACAACTGTAAACCTTGGAATGTTGGAGTTTGTTGAATAATTTATTATAACAAAATTATTATGTGTATAAGATTATATATACAAGAACTAAAAAAAATTCGCACCACTGGTAGTCATGAGCAAAATGAGCTGTAAAAATATTTTTAATGACTTAACTTTTTGATTATTCATTCAAAATATCATGAAAAATCTAACCTTTGTTTAAGGTATAATGATCAAAAGAAAATTATAGATCTTGTCATGAAAAAAAATATTTTTCTTAAACCTATGTGTGCCACAATTATTGACACCCCTTGAAATTATTAAGAATGAAATCTAACTGAAGTATATTCCCATTTATAATTTATGTTTCTCAGTTCACCTGAGTGATTAGGAACACTTAAATGGTCAGCCATGACTTCCTGTTTCACTAGGGAATATATAAGAGATGAAACACAGGCCAAACGCTTTCAGCCATCCATCATTATGAGAAAGACCAGAGAAAACTGCAATGATTACAAAAGGTTGTTAAGCTGCACAACCAGGAAATGGCTACAAGAAAATAGCTAAACAGTTGAAAATGCGCATTTCCACTATCAGAAGTTTAGAATAACTGGAGATGTTAAAAATCTGCCGGGAAGAGGACGTATGTCTATACTGACCCCATGCACAGTGAGGAGGGTGGTTTGAATGGACTAAGAATCTCCATCAGAGACGGGGAATTGCAGACATTTGTCTCAGATCCCTTGTTCTCTAGACTCTTTAAGCATTATAGAAGAAGGCTCAGAGCTGTAATCTTTGCAAAGGAAGGCTGCACAAAGTATTAAAAGAGGGGGTGCCAATAATTGTGGCACACATAGATTTGAGAAAAAAACATTTATTTCCTGATAAGATTTAGTTTTATCAGTCATTGTACTTTGAAAAAAGGATCAAAAGGATAATCAATAAAGAATATTTTTTACAGTTTGTTTTGCTCATGTTTACCAGGGATGCAAATATTTACTTAAAAAAAAATTACTTTAGCTGCTTTTTCACAGCAGGCATTAAATGCAATTTCTGCCTGTTTTGGAGGTGCCTCTGTTGATTTACAAAACTGGTAAACTGAATTTTTGCCATCATTATTATGCAAAAAAGTTATCATTCATAAACTGTGTTTAAATGCTATTTTTTGAGAGCGGTACACAATTTGTCTATATAAAGAAAGCTGCAGTTATGCTGTCTGTTTTGTCTGAGTATGGCTGTCTTTGTGGAGAGCTGTGAATTGTTTTCAGCATGTGGTTCTTACCCCTCACCTTTCACCCCTCATTGCTCACTAGCAGTCATGACATTTCACAGAAATGTTTGTGATCAAAACTATCTATTTATTTTCCACCTGCACTAGGGAACCTACAGAAAGAGGCTACTACAGAACCCCTGAAGAACCCTCTTTTAGCAAATTCCCTAACATCCTCGCAATCCTTGAAAAAAGTGTGTTTGACTAAACAGTAAGGTGTCTGTAACTCTGGACCTGTTTTCATTTTATAGTGGAGCATTCCACTGACCTAACAATGACACTTTAGAGAAGTTGTTCATTTACCAGACTCTGTTTAGTCACCTGCCCTCGCACGTCACTGAAATAGTTGGACCAGTAAAATGAGTCACGTACAGTGCAAGCCAATGAATCACAAACAGATCCATCCTAAATCTTTTCTGAAGTAGGTTTTCAGATAAAAAAGTCAAAGCCATATCTAATTGATTTTGCAACAGACCCTTTTTTTTACGAGTGTTGCACAACCTTTTTTGGTGCTATATAGAATGTAAGAAACAATATAGAACAGGTTCTCCAAAGAAAGTTTTCTTAATTTTGCTGGACACCCATAAAAAGGTCATTGCCATATGCAACTGATTTAGCATCTAACCCTTGACCATGTATCTGCAGATAGGCCAGTGCCCTCACTCTCATTTCTCTCCACTGTCATCCACTCAGTATTGTATGTTATTGTCTATGGTGTGAACCCTTTCAACCTCTATTCAGTGAAATACAACAGACCTGAGCTAAGCTATAAAGCTAACTATTCTATATAACTATTCTCACAGCAACTTTTCTCTGTACCTTTACACCCACACCGGTTGTGCAAAGTCTTTACGTGGAAGCTTGCATGCATTACCAGACATGACACAGTAAAGACTGTAGATATAACATAATGACAAGAACCTCTTAATCGGAACCATGAATGAGAAAATATGGCATGGAATTAAGTAATTAAGTTAGCAGTAAAAGAACTTCTACATGATTTACATGATGTAACTTCTACACTTCCAACTAAAAAAAAATAAATAAATAAAATAAAATAGTAATGATAAATATACAAGTATCCATACACAGTGCCTTTCAGTAAAGAGCTGGCTGTTCCTTTGAGAATATTCCATTACAGGAGGTAAGAATTTAAAAACGCCCTCTATGTCCAGCACAATCCTAGAGTTTCTTGTGTGCTGCCAAAATCTCCATCTAATCCAGAGATTAAAAGTGTGAGATGTTAATCTTTTGGTTTGAGGGAAAACGCAGAGATCCAAAACAACATCAGAACAAAAAACACCTCTCAATTGCTCACAGGCATGTAGCCGCATCGTCCCTCTCAGCCTTTTCCAGAATGTTTGTGCTATTTGAGGTCACTGTCTGTTTCCTCAGGATGCTTCTGGATCAGGGTGTGGAGGAACAGAGGAATGAGTAAAGACAGAGTGAGGAAAGATAAAGATGCAACACACATGTGACCATGAAGATGTCTCCGGTTTACAGCTGTGTTTCCCGTAGAATCTGGCCTAGGGGGAGTGGCCAAAACTAATCAAATCCATTTGTAGTTGAGGTTAGTTGGAAAGATTGCTATCAGATGGATATTGCTGTGTTACTGGGAATAAGGTAGTTTCAAAAGTATTCTCCAGGGCATTATTCATATTACAATATCTTCTGTAGCTCAGACAAAATAAGAAATGATTCTCTTGACAGATTGTTGACTGTCTGTTAGGGTTCAGCATACGGCATCAATAGCAGAACCATCTCCTCCCACGAAGCTTGAAGTGTTATGTAGCCTCCAGACCCCTCCTTTCTCTAGACAAAGAAGCAGCTGACAAAAAGTCAGGCACAACACATGAGTGTGTGTAATAGTTATGACCCTCCAGATAACGCTTCTGTTCCTGCCCTTTCCTATTAGGAAATTACAAGTAGACAAATGGATTAATACAATTTCTGACTCTATTAAAGGAGTAAAAACCTCAGTGAAGCAGTTCTGCTAAATCTACACACAAAGACTGACTGTTTAAGGGACATTGTGACCTAAAACTAGTATTAAATATATTATTTGCCTTGTTATGCAGTATGCAGCATTGCATCCCTCAGCTTCAGCAAATTCACAGAATTTACCATTTTGTATCTTTTCTGTGTTATTGGCTTATCAGTTTTCCCTCTCTACAATACCCATAAATACATAAATACAGCATACATCTCTGCACCCCCCTACTAGAGTAGCCACTGACATAGAGGCTAATAAAACCAGATGTGATATTCAGCTTCCTAGCAGTATTGTTAGCTATCAGGTTTCTTTCTGCACTGGCCGGCTAGAGGGAAAATAAATAAATAAATAAAATAAAATAAAATAAATAGCCCGCCTCCAAGTATCTGCTCCAAAGCAGTTTTTCTAAAGTTCCTCCCACCTTCACTACACAGCATATGAAGGGCCCACCAATGGCAAAATCAAAATTTTTCTTTTTGGCCCAGGAAAATAAGCTGTTTTCACCTCTCAAAAATGTTCTCAATATAAAGTTTTACTCATGAAACAGTCGCTCTGTTTCACATTAGTTGTGTTCCAGTGTAAAAGTGAAAGCTTGTGTATAGAAAAAAATAGAGCAAAGTCAATAGATGACATCTGATATGAGAACATAATACTATACAGCCAGCACCTCCTTCCTCAGATTGGGTTTTGTTTTGTTTATGATTAGAATTGGTATATGGCAACATTCAAGGACTGGATCACTAAAAAAACAAGTTTACATAATCTTCTCCTTTACCACAAACATAGTTGATCAACCAAGACATGCTTAGTGTCCAAAGTTTGCTTTTTAGGTTTGCAGTGCAGCTTTTAGGCTGAAGTAATAGAAGCCTGTGTCATCCAGAAATCTTTTGAGTGGCTTAGACTTCCATTACTTATAAACTTTAGCCTCGTAGCTTCGGACAGAGAAGCAGACTTCAGCAATCAAACATGTTTTGACTGATCAACTATGTTTGTGGTAAACGGGAAGATGCAAATTACATTTTTCGGTGAAGCATTCCTTAGCCTTGAGCCAGCTTTGCAGGCTGTTTTAATGTACACTGTCTGCCCTCTGGTGGTCGGCAAGAGTAATGAAAACTGTGGCCATGAATGACCAGTAGGCAAGTCTTGCCTCAGGAGGGGGCCAAACTGCTGGAGCAGAAATCTGTCCTCCAAGTGTGGAAGACTAAAAGAGCAAGTGTGAGGCAATACAGAGCAATGCAAATCTAAAAATACATTTTTGGCCTAGCATTTTAAAATAGGAGGGCTTGATTAGCCCCTTGGCACTGCTGCAGATGCCAGCTTACACCGTTCACTGTCCTGTTTGTCCCAGGTGGAGATCAGCTGTAACAAGCATACAAACAGGAGATGCCAGGTCCTGTGTTACTGAAACATGAGCACACATCGCACAGAGGAGAGAAACATGGAGTGAGAGCCAGCTTGTGCTGAGATGCTGCAAAGCTGCTTGATGAGATATATTTCATCAAGGGGCAAATACTGTGGGTGCCAGAGGATGTTGTTTTAGAGGATGGCCCCTTTAAACCACACTGATTGTAATAGCTAACAGACAATGTGATGCAGGTAGTCTAAAATGGTCATTTAGGTATTATACAGTCAACAAAAAAGGCTGGAACTTACTTTTTAGAGCAGAGTTTCACGGCTCCAGTCCTGCAGGCCCACCTCCGCTGCACATTTTAGTGTTTTCCTTCTGATCTCACAACATCAGTTAATGATCAAACCCTTCATGGCCTGAATCAGATGTGTTCAAGCAGGAAAAACACAGACTTTGTAGTTGTGCAGGTGGATTACAGGACTGGAACTGATAAGTGATGTTTTTGAAAACCCTTATGTTATTTTCAGTTTTCTGTTCTTTTTTCCAACCCAGCACTCACAAGAATAGATCTATAGTGCTGTGTAACACTTCTATTTTTGTTTCCTCTCAACATTCTTGTAGTCTTAAAGTAGTCTGTTGTACTTGTGTAGTATCCTGTAGTAAACCTCTGTCTTTCTCCTTCTCTCTTTATGCATTTTACTTCCAACCTCTTTTATTCTTTACGTACTATTGTTCCAACCTCTTTCTCTCTTCATTCCAACCTTGTTTCAACATGTTGAATAAAACTAGTTCATTTACTTGTTACCACATTCAGTAATTTGTTAGGTTGAACGACAAACCATTTTTACAGTGTAGCAGTCCCTGGAAACTGAGTCACCACTGCGTAGCCTCAGAGCCTACTCATGAGTGTTGGCGTTTCCGGCCTACGTACATCAACACAATCAATCATTGGCTACTATCAGCGAGCCTACACGGCGCAGACGATTTCAGTCCAGCCTGTTTACATGTAATTCACACACGCAGCCTGTCTGGCTGTGTGCAGCTGTTTGCCGGAGGTGCAGTCAGTGTCTGCGCTGTTACTAAACGGTGTGAGCGCGGTGTCGCTTTAAGAGTGAAAGTGAAATCCGAGGCAGAGAGAAAAGAGGAGGCGCCTTGCCCTGCAGTAACCTCCTCCAGCCCTGTAGCTGCTGCAGCATCTCGCTAGCGCCTGCCTGCTAACTCCACCGGTCTGGTTACCGAGCTGCCGAACACCGCGGAAGGGCCACACGGACCGCGGCGGCCTGATGACGGCGTGTGCCTCACACCGTGGATGGAGGAGGAGGAGGAGCGATTAGATGCGCCGGCCGTGGATATATTTTGGCAGCCTGTGATGTTTTCATCCATCATCATGCCCAACTAGCTAACGAGTACAGCAGCAGCGACGGAGCCAGCTCACACTGTTGATGATTGACGAGAGGTAAGTTAACGTGAAGCTTCTGTTTTTATCTCAGCCTCTGTTTATGGCTGACAGCAACCATATGCCTGTGTGGATATTGTGCTTTTTTAGCAAATGCGACGGGAGCTGTTGGCCTGAGGAAACCCTCAAAATGTTGGTAGCGAAGAGCACATTTCCGTTACGTTGTGGTTTCAGTATTTTTGTCTCCCTGAGGGAGATGACTAGCAGTGGTTTGTAGTAATAAATATAGAAGAGCTCAGCTCCATAACTTCCACATCATGACAACATGTAGGCTTGTGATTGAGGACGAAAATTGTAGATGCAGTGGGACGCAGTCTCTCCCCAGCACTGGGCGACGTTGCTGAAATTCAGTATCACGATATTCTCTGCATTTATCACGGTACTGTATTTGGTAATATTTAAGTTTGCATTAATGAACACATGCTTAATGAGTGCTGGTATTCTGCTGAAAGAGTGTTTTACAAACGTGACATAGCTTGTTTTGGTTGAACTGTTTTGGTCTGTTCAGCTTTTTACAAAGTAAACGATAGTCAGTCAAGCCACATTTGCAGAAAGTTCTGTTTTTCATGGCTTTTAAACTGTTTAAAACAGTCTGAAGCACCCAACAAAAGAAATACAGTACATCTAACTGGGCCTCAATACCGTAGTGTGAATAAATGCTAATGAAGTGCAAAAAAACAAAATTCAAAATAGAAGTAAAAAGACAAAATAAACCACTTGGCCACAACGCTGTTTTATTTTATGGGCATTGATATAATGCTCATTATCTTTCAAATGTATTGCTAAAATATCACTAAAACTGAATATCACAGTATGTCAAAATCATGGTGTACAATAAGTCACCCAGCACTAACCACACTTTCTGAAACACGTCACAGTTCAGTGTCTTCTGAACTTGCTGCTCAAGTTTGGTAGCTAGCTGAATTTCTTTGTTACTAGGATTGAATTTGAGATTTGTTTTGCTGTGTTGACAAGAAACCATAACAGTGTTTGTTATTCAGTAATGACACACCTACATTTACTCAGTGATTTACGTTGAAACAGTAAATTCATACAGATTCCTGAGATTTCAGATTGCCAGCCATTCAGTGAGTTTGACTGCAGCAACCAGACTAAATGCTATTTTCCTGCCCTCCCAACTTACACAACATGCACACATGCTGTGGAGAGGCAGGTCTGTGCTGCTGTTAGTCTCAGTTCTGTGTGTTTTTCCAGTTTACTTTCATGTTCAGTAACAGTCAGTCATGATGAGTGAATCAGTTACCATATTTGCTTAGGCCGCATCTCGTCGCAGCACTTTTGTGTTCAGTCATTTGATGCTAGACATCATATCATATTTAGGATTTAGGGAATTGGTGAAACTGACACCTTGCACACTGGAATGGGAGTCTTTTTCAGCTAAATCAAGGCCTCCAGGAACTACAGGCTTAGAAATGCTGATATCTGACACTGACATCTCTAATGTTTGTTCATGCATGTACTCTCACGTCAACCTGTGTGTTTAAGATACAACAGTGCTTCAGCATTTGCTGTGTAGAGGTTACTTGAGTGGGTGAGTCCAGATTGCATGACTGGCTTTAAATCACGTTTTCACCAATAGCGTTGCAAAGTACTCATGCAGGCCTCCATATGTTGCTATTTGACCTCTGTAGTCACTTGTCCTTGACAACTGGCACGTGTATCCCCATATAAGGAACAACTTCAAATACTCCTTCTATGGCACCAACCTGTGTGCTTTAGACAGCCTACTAGGCTTACATATTAGATGGCTAGAAACAGGATATGGTTTTGTGTGCTTCGGTTGTCTAAGCAACTGTCATATGTCATTGTTCAGTCAAAGTCTTGTGGAGAACAAAGCTGAATATTTCATTAAGCTAATGGCTGCACCTTTATATTTATTAAAACTTGTGGCTACACTCTTTAGTAGTAAACCTTTGTGGGCTTGTGAGTAGCATTTGCTGCTTTGGAGCATGGAACAAGTCGAAACATGCAGGGAGCAGGACAGTCTGTTATTAACTTCCTGTGCCACACAGCGCACATGTAGGCGTAGAGATAACACTATCAATTCTGTAAAGAGAGAGGTATGCAGTGAGGTTGGTTGGGCCAGCCCACCAACAATAGGCTGACACAGTCAGACCACATTGCATACAAATCTCTGAGTGCGACAGATCACTTGACCATGAACTGACTGTACACATTACAGTGCTGTAACATGCTCTGTTCAGCTACATGACACTGTATGCCTGTGCAGCATGCTCCACTGAAGCTCTGTTCAGCAATGACATTATGAGCCTTTTTACACCTTGCATTAACATGTCTTTCATGTCTGGATCGTATATGGATAAACTTTGGCCAGATTCCATTTATGCTTTCTTCAAAAACCGTCCCCAGCTAGACCAGATGAGATCTGACCAGCTCAGCAGTGAGGACAACATCTGATTGTTTGATTAGCCCTGTGTCCAACCAAACAGGTTTGTAAAAAAAAAAAAAAGAAGAAGAATGCAAAATAAGTATCAAAGTCATAGTTTTGACTGTAGACATGCTGACTTAACTGGCCATGTTTTATTTCATAAGGAGTTTGATAAAGTCAGCACTGTTATTGTGCAATACTGTAGATGCTACTTCTGCCTCATCTTTCTACTGTCTACAATTCAGAGCAGGCATGTGCACTGCACATACTCTGTCTTTTGAGCACTTATAGCCCTAGGTAAGAACACTCTTAATGTTTTCCATTAGCTGCATGTGGTTGTGAACAATGGTTTTACAAACTAGGTCAGTCAGACGTGTGTGTATGTGCTGAGAACTCAGACATCCTATGGAAGATAATCTATGCAGATTGAAGGTGCTGAATTATTTGTGCATTTTCCACATTCTGCTCAGTTAATTGTGTATTAGCCGCACAGTTTTGGTCTTAGTTATTAGCACATCACGAAATGCGGCAACTGATGGATTCCAGTTAGCTTCAGTCTTGACTGATTAGCCCATTGCCGATATTGTCAGTGATCTGAGTATGGTCACAGCATCATAATCAAGCAATTGTATCTGAAGTGTTGATATAGTGCTGACACGCAAAGCATGTATTACATTCAGTGGTGATTCTAATGAATCACCGATGCTCATGTTGACCCTTGACTTCTGAAAATATATAGTTTCTGCTCATTGCAGTTATAAAAGAGAGACCGGCGTTCAGTTCGAAGCCTGCCATTCTCTAGCAGTGGAATGGTGTATCTCCAGATGGAGGGTTTCCTGATTGAAAGGTATTCAAAACTAGCAATTATACAATTTAAAACAGCGCACTTACATTTTCATTACATCACAGAATCCTTTACAGGTGGTGTTTTTTGGAGCAAGCAGACAGCAAAATCAGCATGTAGTCTAGTCCATAGATGTCCCCAGTTATATTTTAATCTCAATGGTGACTTGCTGAGTTATACTTTAATCAGATTAGTCAGTGTTTGACTGGTCTGCTGCCACTTGGGTAATTAGAACTTATGCCTAAGCATCCAACATCAAGAGAAGATTTGCTTGCAAACTAAAACAGTCTCACTGAACAAGGTGAAATTCTTATATGCAGTTATTTGCAACCTTTTGTGGACCAATGAAGCTATCAGTGCTCTCTAAGCTGTATGTGGGTATTGAGCAGACCTTGAATTAAGCTAGCATTTTATTAATGAAGCCATATGGCAAGAACAGAGTCCAACAATAAGGGTTGTCTGATTGCCAAGGACATGCGTCTGCCTAGTGAAAGCTGTCACTGACTTGCAGAGTCAGCCAATTGAGTGTCCTTATTCCTTCCTCTCCCATTTGTTAAACATGATGTAAATATGTCTTGACTGTGGCATATCAAAACCTTTTAAGTCTGTTTTCTTTGTTTTGTTTTATTTTATTTTCATTCTTTATTTCATCATTTGAATGCCGCCTTTTATATCGTGTGAACATTACTTGATTTATGGACTAATGGAAATAGTCCAAAAGTACTTTCAAAAGTAAAGAATGTTCTTCCTTCTCCTATAAAGTTACCTTTTCAGAGGTATAAAGTTTTATGACAAGCGACAAAATGCCTTTCACATTTTTATGTACCATTCTGTAAATTAAAAGATAATATAATTTAGTGCTTTATGCTTAAATCTGGGAGACTGCTAGAATTTAGAAGTGATGGCCCATCATAGAATCAGATTGTAGAGAGTCTTGCTGCTCTCAAAAGAAAACAACAAGTTTTCAGAAGAGAAAAACTAAAGGGTCAGCCTAAAGAAAGGCATAAATACTGTCCAACTACAGTAAAGGTCAGGCCCTCTGGCTCAGTGAGCCCTTTGCTGGAGGAACAGCAAGTTCAGCTTAAGCTACCTCTGTGGCTTAAAGTTCTTCGGCACTGTGCCGGAATCCCGGCGTGAGGCTGGGGCTGTTATAGATTTAAAAATAGATAATTATAAAACAGATAGTTCCTAAAATCTGATTGGCTGAGCCACATTCAAAGCCATTGTAAAATACTTGATATAAGCTCCTCTACGACCGCCACGCAACAACTGAACTCTGTATTACTGCACCACATCACAAAAACTCCTTGTGCTGTTAATGGAATAATCTTTGACTCTGATGCTGCTTGCGTGGACTACTGAGTGTACTGATGAAGTATCAACCCATGGTTTGTTTAAACTGAGGGGCTGACAACTTATTTTCTTACCTATAACTAGGCTGGTCAGCTAGCTAACAGGCTAAACTATAGCAAACAGCCTAAACAACTCCATCATTAATATCATAGTCTTTAATTTATAGTACTTAATATAAAATTGATTGTAAAACAGCAATATAAATGTCTAAAGAAAGTCACTTGAATGACTTAGTCCGTAAACAATGTGCTATGTAAGTTTTGAAATTCTAACTACTACAGCCAAATAATGCACTCTTTTTTCAGAATGAATTTGGCTCAACTCAAAATTGCTAGTTTTAGCTATATTATACACTGTTGGGGTGCGGGAGCCATTATTTATATTCCTGCATAGCGCACTATGTAGGGAGCAGGGAGCCATTTGAGGTCCAGCCCCAGCGTGGGAAGAAGGCTCACCTGCTAAATAAGACTTGTGGTGGTAACTTGGTGACTAAAAAGTACTTTTAGAGCGACGTTTTTTGCATTAAACAGTGATATGTTATGATATGACAAAAAGTTGAAAAGTTCAGTATACAGTGACCAAAACGCGCGACCAAACGTTCCTCGCTTCGCATCATACCAAGAGCCCCCATTCCTGTGATTAATCACAATAATTTAGGCTTATTGATTAATTATATGTCTGTGGAATAAACTCTTGCGTGTGTCGCGTAGCAAGAAATGGCTGTATATGTATGTTTACAGTATACAGAACCTTATACTTTGTATTTATAAAGTAGACATACTTTATTGGGGAAAAAAAATTGTTGTTCACACTGTGACTCCGTCAAGTGTCAGGTCAATAATGCATGAGACTGTGCTACTTTAAAAAAGCACTGCAATTAATAGGTTATTTGTTTTGTTTTCGTATGATCGCTGCAATCTTTTAGACTAATTTGGCAATCGTTTGACAACAGTATGCCGCATATGCTGTTTAGAAACCAATGGAGGAAAAGCGATGACAAGTTTGAAGGATGGGTGTTTTGGATATTCTTTATGGCTTTGAAAGTTGTGCTTGGACTTGGATACAATTACCATACATTGTTAAAGTTGTACAACATGTTATTGTACTATTTGTAATTATTTATATGTTTTAGTTTTGTTAATAAACATTGATTCATTTCTTCATTTTGTGACCCCCACTCTTTCATCCATTCTTTCTCCTAACCCCTGAACACATTGCAGGCACAGCAATGTTCCTTGCTTTAAATCCTGTGCCTTTAAAGTTCAACTCGTCTCTGTAGACAGAATGTGCATGAAGTAAAAGAAAATGACTCATGTGAAATTCTGATTTTACTCAGACTAATAAAGGTTGAGGTTGTTTGTTTGATTCTTGTTTTATTTAATGTTTTATGCCACGCAGCAGGTTTTAAAGCATGGAAATGTAGGATGTTGGAATGAAGTTGGGTGTGTGCTTTAGTAGTCTTGTACAGCGTAATCTGTTAATTTGCGTAGTGACAAAATAACAAAGTGAATAATCAATCTTAAACAGTCACTAAGTAGAGTATTCTTTTCATGCTCCATGCTTTTCCAAATATTGCTTATGGTACAGTGGGAGGTTTTAGATTCAGTGTCATATGGGTATCTAGGCTCTGCTACCAGTCCCAGACAGTGATTTGTGTAATATTTGCCAAGTAGAGACACGTGGCTCCCTACCATACTTAAAAAGGCTTTGGGTTAAAGACTATGTAACACTGAGTTCAGTTGAACTAGTTGTTTTGGATTGAGCTCAAGGCTGCTTTAAACTGGGCTCAGTGGTTTGCTTTCTCCCGGATGTTAGTAGTGAGTTGCTCTTGGGTGACTGACACCCCGTCATAAATAAATATTAGTTTTGTTTCTGCATCACACACTGGAGCTTTATGGATTGGTCACAGATGTGCATGCTAAAAATACAGAATGCCTTTTTTCAGATGTTGGAAAAAGGACATTTTTCTCATTTTAAAGAAACACTTTGGGGGAACGAAATGATCCTTGTTAAGCTCTTGTGACTCTTCATGAATTTCTGCACAATGGTGAGTTTGAAATGTAGACCTACTCAGAAATAAGCAGACAGGCTTGATTTGCTAACTTACAGAAAACTACTTTAACAGTGTTGTTACTGTAGAATAGATTAGCCTCTAATATCTAATAACTTTATACTGTATTAGATGAGAATGACTTGCTTCTTGCTTCAGTACCTGAAGCAAAACTGACATGATTTAGAAATATGAGGGTATGTTACAGGAATAGAATTATTTGTGTAGAATGCATACATGACCATGCTGGTGTGTTCCCAGAATTTTATGTGCTGGCAAAAATAAATACTCTTAAGACTTTAAGGGTTGGTTTCTCAGATATAAGCCTAGGGATTAAGCCTAGTCATGGACTCTGGTCATGGACTCCAGGATTAGGCTTAATCCCTGCCTGGAAAACCAACCCTAAAACTAATATCATGTTATAATTTCTACAGAAAACCTTAATACTAATTGTACTAAATATTACTAAATAATCAAAGTATTTATTTATGTATTTGTTTATTTTTACAAAATGAAAAATTAGGCCAGTAGATTGCTTTACAAAGTGCAGGTAATAAGAGTACACTCCATTTAGGAAGTGAGTTCTAGTTCTACCTTGTTGGCTTTTTTTTCAGCTAAAAGCTTATCTGTGATAATCACTGATCTTTGGCTCGGTGTGCCTCTGAGGGTATAGACATATAACTTGGGATGCCGTCTGTTGGAGCTGGAGTGGGGGACAGGTGCGGTGTATGACGGACGGTTCCACATGGCTCAGATTTATAATTTGGGATTCATACTCACTGAAGTCATTATACGGACCACCTATGTGTATGGAAGTATCAGTGTCATTCTTAATTAACTTGGATTTGCTTTATCTTACCCTCCCCCATTCGAAAAAAAAACCACTGTACTTAACTTGTTTTGCAAGTTGTCCTGTGCTGTGATATAGGTAGGTCTACTTATAGGTCCCAGGCTTTGAGTTGTGTGACAGCCTACAGCATATATTGGGACATACTTGGCAGCAGTAATCTATGGTAGGAATCTGAATGGTGCTTTAAATAAAGTTTAGCCTCAGAGTTGTTTGGATGGTATACAGAAGTGTGCAGTGATGATACTTGAGTTTATTGGCTCTGGAAACTCAAGCTAAACTTCATGGCCCATTTTTCCCTGCTACAGGAGTTGTAGAATCCAAAGCTTAAGCCCATTAAACATTTACTGTTCTCTTCTTCAGTGAGTGTGTCTTTGGGAAGAGTCACTAGAATTGGGGCACAGGCTCTATTTACTCATTGGTTTGTTTTTAAACTGTTTAGCACTGCATGGAGTCTCTCCTCATTTGCCTCTGTTCTGTTCTGTTCTGTTCTGTCTGTCAGTGGGCTCGGGTGGCCATGGACGCCTTCACCCAGCTGATCCTGCTCATCGCCGTGGTGAGTTTCTGTACCTTCCAGTGGCTCTTCCACAGCGTGAGTCCCTGGGTATCGTCCAGGATCAGCCCAGGCTTCCTGAAACTCAGCCACAAGCAGCAGATTGAGTGGAACTCGAGGTAACACACACATCAGTGACCTACAATCTCTGTGTGCTTTATTTTTCCTAGTATGTTTGTCTGTCAGGGCTTGACTTTAACGATTCCCAGTTCTAGGGTCTGATAATTACTGGAATTCAAAGCCACATGACGAGGCAATAGAAGCAGTAGAGGGCACATAAATAGGGCCACCCACACATTTGCCAATGGGCGCAGTACTGTAATTTGAATAATGAAGACAATCTACACTGATGAAACGCTGTTATTTTGTCTGCCGCATCTCCAGACTGAAAACCTCATTTTCCCACAGCTTTGCAGAGTATCTATTGCAGTGTTTTTTGAGAACCTAGGCCCAGATTAAGCTTGCCAAAAATACTTTATTTGCTTTAAGGTCATGAAACATAATGTTTTAAACATTCTTTTTCATAGTCGGGCTAAGTAGTTGATCAGAAAATATCGGAAAACCTTTATATAGACATCTAAATTGGAATAGAGTTATCCATTGCTTAATCCGAATGAAATTTCTGTCTGATCAAAAGAACTGGTGTACACCTTTTATTAATCTGTTATGAGGAACAATAATCACCATCTAAACATTCAGATCTAATCACTTTCATTAATGGGGTCTTTGCACATACTCATGCGCATTTGCGTCTTGAACAAACAAAAAAAAAATGTCCATTTTATGTTGCTAGCCATAAAAGCCATAACATTTTTTCAGAGATTGGATGACTGTAAGGTTCACAACAAAGATTTATTCAAGCAATTGTTTAAAACAATGAAAGATGGTGGGTTCTGCCAATCTGCGTCACATGTAAAATGAAAATTTCTTAGAACAGCATATTGCAAGTTAAAAATCATAATGGAGAGGTGACTCTAACCCACCCACTTTATCATTTTACAACATCATGGATGGCTTCATGGAAGAGCAACCTCACATGTTGCTGATACGGATAAAAATATCATTAATGTTGAATTAACCGACACATACAGATACATTTTGTGAGGATTAATGTGAGGATTGCAGAGTTTAGGGTACATAAAACAGTAGAAATTGGAACAGTTTCATCTGGATGGGTAAAAATCATAAAGTATGGAACTTAATGATTTAAGATCTTAATAACACCATGTATAAGTCATTAAAACAGAGCAACCATAGATTAATTAGCATATTAGAAGCATTAGCACGCTATAAAGGCTGGTGGTACACAGACTTTCAATTTTAAATTTCAACTTTTTTAATGCTATAGTCAGTATTGAATTTAAGGACATCGTTTTTGAAGGAGTTAATGAACTCAATTATGCAATAAAGCATGACCTTATTTCATCAGAGAACATGTCAACACATTTGGATTGGGTTATTTACATCACGTCTTCAGCAGTCACTGCTCTGTAACAGTTCTGTCTTTTTTGGTTTTATGTTTTAGCTTTGGCTGTAGTGTAATGTGTTTCAGTTGTGGTGCTTTTTTTCTCATAAATATCTTGTTAAGTCTGACACAGAAGAGCAAACGTTTGTCTTTCTTCCTGTGCTTTGTGTTTCCTTTTGTTTCACTTGTTAATCCATGGTAACTGCTGCTTAATGGCTTTCCACTGTGTTTAAGCCAGCCACTGCTTGAATTGACCATTTTGATTTATACCTTTGTCCTCAAATACTGGCAGGGAGAATCCGAACAGTGTCACTGGTCCTCGTCTGTGAGGAAATTGCCAAGATATCAGCTGTTCGCATATGACACTTACATGGCCATAGCGAGGCTAGACACCATAAAAGGGAAAAGGGGCATGTGATAAAAACGCTCGTTTCCTTGTTTCATCACATTTAAGCCAGTGTCTTCATACAACCTTAGAAACCTTAGGTTTAACCTTAGGTTTAACAGATTTTACGGTAAGATTAAATTCACTACTCAGAAGTTTTACAGAAGTGTTTACGTTCAGACCCTTCATTCTGTCTTTGTCTTCGGGGTAGTGATCTGCCAGTAACGCACCCTTATCACAAGCTTTGACTGTTTTCACCTTGTTTAATTGCAATTCTAATTCATCTCTAAGTGTTACAACAGATCATCGTTGTCAAAATGTTGAATAGAGGCTATGTCGTCTTTCTGCTGCTTTAAATGCTATCCTGCCAAATGTGTTAATGCGACTGAGCAATACTCTTTCTCCCAGCTGTCTCGAGACAACCAGATTACACAGAGCAGGCTGTAGACTGCCACTCAAACCAACGTGTGTGTGTGTGTGTGTGTGTGTGTGTGTGTGTGTGTGTGTGTCTGCGACAGAAAGAGAGATGAGTTGTAGATGTCTGTGGGAGATGGATGAGAAAATGATTGTGATATGTAATAAAATCAGCAAAATTCTCACCTGGTTGTTCAGACTGTAATCAGCAATGCAGTGCAGTAGTCATAGGTACTGTATTATAGGCCCTGTTCATACAGTCGTGTGCACAATTTTGGACCCCCTCATCAAATTACATGTTTTGTTGATTATCTGTGTGAAAATAAGTTAACATATCCTCTACGGAGAACACAGATGTGCACATTTTAATACACCATTACTGTTTATTTGTTGGAAATTAACATATTGGGGAAAACATATAATATGTGGTCTATGCAAAAGTTATGGCACATATTTAGGTTTTCTGTAATTAACTTAAATTCACTGAGATATGTAATATGATTTGTATATGTAATATGATTTGACCTGGGGCACCCAAAGTGACTGCACCTAGTAGGCCTGGGCGATATCTAACAGTAATTAGCTCAGTGTGTGTTTTAATAATTTTTTTTATCATAACACGTATTTAATAATATGATGGAGAGATTCAACATCTTTTACGAACTACCAGAGCCGATTTATGAGGAGCCTGGCCTCTTTCCGTTTCCCCCGTTATATCAAAAACAGCACTGCGAAATGCCAGAGGGCACCCGCGAGCGAGTCCTCAATGAATGGGGGTGAGTTGAGCTAAACAGCTTAAAATGAAAAGTTAAAAAAGAAACTATCACTTGCCCAGGCCTTTCCTGTATGTTTCCTTTTTTCTACTGCTGATTGGTTGGCGAGCAGAGCAGCTCATTGACTGTTTGTGCTCACTGACGTTATGAACGTACATGAGGCACCGTTTTTAAACTCCTATAATTGGAGTTCAAACATATGGTGTTTTGAAACATATAACGGCGGTGTTAAAATGTTTTAAGCTGTTCTGTGTTCAGAAAATGAATATTTTTTTGTATTAAAATGTTTAAGCATTTATAAACTATTATTTTGCTCAAATGCTCCATCTTAACCCATTCATTTTGGACTCGCTCAGGAGCGCCCTGTAGCGTTTGAGAAACCCGGAGGACATTACGGAGTGGTAATTCTCCTTACTGCAAGTTCTCTGGAACTACTTGATCTGTCATTATAATAAACGTTACTGCAGACACATGCATTCGTAAACATCTTCTGCGGCAGATTTGCGCGACTTGTGTGCTAACTGCTGGAGAAACTTCCATGCCCGTGCGCTTTCTGTATTAAAAACAAGGTATTTTACGTGATTACAGCAGCATTTTCATAAATCAGCTAAAAACTGGGACACTTAATCTGTACAGAAAGTACTGCACCCTGGCTGTAGATGAGGATCAGAGGCTTTGTCTCCAGGTTAGAGTTAACTTAGCTGCTCTACACTAAATTTTAGCTCAAGTTCCAAAGCATGTCGGCATTCATTTTGATTCCGTTCACATAAATTGAAGCGAATCTGTGCAGTAACTCTCTCTGTGAAACTACAGATGCACGCCACTTTTAAACATGAAACCCAGTTTCCCAACATGTTTTTCAAGCTGTTTAACGGTAAATTGGTTTTCTCTAATTCTTTCTCAGTTCTTTTAACAAAACAGCAGTTATCACCTTTTACACATCGCCATCGGGTTACTTGTCCATCACCGACGATTTCCAATTACATCCCCCTTTTGCTCAGGCCTGGTACCTAGAAATGACATTTGTCTGGAGTGATCTGATCTCCAGGTGGACCGAGAGATGTGTAGCAATTTGCACCTGACATGTGTGCTCATGATCAGATTTCAAGACTGGAGAAAGGTGCCACCTCTATTTAATATGTCAGTCTCTTAATGTAGTTGTCTTCAGACAGAAATGTGGTACGAGTTCATGTTTGTGTTTGTGTACATGTAATGACTGTTACAAATGTTTAGGCTGTATGGATCAGTGTTGACAAATTGATCGAAGTTTAGTTGGATTTGGCGGGTGAAGGAGTGCTTTTCATGGTTTTGGCAGGCTTTAAAAAATGTTAAATTACTAAACTGAACTACTTAAAAATGCATGCATTTGAAAAGGCCTAACATCTTAGTCAATCATGACACTCAAGAGGGCATTGCTCCGCCTATCTGCCTCAGTTACATCAGTGTTTAGTGTACCCAGAGTATTACTGATGTAAGGGATGTGTGTTTGGGCTGAGCATGACATAGGTTACCCAATTCACATGGCATTACTCATGGTACATAGTTCTATAGTTGGAAACTGGAATGGTCCATGATCTGTTTGACACAGGCATAAAAAAATGTACATAAAAAAATGTTAATGTTAAAATTGTAGTATACTGACGGGTTGGACAGCATGTGGTGTTTGTGCACACACTTCCTCACATGTCAACATCCAAATCAAATAATTTATTATTTATTATTTTTTAGTTCTTTGTAGCAGTGATAAACCTTTAACACATTTGTTGAAGACCATTAGTGCCATCTAGTGACAATTTAAATATTTATCTACTAATTTTTGAAGGTAAGACACCAGCGGTTAACATGCTCAGACACTTATTGTTGATGTCATGTTGGACAATTGCTATATTATTTTGTATTATGGCTAAAATTACATTTTTAAATGTGTACCTTTTTAAAGCATTTTGGTGGCTTTTGATTTTTTTTGGCTAAAAGCTATAGAAGCAACCTGGTGTGCACTGCTAAAAAAAAAAGCAAACAAGAGAGGAGACAAAAAAAGAAGCTACATTGCTGAATTTGTCTCTAATGTGGTGACGCATTTACCCTTCCTTGTTCCTGAGTCGCATCAGAACTCTTTAGTGTTCACATCACAAATGTTGTGTGATGACATGCATCCATGAACACCTCCAAATGTGGAGTAAATGACTGCATCACAGTGCATTTTCAAGACACATTGGATCCTTTGGATTGTTCACACATGTACTTAAGATGTTGTTTTGCTTATGTGTGTTTTGTCTCATTTGTTTCTCTAGAACGGTGTCCACACTCCATGCGATTCTGGTTGGGCTCTTCTGCCTCTACATCCTCTGCTTCGATGAGGCTGTCAATCAGGACCCTGTGTGGTGAGAGCACTCTGCTGTCAGGCCTGGACTGTCATACTGCATGCAGAGAACGCTGCAGCATGCTCTTAGTCACTCTCACCACCGAGCTGTAGCCCTAACTCATTTGCCATGTCTTTAACCCTACAGGGGAGATCCTACACTGGTGAAGATAAACGTGGGAATAACAACAGGCTACCTCATATCTGGTGAGAGTTCACTCATATGCTGTTTGACTAGATGACGAGGACTGGCTTCAGTACAATCTGAAAACTCTGTGAAGTGCAGTCTGAAAACACATAGCTTTATTTTATTTTATGATTTTCTCTTAAAGATGAAAGGACTGTTTTTCTGACGGTGACAGTTTTGGTTGTGTACCTGGTCTTGCATGATTGTTAGGATTTCCATTTCCTATCCCTTTTTTTATTTTTTTGACTCCAGTTTTGGAAATTCCTGTTTTGTCCCACTTCCTTATCTAATTTCCTCAGACGTATGTAATGAAACATAAATACTTGTGTTAAAAAAATGAATACTGCATTTATTTGAAACAGGACCTGACTGTATATGACATTCTAGTCAAGTGTATTTCATGTAAAAATAAGAATCTTGACTGACTGACTGATTGCTAAGTTGTTTGCTCTCTTCATCTTGCCCTGTCCTTTCTCTTTTTCAGATCTGCTGCTCATATTTTACTATTGGAGGGCGATAGGGGACAAGTTTTTTGTAGTTCATCACCTGGCAGCATTGTATGCTTACTACTATGTACTGGTGAGTTCCCTATTGTCCAATAGCAGAATGTGCAGGCAAGATGGGAAAGAGACGGCCAAGGGTGAACAGCCGTGCCGCTCAATCGAAAGCTGTGGCCTGAGAGGTGTGAAGCTGCTGTTAAAAGCTCTCTGTTCTCCACTAACACTTTGAAGCGTTACCAGCTGGAGTGTGCATGAACACGAACATGGTGCTAATTCAGTGTAGTGCATGAGAATCAGGCTGCTCTGTCTCACTGATCTGCTACTCTTACAAAAGGTAGATCGCTGCTCCGGAGTAGAATTAGTTTGAAATGTTAGGCTTTAGTCAAAGGGTACTTTGTGGTGTTTCAGTGACTCTGACAATGAGATTTTCACACTAACCCCCACCTCTCAGATAAAATATTCTTAGACTTACCGGGCCTGCCGCATTAATAGCTGCCTGACTGTAGAGCAGGATGAAAGAAAGCAGCAGTTTTCAGATTAGGGATGTGCATTCTGAATAATTTTAATATTGGGCTAACTGTAAAGCTGGCGGTATACATCAAATGACAAAAGGACTAAATGAAACCAAACTACTGTAGGCTTTGCTATTTGGGTGACTGTTGTTGAACAAAATTAGCAGCATGCAGAGATATACATTGTTTGTTTTATTTTTTGTTTTATTATTCAAAAATAGCCATAGGAGATCTTTGGTTTTATGTCAGATGAGTAACATAGACTGCTTCAGATTAGCTATCAAGTTACTAATGCTAATGGCTACTACCTTGAATGTTGATGGGGACTCGTTATCTTCTCCTCAGTGGCTGATGTGGCATGATTTTTTTAGAAAAATATATTTCCGATGTTTCTGGAACGAGCTAACATCAGCTATAATAGCTGTCCTAGTTAACGATAAAGCTGTGCTATCTGTACTTTCTCAGTCACAACCTGCTCTTTAAGACAGTTGTGGTTTGGAGTAGTGAAGTGTAATACACTATGTATATTTACCTACGAATATGAGCAAACTTCCCAGATATCATGGTGCTGTTAAAATATAAAATATGTGTTTCACTGAATTGTTGACCAGTATATTTTCTCCACTTTCCCATGATGAAACATAACAAATGCCCAAATAGCATTTTCAGTATTAGAATACTGGCACCTCAAATGATTAATTGAGTGCCTGATTATCTGTGCACATCCCTAATTCACATATGGTCCTGGAGGGCTAGTGTCCAGTACACATGATTTCCCTGTTTGAACACAACATAAAGCACAACTGGTTCAACTGATCTGTAATTTTCCAGCTTTAACAGGGAAATCACCAAACTATGTTGGATACCAGTCTTACTGGACTGGAACTGAATACCCCTTAAGGAGAAGGTATAGTAGGAGTTGCTTTCCCTTACAAAAGTCTGTACTTACCTCTAATTAATTTTTCACGGCCACACACACTGAAGGCCGCTGCTGTTCACCTTTGGCTTTGTTGGTCTGTAACTCTCTACATGGCCAGATTTTTTTAGCTCACTATGGCTATGATGACAATGGTATTTTTTGCATGGAATGCTCATTGATGGTAATGGCGGAAGCCCCTGTCCCCCGTCCCCTTCCCCCTCCACCCTGCTTCTCTTTCATGGTGCCCTCAATAAGTGGTCCTGCTCTGTGCTGAGCCGGGCCGGGCTGGGTGCATGCAGAACCAGCTCACAGCTCTAGTGCTGCTGCTGGTGGAGGGGCTGCATGCTCTGATTACCTTCCTCTCCTTTGTGCCAGAGCTGAGCTCTCTATTTATCTTTTTCTCTCTTTCACTCTTTCTCTTTCCCTCTCTCTCGTGCGCATTCTCTCTGTCTTTCACTCTTTTCTTCTGCATCTCTTTCAAAACCTAATAGCCACATCCTGGCAGGCAGGGCTGATGGTAGCCTGAAATAATCTCAGATCACTTTGCTTTAGTTTTTGAAAAATGGATGCAGTTCATGAGGAGATTCATTGCTTCTTTGTCTGCTCTGGAGAGAATGCACTGCCAAGCTTTATTTGGATGCTGTGTGATCCGCACTTACAGTATGGGTTTGAATTTGACTTGCCATGCGTTTCGCCAACTGCCCAAACTCAAAATTGGCACGGAATTTGCATTATGTTTTCAGTTCAGGGGAAAAAAACTAAAACATATGACTGTGGTTGAAAACCGGCTTGGCATTACTGAACTGTCAGGTCACCTGAACAAAAATGTTAAGCAGCAATATTGAATTCTAATCCGACATGCAGTAAACAGCATGAGAGGAAATGCTTAGTCTGTCAGAAACGACTCGCTCAAAATAAGGAGTGCTCAGCTCTGTGGCATAATGGTTTTGCTTTTCATCAGTTGTTCCTAGGGAGGATTAAAAGTTCTGTTTATAGAAAGCAGCAGAGCATAAATATTGGTAGGTAAAAATATGCTAATGTGGTGATCTACATATGACTCCAAATACATTCTAAAAATCTGAAAATCCTCCAGAAACATCAAGTGAATGTTGTTGTAGGGCCATACTGTCACTGGACACTTTCATGACTGCCAACTCAAACCAAGTAGAACATGAAAATTCCAAAATGAGATTAGAATGGATTCAACATCAAGCTTTTAGTCTCTCGACTTTGTTTCATACCTGTTGTTATGAGTAAATTTGTTGTTCGAAAAGTCATAAGCGTTATTTGTTGTTACTGTTTCCTGTGTTATTTATAAGAGCTTGTCAGTGTTACAGATATGCAAACTGGCATAAGACTGATTTTTATGTATTTATTTGATTTTGTAACTGCACAGAAGGCAGGTACTTATTGATAATTATTTACTCCATGCTGTTATTGTCAAATGTTAACCATAAATGATTATATTTTTACGAGACAGAGTACATCTTGGATATGTCTGGTGTACATGTAATTATTATGGATCATCTTGATGACCAGATTCAAAATTGAATCACAGGCGCATCATGGCCTATAAAGGGCTAGTGTCCTGTTAGCTACTAAAAGTTCTTAGTGTATATGTGTGTGTTGTGTGATTTTAATCCATAGTGCATGTCCAACAAAACCTAAATGTTGGTGTTGCAGCTTTTCTGTTGTTGTTTTTGCTTTCGATCTGCTCCTTTTTTTCAAGAATCTGTCTGTCTGTCTCTGTCCTCACCTAACATGACTTCTTGAATAATGCAGTCCCACTTCTTCTGACCAACAAACCCTTCATGCAAAAACTACCAGAGCTAAGTTAGTTGGTTTTTTAAGTAAAAGGGGCCAGGCTTGAATGTAGATGGACTCCTTCCTGTCTTGTCTGCTGTTGTGCTGTTGCAGAACACTGAGCAGCTATGAAGCCCAGTTACAGTATGGACTTACCAGTGCCTAGGGGTACTAGCATGCATATGCTGGTGTTTCTCTGTTTCCTCCTATTTTTTCTCTTTGTCTGTGTCCGTTGTTCAGTAAGTATTATAACCACTGCACTTCTTTTCAGCTTCCAAGGTAAGTGTGCTATTCATATTTGCCAGTGTTTGGCAGGAATGAAAGGGTGAGCACAGACACAGGTAGCAGGAGACTTCCTGGAATGCCATGTGTTACTAGCCAAAAGTGCTGAAAAGTTCTAATATTTTAATTTCTCTTAATCACAACCGACTCGCCAAAGAATGCCTGTTTATGTTAAGGAAAAATACTGAGCTATGAGAATTGTTCTGTACCTAATCAAATTTGAAGTACAATAAAATACTTGAGATGGGCTGGTTTATATGGTGGCCTAAACTCAAACTATATTTTCTTAAGTCAGGCTTTTGCTCAAGTGAATAACGGGCTAAAAAATTTGCCATTAAACCTTATTATTCTCAAATTTCTTAGAAATTTAACAGCTAAATCAGCAGATATATATATATATATATATATATATATATATATATATATATATATATATATATATATATATATATATATATATATATAAAATATAAAATATACTTCTGATGAAACATCCAGAGGACAGAGTAGAATTTTTTACAGCAGGTACTTAATGCCCCATGTGGTTCTTATAGCCTATAAGAATATGTCTTATGGGTCTTAGCACGTTTCTGATACGTTTGATTAGTCAAACTAGCGATGGGTAACAGACAACATATTTGCTAAAGTATAGCAACAGTATTCAAGTACAACACACGTGTAGCTAATACAGATGAAACAAAAACAGCCCATTGCCAAATTGCATATTTGGAGCAGTAATTGGTTGATTCCAATCCTGGCTGATTCTGATTGTGCACCCTTAATTTTTGGCTTCTTATAATGATTTGCTTAAATGTATGTTAGCTTACTTTTGTAGTTTGTTACTGTGAAACAGTTTAAGGGCTTGGGAAGAATTTAGTGTACTGGACAAACTTCACTTCAGCTGCTTATATCCAGCTGCTGTAGTAATGTGGTATGAAGGCAGAGAGTATTTGAGAGCTCATGCACAAAAGAATGTGAGGCAGCAACTCAAATGACATTCTTTTGCATTACATGTGCAGTTGGTACATAAAAAAGGTTAAATGTTGCTTAAAGTTTATTTTAAATTTACTTGATTCAAAAATGTGTACACTGGCTCCACATGAATAAAATGTTGACATTGACATAATTATCTGTAAGTACGTGTCTTATTTAATTTAGGTTAATGTAACGTATTTCTTTTGTGTGGAACCAGTGTACACATTTGAATCAAGTGTGAAATACAATAGTTTTCTGCCTGTTTTGTATGTCGATTTTCCTACAGCAGCAGTATGACACATTGTCACAACTTCTTGTATGTTATGTGAAGCCCCTGTGTTCTCAAAGATTTTTCATTTTGTATTGATGAATGTCAAATAATTTCAGTGAATGTTGTTTTGAAAGACATTTTGAAAATGTGAAATATTGGTAAAATTAATAAGCCAACACAATAGAATTTATGTGGTATAATGTTGGAAAGGATTACAGTATACGTGAAGTACAGTAACATAGTCTGAATTGTTGATGAAACCCATTTTTTCTTTTAACTGTGCTGGTTTATTTCTGCCTTTTGTATAGATGGTTTACAAATACCTCCCCCAGACTGTTGAATGTGAATGAGTTTTGTTGTTTGGCACAAAGTGGAATTCTGTGGACCTATTACCTGAGCTTTACTTAAGCTTGGATCGCCTTATCTTAATTATTTATATTACACAGGTCATCATAAAAGTTGTGTGTTGACTACAGTATGGTTTATAGTATATGTCTCAGGTCTTCTCAAATAAAGGCAGACGAGAGTGAGCTAAATATAGACAGAAAAGCTGCCAGCTAAATTTCCCTCCTAGGGATTTTAAACTTTTTTTGATCTGAAAATAAGTCCCATATTTATTAAGCAAGTTTAAATATGAAACTGTGCCCATTCAAATCATCTTCTTAATATCCACAGCTCTTGTTCAGTAAAATTGCTGAATTCTCAAGGGAGGTTCTCAGTAGAATCAGGACGTCAGGAAGCATCCAAGCAGCATTTCATTTGGGTTTCTTTGAAAATAAACTTCTTAATATGTCGCTGTTGTTGGAAGAAAACCTTGTATCTCCAAAATGATGACTTTACAGGAGAAGGAAAAAACCTACTTTACTTTTAATATAAGTCAATAGAACCAGACTTTTTTCCAAGTTATTTTTGACCATTTCTTTTAGTCCATTCATCATGAAATTTACATACAATGCAAAGGGCAACATGCATTTTCATATTATGTCAAAAACTGAAAAATAACAAAAGTGGAGATGCGAGGTTTTCTTCTGACAACAGCGAGGTGCTCATGTGGACATGATGGGAGTTTGGCTATGTATCATTTTATTTTGTCTGTCATTGTTTTTTCTTCACTTTTGCTCTTCCAGGGCCAAGGAATGTTGCCTTATTTTGCTAACTTCCGTCTGCTTGCAGAGTTTTCCACCCCATGTGTGAACCAGCGGTAGGTTTTCTGCTGCTTCCATTAAGAAACTTGCAGGATGTTTTTAGCTTGATTACACAGAGTAGCTTGATTTTAAATCTAAGATTATTGCTTACTGCATACTGTACTTTGATTAACTATATAATTCTGAAGGCATATGTACAGTCTGTACCATTTAAAACTGTTTCATCTGAAGGAAGTTCTTGTGCTCTGTCACGTCAGTGTGCTCGCCTATGTTTTGCAGCTGGTTCTTTGAAGTGTTAGGTTACCCTAAAACCTCCAGACCCAACATTGCCAATGGGGTGCTGATGGCGGCTGTGTTTTTCATGGTACGGATCGCGGTCATGCCTGTTTACTACAGCCGTATGTACTCTGTATATGGCACGGAGGCCTTCTACCGCGTCTCCTTTGGCGGTCGCAGTGCCTGGATCTTCTCTAGCATCTGTTTGGACATCATGAACATCATGTGGATGCATAAGATCGCTCGTGGCTGCTACAGGGTCCTGCGCTCTAGCCAACGGCTCAAAGCCCAGACTCAAGAGAATGGAAAAACTGACTAAGCATGATGAAACATTCACTCTCTGCAGTGGGGGGAATTCGAGGAAGTCTCTTTCTCTCTCCGTGCACTCTTGACTTTCCCAGTGACAGTTTGTGAGTCAGTCAGCCAGCAGAAGCGTGCTGCTGCCGAACGTTTTGAACTGTCCTCCTCTCTCTCTGAGGCCAAGCAGGGAAATGAGGCTAGACATCTTGTGACAGCAGAGGGAAGCAACTACCCCTGAGCAATACTTACAGTACATGGCCAACACTTTGAGTAAGCTTCACGCTGTAACAGGACCACTGATGTCACATTGAGCTGACCACTGCTGGTAAAGACACTGAGGTCATGACCCACAGCGCCTGTAAGCACTGGGGTACAAAAAATGCTGTACAGCCGCTGAAGCACCAGGATTTTTATTTTGATTTTATTTGATTTATATGTATTTTTGAAAGCCTGAGGCTTTGATTTTAACCTTCATTTGTTAGTTCTTGATAAGAGGACCACGGCGTTGTGAAAAAGTGTGCCACATGCTTCTAATTTATTCATCAAAGCCAGAGCCTGTCTGAAAAGAGGGCAAAAAAATGTTCAGAGTGTCATAGGGCCATCATGTTTACTTTGAAGTTAAACTTTATACGCTGACTGTGAGAGATTCGTCCTCTCACCTGCACTGCACTAAACCAGGACTCGCTCAGATCACATGCCGTACCTGAACAGGACCCAAGATGCCGTCTACATGTCAGAAAGAGGCTGAGAAGGTGTAACTGTGAACCTGCACGCACATTTTAAATTGACATGAAGTATTTTATACTGAGATTGTAGTGATCAAGAAGAACTTTGCTGGTGTGCCGGATACACTGCAGATTTTTTGCAGGCAAAATCATGTCAGAAGGGATTTTATGTAATGTTTGCTAGGTAGCCGAGATGTTTTTCACCTCAGATTTGATTCGTAGACTTAAGGCGTAATCGGACAGTTTCTCACTCCACTCTGCCGTGATGATTTCAAGGTGGTTTTTGATTTTAAGTATGAAATCGGGATGCGGTTTACAAACAAACAACATTTTGAAGGTCTCTCCGCAACACGGCTTCATCTGTGTCCTCTTTGTACAGTCGATAGGTGCATGCTGCAGTGTGGTTCTCTGAATGTTTGCATTGTAGATAGAAACTGGACATACAAAAATACTCATTTGAATTAATTTTGTGTACAGTGTAATCCAGTCAATATAGAACATAAATGATCTAATATTTTGGATTTTTTTTTAAGGATGTCTGTGTGTTACGATTAGGGATGGTAGAACTTCCTTGTGTGCTCAAACAAAAGCAAGAATTGAGAACTTTTTCTGCATCATACCTTATTTATTTGAACCAGTCCAGCACTGGAACAGCATGTACCTGCATATTTATTCTTTTTAAAGGAAATGTATGATATACGGATAAAAGGTGTTTATCTAAGTAGATATATACAGAATCAAGAAGGAGTCTACGACACAAGGACATATATTACAATCATTTTAGGCTGCATTATGTGTCACTTTGTAGGACATTTTAGTGTAGAATGTTCATACTATACGCACTCTTGCATCCAATGGCAACTCACCTTCACAAATAATAGAAGTAGTGGATGCCACAAGTTGTTGTCTGTTTTATTAACTGAAAAAAAGTATTTATTATGTATGGATGTGAGAAGGACGATGTGAGATTTACAAGAATGGTTTGCTCTTTTAAAAATTGCCAGAAGTTCTATTTTTTAATGAATATACTACTTGAATCCTTGCTCTACCTTATTGTGAAAGGCAGACACAGTGAATTCTTTTAATTACAGTATGTGCAAGATGATTCCAGTCGTAACATTTTGCCTTTACTTGTTTTGCAGACATTTGTTCCAGATGCCTTTTCTAGGAATGTTTCTTTACTATTTTTACCACTTTCCATTCATGTAAGGTTATCATATCTTTATGGTTTTCATTATGTTTGCATGTCTTTTTTTCTGCTTGCCATAGGCCTAATGTAGGAACATTGACCTTAACGTTTGCCTTTTTATTTTTGTTTGTATTGTTTAGTTTGAATTTGCATCAATTCAGGTACACCAGCATAAGGCAAGTCTTAACATGATTTTAAAGCCTCACCAAATTACCACAGGTTACCCCTCTATTACACATTTAGAAGCCATTGTTCCTGATTCTTCCTTTCCTTGTTGTCTTATAAAACATTAAATGTGTTCTTTATTGTTTCTTTATTGATCTTTTCTTTTTAAAGAGCTTAGTGGGAGTTGGGCTGTTTAACAGTCAAATTTAAGTCCGTGTCTTCAGGTGAAACTTGAGTGTGTGTTTAATTACTCTGAGAATGAAACCTCCAAACGTGGGCTATAAATCGATATAAAAAGGTTTGTAATTTGTTTTTCTGCTTTGGGGATATTAATTATTACATCTTAAATTCTGGATTTTATTGTGTAATTCTTGATGCTCCATTCATTTAGCTCTTGGAATTAAGTCCAGTAACTTCATGGAAAAACACCTAAACATGTTTGTGTGTGTTAGCCTGGCTGATGAGCTGTTTTGCTGCCGGATTAAGCTCCATGGAGCAAACAGTCTCAGCATGAGGTCAGGTATGCCCGGCTACCTCTGTATCACTTTTTTCTCATGTTCACTTCCCTTTTCTTCATATTTCACTTAAGGTTTCTACAGTTGTAATAGTTTGTATCTGTTAACCAAAGTGTGTAGAAGAGTTTTATGCTCACATACTCATTGATAAGGGATTAATGAAGAAGGACCAGGAATTTATGAACGTCAAATCTATTTTTTAAATCTTCACGTCTGTCTTAATTTTCTGTCATAATGCCATTTGCCTCAATAAAGCAATATGTTAATTTTGTTTCAGTAAAATCTTGTCTCTAATGGTGATTGTCAGCATCATTACTGCTTTTTCTGATATACTGGTGATACTGACTTTCCACTTTTTGTGCAGTGTAGTTCTTCACATAACATGCATGCATGCGCACGTATGTATCTATGTATGTATGTGTATATATATATATATATATGTGTGTGTGTGTGTGTGTGTGTGTGTGTGTGTGTGTGTGTGTATATATATATTTAGTTTTAACAGGTTTTTCAAACAGTTTTTTATGTAGCGACAGGGCACATGGCTGCCATGTCAGAGGAGTAATATTTCAGTGGTGAGAAATGTAAGTACTTTGACCACTCTCTAAACCTACTATGACGGATTTGAGAGGGAGCCCTAGTGAGTTTAATAAAGCTATATCCCAAATGTCCTGTTTGTGAGAAGTCCTAAACGATAGACCCTGATAATACCACTGTTTCTTCACACATGCTGAAGAAGATTTTGTCCAGCAACATACAAAAAAAAACGTGGTAATGCAGGGGGCTGAATGCCAACCTTCAGAAAAACGGGTAATGTCAGAAGTATGGGGTTTCTGGAGCCAACTTTTTGAGTTCAGGATGCAATATAAAAACCTCAGCTTTTTGCGTAGGTTGGTGCGGAGCTCTGGGACTTTTTCTTTAGTTCGGTTTTACATGCAAAACTTCAGAGATGTTGGCTAACACATATCTCTATCTGAGGCTGCACCTACCAAAGCAGCATCAAAACAAACACTGACACTGCTCATGATCAGGTTCAGAGGTGTGCCTAAACCAGTACCTAAGTAAAAGTGTTGATACTTGCAAAAAATAATTAAGTCAAAGAACCTTTCCCAAAATAACTTGAGTAGAAAAACAAAAGAAGCAGGTTGAAAATCTATTGAGGTACTGAATAGTGCAGTGGAACTTCTTACTACATTTATCAGTACAAGAAATGAAGATTGTGCAGCTCTGTTCTTTTCTTTTTGGGATTCTTTTGGTTTAAAATACAAAGCTCCAAAGTAAGAAATGTAACCAACCACAAAGAAGTACAAATATTGCCACCATCAAAACATACTGAAGTTTAAAAACAAAAAAAATGGAATTAGTAAATAAATATGAATGGCTAAAATGTAACAGCGTAAAAAAGATTCCTTTACTTATGTTAGTAGAAGTAATATGGTTTGAAAATACTCAAGTAAAAATGCATCAATATTTTACATGAGTACATGTACTTGAGTAAATGTAATTAGTTACAACCCACCTCTAAACAGGTTTATAAAGACGTGTCATGCTAATTGAAAGGCAATTTTAGTCAGTGGCCTAATTGCATTGTCATTTTTTTTTTTTGAAACAATATGTTTTGCCCCACCTCTTTTGGAGGTGTGGTGCCACCCCTGAATACAACATGTTTTCAAAACGTTTCAGAATCATTATTTCTGTGACGTTACAGTCTAACCTACTTGGAACCTTTTCAAAACATTGCTAAACATTGTCGTGATGTTCTGTTAGTTGGGGAGAGGCCCTGTATTACTGAGATTGTATCATGGAGAAGGGTGTTCTTAGGCACAACGTGAAGCAGAAACCATGGACTGTATATGAGTGGACAGTACGGCTGTGTCTGAAATGGCAGACTTCCATGCTACATAGTACGCCAAAGCAGCCCTCAAGAATAGCTAGCGAAAGTAATCACAACTCTTTTATTGCACAGGCATGTTTTTTATTTAAGTTCAGGTTAGAAATGATGAAATTAACTGAGAAAAAAGTCAAATAAACAGACTGAAGAACAGAAGATGCCCATTTGGTGGAGTTGGGAGATGGTTGGCGGTCTTCCTCCTGCCAGCGCTTGTGTCCTAAATAAATAAATAATGTTCATAAGACATCAATTAAAACAACACGAGTAAAACCTAGAGTAAAGATTTTGCGTTGAGTCTGCTTGTGCTCTAGAATGGCTGTGTACTAAGTTGTGTGTACTTAGAATGGCTAAGTTGTACATACCTGTGTTGTAGAACTCTTTTCCTGCACAGGTGTGTTCTTATAAAAGGTTCAGTTTAGAAAGGATGTAATACAGAAGATAAACATAAACTGAGGAAAAGAATAAAACAAAAAGACTGAGGAACAGAAGAGGCGCGTTTGACGGAGTTGCAAGATGTTCGGTGTTCTTCCTCCTGCCAGCGCTGGCATCCTCATACTCTTTGGTCAGCTTCTTACAGCCAGAGGCTTCTGTCTTGGTACGAAGTGTGAAGGTTCTGGTGTGCAGATCTCTGAGATGGGACAGTCAAGGTCTCGGTTCGCGCAGGTCAGGACTGACGGCTGGGTTTGTGCTTTTGTTCCAGCTCTGTTCTCTTCCACCACTGAAGGGGAGTCTCGGGGTCCTGTTCAGCTTTTCCACAAGGCTTCTAGTTGACTCCAACAAACTGGCCCTGTCGTGAAGGTCGCTGTGGTTGGATGGTCTAGGAATTGGGTGCAGGTCAGCTGTGAAAGTTACTTTCCTGCATTTTTCCGTTCCGTTTTTAACAGAGCTTATGGGCGCCCGCTTGTGGCCATTAGTGGACGTCTGGCTGCGTGGAGAAGACCTGTGTCGTCATTTTGTCCAATAACGTCATTCCACACCAGGGTTTTCACACCTCTGTCGTCATTTCGCCCAGTAATGTCCTTTTCTTTCTCGTTCCGTAACTGAGTGTGCACGCCTGTGTCGTTACTTCATCCAGTAACGTCCTTTCCGTTCTCATTACATCCATTTTTTACGGTTCCTGATTTGCTGAACAGTCCAAGGGCTCTCTTGAAGATTTCTTTGGCCCCTTTTTGAGTTTCAGCATTCGTGAAGTCTGGTTCCGGACATACAGGGTTCTGTTGCAGTCCTCCTCATGTTCCCGAAGCGCCACCTCTGTAGCAGCTCAGGAGAAGAACCATGCGCAGCAGGCTGACCACCACTTGGCCCTTCTCCTTCTTCTTCTTCTCCTTCTTCCTCCATTCATTCATGTTTCTCGAACGATCTCGAGTTGATTTAAATGAAGCTTGTGAAGTAAATGCAAACAGCTCAAGCGTCAAACTTGAAATAAAACAAAAAGCACTGAGTTCGGGGTTGTATAGGCTTCGCCTTTGTGAAGTCACAATGGGGCGTTGCATTTCGCGAGCGGTTGCTGTGACATCATAGGGGGCGTGGCACTCCGCTCACGTCAGGTGTATTTCGTGCGTTGTGACGTCACCGTCGTCTGATTGGCTGAGCTTGCTGTACACACTGAATATGAAATTTGAACCCTTATTGTAACTCTCATGTACAAAATAAAATCCTCATTTAGAAATGCAGCTTCAGCAGCTCAAACAGAAGTAATTAATTACTCAAAAAATAAAATATGAACAGTCTAACAAAAGTGAAAGTTAATTTTATTACTGTAACAGAGCTGGACAAGTTAGGGTCTGCTTACAAAATGCAAGAATAACAGCCCACATTAAAAATATATCAACTTTTGGTTGTTTATCGAGCTAAATCTGAGTCACCAGCAGTGAGCAGCTAGACAAAGCTAAACAAATTATTATTATTATTATTATTATTATTATTATTATAAGTTACTGTGTTATATGTCTCATTTTTATTATTGTGCTTGCGTTTTTAAGTGTTTTTTTGTCTCTTGTCAGTCCACTATTGTTTGGCCTGTCTGGTTAAATTAAGAAATTAAGATGTAAATAATAAAAAATACATAAATAAATATAAAATATATTAATAAGCAACCAATAAAACTGAAAAGATTGAAAGATTAAGAAAGTGTTGAAGATTGAAACTCAGCCAAATGGAGGGAATGACAGGAAGAAAGAATGAAAGAGAAGGAAAAAAATGAAATGAAAGAAGTAAGGATGAAAAGAAGATGGAAAGAATGAAAAGAGGAACAATAATGAAACAATCAAGAACGAATGAAAGAAAGAAGAAAATAATGAAAGGAAGAATGAAATGAGAGAGGAAATAACAAAAGAATAGAGAAAATAAATGACGAAAGAATGAAATGAATGAGGAACGGATGAAAAGAAGAAGGAAAGAATCAACAGAAGAGGGAAATAATGAAAGGAAGAATATGGAGTTCATTTTGTGCCAAAATGTTTGAGAGAAGATCCTGATGTTTGAGCCTTCGGATTTGCTCAACAAAACACTCTGTTTCTTTCAAAACTTGAAAATCCGCACAACAGTGCATCCCATTCAGAACTCGTACCTGCAAAACACTGGAACAAACTGGAAAACTTGCTCAATCGTGCTCTTCACCTTCAAAACTCGTACGCGCGCGCAAATCATTTCTGCTCTCAGCTCCACAGCGCGCTCTTAAGTTTCACCAGAGAACTTGTAGAAATAATATAAATAAACAAGTAAATAATAAATAAATAAATAGATAAACCGGCTCTGGTTTCATGTCTGCTCGCTGTAAAATGTCTGAACGTTTGTGTCAAAACTCCAGCCAATCAGAGCTGTCGAGGGGCGGTTCCTGCCAGCGCACCAATCATGGCATCGTTTCTTAAGCAGCTTTATGCCAAATAGTCAAAGTACGTTCGTGGCTGTGGTATTGAGTCGGCTAGTGTGCTTGTAGCCTCGACATTAGCTAGATGGTTTCTAGCTTTCTAGTATCAAATTCATAGAAGTGAATTCTCAGTAATACTCTGTCATAAATAATAACGTATTAATCTAACTTACATTGGTAGGTAGCTAGGCCATTTGTTTCCTACCAGAGGCCTAACGTTAGCTAACTTCAAATAGCTTAACATTAATCAACTAAGCTGACATTAGCAAGGTTTCTTTGTAGCTAACAATGTCTGACAGTATTCTGTTGAAAAGTCTTAACTCTCTTATAACGCTTGTCTTCGTAGGCTCATCTTGTTAATCCTGTATATTTATCTTGTATAATTACGTCATAAAAAAACAATACTGATGCCGTTCCCTCAGAACTAACGCGCTAACCCGAGCTAATGCTCTAGCTTGGAGTTAAAGTGCTAACCGCGAGCTAACGTTAGCTAACAACTCTGAGCATTTAAAAGAAATAGCCTGTGCTTTTCAAGTCTTTAGCCATAATGGTACAGGGCTTTTAGCGTACATGGTACAGTTAGCGGTTAGCATGTTTGCTCTGGGCTAGCGCGTTGTCTTGTGACAGCAGTAACGTGTCCTCTCATCTGTACACACATCATCCTTCTGTCTAAATCAGTAAAACTAGAGCACAGTTTAAAAACGGGTGCTGTGGTTGTTAAACTGAGGCGATATTCCCTGGTTCATATAAGGCTACGTTGTCAGGAGTGCTTTACATTAGTTCAGCCTGTAAGTGGCTTAATTTATGGGTTTCTTAATGTTTGTCAGAACAAAAACTTTCTTGTTCACAGATCTTGCAGTTGTGGAGTTTTTGCCTCATAATTCATAATTTCTAAAGTAAACCCATCTGTGCCAGACAAGCTGTTATTGGAGCTCTGTGACTGCTTTCAGCGGAGCAACTTCCAAAGAGCAGGTTCAGTCTGCAGAGGGATCTGATAGAAATGCTGATGGTGGTGTTATTCCAGATTGTCAGGTAAAGTGGTTTGTTGTAAAGTTTGACCCAAAAACGTATCTGGAAATCAGTTAAAGAAGTAGCTAAATGTTAGCTGATTGCTTTTCCTCTTTTCTAAGGCATCAGGAAGTGGACAGGTTTTGACTGATGTAAACCTAGCAGTGTTTATATATGATAAGTTTTTACCTTTGAACAACTAATTTGATAACTATATTTTATCATTCTTATTATTAAGGTTGCTGAATAACTCACTATCTATTATTTTAATTAGATCTTTGAAAAACAAATTATTTCAAACTTGTTACTTATATTATGATAGGATATATAATTGACAGAAAACATACTATGATTATTATATTACCTAAATTACTCTCTTGCTTCAAATTGTTCGGTTCAAATTGTTTTTTTTTTTTATTTTATTTATTCATTTATTTATTTTTTGCTTGTTTTTAACTTTAACTTAACTAAGCCATTGTATGAGGTTCATCTACAGTAGACCAAAACATTTCTGTTTTGTGTATTTGCTTTTGTGCATTAATTTATTTTTTACCTTTGAAAATGTTTAATTTTAATGCACAATAAGCAATTTGACTACATTCTGAATGTTTTTGCTTTTTGTTTTGTTTAAGGGATTCTGCACTGGTGAAAATGAATGCATGTAAAACAAAGCAAGATGTCAGATTTAGCCTGTACGTCAGTGGCCTCTCCACTCAAGAGATTTTCGTCCACCATGGCTTAAAATTTGTGCAGAAATATTGTGACATATATTTATTAATGTGGAAAACATAGTACACTCTGACCCAAGGCATTTGGTCTGCGGAATGGCCAGCTGCATAAGTCCTTAAAGATGTACACGCAAAGACTACAGACAATGACCTATCACAGAGATGAAGGCTCTTTTCTTCATTCAGGTACTGTTTTTATTTATTTAACTAAAATCAAAATGGAGTTTTCGTTCTGAAACGTATTGGTTTATTAAAAAGTAATTATTAATATTTTGCATGTTCTGCAAAAAAATGAGTATTGCATACTCAGGGCCACATCTCGGCCTGGGACCAAGGTGGATACATAAGTGTAAATGGTCCACAGATCTGGACCACAGCCATTAAACTTATACATTTTACAGTATCTGGGCCAGATCCCTTTGTTCTACTCACACAGTGTGAGAGCCAGAGCAAGGCCACATCCATTAGTTCTTGTCATTTTACAATATATGGAAAAAAACAACGATGTGGCTCACAAGTGGGCCTGATAATTTTTGCTAACTGGGACATAACAACGTTTTTATACGTGGAGTGTGGCGCCAATAGACTAAAAGATTATCCTGCTTTGATTAACGTAAACATGGTCTCCAGAATCCATTTTTATTTACTTTAAATGTTCCTACATGTGTATTTTGTAAACTCACAATCACGCATGTCTGCACTGGACATCTTGTAAGGCCAGTTTGTTTTTGAATGAAAATATTTACTGTGTACTATTTTACTATTTTTTGTCTGTTAGTACAGTGGTACAGATGTTACCGAGTAGCCTGAGCTGAAGGTTTTTATCGTACCCTCAGCCGAGGCCGTCTGAAGAGTAAAGCGAGTACTTCATTTCACCTGTAGGTGGCAGTAATGCAGAAAGCTGCGTTCATTCTGCTTTAAATCCTCCACAGAGGAAGACACAGGAGAGCCGCACGCTGACATTGGGGATCAGACTGCTGCGTCTGAGCGAGTAGCAGAGGTAAGACTTTCATGGATTAGTAGATCAGATTTGTTGCCCTTGACAGATATATATCATATCATATTTTTCATAGAAAAAGGTTTTTGTTTATAATGTCGATATGAGTGGCGGTTAGAGTAATGATATTCTTGACGGTCAACTACTTACCCATCAGTACGGTATGGTCGATGTCATTGCTGAGTGGGTTGCTCGTTAGATAAGATGAATATTGATACCTGATTAGGTTTACCATGTTCACTCCTGTTTTTCTTTACGTAGAGAGCCAAAATACGAGCATTGTATGTTTTCGGAGAACTTGTCAAACTCTCTCAGCCTGTTAGGTAAAGCTAGCTAAGCTAACCATTGTGGTACATGTGAGTTTCACAGAGCAGTGAAGGTGATGGAAATGCCGAGTGTAGGTCATTTCCCCAGTTGGTTAAATGTTGGTAGTGAGGCAAAGTTTGAGAACCTTTTGTAATAAGGCCTACCTGGATTTCTGTATTAGTGTGTCCTCAAATGTGATCTGAGCTTCATCAGTCATGTGACCTAAGACTTTAACAAACATCTCAGTGCCACATCTTTACTAATGACCTGGACTGTTTAGTATATAAATCTAGCACAGGACTAATCAAAAAGAGGGAAGTAAATGCAAGTGTAGATTTGACCACACATATCAAAGAACAAAGTTACCTTGTCTTATCAACAGAATGATGTTTAAGTCCTGTATGGTTTGATTAAAAAAGATTTCAGAGGCCCTCAGGAGAAAATTAGCTCAAGAGAAATGCTCACAAGACAGGAAAGCATTATATAAAGTTCACTCCAAGGGCTCTCAAAAAGTGACGATGTGACAAAGACGTCTAAGCATGCATCTATGCATCCATTCATGCCAAAGGGTTCACACACTTTTTCCCCCCTTACAATTGTAGATAGCTAGCTAGCAGCACAGGTAACAAATTAGTGAACTTTCAGGCCATTTGTTTCTGTTACACTCCAGTGTTTGCTTAGATATATATATTTCCCTTAAAATAACTTGGCGTCATTGTGATTTAAGCATGGACGTACATGGTCTGTTGAATGGCTATTTAAGGCTCCTCATGAACTTCCAGTGTGTTTAGATATATCATCTGATCACAAAAGGAGGAGGATTCAAGATGGGTGCCTCAGTGACTACTTCTGCTACCACTGTGAAAGCAGAGGCAGTGACATTGCCGGCTCAGTTTGGTAATGGCTCGCCTCCGCAGGGCTGCCCAATGCAGCAGGAAAACCAGAAGAGTAAGTTTAAAGTCAACCTGGAATTAAAGTGGACCTTTTTTCACCTTGTTAGTTAATGTCCCTGGTTATATTAGCCACAATTTTCTCATACCATTCAAAAGACAAAATTCTTGTTCTCTCATAATCTTGGATTAAAGTGCTGTGACTTTTGCTTGCCTCTAAAGCATCTTTTGATTACATTATGGTGCCCTAGTGGGCTGGAAAAAAACATAATCAAGATCACATTTCACTTCCTACTCTCACCATCCCCACCCATAGGATCCAGCAAAAATGTTTTTATTACTTTCTTTCAGTCTGAAATACGACACAGTATAGAAGGAAAATACGTTGTGATTTCCGATTCACATTGACTTTAGGTAGATCACAAACACTGCTCATGTTGATATGTCATCTGTTGTACCATATCATCTAAATCCTAAGGTTCTTATCCATCGGAGTGCCCCTTGCATCAATCTCCTGCTGGGCCAGCGCACCAAGACCAGGCCTACGAGTTTGTGGAGTGCCCAATGAGAGCTGCAAAAGCAGGCACACAGGGACTATCTGACATTGATCCAACAAATATGGTACTTGATCCATCACTGACTGATAGGATGATGTTGTTCATATTTGTTTGCATATATTTTGAAATTATGAATTATGAAATCTGTGTGTTTTTATTCTCTTTTAGATGCCCCCACCTAACCAGCAGCCAGCTCCTGACCAGCCTTTCTCTTTATCAGTTAAAAGAGAGGAATCCACAATCCCCAGAGCTGGGACAGATAATAATTGGGTTTATCCCTCAGAACAAATGTTCTGGAATGCCATGTTGAGAAAAGGGTAAGTGTGTTACATTTTTGCTTCATTCTAAATAATACTAGTACACTTATTTAGTTAATTCTAATCATTTTCTACAGTAAATTGTTTTTCCCTGGGTGTTATGGCATGAAGAATGAACGAGATCTTGCTTGTCTTGCTGTGATGAGCAATGTGATGTTTCTAGTAGTAACAAGGGCACAAAATTATTTAAGACTGCATTAGAGCAAAGTGTCTAACATGGAAATGCACAAAGGTTCTGATGAGCTGAAATGTTGGCATGAAGAATCATCTCGCATTCAAAATAAGTTAAAATTGTCTCATACATAAAAATATATCAGAAGTATGCAAATGATGCTGCCTTTTTTGTGCAGATGGCGTTGGAAAGATGACAGCCTTGCCCCGAATGACATGACAAATATCATCAAGATCCACAATCGCAACAATGAACAGGCTTGGGAGGAGATCCTGAAGTGGGAGGCACTGCATGCCAGGTGAATAAAGCTCCTCTTAGCTTAAGCCAGTGCATTTTTTCTATTACTGTGCCAGTAGTGCTAAATTGAAAAGCTAATCCTATTCAATTTTCTGGCACACTTGTGAAATTTTATATATAGCTCTCTTCTTTGCTTTATGTTTACTCATCATGCTTTGTGTTTGTTTTGTAGTGAATGTCCATGTGGTCCATCTCTGAAAAGGTTTGGTGGTAAAGCAAAGGAACTTTCACCCAGGGCAAGGATACGTCATTGGATGGGGTATGGACTGTTTTTTTCCTTAAGAAAAAATAGAAAAGATACCTAACATCCCTCAGCTTTTTCATGAAGAATGTGTTCTAGCTGTCTTTGTGTCTTAATGTACTTGTTTCCCAATTCTCCTTTTTTTGCAGGTATGAGTTACCTTTTGACCGACATGACTGGATAGTAGATCGCTGTGGAAAAGAAGTCAGATATGTGATCGACTACTATGAAGGAGACCTTGACAAAGACACGTATCAGTTCTCAATCTTGGATGTGCGTCCAGCCTTTGACTCTCTTGAAGCAGTGTGGGATAGAGTAAAGGTGGCCTGGTGGCGCTGGACATCTTAAACTCCCTGAAACTGTATGATCTTATCTCTATACTAGGTTGTACATAGGAAGTCTATTTTCAAATAGATAAGTACGCAGATTTCTTCAAGCATACAAGCTGATGGCCATGTGAAGTGTTAAAGCAGATTCTAATACATGCAGATTGCTCGCTGGAGATGAGAGGGTTTGTTTTAACTCTGTGCTGGTGGTGTGAATGTCTTTAATTCTCTCCAGTTTTTGATTGTAACTTATGTATAATGCGCTTTTCTGAAGCAGATGTGAATATGAATATCTTCTTTGAGAATTTTTCATTTTCAATAGTGTTTAGGAGACAGTTTAAGTGAGCATTTCAACCCAAATCTGCAATTTCTTACCATTTAGAAGTGAACCATTTTCTTGCTATACTGTTTAGTTTGAGGGCAAAGTCATTAGAGAATTACAGAAACTCCTTTGAAATTTATTTTTTGGTATCCCTCATGAAATTAATGGTGCATCCTATTTGTTGAAAGGCAGCAATATATTAGGGCTGTGTACTTAGTCATTAAAAAAAATTAAGCAACCTAACCTAATCACCTCTAACCTAATACCGATACCACTAACCTAAGGTTTTCTGTATTGATTTTTGGTGTTTGCAGTGTCTCACTGAGCATGTATAAGGGGCCAACAACTGTTGCTGCACTTTCTGCTATGCTTTTGGTGAGGAAAGGTTGAGCTATATCTTCATCATTTGAATGGTCATTAAAACTACTGTTTCCTCTTTTAGTATTTTTCTTACAAATGTGAAAAATGCTATTAATCAGTGGAACATAGAACGGTTCAGTGTTAATGGAACTTTTTAAATCATATAAATTAATGTGTTTGAATTCTCAAGGAACGAAAAGTTCAGTGTAATTTCTGCCTTTTTTTTTACGATGTGTATATCTTCTTGTTTTTCATACCCCTTTAATGTCCATCTTTACCTAATGCTGTCGATTTCGGTTTTAAGAAAGTGACATGTATATGAGTGACTTTTATTATCTGTGAAGTTCATTATATCCACTGTATATACTGAAATGGTGGTGTCCACACCAGTGGGTGGTGTTTTCTAGGACACTTCTATCTCTGAATTCCTGAATTTCCAAAGCTAATGAAATATGTAATTGACTCGCAAACATGGTCTCTTTCTTTGTATCCAAGGCATTGTGGTTTTTAGAAGGCTAACCTGTGTTTAAAAATCTTACCACTAAATGTTCAGCTTCTCATTCTTTTTAACAATGAGTTTAAATATTACTTTTTAAAAATAAAGATGTGATTTGCTTAAGTTACCACCAGATGGCATCCTTTCTACAGGCATGCATTTTCCTCCTCTCAGTTTTACACAAATATTTCAGCAGACATGTTGACTGAGTGGTAGGACCATGGTAAAGCAGGGCTGAAACTGGGAGGTACTTTGTAACATTCATGCACTGCTTATATACAATTAACATCTTTGAACAGAAAAAAAAGTTTATTTTCTTGTAAAATTTTAAAGTTGCATAGATATAAGCCAATAACTGGCATGGGTATAGTTTGCAAGTCGTTTAATGCAGATAAATTTGAGATGGGCCTGGGCAGTTTACCACCTATTCATATCTGTATGTATGAAAATGCATTTGTTCATTGTTATTGTTATTATTCATATTGGTCACATCTCTACAACATACAGAACAGGATAGCCTACAAAATAGTCTTTCTTCGGTGTGAAATACTGCAGAGGGAAGCTGAAATATGATGTCCTTGTAAAGAATTTTCAAGAACAAAGATGACAGTCATGAATTGGAAAAAAGAAGTTTGAAATAAATGCTCTGTGCTTGTAGAATGATGTCAGAAGGGAGAAGAATACTCTTAAATAAGCCTGAGACAAGGGTGGGTGCTTGGGGTATCAGATGCTTGTGTACTTCTACTGAGTGGGTGTGGGAAAAAGCTTTTCTCACAGCAAGATTAAGCCTTGAGTTCCTGTCTTCCAGCCCACTTAGGATGTCGGGTTGGCACAAGTTTGACATCTCCCACTCACAGAAGCTTCCTAGAGACCTCGTCTTGACTGGTCATTGCTGCTGCAGTATTTCTGATTATACTAAAGGATGTGGTGGATCAGTTCCCTCATGCAGACTCTGAAGGCCACGGAGATTCATGCACGAGCTCAGATATGTGCATGTTACATTTCCACTAGGACTGCTGCTTGGCAGAGAGCCAAGTACCCGCAGTGTAGAGCACATAGTGGATATACAAACAGCCTGTGGCAGTTCAGTCTGGCTGGCTGATCCCCTACATCCCCCCACCACACCCCGACTACTGCTCTCCAGGCTGGTCTTTTTTACATGCCGAAAGATGCTGTGATGTGCCAAGAACAATAACAAGGTTGTGTGTACATTTTACAGCTGTACTAATAATTAGCTTAAGAAGATTTACTGCATCGTGTGATTATTATTGTTTATGTATGGATGTGCATGACTTTCAAGGTGTTAGTGGTAGATACTGAGCATTCATACACTATAAAGAGTTTCAAAAGCCGTATTGATGTAAACCTGCACCCAAACAATACAAACCGAGCTACTGAAGGTGTTTCAATTTTCTTTTAGCGCTATGATATCATTGCTGCTTCTTGCTAAAATATGATTGTTAGGAGTAAAACTGCAGAACAAAAGGCACTAAAGCTGCACAACATATTGTTTGTTAGCTATTATCATCACATTGGCCTCTGCTATAGTGATATACTGATTCTGTGACTATCCTGACCAATGAAAAAGTTCTTTGGGTGTTTCATTGAATGAACGCATTTATCAATCCAACATAAAAATAACATGGGTCAAAATAATGCAGGCGGATCCTTAACTTGACCATATCAAGGGTTCACTAATGTGTTTTTTAATATATAAGGCATACTGCAGTTGCTGTATGTAGAAAGACATCTGTGATATGGTATTTTGCTCATCTTGTACAGCGCTAACCAGAACTACTACATTTCCCCTCTAAATAGATTCTTTCTATTACTAAAGTAATAATAAGCTCCATTTGGGGATGGTTTATCTTCTTTTGTTTTTCAACATTTATCAGAAGATCTAAAATAATAATCTTTCATTATAAGCTTAAACATGAGTATGAAGCATGCATTAAGGCACTAGCAGTCGCATTTTGAGCAAGCAGTTGAAACGTCAAGGGTGGTTGTGTAATTAGCATTTTGCACACCACCATCTTGTTCAGTAATGGAGAGCATGCATACATGACCTGCAGTGTGTTTTAGCTCTTCCCTGGGGGAATAACTGCAGCCTCCTACAGCAGCCTTCAGCCTTTAGCTTCATGTATGGCTACATCTTATCACAGGTTTTAAAGTAATTACATGTTTATCAGAGAATGTTTCGAATAGTTGATTACCATTGGTTCCACTTCTCTCACCTCAGCTGTATATATATATATATATATATATATATATATATATATATATATATATATATATATATATATAAAACTTGACACAATGGAAGTAAGTAAATGTGATCTCTGTTTCCCAGTTGCATGTAAACAATAAAGGAAAATTACCATTATTTTAAAAACTTCCATTAAGTTAATGGAGGCAGACAGCTCTTAAAGGACTGTCACTCTACGGACTCCAGGGGAGAGTAAAAAGCCCTATGCGAAGCACTGAAGGCTGCCTCCAGTGTTGTTTGAGGAACTGAGTAACACTTTTATGGCTGTAGCAATTGAGTGCTGTTGCCTGCTAGTGAAGTGCCTGGTGATGAGCTTGTCACAGCACTGGTACTGGTCAGGCCAACATATTAGAAATACCAAAGAACTACAGGTTCTAACTGCAATCACCACTGAGCTGATCCCTGAAACCTTAATTATTTCAGGGCATATATCATGATATACAACCTTGTTTCCATGTGCAAATCATTTTAACTTTATATACATTTATATTTAATTGAAAATAGTACAAAGACAGTATATTAAACAATAAAGCTAAAAAATGTCATTTTTTGAAAAAGTTAGGACGGGGCAACAAAAGGCAGGTACAGTTGTGGAGGGGTTTGTCACTCTGTGAAAGACTGCATGGGTAAATAATGCAGCAATTTAAGAATAACGTTTCTTAATGTAAAATAGCAAAAACTTTCATTGTTTATGGTCCATATTATCATTAAAAGATTCAACGAGACCAATATTTGCTGGCCGTGATCTTAAGGCCCTTAGGCGGCACTGCATTAAAAACAGACACGATTCTGTAGTGGAAATCACTACATGGGCTCAAAAACACCAGAGTCTGTGAGCACAGTTCATAACTGCATCCACAAATGCAAGTTAAAACTTTAGCTTGCAAAGAAGAAAGTGTGTTAATACACAGTGTGCAATATATCATAAATGCTACTGTAATGACACTTTCACTGTGCACTTTACACTCTAATACTGCTGCTACTCCTAGTTGTCTATACTCATTGTGCTTTTAGACTACCTCATACCACTTAGTGCCTGCCATCATGTAAATACCTGTAATATCTGTCTTATATGCTATGTAAATATGCAAATAGATATACTTTTATTTCTACTCTCTTATACTTTGACTTATGTGTATTTTTATTTTACTTAGCTTGAGCCCAGAGAAGGCAGCTAAGTGAAAAAAGTCCTGTGGTCTGACTAATCAAAATGTCACCTCAAGAGAAGTGGGCTAAAGAGAAGAGGGACAATCCGGGTGGTAAGCGCACAGTTTAAAAGCCAGCATCCATGAAGGTGGTGCATCTTTTTGATCTTTAGTCTACTGAAGACATTTTTGCTCAGAACATCACACCACAATGAAGAGAATTAAATCATTTTGATATTGAGACTTTTTTCACTTGTGTCATGCTTGTCCCTCAGCCTTTATTTGCAAACATGCTATATGCCTTTTCAAATCATTTCACATTACCAGAACTGCACATATGGCTGGCCCCCTGAAAACATCAAGGCAAATGCACATGGTTTCACAGCATCCTCAGTGTTTTCACAACAAGGTGGAAAACCCTTGCTCCCCATGCTTACTGCTGTGCTAGCTAGCACTTTTAAGTACTTGTAATATTGTTAGTGCTAACATCCATCTGGCTAAATGTGGAAGTAAATAATGCTTAACAAGAACATTTCTGTTAGGATTTGTTAACTGTGCAACTCTCTCTGTATCCTTTCCTTTTTCATGCATGGCAAACGTTTGGCCAGAATCTTAGCCCATTATTTTAGTTTTTGTTTTCACACTCAATATGATATTTACTGTACTGCAATAGCTACTGCTTAGCCATAGCTGGCTGTGCCAGCTTGATCTTAGCATGCATCTTAGCATGTGTACTGAATAGATTTCTTGTTTGTTTTACCCAATTTTTGTCATGGCTAATTCTCACCTGCTAGTTATTACATGATACTGACTAGCTGAAAGGGTAAAGCCTAACACATTTTCTTCAGACACATGAGGCCAGTCACGTCTTTTTAAACTAATGCAGCTGGGCAGCTCAGTGTCCTTGGAGGGAATGATAACTGTCAATTCTATTGCATCAGCTAACGTTGTGGTTCTCAAACCGGCTCTTAGGGACCCCCAGATGGTCCAGATTTTTGCACCAACCTATCTCACAACACACAGGTATAGAGCAAAAAAATGTGGACCAGAACCATTGAGCTAACAGATGCCTGTGTTGGCTAGCATTGCGGTGAGTGATGGGTAAAGGGGAGGGCCATTCTTCCCAACTTTGGGGAAATAATTTTTCACTGTCCTGCACAATTCTTGAGCTGTGAACAAAATGGATCCTTATTTGTGTACCTCAACCATCTTTTTTTTAGACTTGTAAGAAGTTTTCTGAGTGATTTTAAGGGCAGTACAATCTCCTGTAATGCATGTCTAGTGAACACTGTAGATCACTACATCAGCTGAATGTATACCAAAGTGCGCTGTGAGTCTCTTGTTATTATGAACAGAAGAATGTTACATTAAATGTAGCTGCTCAGCTACTGAAAATTTAACTTATCTGATTCTCTTGACTTTCTGAACAAAGACTAGAAAACAATATCTGCTCTGTGCAGTTAAAAACAAAGACTCTAATGCTGCTCATCATACAGCAAAACACTGGTAACTGCAAGTAACTGCAGTTATAGACCAAATTTGTGCTCTATTAAAGTTCTTCCCCATCCCCTTTTCAAAACTCTACACCCATCTACAGCTACAAATAAGAAAACACCTTCAGCCTTTCATGCAATACATATTGGCCTGTTTATTTATGTGACTGGTAAATACTGATGCTGGCTGATGAAAAAGTGTCCAAATTAATTTATTCCTTCATGATTTTAATGCTATTGAGTTAATGAAATGGTTCTGCCATATATAGTGCAATACTAATGAGGGAGAGAGATCCATTTCAGTCACAGCCAAGGTCTCTTGGGCCACTCCTAATGGTTGGCCCCTGAAAGCCCCCTTCCCCCTTTATATGTGGCCCTGCATATAATTGAATGAAGGTTTGCCTATATCATTTACTCTGACCCTCACCCAAGAAAAGATGAGACGATCTTTTTCCCATTATCTGCTATAGACAACTCTAGATGACCACAACTGCCCAGACTTTATTTGGCCTTATCAACTTCCATTGATTGCCCCACTTTCTACAGCACGAAGTCTGACTTGCCTTCATCTGATCTAATCAATAAACAAACAAACAAAAAAAGGGGGTGGAGAAAACTCGCTCTTCTTCCCTGAGTCAATTCCATGTCTTGTTCCTTTTTTGGAAAGATCCTCCTGCACAAGTACTGTTTAATAGATTTGGCGACGTCTGGTAGACCAAAGGTATGCTTACAATCTATGAAAGACATAGAAGGAAAAAATATCCTTGTATTTATTGTAATAACATTGTATTGGTGACAATGATGTGATGTGAGCCCAAAGAGGATAACAGTCCAGGATGCTTTTATTCAAGCTTGTCTGCAATCTGGTTGGAGTACCATTGTGAACATCCATTAAAGTGTGGCTGTACTGGAATAATATATTAAGGAGCACACAGGTGTAGCATTATTAATGAGCAATCAATCAACAATCATTTTCCAATAACTTTCATAAATCATAATCACAACTGTAAACTTGATATAAATATAAGAATAACAATATAAGAATACAGGAAACATAACCATGACCAGGTAATGAAATTGCAGTGGTTTGCAAGGTGCTTCCTACTCAAACCCATCTGGTGACTCGCAGTGAAAGTACAGCTGCCCTCCCAGCCATATTTTTCTGTGATGAAGAAGCCCACTGATGTTAATATTCAACAACAAAGCCATCTGATTCTCTTGCCCAGCTTAATTTATGCACCCACCACACTGCCTGGGGGCTTTTAAATACTTTAGGATTTGTGAGTGGACTTCACACTGTCAGTATGTCGTGGATGCCTGTATATGTGTGTATGTGTGAGTGAGCACCTCACAGGTCGCGTTCTGAAAGGGCCTCACTGAAACCTGGCTGCAGTTTTTGGTGAGGCGCCAGCTTAAAGTCCCACAGGAGGGAAGCGTGCACAGCCACAGAGTGCTTAAGAAAGAGAGAGAGTGCGAGAGAGAGAGAGGGTGTGAGAAAGGCAGAGGAGGTGAGGATTTTTTTTTTTTTTACGTCTACAGCAAGGGATAATCAAACCAGTTCCAATTTGTGTGTGGGCTTATCACTCAATTGGGAGTGATGAGGTCCTGACTTTTATGGTGCAGTCAACCAGGAAACAGCAAGATAGGCTCACTCCAGCATTGTTTTTTAATGAGGCCTGATGAAAACATGAAGCTGCTAAGTGAGGAGGGATATCAGTCTGTGCATAATCACTATGGCAGCAATCGCACCATCCCTTCCTCCTCTACTGGATCAATACTGGAGCCAACTCCCCAATTGACTCACTGTCACTGTGATCTCATTTGAATCTTTCAAAAGTGTGACGTCATTATAGACTGGCAATTTTATGTATGTACATAAATACTTGCGCTACTGGAACAAAAAGTCCACCTCCACAATGATAACTTTATGGGAGAAGAAACAAAACATTCTTACCTTTTAAGGTAAGTTAATGTGGCAGGACTTTATTCTAAGCAATTTTGGACCATTTCACCATTAAATTTTCATGCAGTGTGAAGGGTAGCTGCTATTTTTAAATGGTCTAAAAAATACATCCAACTTCTGACGTCACATGATGTCAAAAATATCGCTGCAGATTTCTTCAAAAGCCTGAAAGCAAGTCTCCCAAAAAGGATGAAAGCTGCATTAAAAAAGTTATATTTAACTGTTGAGGCTTCTGTATAATTTAGGGTGAAATGTTTCCAGCTCTTTTATGACATTATAAAATGAATAACTTGTATTTAATTGCCATGTTAACTAGAAATTAAAAATTAAAAAGGTTGTCTTTGACATTTGCACAGTACTGTACAAAGTCTGACTATGACAATATATATGAACATATAGTGCTGGGCAATATCAGTATACAGATGTATACATGTCATATACACAGGTATACCCGTGTTGATGTCATACAACAATACCAATTTTTAGTTTTAGCAGTATTCATAAAAAAAGGATTTTAGCACACCAGTAGAAATGAACTTTATAAGGTTCTCTTTAGGATTTGTTTCCCTCAGCATAGAACCTAGGAAGCACAAATAAATAGATTTTATTAAAATACCATGATACAGTATGTTTGGAAAATATTGTGAATCTGACTTTTATATGTCATTGTCTATATGTGTAGTAAGTGCATATGTGTATCTGCTTGAGTTGCATGTCTTCTTATCGTAGTTTAGAGAAACATCAGCAGCTGCACCTCAACGTTAGCATTTTTTAAACCTTCAATTACTTGTGGCCCTCGTGACCTCATTTGCTGCTGCTGTATGCTTTATGAAATATTTGTGCGCACACGTCCCCTTGCATCATTGTTACTCATTGTTCCTGCTGAACTGAAAGGCACTTGCCTTGCAAACACTAATTGTTTTCCAGATTAGTTGCTGAAGCAATTAACGATTGTTTGGAGTATGGGTTGTGAACTCTCCCCACCTCCACCAGCTTCTCCACAATGAACATCTTGTCCATGTGACCAGGCATTTGTCACTAATATGGATTGAAATGGACACATCATGAACATCTGATGTTCTCAAGTGCTGCTGAGATGAGCAGCCCTCCTAACTTAATCTGGCTGCGGTCGTAATCAGCATTTGCATTCAGATCCCAGCAAAGTGCGTGTCCATTAACCTGTCAGATAGGCCGTCTACACTTCGCTTCATTGGACCATCGCTGAGAGAAGTGGAGAGCTGGGGAACTGATATGTCATTTTAGTTAATTCTCAGGAGACTGTTATTTGTAAAGTAGTATCTGGCCTATATGTTCCATACTTTATTTAACTGAAACATATCATTGTAATCAAACTATTATATCAAATTAATATTGGTGATGACAACTGTCAAGAACATCAACAGACCTAATTCAAGGAACAGGTTGACTTTTTTTAATACAAATTTGTTTCTAACAAGAACACCGCGCTGCTATGTGTAATCTGGAATTTTATAGCCAACATTTAGTGATCTGATTAAACTGAGGGGGGAATAGTTTCGGTTTAGAGTGCAGAGGGAAAATGCCTATAAAAGTTTCCTTTCCATTTGTCTCCATGCACAGCCATAAATCTAATCACACTGAGCTTTGCTTTCCTGCTCCACAAGTGTTTTAGTGGAAATTAATTCTTAATGTTGAATTAAAATGAGCTCTTTTGGGCATCTGAAGTGTGCCGCAGCTTAATTATGCACATCTCATGGTGATGGCTTGGCCGTGATTTTTCATATCAGGCCATGTGTGGTAATGGCTTTTGAGGATTATCTTTTATCCAATTACGGGCGGGTGACCTGGGAGGCCTACCTGTGTTTGCGGGCTTAGACTGGATTCATTAGTGGGCTAAACCCTCTCCTGGCCTGTTGGATTGGGCTGGATTTGAGCCATGGAGGCGCTGACTCTCTGCGATGGCACAGGCAGGAGAACGTGAGATTGACCTCTGCATGTGCTAGCTGCTGGGGGCTTGTGATGGATGATGGTAGGTGAAGGAGCCCATGGTCTGATATGAGGGGGAATAAACCAGAGGGCGGGATTGATTCCGAGCCACTAAAATACAAACACTGAGCGTGAGCAGAGGAATTCTGTCTCATACTTTGCTCCCTTATTCTCTCGACTCTCCCTTTCTCTCTCTTTCTCTTTTTCCATGAGCCGCTGAGGAAAAAAGAATGCACAGATAGTGATTTCTTAGCATGCCTGTGATTATCGCGGCAGGTTTCTAATAATAACAGTTTGTGTGTGTGAGGAAGAGTGGGTATAAATGATAGTAATCAGGAGGTACAGTAGATAAATGGACTCCTTGTGGCAGGCCGGCATGTGGGCTCGTGGCATGCAAAATGGATGCTGTGTACCAGGAGGTTTCAAACCCAAACACTTCTGCTGAGATGAAACACACACCGCAAGAGAAACTCAATCAGTCACAGATGAAACTGACTGTCGTGTGCAATTGAGCATGTGCATCCTGAGACTCGTCATTCATAATTCAAAGCTTTTAAATGGAATTTTACCAGAAGTAAGTGTTCTGATATAGGTGTATGCCGATGTATCACAGAAAGATTCAGTTTTCTTAACAATGCACAACACTTTGCAAAAGAGAGCACCTTTCATTTGTTTTCAGTCAAAATGGGCATTAAGTAAAAGTTACTAATTTTTCTGTGTCAGCAAAAACAGCAGAAAAAATATTTTAAGGGTAAAATTGCACAGAAGCCTCAACAAGTAAATATAATATGATCTTTTTTAAAAGAAATGCACAGGGCTATTTTTCCACACCTCCAGATTTCAGTCTTAGAAGTTAGCTGTATTTTCTGCTTCTCATGACCAAAATAATCCCAAACACATTCAGTGATATTGAGGTCTGGTCTGTGGGGTGGATAGTCCATTGTTCTGAGAACATCAACAGCTTTTTTGACTGATCTGCAGTTTTTTTGTGTATTTTCTCAGTAACAGTTTCTTGACAGCTACACATCCGTTCAGACTCATAGTGTTGAGTTTTTCTCACAGTTGAAAGATGGACAGAAATACCTGTGGATTTTTTCAAATCTGACAAGAGTGGAGCTTGATTTTCTCTCAAACATGAAAGCACGTTTTGGTGGTTTAGCAGCTATTGAGCAGTTTTTAGGAGTTCCATTTCCTCTATATGTTTACATAATTCTTCAGATTGGAAACTCCTTTTTTTACTGAGTCGATTATCATCTGTTGTCCAACCACCTTAGAAATATTTCCTGAAAATTACTGACTTAATGGCTGATTTAACTGGCAATAAAATAAATGGAGGGTGGCCTGTGACATTTACACAGTACTGTTCTTGTTAGCTTCCATCAACACCACACAGACAGCCCTGATGTCTCTCTTTTATCTCTCTCTTATTCATAATGCATGTTATCCATGGTAACCATTTTCAAACAGAGCCTTCACAACCACAAACATGATACATATTTATTATTTATTATTATACAGTCCTAGGTAAGTAGTGTAACGTAAACATTTAGATTGATCTTAGACGTTAGAGGGAGGAGAAGCATGCCTTGAGACCATTAACTTGTTTGAGACATAACAATAACAAGTAAACAAGCAAATTCCAATGTATGTGTACTGCATGGTGCAGCCATTGGTGTTGTCACAGTGCTGTGATTCATATGTCCTATATGTAAAGCACTTAATGCTCAACCTAAAACAAATCTTCCACCCGGTGTACATGCTGTTATGGATGAAGCATTACATGAAACGCATTCATCTGAGCTACCAAACCTGCTGTTCTTCCACTAATGTTTCCAGCACTGCATGTTCTCTAAAATCTAAATAGCTGTAATGAGGGGCGGTTTTAGGGAGTGATAGTTCCAACCACCTCTCAGACACAGCCTGGCATTCACACTCTGTCCTCCATTACTGAGTGTACTCTCTTAATTGCAATAGCAGCAAGAATGCATTAACTCATTAGCATGCGCACTCACATGCTCCTGAATAATGTATTAGAAGTATGCAGTCTTTACTTTAATCGCACAGGAGTAGCAGGGTTTAACCTGAGATATAAGTCTAGTTTTGGAAGGGCCAAATAAAGACAGTTACAAGGCCATAAACAATAAAGTGTTCTGTTCTCTGCTCTGTCATTCTCACTCAGATAAATAAACACACACAAATACACCAGCAGCTGGAGGATCCAATTATGCAACTGGAAAGAAACCATCCCAACTCCTCTGTTATTATCATGGGTTGATTTAACTACACTAGCTTAACAGAAAAGCTTTCCAGCAGCTGGGTTTAGAAAGTTTAGAAAAATAAAAAATGTGCGTCATGCCGTATCACTCTCAATGGAACAGTTATTACCTAATTACATGCAAATAACAGCAATAAAATGATCAATCAGTCTGTATATAGTTTTCTCTAGGAAGTGGACCCTATAGGACTATATAGATTGATCTCACTGGTTTGTCTTCAAAAATGAAGGTGACCAGACGTCCTGTATTCCAGCTTCATTGTAGGTGTCTCGACATCTCAAAAATTGTTTATATGTCCCATATTTTAGATAAGAATGTTTTTTTTCATTGCTGGGACAAACACACAATTTACAAAATATGCACTGTGTACGCTGATGCACACAGTACATGAGCACATACAGCTTAGGTTCTGTATCGTGACAGGACAGTGAGCGGCTAAGACTACACTCCAGGCAGATAAGCTTGCTAAGTAAGCATTTTTTAAGTAGAGGCATTCATGTTTATTTAACCCCCCTTGGACCCCAAGCCTACTCAGTTCTTAGTCATAAGACTTATTATCCAGTAACTACTATGAATTATTCAACTCAGTATTTGGGTATTATGTAAGTTATGTTGATATGAGAATGAGGAACCAAAGTGTTCCACATACAGGCCATATCTGGAGAAAAGTGCATGTGCAGAGGCTATACATTCCTACCCCAAATATTGAGAACTACAAGAATAGAAAGTCATTAAGAAGCCTATGCTTAAATAAATAAAAAGCTTATAGGAACATTACCAGGAAGGTAAGGAATCAGAGAATTCAGCATGAACATTGATTTGCTTACAAACACTGCTGCTATGTTTGTTCAGGCTTTCAGATCATCAACACAAACAAAGAGAAATCCCCTCCACCCTATGCACATGCGGACTAACTAGGCTTTTGCAGCCCAAAGCCACATTCACCTCAAACTGGACTTAACATCACCCCCCCAAAACAAAACCCCAAAACTGCAAATTTAGAGCGCTTTTGAGCTTTTACATCAAAAGAGCATCACACACTCTGTTATTGTGCTACAATAGCATGTGACTGAACAACTGAAATACAAAAGATTAACTTAAAAGTGAAGGTAAAATAGACTTCTACCTTCCAGCCTAGGTAAAGCACAAATTAAAACCAGAATTTCTTTATTATTCCTAGATTGAATTTATATATAATAGCTGGGTAAAGAAATATGTTTTTTGAGATTTTAGTGGCTCTGAATAATACATATCCTATATTAAATACTTTATTATAGAATTTTGTTTTGATAGCAAAGAAGCATTTCAAACTTTCAGCCAGTTATATACAGTATATTGATATGCAGACATGTTATATACAATAAATTGGTATGCAGTCATGGTATATGCAGTATATTAGTACGCAGCCAGTTCTATACAGTATATTGGTATTCAGACAGTTATATACAATATATTTGTATGCAGTCGTGTTATATACAGTAAATTGGTATGCAGCCATGTTATATACAGTATATTGGTATGCAGCCAGGTTTATACAGTATATTGGTATGCAGCCAGTTATATACAGTACATTGGTATGCAGACATGTTATATACAGTATATTGGTATGCAGCCAGGTTTATAGCAGTATATTGGTATGCAGCCAGGTTTATACAGTATATTAGTATGCAGCCAGTTATATACAGTACATTGGTATGCAGACATTTTATGTACAGTATAGTGGTAAGCAGCCAGGTTTATACAGTATATTAGTATGCAGCCAGTTATATACAGTACATTGGTATGCAGACGTTATATACAGTAAATTGGTATGCAGTCATTGTATATGCAGTATATTAGTACACAACCAGTTCTATGTAGTATATTGGTATTCAGACAGTTATATACAGTACATTGGTATGCAGTCGTGTTATATACAGTAAATTGGTATGCAGCCATGTTATATATAGTATATTGGTATGCAGCCAGGTTTATACAGTACATTGGTATGCAGCCAGTTATATATAGCATATTGGTATGCAGTCATGTTATATATGGTATATTAGAAGTCAGCCAGTGATATACAGTATATTGGTAAGCAGACATGTTATATACAGTATATTGGTATACAGTCGGTTATATACAGTATATTGGTATGCAGCCAGTTATGTACAGTATACTGGTATGCAGTCATATAATGAGAGGTAAGGCAAGGGGCCCATGCAGAAGGTTCCAGGAGAACCAAAATTACAGCTTTAACAAAGTTATATGACCTGTGAATGAACAATGAATGATTTTGACAGGAGTTTTGAAGCAATGTTGATGTCCAAATCCATTTTCAGCTCACACAATAGACTGTAAAAATAGGCCAGTGAACAATTGGCATGAGTTGTGGACAGTAGTAGACATGGGAACAGGTAAAATCAGGTGGTTTTAGACATGGTTAAATTTTTATGCTCTAGGATTTCTCTTTTCTAAATTCCTCTTATTGCATAACTTGACATTTGTCGCAGTTCATAAAATGCCCAAATGTTTTATGAGGTAATAAGAACTGTTCTATAGTTCATCATAGAGCAAAGGAACTATTACTACCTCAGATTTTTTAAATACATACTTGAAATGAGTTAGTTATGTGGAGTGTACCCGCTATTCTAACTCATAAAACAATGACCTGTTTCTGGTGTCTGAATTCCTGCCGATTATCTAGCAGGTGTATCCTCCAGTTGCTAATCAGCATACATAACGCTTATTCTCACTGAAACCAGCACTGCCCTTTTTCACATGTTTGAAAACCACTTTGATATCTGCTTAAAAGAGCTGTGGAAAAAAAGGTGAGACAGAAAAAAAATCAGTGGTGTGCTTTCTATAGATACACCCCATTTTCCAAAACAAACATGTCCTCTCTTCTCAGCTCTGCCAGGGGCGACAGCTTCACAGCAATAGGCATTTTTAAAAGGCCAAGGAAATGCAATTTGCATGTGGGCTGGATTTTGTTCATCTGTTTAGCTGTATTGAAGAAAAGGCAGCACAAAGCAATTTTGCCACTACAAAGCATTTATTCACCACCTTGAATGCAAGAAGCAATGTTGTTGTTCTTTTTTTTTTCTTTCTGTGGACACAGCAGTCAGACACCAGAGAGCGCTGTTGCCCTGCTGAAGAACACTCACCCCTGTGCACGGGCAAACTGTTGTCACTCCTCATCCCAAGTTCCTTTAAATATAAACTCAAGTTAATGAAAGTGGATAGACAGATTATGTTGAGAATTATGCATAATTGGACTTCTTTAAATAACACTTACTGTCAGAGCATATTTAAAGAGAGTGAGAGAGCAAGAGAGAGCGAGAGAGAGTGAATGCTTGTGCTTTCTGTTGCTTTTGCATCAAGCCATGATTTCACCGCAGGGTGCTAACCATGCTGACACATTACTACTTACATCTAACTGCTTTTCTTAGACGTATAGGTTTACAGCATTATTTTTTCTCCCAGTTGTAAATGTATCATAATTTGCCTGGATGATGTGCTTCATAGTTCATTTGTTATGTTTTCTGCTTGTTCAAACTGTGTAGCAACTGAAACTTTCTGATTGATGCACTTCTACACAGTGAAAACTCTTAGTTTGGCCTCCTTTTTCTCTGTTTTATTCTCAGCTCAGAGAAAGTACTTGCAGGACCCCTCATTTACATGACCAACATCTTCAAACTCCCTCCTTGAGTTTTTCACTCTCCGCTCTCACTCCTCCAGTCCTGTACTCCCCCTCTTTCTGCCCTCTCTTGGCTTGTATGGGTGATGGCCTCTGGTTGGTTGGCACGGCGCCCTCCTCTGCTCTGGACCGGCTCTGGCTCTGCTGCATTCAAGGCGGCCTGTAAAAGCTCACCGCCTGCAGGCGTGACTGGGCCAAGAGGAGCGGCTTTCCCTGCAAAAGCCTGCCTGTCCTAAAGCCTTCCTTCCTCCTGCTGCTGCTGCCTCAGCCTGGTCCTTCTTCGAGCGGACGGCCGGATGGGTGCTGGGTTATCCGGGCCTGTAGCTGTGGGGGGGCTGCGTAAGGGTGCAAAGGGTAGCAAGAGGCTTTTGGAAATCACTGCAGGGACAAAGGGAGATGCATAATCACAGGCCCATTCTGATTTATATTCAGCTGAATGTTGAATGCTGGAAAAAAGGCTTCAAGTGAGTAAAGCACCACCAACACTAGCCAACGCATGATAAGAGTTACTGGGGAGATTTATTTTTTTGTTTTTGGCAAACACACTCATAATCCTCAGTAATATATAAACAGCTACTGTACATACAGTACAGTCTTAAAAATGAAGGGCTGAAAAAAGTTCATTTGAGCAATGCCATAAAGGGAACCACTTTTGGTTACCTACGGAACGTTTCAGTGGATGGTGCTTTGAATAACTGTTTTTGTAAATGAGATTTAAGTACAAAGAATCTTTTTGAAGTTCCTCTTATAAAAAGGTCACCACTCTTAAAAAATGGTTCTTCAAGAGTTATCTTGTAAAGGCAAAAGTTCTATATCTATTTAAAGTTCTATGTCACACCAAAAATAGTTTCAGAACATTTTTATATTGAGCATATTTTGCTAAGAGTGATATAGTAATACTATAAGTACATTTAAGAATTATTTAATCGTTCATAATACATCTACAGTAATCTGTTGTATTTTCACCCCCATATAAGAGGGGGCAATAGGGTTGGTTGGCACTGTGTTAACGTCTGGGTCAGGATGGGGAAATCTCACAAAAAAGTAACACAAACTTGATTGTCTTTTTGATCACGATTCATTCATTTTGTCAAAACACCTGAACATTACAGTCTGTGAAGATGGGGTAAACATTCCTCCCTGGGTAAATGTAAAAGAAATAGAAATCAGCTATATTTTGTTACATGATTTGAAAGCCAATGATAAGTAATGCTAGCTAGCTAACGTAAGGAGACATTGAAACATTGATTTTGAGGTTGATTGCTACATGTGTGTAAGGCTACTTTCACCAACTTATAATATTTTAATTATACCTTGCACACATATTAAATAGTATGCTAAATAACACAACTAGAATGTGATTTTTATTTTAAATATCAAATTTAATTTGTTCACCTCTAAGCTCTAGGTCATTTGGTAATAAGGGAGTCTATCACAAAATTAAAATAACATCTCTGAACCCAAACTAATTATGTATTAAATATGCATTTTTCTCTATTTTTACTTTAGTAATATTTTATTTTATCGTTGTGGTAATGTTTAATTAAAAAAAGTTACTTGGTCTGGTTATCTCTATTTGTTGCTTTGTTCTTTGAAATTTTAGTCTTCTGTGCCAACCTCCACCATAACTGATTGGCACAATGCATAACTGTGCATAACTGAATTGTTGAATGATATGCCTGAGATAAAAAGCAGAGAGTGAAAACTATGTCAGCCAACTCCCTATTCCTGCATTACTGTCCTGTAGTAATATATATTATCACTGTTGAATCCTGCAGTAAACTTTAGTAACCGTCTGAATTGATTGAAAGACTCTTATAGGTGTCCTGTAAAAATACCTGGAGTATTATAATTTTACTAATGTTATTTCTGTATATTTCCATATTTAAATGTGTTAAAGAACCTCCACATCAAGTAAAGGTTCTACACCAGTTAAAGAATTTTTTCCTGGATCCGTTTATCAAACCTTTTAGGAACCTTTATTTTTAAGGTCATGGTACTTTCTAAAGTTAGCGATGTCTCTAGAGATTTGTCAGAAGACAATATAGCTCGCTGAAACTCTTACAGGACTAAATGTGTTCTTTTTGCCCTTTTCTGTTAGCCCAGACTGATGGTCCCAGCTTGTGGGGTCAGCACCATTCCCATCATGCATCAGCCACCTGACAGAGGGCTGCTGAAATAATCAATGACAATCCAATCAAGCCTGCTTCATTTGACTATCTTGCTGGCATTTTGCCTGTTCTAAACTGGCTCAGTCAAGCCCCTCCCAAAGACTACACACTTATGAGTAAAGGTTTCTAAAGAGGTTCTTGGCTTGAGTTTACAGTTCTAGAAAAAAAACCCTAAAATTAATGTAGAACATTTACATTATGTGGAGATATTTATGTTCTTCACACTTGGAGATATACTTTACAAAAATGGTTCCACTCATTGAGTACCAGCCACTGGATCTCCCATGGCATCACTCCAAAGAACTGTTGTTGGCACCTTTATGCTTTTTCAAATTTTTAGTGTATCAACTTTGCATCATTATCTGAGACAGTCTCACTATTCTGAGATTCACCCTAAGAACAAAGATATGCAATCTCCAAATCTCCAAAGTAAATCCGCGACCTCCAAAGAATTATGAATCAGCAGCTCACCCTTTCTTTTTCTTTCCACAGCCTTCAGATATACAAGTTGTTTATTTTTCAGCGCCAGATTCATTACTTGTCCTGCATAGAGGTAAAGTGCAGGGTGTGCGCGGCTTTGTAACCCCGGCAGCGTGGTTTATAGTGGAGCGTGCCTGTGGCTGCTTGAACAAAGCAAGAGTGTGTTCTAAGCGGGAATGTGTGTGTATATGTGTGTGTGTGTGTGTGTGTGTGCGTGTGTGTGTGTCTGTGTGTGTGTCTGTGTGTGTGTGTGTGTGTGTGTGTGTGTGTGTGCTGTCTTTCAGGAGCGCTACTGCAGAGCTTGATTAATCAGCCTGCAGACTGTAAGAGCTCCCATTATCCCGCTGCTCCGCTCTGCTCTGGCTGCACCCTCCCAGACCTCGCCGCTTTATTTCCTTGGCTTTACATTATCTGGCTAACAAGCTTATTCTGAATAGCACGTCGTTAATTCCAGAATGAATAACACATCTCGCTGTCGACTTTCTGTATGTGTGTGTGTGTGCATGTTTTTTTCCCTCTTCCTTTTTTTGAGTTCTCAACCTCTGGTGCCACCCGAGGCTGGTGTTTGGTTCTCCACTTTAGCCCTTGGCTCTCCTCATGCTCTGGCCACGCAAGGGCGGACTGGAATCTTAAGGCTGAACAAGATAGACCGATACTGATTTAACAAGAGGGACAGAGTTGCCAAAAATCTGCTGAAGGTGTAGGGATGCATTCTTAAAAATAAAGGTTCCTGAAACGTTTGGCTTGCATGTACAGTGCTACACTCTTAAAGAAGGAGCAATAACACCAAAAAGAATTTTAATCCCTAATGAACCTTTCAGTGGATGGTTCTTGTGCAAGTGCAAGTGTGAGGAACTCTTTTGAAGTTTAATAATGTAAAGGTTCTAGGAAGAACCCTTAAATTGATAAAGAACCTTTATATTATGTGAACCTTTGGAAGGTTCCTCACACTCATTAATGTTGTTTTCGACATGTTTCTGTAGGGAACCAAAAGTGGTTCTTCTATGTAATCATTCAGAGAAATGTTTGTGGGACCTTTTTTGAACAGTGTTCTATATCAATTTAAGGGTTCCTCCTAATAACCCATTATGTGGAGTTTCTGCAAACTGTGAAAAAGGTTCTTCATACTCACACATCACATTTACAATAATGGCTCTTTAAAGAACCATCTATTGCCAGGTTCTTTATGGAACCAAAAGTGCTTCTTTTATGGCACCGCTCCAAAGATTCCTTTTTGGCACCTTTACCTTTAAGAATGTGGTTTCATGTTTTTTCTTGAGATTCAGTCACACTTTAAAAGATTCTTTAAACTGTAAAATTTAAATGGAATTCCAAAATGTTGTCCAGTGGATTCACTCCCCTTACCTGTTTAATTTTCTTTGTACCATTGAGCTTTTATTACATTTTAAAGGCTAGAAATATCAGTGCTTTTTTTTTCTTATGGTATGGTGAAAGAACTTCTGCTTGCAGCTTTGTTTACTCACGAGGCAAGCTCACGATGGAAGCCATTATTCATTTCCTAATTACTCATCCCCACCCCAGATAGATGCCACCAAACCCAAAGTTTTCTGCCTGAGCATATTTACTGAGTGCTTATTTTTGGCAGAGCTCTTGAAGATGTGCCGTGTTTAATTGGCGTAAAAAGAAATAATGGCACTCTACACCCACCTGCTTAATGGCATGCTGGCGTCTGTCCTGTTTGCCTCTTCATATGCAGAAAAATCTCTTGATTATAGTGGTGGATAAGGATGATGTGGTTTGTATATACAAAGCTGATTTCAGTAAAAAAGAAATGCTAAAATGAATAATTTATTAAGGTGTTAGAGTGCTTTCCATTGTTGGTGGTGCTGGTGCAAGAAGCTAGCCACAATTTGAAGATGTACAGTGGTCGCATTCTTCATTTGAGAATAGCTCTGTGTATAAATGTGATGTAGATACATTGTTCCTGGATGTCTGTCCAGTTCTGCTTATTTCTGTCAACAGGCGTATGCATTGGCAGAGCTGGTGGTGGTGGGCCTCATTATTTAGTGTCTTGGCCCTTAAACAACGGCTAACACAGGCACTGCAGGTTTATCCAGTCAGTTAAGGGAAGCTCTTGGAAAGATGAGGAAAAGAAACTCCATACAACAGTCAAGAGAACCAAGCCCACCTACTAGCACCATCAGTTCCAGTGCTACACATCCACAAGGACTGGACTATTGTCTGCCCAGCACATTCTTTATGAGTTAAGCTCAATGCTAGCCACATGTATTTATGTATTTCTATTCATACATTGTATGTGTTTGTAGAGCCAGGAGGCTGATTTCTGCACTCAACCCTGATTTAAATGGGCACTCCACTCCTACAATGCTCACAGACACACACAGACACATAGTGTAATGGGTTTAACATGCACACTGCACTGTATTCCGTATTTTTTTCTCCTTTACTCTTTTTTTTTTAGGAAAAGAATGTTTCCTGTCTATGTTCAGCTCACATGAATAAAAATGCGCTGGAGGGGAAAGAGAGAGAGTGAGCGAGAGCGAGAGAGAGTGAGAGAGAGAGAGAGAGAGAGAGAGAGAGAGAGAGAGAGAGAGAGAGAGAGAGAGAGAGCAGGATGTGTCAGCTGTGCAGTACCATAGCTATTTCCCCCTCCTCTGCTCCGCTGCATGTAAAGATGATGGATTTTGATTATGATTGGGCGAGACTGGTGCAGAATGAAGCTCTCTCACTGCACTGTGACATGTGTGAGAGGAGGCCGATCGACAGTCCTCACTGATCTAACAAATGAAAACTTGACCTTCCCTATTCAGCCCTGACAGGAGATGTATGTGCTGGGGAAGGAGGCTATATGACTTTAGGATATGCATGGATGGATTCCCTCACCCAAAACAAAAGCCACAAGATTGATCTGAATATTCATGGAAAGGCATCTCCCATGAAGCGCAATTATTTGCATAAATTTTGTCAGTGTGGAGATGATTGTGGTGGGTGGAGAAAAATCAGTTTATGCCATTATCTAGAATCAATTTCCTCTTGTCTTATTTCATAATGTATTATATATATATATATATATATATATATATATATATATATATATATGTAGGTATGTATATATGTATATATATATATATATATATATATAGTATCATGAAATATACCACATATTTCTCTTTGCACTACTGTGCAAAAGTCAGAGACCCTCTTTCATTTATATAATATTTATTTTTCAGGAGATATTCCTGAGCAGATTAGATAATCTTTTTGCATAAGGAAAATAACTGAAAACAAATCCTGACAACCGTGCAAGACCTAGAAGACCACCAAACTCATCACCATCAGATAAACAATACTTTGATCTTTGAGAGAGAGGAGAAAATCAAGCTCCACTCTTGCTTCAGATCTGAAAAGACCCACAGGTTTCTCAGTGTAAGAAGACAATTCAACACTATGGGTCTGAAAGGATGTGTAGCTGTCAAGAAGCTGTTACTGAGAAAAGACAATAGACAAAAAAGAAGAAAAATATGCAAATTAAACAAAGAATCTGCTGGTGTTCTCAGAACAACGGACTGACCAAGAGTTCAGACCTCAACATCACTGAATGTGTTTAGGATTACTTGAATCGTGAGAAGCAGAAAATGCAACTAACTTCTAAGACTGAACTTTGGAGGTGTAAGAAAATTATATTATCATATATATATATATATATATATATATATATATATATGAACATCTTATGTGCATATTTAGCTCCTTCTGACATTGCAATTAAAAACACAGGGAGAGTTTCCAAGCAAACACAGGCTCATGTCATTAGAATGAGGCATGCACTACCCTAGTCCAACTTGATACTGTGGAGAAATGAGCTGTTTAAATTCTTAACAAATGTAATTTGTCAGCGTTTAATATGGAGACCAGAGGGAGGGGGGCATGAGTGTGGTGTCCCGCCTGAGCTCACGGCGGAGCTGCAGCTAAATAGGTACATCCACTCGGATTAGTGTTAGAGACACCACACCAGGTCTAAACGCTGGAACTGACACCACCCTCCCACTGGCTGACTATGAGCACTGCCAGAGAGAGAGAGAGAGAGAGAGAGAGAGAGAGAGAGAGAGAGAGAGAGAGAGAGAGAGAGAGAGAGAGAGAGATTGAAAGAGTGAAGAAAGAATACAGATGGATCTGTTTGGTCCCAAAGCCGAGGTAGTGGGCAATTTCCATTTCTCTCTGTCTCTCTCTCTAACTGGTCATCTGCCACAGAGATCTCTAAACAGTTTGAGACTTCAACCACCAATTGGGGAAAGGAGGGGCGGGGGGGGGCTTAAGCCTAAGTATAATCCTTTTCTTAGTCATGCATAGCTCTGTGTGTGTGAGGTGTGAATGTGTGTGTTTTCGAGAGGCTCTGTATGTGTATGTGTGTGTATATCTGTGTAAGTGTGCTTGTGCATAGAGGGGGGTTGGGATTACCGCACTTTTTCAATTTCCTACTTGAAGCATCATAAGCTATTTCTGAAAGCACACATGGGCCGCTTGAGGAAGCGGGCTTTGGGGAGGCCAGCTTTTGCCAGGCTGAATAGCAATCAGGCCAGGCCCCCCTCCGCCTGCTGCCGCTGCTGCATTAGGACTTCCAGGGGAGCCGGCTGGAGAGAACTGCTCATGTAAACACGCTGCGTGCTGCTCAGCTCCTTATTACACACTGCCTATTACCGCAGACAAAGCCATCCTTAGGGTCAACACCACACGACAGCTGCCACGCCAAAGCCGTGGAGAATAGAGCCATAGATGGGAGAGCATCCACGAGAGAACAGGCATTGGATTATGAACAACAGGCTTGAATGTCATGATAATGGTCTTATTTACAGTGTGCTTACACATAGCCTGCACAAGACAACATGTTATCTGTAGGTCCTACCCATGATATAAGTCTCTAATGAGCGCTACATTCAATTATGTGTTGAATTGTTTTCAGGGGACTTGATGATGGCCTTGTACGACCCTGCTGGATTAGGAGTTGCAAATGTTTTCCATTCAAATGAGGAAAAAATGTGCAAAACTTCCCCCCGAAGAACCTTTCAGTTGATAGTTCTTATGAAACCATTTTTGTAAATGTATTAGTGTGAAGCACCTTTTAAAAATTAACATTCTTCCTAGAACCCTATATCTAACAGGGCTATACATACAGTCAGGTCCATAAGTTTTTGGACATTGACACAATTTTTGTAATTTTGCCCCTGTACACCACAACAATGGATTTGAACCGAAGCTATCAATATGTAATTTAAGTGTAGACTTTCAGCCCTAACTCAAGGGGTTTGACAAAAAATATTGCATTAACCTTTTAGGATTTACAGACATTTTTTACATATTCCCCCCTTTTTCAGAGGCTCAAAAGTAATTGGACACCTCACTCATAAGCTGTTTCATGGACTGATTTCAAGTGGTGGATATGCATTTGGCAGCTGTTAGGCTGAAAAAAACAAAACAAACATGTCAGAGAGATAGCAGGAACTTTAATAGTGGCCAAATCAACAAAAGGCCTGGAAGACCACAGAAGACAACTAAAGTGAATGATCACAGAATTCCACCACATCTAGTCAAGCCAAGTACATTCTGGAGATTGGCGCATCATTCACAAAGCCTACAATCAACAGATGCCTTTGTGAATGTAAATAAAAAAGCATTTTCCTCAAGATGTGAATCACTGGTAACATTCAAGAGCAGAAACGCCAGATTAGACTTTACTAGAAAACATCTAAAAAGGCTTGACCAGTTCTGGAACAAGTTTCTTTGGACAAATGAAACCAAGATTAACTGGTATCAGAATAATGGAAAGAGAAGAGCATGGAGAAGGAAAGTAAGGGCTTATGATCCAAAGCATACTGCATCATTTGTCAAACATGGTGGAGGCAGTGCTATGGCATGAGCATGTACGGCTCCAATGGAACTGGGTCACTGGTGTCAATTGATGATGTGACTGCTGATAGAAGTAGCAGAATGAATTCTGACGTTTAAAGAGATACACGTTCCGCTCTCATTCAGTCAAATGCTGCAAAACTGATGGAAAAAATGGAATGCTTTTAAATGGCCAAGCCAGTCATCTGACCTCAATCAAATTGAGAATGCTTTTCACTTACTGAAAACAAAACTGAAGGCAGAAAGACCCACAAACAAGCAGCAACTGAAGGCATCTGCAGTAAACGGCTGGTATAGTATCTCAAGGCAGGAAACTCAGCATTTGGTGACGTCGATGGGCTCAAAACTTCAGGCCGTCATTGACTGCAAAGGACTTGCATTTATAATTGCATTTATAATTATGTTAGTTTGTATAGTTCATTTTGAGCCTGTGAAAATAGAGGGACTATGTAAAAAATGGCTATAATAAGTGGTTAATACTTTTGTGAAACCCCTTGAATCAAAGATAAGTCTACACCTAAATCATATATCAACTGCTTTATTTCAAATCTATTGTGGTGGTGTACAGAGACAAATTACAAAAATTGTGTTACTGTACAAATACTTATAGACCTGACTATAAATTTTCTGAGCATGAACTGCTGGTGCTAGGAAACATGTAAGTGTTGTGGTACACGTTAAATTACAAAAAATAAAAATAAATTAAAAAAAATACATAATACTTATTAGAAATAACTACTATGTGCAATAAGCATAAATCCCAAATAGCGTAACAATTTGTAATTTGAATAAGTTTAAAAAAAAAAAAAAAACATTGAATTTTAATGTTTATTTTGTGAAACACACAGAATATATTTTCTCGAGGGGCATGAACCCACAAAGGCAGGATTTTGTGTATGGTTGCTGTTTCAAAATGTGACTGAAAAGAATACTGAAAAGTAATATGTGAGTTTTAATGTAATGAGATAACTCTAAAAACTGATATAGGCTAAAGACAACAAAAGCTGTAAGCACAGTGAGGTGGGTCTCAGCCTCTGAATCCAAATACGTCTTTGGGATGTCTCATTTTTCCAGCATGCAATTTGTAAAATCCCAAATTATTGCTGCATTTACAAATAGCATTACAGCCTTAAGCTAAACAACTTTTGGACATTTTGTACCTCGTGAGGCTCTTTGTTTATGAACTTTTGGATTCATTCTGTAGTGTTTGAGATACCTGGTGGACTACAACTACCATAAACACTAGAACTGAACATCCTTAACAGTCTGCACCATTACGCTGAGGAGATGAGGGAGGTTGATGTACTGTATATCTCCCTCAGCTTTAGGCATCTCATTGATATTAAAAGTTAATTGTTTTAGCAATATCTTCTCCTGGTGTGGGGCTGAGGCTGCTGGAGCCTGTGTTTTAGCGCTCATTCTGTCAGGCAGAATTCCAGCACCCCTCTCTGCATGAAGTGACCTCTGAACCCTAGAGACAGAACAAAGATGAGAGCAGGGATGATGCAACAAACTTAAAGATTCTCTCCTCCACCTGAGGAGCCCCCACAACCCTGCTGTTTAAAAACCCAGCCGAGACTGACATTTGAAATTTAGCTCTTAGCGGGATGACTACATGTGATTCACCCTCAGCAGGAGGTGTATACAACACAACCAAACAGGACTCACATTGAAAAATGTCATTGTTCTGTGCTATGATCAAAGGGGGATACATCCTATGCTGGAGTGGCTTTGATGAGTTGCTGCAAATACCTGAATGTGTATTAGAACATTGCTAACTATATTTAAAATCTGTTTTGATTGCTGCCTTCCTCTTAGACTTAAGCATTTCTCTGGACTGGATGTGAGTGCAGCATGTCAGTCCAGGAGTTGCCATCCTACAACTTTTTATAATACATATAATACAAGTCATTAACCTAAACTAAGTTCCAGCTGCTGAATGAGGTGGTGAAACGTTCCATGCCAGAGACAGATCCAGAAAATTTTACCAGGGGTGACAGGAAATTTTGGCAAGAAGGCATGTTCATGTGGCACCCAAATGTATTTTGTACAAATTTGTATAGTAAACTGTCCAAACAACCTCCTGGTTCCTTACTATCCCAGTTACTATGCATGAACAAATCTGTAATTAATAACCCATTATGGTTTGTTACTAATGTTTTACTTGTTCTCGTGGTAGATAACATCAACTAAAGTACATTTACAGAATAAAGTAACAGATTGATTAATATAGTAACTAAGATTAACTAATGTAGTAGCTAAAGTCAACTGATATAACAACTAATATTAACTAATATAGTAGCAACTGGCAACACATCATAAATCAATGAGGAATGGTAAATATTAGGAACAGAATATGTGTTATGATACTTCATAAATGATTAACCAACATGACAAAGTGCTTTTTATTAGTTAATATTAGTTATTATATTATTTAACCTTGTAGTTACTAAATTAGTTAATCTTGTGAATGTACTTTATGTGATCTTAACTGTTGCAGGAACAAGCAATTCCTTCTCATGTTTGTTCATTAGTTATGAAATGTAACGCATAGTTACTAGGTTACTAGGGAACTGTATTGTAAAATGTTACCAAGGTTCTGATCAACTCTTCTTGCAAAATAACAGCTTTTCACTTAGATTTAACTGCTCAAAATTTATCATTGAATCCTGAATTTGCCCTGGCAATCATAAAAAAGTCTATGGACAATTTTGTCTTCCCTTTGAGGACTTTATACACAGACATTTGCTTTGATATTTGACACAACTATTTTAGCTTTTGTTGTAAACAAGCGCCAAATTCATGGACTAAAGCCGAAGCAACCTTGGAACTCAAGCAGACATTTTTGTAAGTTTGTTATTGGCTTTGAGAATAGACTTACTAATTTGTATTCATTCTCTTGGAACATCTTTTGACCACAGCTTTAATTTCAAAATGCACAAAACTCCAGTGCGCTGCTAAAGAACTAAAAGCTTGATAGCAACAGTTGCTTAGCAGTGGTTGGAGGTCTGAGATAATAAACCTTGCAATGAATTTAACTGTAGTTCAGTACAAGTGAACATTAACTGATGAACAAATTGGTAGCTGACAGCCCAAAACAGGTAGATAGCTAATGACACACCATTTTCTGTGTTTTTGTCACTGAACCTCTTCTGAACTGCTGTGTATGTAGTAGTGTTATGATATTGATATGGAATTCAACGCACTATACATTAATAATTCACTTTTTTCAGGTGAAACTTTACACAGAAAAGATTATGTTTCCATCTGGACTCTGTGCCCTCTACTCTGTCTCTGCCCAAACCACAGCTCTATAGCACTGTGTTATTTAAAGCTGGAGTGTTTAGAGCTGGAAAGTGGCTTTTTGACCCTGTAGATCTGCCCTTGCTCCATCCCTCTCTCCATCCTCCTTTTATTTTTCCAAAATGGAAAGTGGCTTACCCAGACATGTCTGGTGTGTGAATTTTTGATGAGAGAAAAACATGTCTGAATATTTTGCATTTTTATCTCATTTATTCATGTTGAATTATGGTGTAATAACTACACCACCAATCCAGTCCTCTTAACAAAAAACATGTTCAGTTATTTACTGCTATTAAGTTACACTCCTTTTTGAGTTACGAATCATCAGCCTTCAATCAGTTCTATGCCTTCCTAACCAAATATCACAGCTCTACTTAAATCCAACAGGCTAGGCCCTAACCCTTAGAGCTATGTACATATAAGTTACATTACCTAATTATTAATAAATAATTATGTAGTTACATATTTAGACAATATAATGAATTAAACATACATTCAATTTACATTCTGTATGGATAAATGCTTCCTGTCTTCTCTTCTGACTAATTCTGTTGGTCAGAAAATGACCAAAGCAAAATGTAAAGGATGTTTTTCTTCAAAAAAATCTATTGTCCTCACTTTCAACTGGTTCTGTTTGTTTCACTGATGTGCAATAGAGAAATAATTAAACAAAATGTAAGAGGAGGGTTTCATGCCCTATATGCCACGAGGAAGCCAGAAGGATTAGAAATCTATAGAACCTGCTTTGCTCTCAGTGATGCCCTTCAGGCTTCACCTCACTCTTTTCTGTTTGAACTCTACTGTACCTGGCATACCGAAATGAATAAGAGATTCACACCTATATACAGATAAATGAGCTTTGCAGTCTAATACACTCAGAGGGTTTACATTCTGCTCAAACACACATCTTAATGTGATAAGACTTCTCTTCTGGGCTTGTATTGAAATAATTCATAATTCAATAAGATTTGTGTAAGAGTGCACCATTTATATGCTTCATTGATCAGACAGCATTTTATTTTTCAGGATCACCTTTAATCTTGTTGATTATTAATGTCAAATGTGATTGGTAATTATTCTCTTCCCAAAAAGGTTCTATATCGTACTAAAAAGGGTGACTTTTAAAAATAGTGTAAACATTTTAGTGCTATATAGAACTACTTAAAAAACTTTAAAGGATCACAGAGGAAAGCCATTTAACTATGCAAATAACCATTTAAGCATTTAAATTGTTGTCATAACCATTGCATTTACTAAAGAGCCCTTGAAGAACCCCCTTAGATGTAGGCATAATTTAATGCATAATATGGATGGAAATGTAAAGCTGAAGCTAAAGATGGACAAAAATTATCTAAACATTAACTTTGAGCTGCTGAAGTGCCAGTTGCCACTAATAATAACTGTAAACACATTGTAGGGAATTACCGTATCTATTTCATGCTCAATACACTGAATGGACAAAACTAATTATTGTACATCTTACACCTTGAATGAGATTTGCTGTCAGTGAGTAGGTGCTTCAATTACACTTGCTTTTTCAGATGTTAATAAGATGTGTAGGATGCTACGCTTTGTACATGCACATATGAATGCATGCACATAAGCATACAGCAACTAAGTACACAGCAGTTCTCAGTTGCTCCACACGCAGTGACCTGAGAGCCGTCTGGTGTGATGATTAGATCATGGATGAGGGACATTTTTCTCTGTCCACTGCTATGTCAAATCCGCACAGGCTTGCACTGACTAAAAGGTTGGAGCATCAACAATTTTGACAAATTGCAGACGCAAATAGAGATTTTGTTCTTAAATGTACAGACAAGTAAGATTAGTACACTACAGCATGAGAAAAAGCAAATTTCATTTCACACTGATAAATGAGCTCCCATTGCGAGATTGACTTTTGAATATTCACATAGCGAGCACATTCATTCAGCCCCGGCGTTCTTTACAAAGAGAAACAGAAATGCTTGATTTTTACACTGACAGGAGGAAATGTGTCAGGGCCACTCTTTATAATGTGCTCTGACAGAGGAGACTGTGGGGGGAGAGAGACAGAGAGGGAGGGAGAGAGAGGTGGAAAATATATATATATATATATATATATATATATATATATATATATATATATATATACAGAGAAAGAGATACACAGAAATTATTTTTTCCACATAATCAATTTGAGGAGTTTCTGTGGTCCATTACTGGCACACACACACTGATCTGTTCAGTGTGCTGGGGGGAGTAGCATTGAAGAAGCCTTGCAAGCTCTCTACAGAGGAGCTGGGGGTGGGTGGGGGACTAGTGGGGAACAGACTGATTGCACAGATGGCATGGTCCATTCCCAGCACCAATTAATCCCCAGCTAAATGTGACACATCTTAACCTGCACTGGGTCCCATTCAGCACTCTACAGCAAAACCCATATGGCAAGGAGACACTTTCAGGCAGCAATTTGGACCTGGCAGGGAACCAGCCTCTGTAGGCTGCCCCCCTCCCACTAATAGACATGTTTGTTCTACACGTCTAGCCAGCATGCGTCAGGACTGTCCTCTTGCTTTAACGAGGGCCAGCGCTGATATCACCTTGTCTTACATTCATACACGCGGCACAGGAGCAGAGAGAAAAGACTCTTCTCTACCATGCTGATTGGGTGTGTTATTTTTATCTGCTGTTCAGGACTGAAGAAAAGTGAACATTTTGTTTTAGGATTATTATGGTCAGCATTGTGTTGTATTACATGTATATTTTGTATGCTGCTATTTTGCACATCAGTAAGTCGTCATGAATCTTCTTGACGCTGATTGGTCTAACTGTCACACTCACTGAGCCTGCTGACCGGTCATTATCTATAGTAGACACTCTCACTCTCTAGAATGACTACAAAATGTACAGACAGAAGAAATTATACTGGAAAGATTCAAAGTTTCATCACCTCAAGACAAGAACTTAACCTTGGTTGTTAAAGTGCAAGCATAACTTCAAAGGTTGTAAGACCAAGTGCTTAATGAGAGTTTTGTCTATACACTGTAAGACAAACAAGCGCGAGTGTGAGAACACATAAATAATATTGGATAGTTTGAAGAGCTTTAAACTGTGCCAGAAGGAGGGAGAGACTGAGTCAAATGCGTATAGCTCATCATTTATGAGGAAGAGCCTCAGGGAAAAGTGATCAGACAAAATGCATTACATATCCACCCCTATACTCTAATAATCTATGACTCTGTGTTTTAGAGTCTTTTGAGATTGTTGCTGAAAACTGTTCTACTTATGAGCTGGATGAAGCTGACTGGTGAGGAGACTATGGCCCCCCACATACCTTTACAATACCATAGAAGAGAAGCCAAGTTTCCCTGTAAATGTGATACATGAGTGTGAAGAACCCATTTAAACAACCTATACTACCTAGAACCATACATCCAAAAATAGAACCATTTAGGAACCTTTATTCTGTGTATTATATACTGTGGACCAGTAGACTAAGTAAAAAAAAAAAAAAACTAAATGCATTAATTTAGATTGCAGTAGATTTCAAATGTTAAGTCAATAAGACGATAGAATGTAAAACCTTGATTATTATTGTTAACTTTCAACTTCATGGTTTTGCTCACTCTTTTTTTAAGTTTTCAAAAAACTTTTTGAAAACAGCAAATCTCATTGATATATTCCCTAAGCTAGAATGTCACAGCAGTGAGATTTGCTTATTATTGTCCAGTTGCATCTTAAGAAAATTTGAAACACACTATCCCAGTCAAAAGTCTAGACGCACCAAACTGAATACGCATTTTTCATAATTCTAAAGACATTTGGATCTGAAGAATTATGCTTAAATGCAAATGAAATGTGCTCATTTCATGTTCAAGAAAAACATGAAAAGTTTTCTCCAAAAAGTGTTTTTCAGCAGCAGCAGGGTCACAGCACACATGTATTTTCAGTCCTATTGGAGACGCATCTCTAGTGTCTCCTGATGAAGAATGGCAACAGACAATTTTTTAAAGATTTAATTTATAAAACAACCTGTAATGTTTTGGTGTCTTCAATGTTATTCTATACCATAAGGAAAACTCCTCTATTTTTGAGTGACTTCAAAGTTTTGACTGTATGTATGTATAGTTCTTATCATGCTTTAACAGGCAGACAAATTAAAAAAACTACTTCATTACATTCTTAATAACAATGATAACTTTAACCTATTATTGGTCTACCAATTACAGCACTGAACATGTAAACACCTACATAAAAAAAAACAACAACAACAAAAACCCATGTGATTAAGTCTTGATTTCAGTTACACTCAGAATATAACAGTTCGTAAATGGTAATAATAAACAGAGCTTGTAAACATTTAGTCCTTTAATTACTCATCTTAGATTTTGTTTGTGCTTGCATGATTTACAATGACACTGCGGGAATTCATGTCCTTAAAATGTTTAACAGGGCATTCACTGTTGTTGTCTTATAATGGTGTCTGGCACTGCTCAAAAGAAAGATAAGAAATCTGGGCCCAAACAAATTTTGCAGTTGGCTCAAAGGAAAAAGGTGCTACCTGAGTGCACACTGTCTCCTACACGACTTCTTAAGATTCTTCTGTTTGTCCTTGGCTTGGGCATAGCACTGTTAAAAGCAGCTGAAAGAAGATGGATGAAAACCAAAAGGAACTGTGATTTAGGCACTTATTAGACACTCCAGGAAGCCAAATCTGTGTTTTTTTATTTTTTTAAAACAAAAGTTCAAGCCACAGTCAAGAACCTCTGAGGACTCTTCGAGACTTTTTACTTATTCCACTACCACACCATCTGCTCTCACAGCAGAGGATTGTGTAACCTCTTAAAAAAGTTCATCTATTTTTTTCTGTTATGAAACATACCATACTGCTTTTGGATTTACACCACAAATAGCACATATAGAATAAATAAACTAGATCCTATAGCTAGACTAAATAACCACATTATAAACATAATTTCAGACATCATTGTTTCTCAACTCCAGCCCACATCGACCCTGCTTTAACAGGGAGGAGGTTTATTTGAAGTGTTTATGAGATTTGGATTGATGAAGAGCATTGCTTTTGTTCATCTGAACTGTAATTTTGCTTTAATCAAATAATTTATTTGACTAGAATAAACCCAATTTAACTGCTTGTGACCACACAAAGTACATTTTTCAACTAATCAGCTAATCATCAAGCCCTTTGTGAAGCTCAGGTGTGTAAGAGGTAGGAATCATAGAGCAAAGGCTCCAAGTGCTGCAATGAAGAAGTGCTGTCATATAGTATTGCAAAATTTAGATACCATCCTTCATTTATTCAGGAGATATTTCTGAGGAGTTTAGATATAAGACAATCCACTTGTATAAGGAGGAGAAAGTCAAAAGACAATTGAAAAAACAAGTGAAAAAAGTAGCTTGCAAAACTGGAAAAAATGATAAAAGTGACAACCTAGAGAAAATCTAACACCATGCAAGACCTGCTAGACCATCAAAATGGTCACGATCTGATAAACAGTACAATCATGCTCTGCTCTTGCTTCATTCTTCCACTGTTAACTCAACACTGTGGATCTGAAAAGAAGTGTAGCTATCAAGAAGCCCTTACTGAGAAAGAACATTTTCAAAACAAATAAAGAAGCTGCTGGTGTTCTTAGAACAATGGACTGAACACACCAGAGTCCAGACATCAACATCCCTGAATGTGGTGCAGATGGATCCTAAGAAGCAGAAAATGCAACCAACTTCTAAGACTGAACTTTAGAAGTGTGGAAAAATAACCACATACCCATAACAATATCTAACATTCACATTGAGAACAATCATTCAGGATCATTCAGTGATGACCTTCCTGGAGTAAAGAAGCTCAGTCTTAGATTTTCAGTGAAACTTCAGTTTTAGACCTGAAACATTCTTCCTGATCTCAAACAGCCTGGCATTAAAGTTGGTGACCCCACAGAGACTGGTCAGATGGCCCATCAGGCTGCAAACATGCTCTGGTCCTTTCTGTTTTAATTTTAATGGACATTCCTGTGGAAAGTAATAATATAGAAAAAAACATCAGATGTTGCGACAAACTCTGTTGTCTTTTGGTATCTTAGAAACAGAGCGGTTTGTCTCTTATGTACACAATCATTCTGATCAAATTTCCAGGAAAAGGTCTGCCTCGTTCTCTCATTATCTATAATAGGCATCCCAGAGTTCAGAAATGGGCCTTCTGGTTTTCCTCGCATCAGTCATTGATTCTAATGGCTTCTTGTACCACTCATATATAGGCAATGTCCAGCTATTCCTCTCATCTCTAGTCACAGAAGAAAGGTCTTCATAAACAGTCTGAGTATAGAACATCTCAGATATATATGTTTTGACTTGTCTTTGGGAGAATAAGCTGCCAGCAAACTGCATTTCCCTGCACTATATATTTAAACTCAAACACACCTTTTTAGACCACATCCCCTATATTTTTCCAAACATGCTGGAGCAGAGGAAATGTTCTTCCACTGTTGGTTGTTGTAGAGTCCTTTCTTTTATGTGTATTTAATTGCATGGCACTCTAGGCAAGAGTAGCTGTTAAATAACATAATGCGCTGTATGGTGCAGTATAATTTACTGTAGTTAAAGTGCATGTAAGCTGTATCTATTTAGAGGTGCACACAGCTTCTAGTGACCCACAAGAAAATGGAATGAGCTTCTTATCAGGGGTGTTGAAGCATGCAGTGATTCTAATTCTGCCATCATTTGGAATGCAGCAAGAACATTTGCACAGTGAATATCTTGGATCATTAACTGATGATCATAATGTATAGCAAAGATATACATGCATGAAGATGTAATAAGGGCTACAGTAAATAAAATTAGTCCCATTTTTTCTTAAATGCAGCAGAGAGAAATACTAGCTCATATTCCTTTACATTGGGTAACTAGTTTAGGTGCATTCATTGAAACTGTATATCACTTGAAACGCCAGACCTGAAATTCCAACAGACAAGAAAACACAAAGGAGAGGGAAAAAGAAGTGATTGAGGAATTTGCACATTTTCATTACTTATTACACTAATTGCAGCTGACAGAAGAGTGTGCCTTCTACATATCAGCACTGATTTTATTTCATGTAATTCCATTGTTTTTAAATTGTCTCCCCTTCATTAAGAACCTAAGTAAACTACAGAGATGATGCCATAAAAAAATCTAATAAAATTGTAATCTCATCTATTTTAATCATATCTAATCATATATCATCTAAGCTAATCACATTTGAGATCATATTAACCTCTCTAATCTAATCCGGTTGTCATGGTGATATCTTGTATGCCTGATTTTTTTTTTCTTTCTTTTCAGATCAGTCTTGGCAGAAAGTTTATGGCAAGCAGGATTTTTTTTCCTTCAAAAATGTGAACTCAGTGTTCTCTAAAGTCACATTTATTGACTTTCATTTATTAGTACATTTGGTCCACAGAACACTGTCAGTTGTCTGTTTTTTATCCTCTAATGCAGTAAACACTCAGTGCAGGCTGTTACAGTGTTATTACACTCATTTGTAGCTCTGGCTAACTTGAGCACTGCTGATAAGAAAGCAAACAGGGCACCAGACCAGCATAGCTACAATCAAGCAAAACGTCATCTACATAGCACTACGGTGTTCTTGAGTAAGACTCCAGGAGTACTGTAATGTATGACCCTGAGCTGACTACTGCCCTCCATCTAATTGGCGTGTGTTAAAAACGTGAAAATGTGTTATGGCAAAACATGGAATAAAGTGAGATGATCATTTAAAGGGAAGATATTAGACATTCTTAATATATGTTGGTAAATATGAGCAAAATAGGCAATAAAATTGTCTTTTTGTTTTTTTAACTTGATTTAACTATCTATCTATCTAACTGTCTATCTATCTATCTATCTATCTATCTATCTATCTATCTATCTATCTATCTATCTATCTATCTATATATATAGTTGAGCTAACATTAGCATAGTAATAAATTCATTGTTGTCATTTCCAACCCACCTAGTATCAATTCCTGTCCACCTCCTGTAAAGGGTAACCCACTTTAGTTACCCTGATGTATAACATTGACGTAGACATGTCATATACATGTCATGGAAGATGTCATATGCTGTCAAGAGGTGTCATGACAGATAATGTCCAGCAATATAATACATGATCCAGTAATAAGGGAATAAAATATAGTGTCATGTTACCGTTACCAGTAACTATCATGACAGATGTCAAAATGATTGATGTCATGATGGCTAACTACAGCACACAGCAAAAATTAGCATGTAACATAAGCTGTCATAACGTCAAACATTATGAAATCTGTAATGACTGGTAACGGTAACATGACACTGTTATACTACTAAACAAAATCTGTCATGACAACTCATGTTGTATATCCAATTTTATCACAGGTTAAAATTTCATGATGAATGGACCAAAACAAAATGTAAGAAGGTTACATTTTGTTATATTATTTTCTATTACAAATTAAGAATGTTTTTTCCTTTTCCTGTAAAGTTAGCTCTTTGAAGGTTTGGTTTGGACAACAATAATATGCTTACACTGTATTTATGTAACTGGGTTCAAGTAAAGTGTTACCCTGTGTAACCCTTGTTCAATCTGGTAACATATGCAATGAAAGAATGCATTTGTTGCTGGAGCATGGTAAGGTCAATTCCAGAGGTCACTGTAATAAACAGATTGCAACAAGTGTTCCACATCATGCCTCCTTCCGGTCCTCTAAGTCATTGAAGCTCTGCAGCTATGTTTGTAACAGCTGCCACAAGGACTGCCTGGGCAGCTCCTATTTTGCTTGCAGGCCTGTGAGGATGAGAGCTGCCGCAGGCTGAGGAGCTGCAGCCACCGCTATCGCCTCCAGCTGCTCGAAACCCCATCAGTGGTCCGGGTCAAAGCTGCTCTACTGCATCTCCATCCTCCTTGTCTCCATCAAACAGAATTGTTAATCTGCTGGGGATGAGGAGTGGGATTACGTGCTGCTCCTGACCCAGCCGTGAGGAGGGCAGCGTGATGGGGTTGGTGCACCTCAGGTGCCTCTTCTTGACAGTGCACTACACTCCTCCAGGTGTCATGGGCTGAACCTTGGCAGAGCAGACTGCCCGCAGATGAAACAGAGAAGTTTGTCAGGGCCATTAAGCATGGCTTTCCTCTTTAGAAAAAATCTACTGTTATCTAGTTTGCTGCATGTTTGATTAACCAGACTCTGGCAAGTCTCAAAAACAGACAGAAGAAATGCCTCAAGAAGAAATGACAGAAGAATGAAGATATCAGAGAGAATTATAGACTTAAAGACTTCACACCAACATTGTGATCTATAAAGTCAAAAAAGCTTAATCGCTTACAAGAAATGCGCAGACTGATTCAGATCTGTGGGAAAGGACTTTTTTTGGATGTCTATGTTATCCTCCGTGAAATTTCATCTTCGTTCTTGTAAATAATTAAAGTTTCAATAAGATGTATTTAATGCTTTCTGGGAAGGGGTATGGAAATGTAATAACATTTGCATAATTGTGCATCAATTACACATTCTGCAGTTTTTAATGAGTTAATCAGACTTCCCCCTTTGACAGATACTATCTATTTGGTGAGGATCTGGAACTGCTTTGCTGTGCTACGCTGCCCGAGTGCAAAGTTTATACAGGAGTGATGGGGTTTTCAGGGATAAACAAATACTCTCAAAAATGAAGCTCCTTTTGGTCTCTGTTTGCACAGCATTAAATGTATCATGATGTCCCATTCCTAAATATTACATTTACTCACAATTTAACAATAATTATTATTGAAAAACTTCAGGAGAATCTTAATATAATACTGCCTATTTTTGTCCCCCTATTCCACTTTTGTATTCTATACAATGAACTGACAAGCGAACAGCTTGGATGAAGATTGTTGGACTGGCTACACAAAAGGCAATCTGGAGCAAGAGAGGGAGTGGGTGCTAAAAAAATGTAGTGACTTGCAAGTGCTCAATTATGTATGGGCAACAAAATATGTACACCCCACTCAGCCTTCACAGCGGAGAGCCGTAAAACATTTGTCGCCATTGGCCGCCATCTTTATTCAGTGCCCTGTGAGACAGACCCAGAGTGGTAATTACAATCATACCTTTCCCGCAAGAGCCCTGTTTCTTACCGCAGCTGCCTTCATATATCCTTGTTTGGAACATTGTTCATTAAATGGTAGCCTACTCCAGTTACCCAGGAGCCTTTGAAAGGGCCTTACTGGGAGTCATCAAACGGGAGCACATGGATAATGACACTGTCAGGTGTGAGGGGAGTAATAATCAGAGAGCCTTGCCCTCGCACACAGCTCTGCCAAGCACTGCTCCGTGGAACTGAAAAGAGAAGTTTATATTGCTCCGGCAAAAGCAGCCATTTACTTTAATGAAGTCTCTGGCTTAAATGAGGTGTCATTTTGGAGCGAAGCCATTAGAGGTGAATGGTTAATAAAATAAATTGCAATTTACACATTTTTGACAGGTTCATATGACTTAGATGTTTCCTAATTATTCTTGCGCAACTCAGAACTGTGAAAAAGTCTTCCTGCTTTGAATATTCTTTCAGTGGTCTTGCTCAGCACTGACTAAAATATGGAACTAAAAGGAGGCTATGTTATATCTCATACTCAGAAGTGGGGAGCCATACTCTAGTAGAATATTATTACATTGGTTAAATAATGGGTCTGTTCATACCTTGCATTAACGTGTTTTTGGTAATTGGATCCCGTTAGGATTTCACTTGACCGCATGAAAAGCCAGGTGTAAACACACTCAGGATGCATTGTGAAGGATTACAATCAGATCAATCAAACCACATTTGGAGAAGGTCAGAGATGGATCCTGAATGCATTTATTTGTAATTGCAATGCATTCAGTGCATTAAATGCACAGATCTTGAATGCATTAGAGTGTACATGCAATACATTTTCATTAACTGTAAGCAGTTATGTGAGTGGAAATGCGGCTGCTGAGCACTGACTAGCAGGTGAGAGAAAAAAACAATGAAACAAAAGATGGAGGATATGCGAGGTTGGCTTTATCCCAAAACTGAGAGCCTTTTTGCATGTTAGGCCGATGAAAGCGTCCAAGCCAAGCTTGTTGACTCGTATTGTAACAGGGGATAAATGTAAACAAAAGTGAAACAACATGTGTTGATGTGCTTTATACACAGGAAAAGTAAAGTGTAAATGAAATCCGTCCAAGGTTTATCCAGATATGATCCGGAGACACAAAACACAAGCTAATGCAAGGTGTCAACAGGCTGAAAGACTCTTTCTAAAAGTACCTTTCTTCAACCTGAGCAGAAGTACAAAAGAATCAGGTCGAAAAAATACTTAAGTAAGTTCTCTATAAACTATAGTGAAGCTTCTTGAAAGAATATTCAGCCTCTATCAGTATTTATGTGAAATAATGAAAATGAATAGAAAAAAGGATTAATAACCAAAATGTATGAGTGTTCTTCACAAATATGCTTAAAGTAAAAGTCTTATGAATTAAAAATATTCAAGAAAGTACAAAGCCATTAAAAGCGTAAAGTAAATGTAACTGTTTACTACCCACCTTAGTACATCCATCCTAAACAAATTACCGTTCTGACCAAATGTTTGCTAAAATAAACCATCAAATCACACATCTTTCCAGCTCTGGCTTGTTCCTATGTGAAACAGTAAGGGCCAGGCCACCCCTCGCCCCTACATCCCCATCCCCGACCCCACGTATCATCTCTTTCACCTATGTCTTTTTGTAATGTTCTCTTCTGGACTGGACATTTACAGTCTAAGCTCTTTTTCATGTCAGTTCACTTTCTGCACATATTTCGTCTGTATTTAGTGCTTCCTTGTTTCTTAGTTTGTGTTTTTTTTGTTTTTCTAGTGTTTTTGACTCTCCTGTGTGTAAGATTATGATCATGGATTTTCCTCTGTTGACTCTGTCTGCGTGTGTGTTGACCCCTCTTCCGGATTATGATGGGGATTCATAGAAATGCCAAAATAAAACCTGCTCTCTCTTACATTGAGGATAAACCAATCCACACACAGCAAATGTATTTTCTCAAATCTAATGGAAATTGTAGAGATTATCATCACTCACAGACAAGTTGTGCTCTAGGTTTTTAAACAATAAAGCTGATTTTTCTTGAATTTTCCTGTATCTGGAGATCTGTAATACTGCTTCTCTATGGATGTTATTATTTGCTTAGCGGTCCCAGTGAACTGTCCAATATAACCAAGCTATCCGTCAAACTTTGCAGGATCTCTTCAAATCAGAGCAGAACTCAATGAATCGGTGTCACCATCAGATGGTCTGGGTTATTGTTTGTGTAGGATTACAGCCTGTAGGCCATTTGTTATAACAGGGGATAAGAACAGGAAGTTGATGGGCATCTCGGATGACCAGGGTTCATCTTTCTTATCAGGTGTCTGAATGAGCAAGACTCTGAGTGTGTGTGTGTGTGTGTGTGTGTGTGTGTGTGTGTGTGAGAGAGAGAGAGAGGGGGGGGGGAGGGAAAAAGTATTCAGACACTTTTATTTTTGTTATTTAATATACTTCCAGTGCATATATCCACTTTAAATGAACAAATAAAATGTCTTTTAACTTCATACATATAGATGTGGACAAAAACCATTTACTAATAAGCATAAACAAAGATAGGTTTAAAAGTGAAAATAATAATACAAAAAAGGAGCAGCAAATAAATATGCACCTCTCCTTTGTTTTCAGAAACCAGTCTTGAGTTATTTTGGCTGTATGTTTGCGGTCATTGAAATGTCCATCTTCTCCCCTTTCTTGGCTGATGAGACTAAATTCTCCTTTAATATTGCTTCATTCAAGTTTCATTAGATGATGTGTAATGTCCCAGTACCGTTTGCAGAGAAGTAGCCACATACCATGACGCTCCCACCTCTGTACTTCACTGTGGGTGAGGAGTTCTTGGGATCACATGTGCAACTCTTCTTTCTCAAAACACGAGGAGCTGCATTATTGCTGAAGAATTTTATTTATGTTTCATCTGTCCAGAGTAGATTGTTCTAGACACTCATTTCTGTGCTCCTGTTTTAGTAGAGGAGGTTTGTGTGGGGTGTAGGACTGGAGATGAGTGTGATGCAGTTCATTGCTTATTGTTCTCTGTGTAACAGCTGTTCCTGCTGCTTTTTGAGTGACTGCTGGCTTCTCTCTTACCTTAATTACCATTAGTCAGAGAGAAATATCGCATGCCGCTTTTGATCATGAACTTCCATGAACTTTCCACTTACATATTATCTGACCATGTACTGACAGGGATATTTAAGGTCTTTGCTCAGGCTCTATAACTTTTTCCATTCAAGTGTTGCTTAGTTGTCTCTGAGAACTTTCGAAAGCTCCTACACCTTCACCATGATTGGTACTGGTTTGTGTGAAAGTACTTGGTTTCCAACCAAAAGCAACATCTTTTATGTGTTTAAAACTAAAGTGGAAATTGCACTGAACGTATACTAAATAACAAAAACACTGTATCTGTGTGTATGTTGTACATTTAAAGGATTTTGTAAAACATAAAACATCATTTTAAATCTATAAAGTATTATGTATGAGACATATACAGTACTGTACAGTATATTCGATAAGTGAAAAAAGTGAACTAAAGTGTCACTTCTGCTTCTCCATCAGATAAACAGTAGCTTTCATCTTTGAGAGAGAGGAGAAAATAAAGCTCCACTCTTGCTTCAGATCTGAACATATCCACAGGTGTTTCTGTCTATAAGATGCCATTAGTAACTTTACTACACAAAAGGAAACAGACAAAAAAGAAGAAAAAAATACTAGAACACTGTAACTTAGACATCTGAGATTTGGAGAAATGTTTTATGGACTAATGAGCTTAAATTTGTAACTGGGATTACCTGAATTATGAGAAGCAGAAAATGCAACCAACTTTTAAGACTGAACTTTGGAAGTGTGTAAAAATATCCCTGCAGACTTGAAAAACCTAAAGTAAGTCTCTTGAAAAGAATGGAAGCTGTAATAAAGGTACAGTGTGGACATACTAAAATCTGAAAAAATGGTGTTGCATTCAGTTGTTAAGGCTTCTGTATATATATGTTTTTTATGTTTTCTGTTTTTACCCTGACGCTGAAAAATAACTTAAATAACTTGTATTTAATGGCTATTTTTACCAAAAATGTGATAAATGAATGTGATTTGCACAGTACTGATATTACAAATTAACAAATCTAGCTGTATGTGTATGTGGATGTATGGATTGTTTGCATGTGTCTGTGTGCATGCGTGTGTGTGTGTTTGAGCATGTGTTTGTGATGATGACAATGATGACAATGATAATGCAGTAATACTGTAGGAACACAGTATACAGTCTCTGCCTGAAGCATGTGATTATGTGCATATTTAGTTCCATGTGTGATTAGTCCCTTTTGTAATTACTGCCAAATCTTTCAGCTCATTCTCAGCACCTCTGATCTGTCCAACACCTGCCACTATGCCATCACCACATCAAGGACCTGTGCCCCGAATCCCTGTCTGCACATTCAGTTTTTAAATTTCATCTCCTCAGCATATGGCTTACTCCTTCTGCCTGATGGCAGAAATAAAAGTGCGGGTGATTGTTTCACTATATCTTTGCACCCGATGACTTCTTCTTGGCCCGTTTTACTATGCAATATAACTTCAGGATTTCAGAGCGAGCTTGCCTGACTCATGCACTGCGATGATTTAATGTGTGTACAGGAGCAAAAAGGGGGACTAGGCTCAAATTACTCTTAAAATGGCGACCTTCGGCTCAGCCTGCTTTAAGGAAAACAGCAATAATGGCGACAAATTTGCAGCTAGGGGAGCAGGTGGCTGAATGGGGGCTCATCATTCTTTTTGCCTCTTCAAAGTGTGCTCAGTGATCAGCAGACAACTTCACCAACTCAAATGCAAATTCTGATGCAAAGATCATGAGATGCTCAAGCATATGCAGCCTAACGACTTTATACAAAAATGAAATGAGAAACTTTAGCGGACTAAAATTGTGTTTTTGCATGAATAAGACTCTTGTAAAAAATATGCTACAATAAAAAGCTCATTATGTCCACTAAATGGGTGCTTAGCACATCTGTGTTAACAGAACTTGATCTAGGTATATAGAAAAAAAAGCAAGAAAAAAAGGAAAAAGAATTATAATCACTGAATTGATATATAAGCATAAACATTTCCAGCATAGCAAACACCTTTCATCATTAGTCGTGCGTGGTTCATTATCTTCCTTTACAGTGGCCTGGAATCTCTGATAGTACCTGTCTGTTTACACTGGAGACCAATTTCTCCCACTGCTTCTGCACTCACTATTTGCATTGACACTCAGGGTCTGATGTGTACAAGCGATTATGACAGGTTTCTTACTGAACTGTAACAGAGTGTTGTCTGCTTCCAGACTATGGCTTTATCCAATTATGGCCATGAATCTCCACTTGGCTCTGTTCTGTTCATTACCCACTACTAAAAAAGATGAATTCAGATGGCCAGACTTTTAAGAAAATGCATTCATTTCATGATTATTTCCCTGTCATGTTGGCAAATTGATCCTGTTTGGCCTGCATTCTAATACTGCGTACCAACTATCAGCCCTGTCAAATACAGTGCTGTAGATAATGCGTTGCTGTGCCAGCATCAGTGGATGTAACACAGTTTTGACCCTGTGAATAACAATTCAGTTCACTTGCAAATAAAGCTCAGATTCATTTCTTTTAAAGGGCCCATACTGCAGGAAAACAAATTGCCCTCACGTCTTACAAATAAAAGAGTTTAATGTAGAATGTAAACACCGTTAAAGTCTCTAAATGTACTATTCATTCTCCTGTTCTGTTTTCACAGTTTTTATGCTAACACACAAACAATCTTATGTAGGATGATAAACTGCATATGAACAAATACTTCTGATTAAAATACGATATGTGGGCGACTGCTTTAATTAATCAATCATTTTACACTTTATAAGGTCATGAAGACGACTTCAAGGACATTAACAACTTACATTTTAAAACAAGCTCGGCTCCAATGATTTTGTTTTTCTGCAATTTTCATGATGCTGTTTTTTTTCCTTCATGTTCTTTGTGTGCACAGAACTGTGGGTAACCGAAGGCCTAGAAGGATACATCAGTTGCATAGTTCAGTATTTTGGTTGCAATAATACACTTGTGATTAAGAAAAAAAATATTGAAGTTACAATTAAACTTTTTTGTATGATTGAATTTCTAGTGTTTAGTCAAAGCATTAATGGTGATAAAGTCTGTAATGTAAATGACAAACAAACAAACAAACAAAAAACCCACCCCAGTGTAGATGTATCAGTCTATAGCAGTTTTGCCCCACCCATGCTTTAAGGACTGTTTCAGTGGGATTGCTTTTTAAATGATGCACAGTATTGGAAAGCCAATCAGAATAGAATGGTTACATATATCACCCTTAAAGGCACAGTAATACATTTTTGCTTCTTTTTTTAAAAGCTGTGAATACTGAACAGTAGATGTGTATCAAATGACAAAACAAATCAATGTATTTAAGTGAATCTTTGAAACTGTTTCCTGAAAAAGCGCCAAAGATCACATTAACAGGACCCAGACAGTCTTGTTTTAATTCTTCTAGTCAGAGAGCAATGTGATGCTCAGATTCTGGAGCGAAACCAAAACTAACACCAGTGCTAAAGTCAACATGTGTGTTTATTTCAGGCGTCATGAGGCTCTTGGCCAGAGACTAGCAGCCTCAGCTACTGTGTGTGAGGAAGAGGATGCTACAATGCTGCCTGCTGTGCTACTTACTCTGCTCTGTTGTTACATTTAGTCTCTCTCAGAGCAAAATCTCATATCTCCAAACAAGTGACTTTACAGGAGATGCAAAAATGTTCCTAACTTTCAATGTAAATTAATGCAACAAGGTTTTATTCTAAGTCATTTTAGAACATTTTGTTTGAAAAATGGATATACAAAGTTTTATTTCGACAGCTAGGATACACAATCACACATCCAAATTTGTGTAACTATGTGAATCATTTATCCATTCATTTTGGAACTTTTTATCGCTTGCTAATAAAATGTGTGTGCTCTGTATGCAATGCAATTTTGCCCTCTTTTCATGTGTATTTGGTTTCCATTCGGTTTTACACCTGTCCATCAAACTGCTTGGCCCCTGCTGTGTAGCTAGATGAAACCGTGGCTGATAGAGAGAGCTTGATTGGGAGGATAAGACTACCAGTGCTGTTTGTGTTTTTTACACGCACCCACGCTGAATTGTCCTAGCCCAGGCAGGCAGAGGCCATCGATCAGCCCGCTTGGGCTAGGGGGATTAGATCTCCAGATAGGGCGTGTTGAGGAGGTGTAGATTGACAGTGACCTCTTGCTTGTTGCTACATCAAATGACAGGATCTTAATACAAGTGCCGACTCAATGGGGGAAAAATAGGATTTGTCAATATTGAGCCGAGATAGATGATCCTGCTATTGCAAGGTGGTTACGGTTGCTGCAATGATAAGTCAGAAATTTCTCGCTTAACGCCATGTTTAATGAACCATTCTGGACAGAATTTACTTGATTAAAAAAAAAAACTCTGATTTAGAGAAAAAAGTTTCTTTGCCCTTTTTCCTGCCTCTTGTTTGAGCTTATCTGATTCTCTGCATTTAGTGTCCATGAATGTATATCTGGTTTAAGTCATATCAAAGTTCAGCAATGAAACCATGTAGTGGATCATAATGGCCTTATTTAATTATTCATGGTCAGATATGAATGATCTGTAAGTTTTATCCTTGCAGGCAAATGGACTTTATCCAAGCAATTAAACCATTACCCTAACTTTAGCCAGCAGAATCCCTTCTCCGCTTTTTCTAATTGCTCTCTCAAGGTAAGTCCTAAGCCTCACAAGCCAATGTCATCACCAGCCAGTGTTAGATTCTCCCAGATCCAATTTATCAGGGCTCCCCATTTCTCCCTGCTTTATTAAAAATGTCTCTGATCTCTGCTGTCGGCTACTCTAAGTGCCACTGCATGAAGTGAGTGCCAGACTGTCCCAGCTGTAAATTAGAAGGCTTGATGTCAGATCAAAACCAATGAAGCCTGGAATCACACTTTCACTTTTTCTGTCTCCTATCGTGAAATGGATGCTGGCCTTAGAGGAAGACAGACTGAGTGATATATCGTCTCTACAGGAATACCGGTCTTGTTGTCACAAAGCAATATTGACTTGTAGTTTTTTGTTGTTTTGATAGATAACAAAACCTTGAAATATATTGCATTGGCTGGGTGCTTCAGGTTGTTTAGAAAGAACAGATCAAAAACATTAAAAAAAACATTACACTACCATTCAAGAGTTTGGAATCACTTGTCATGTTAACAATTTTTGTCATTGTATGTACAATAATAACTTTCACAATATGGATTTAAATATTACAGATTATTCATAAAAGGGTATTTAGACATTTTATTTAATAATTCAGTGTTTTATGAATAGAGAAGTTCTACTAGGAAACTAGTATGTAAATGTAAAAATGTCTAAATATATCATTCACTCCTTAGTCCATATATTGCATATACTGCATGTATGAAAACTAAGTCGCAAAACCAAATGTTTTTGTATGTCATGTAAATCAAAGCACATAGATACATACAAAAACAGGCAGTTCAATTCTAAGTGATAAGGAGAAGTTGGAAAATATTGATGTTGTCAGAATGTTTAACTTCTATCTGGGCCTGCCCATTTTGGAATGGTTCATTCCAGCTCTTGCTCCTCCCTGGCTCCACCCTCCTTCATTACACACACCTGCAGCTAATTTATAAACATTATCTCTCCTATATATACCCCTTGTTTGGCCTAGATCCCTGAAGTCTGTGTAACTAGCCATGATTTTTTTGTTTTTGGTGTGGTGTTACTGTGCTTAATTGCAAAAGTGGATTTCAGAGAAAAAAAGACAAGAAAAATAAAGGATATGGGCCATATAAATGATTTTATTTATTTATTTATTTATTTATTTATTTATTTATTTATTTATTTATTTATGTCTGCCACTTTTGAAATAGGATTCCATCCATGAAAAACATTTCATTAGTTCCTGATGTAATTCTGCTTTTCTTTCTTTTTTTAACATTAGTTTTTAACATGTATTTTAGAGTCTTCTACAGCTCTGTTCATTGTTCTGTACACATCAAACTTTTTTTTTATTTTTAATTACAGCTTCTGAGTGTCCTACTAATTAAATGAAACCCACAAGATTGCACATGACTGTCATATTAGAACCATTTCATACATTTATCTGCGATCAAAATGGTTTAATATCAATGAAAACGATGATTCCAAATTCTGCAACAGCTATTCCAAACTTTTAAAAGAAAACATAAACTAATAGTAAGTTTCTTTTCTGGAAATGCTGTTTGTGTCTGGTTAATCTTCACAACACTGTGTAAAGTTTCCTTCTGAGTAATTTTAAGATAAGCAGAATCGAACAAAATAGGCCGATCAAAATAAGCTAATTCTATAAGATATTCTTTTAGCATAAAGTACCAGTGCTCAGGAAACATGGGTTCATTAACTGTATTATTATGAACCTAAATATCATCTGATACCATTATATTGTGCTATATTTTGAAAATATTGTGACAGTGAATTTAATCAATATTGCCCAGCACTAAGGAGACATTGGATCTGAGACAGCACATCCCCCACACCCCCCCTTCATTTTTGTGAATTATTTATAATTTGTTGTGAATTTTTGTGCAGGTGCTGATTACTGATGGCTGAAGAGGGGAATTTTGTTCTCTTTTCATGAGAATATAGCCTTCAACAGTAAGCTGTTTCCTGACTCTCCTCTCTCTGAGTGACATTTAAACACATTGACCGCTCCAGTATGCAGCACACGTGGGGACAGCGGTCCTGTCGCTGCCTGTCTGGGCTTCACAGAGATGGGAGTGGAGCTCTGTAACCAGACTCATACAGAGCAAAGCACTGCTTTCCCTCTCGCTCTGACAACCCACAGCTCCATTATAGGAAAAAGAAGGGTGGAAGAAGGGGGGGAGAAAAGACAGCCAGCTCTCTCTCTCTTCCAGTATCTCCCTCTGGCAGCCTCTTCCATATCTCTGTAACCCCTAATCTATACAGACCAAACGCATGCTCTCATCCTGGCTGAGCTCTGCTATATGCCGGGCTTCAGCTGGGACTCCGCTAGGCATGCTGCAGTCCACCTCTTCTTGCCTCACGGCTCCGCTCTTGTCAGACCACCATGGCATTTAGCAGGTAGGTGAGCTTGGGCTGAGCTTGGGGGGAGGGGGTAAAACCTTCACGCAAGCTAGCTGAGAGCAGATTGTCAAGTCTATTAATCATAAAGTAATATATTCACTTTGGGCCTGGCTGTCAGAGACAGGGATTAGCCTGCATCCATTCAACCAGTTCGAAACAGAGAGAGACAAGCAAAAGAGACTTGAGCCAAGAGATGTGAATAGGTCAAACTGTCCTTTAGTTCAGGGAGCTCCTGCAGGAGTTGGCAGTGTGGAGCGTTGCAGGACAGGCAGTGCACTGGGAAAGCACTGCGGGCTGGAGAACTGGAGAGCAGCTCTGATTGCAGAAATCTCCCAGGCTGTTTCATACCTGCTCCACATCCCAAAGTTCAGCTGTCACAGTGACATGCTCCCCTTTCATTCATCTTCAGTGTGCATTTTCAGAGAGAAGGAGCTCTTGAAAAAACTCACTGTGCCTGTTTTCAGGTGTTTCCATAGCACAGTTTTTACTACTGCTATTTTTTTTACACTTTTTTATGATAACATTGCTGCATTCTTCATTGCCACAAGACTTATAATGTAACTTTTACTGCTTACACAATCATCATTTTACAGAACAATGTCAACACTGGTAACAGAAATGGGAGAAGTTTTAGTTGAGAAGAGATAATAATAAATAAAATCAATAAACAATATAGCCAATGTTTGGGTGCCCCTGGTCACATTACATGTTTTGTTGATTTTCTAAGTGAAAATAAGTTAAGACATCCTCTACAGAGAACACACTTCTGCTTGTTTTAATGCACATCGAACAATGAGAAGGTAAAAATAGAGAAGTAAATAAAATCAATAGCAGCTCGTCTAGCACGAATGGCTACTTCTCTATTCAAACTATAGTGAGTAATCACTATGCAGTGTATACTACAGGAACTGAAAGGAATGAAAATACTCAAAGATAAATGAAGTTTGTAAGCCTAATTATCGTACCCTAAAGCCAAACATATTAATGGTCACACTTTAGATTTAATCATAAGCTTTATTATTTATTAACATAAATGAAATGTTGGATATCCCCATCTCAGATCACTACTGTGTGTTTGTTAATAAGTCTGCTTCTGTTGACATGAAGGACAGAGTAACAAAAATAAAGAAAAAATGCTATTTGAACACATCAATAGCAGCTGCTTTTAGTAACGCTCTACATGATGAACCTCCTCTACATGTTAATTCAACAGTGCATAATATGGTCAGCATTTATAATTGTGAAGTAAGATCTGTTCTAGATAATGTTGTACCAGAAAAAAACTGAAGAGAAGTCCTTGACCATGTAAGTTCTGTGGAAAAATGAAAGGACAAAATAACTGAGAAGGAACTGCCACAAAGCAGAAAGGCAATGAAACTAAGCTGTTCACTATGAAATTCTTAAAACTGTATTAACATTTATAAAAATACAGTACGAACAGAGAGACAGGCTTACTACTCAAAACTTATCAATAATAACAGACAAAACACAAAAGTTTTAGTTTCAATAATTGATTGACTTTTAAATCCTAAATTAATCAATGATTATCTTACTGAGGCTTCGACACCAAAATGTAATCATTTTGCCTTATTTTTAGCACAAAAGTCATTATTCAGTCAAATGGTATAACTCCAAAAGCACTCTAATTTTATTCAACAGCAAAACCCTATGAATAGTTTTTAAAATATTAATGAGACAGAAGTTGTCATGTGGTTAAATTCCTCTACCTGTGTTTTAGATCCTATTCCAACAGTAGTTTTTAAAGAAGTATTTGACAGCCTTTGTCTAAGTGTGTTAGACATTGTTAATTGTTCTTTGGAAACAGGCACTTTTCCAGACACACTTAAAACAGCAGTTGTAAGACCATTATTGAAGAAACAAAACGTTGATTCCTCTGCTTTTAGCAATTACACACCAATCTCCAACCTTCCTTTTTGAGTAAAATAATTGAAAAAAATAGTCTTCTCACAGCTTAACAAAAATTCCAGTCTGGCTTCAGAGCAAATCATAGCACTGAAACAGCATTAGCCAGGGTAGTAAATGATCTGAGAATAAATGCTGTTGCAGGTGATGCCTCTGTACTTATACTTCTAGATTTAACCACTGCATTTGATACTATAGACCATAGAATACTTCTAAATCAGCTTGAAAACTTGGTTGGTCTTTCTGGAACAGTGTCAAACTGGTTCTGTACATATTTAACTGGAAGATTTTTTACTTTGTAGTATAAGTTTTTTAGTACATATCTCAGATAAGCATTTTATTCTCTGTGGTGTACAACAAGGCTCTGTATTTGGTCCACTTTTATTTTCTTTGTATATGTTGCCACTTGCATAATTCCATAGTTATGCAGATGATACACAGCTGTATACATCTGTAGCACCAGATAGCGTCACTACAGTAGTCAAAATAGTAACATGTCTGTCCAGCATTGTTTGCAAAAACCATTTTTAAAAAATGTAAAAATTAATTCTAAAAAAATTTAAAAATAATTATAATCAGTAGTGAAGTAAAGAGGAAAAAGGTATATGAAACACCTGGAAATCTGTCTCTACAAATAAAAACTGAATCTTTGTGTAACTCTAGACTCTGGTTTAACTTTTAAACCTCATATTAATAATCTTAATAAACTAAAACTGCTTTTTGTCATTTAAGGAATATAGCACAAGTTTAAACTTATCTCCATCTGCAAGATGCTAAGGAATTGATCCGTGCTTTTCAAATTGACTACTACAATGCATTGTTCATAGGACATCCTACAACTAACAAACTAGCAGCAAGAATAATAACAGTGACTAGAAAACAATATGATATTAGACCAATTTTAGCATCCTTCAGCTGGCTGCCTCTTTCCTTTATAATCGACTGACATTTTACTACTAGTTTTTAAATCTGTTAATGGTTTAGCACCATCATACATTTCTGAGTGCTTGATAGATTTTGTTTTTAATATATATTACTGAATTTAACATTTGGGCAGGGGGGACATAAAATGTGACCTAAGCAAAATTTATGGCACATTTTACTAAATATGTAAAACTCAGCAAATAATTAGAAATAGTGCACTAAAATTTGCCATATTAAAGTTTCATCCCTGTAGAGGAACTAATAGGACAGGAGTGTTAAAACTTTTGTATGCAAGTGTAACTTGAAGGGGCTACATTTGACATGCTTCTCGCATTTTTCCCCTTGAAATCACTTCTGTTCACTCCAACGAGAGATGTTTTGGTTAATAAGACGTAAAAAGATTAATACGTAGTAACATACAGGGGCTGTATGTGACATATTGTAATATTTTTTTCATGGTGTCACTTATAATATGTGTCATTCACTTTACATGACCATTTTCCAATCTCTCTTCATTCCTTAGAATTAAACAGGCTGTCTTGCATTGTGAAATGTCTTACATTGGCTGAATAAGCAGATATATGCAAATGGGTTGCTTTTTGTGACATCATAAAACGATTAATTCAAAACAGGCCATTTTTGCGGCTGAGTTTTACACATGGAGCATACAGACTAGGGAATGAAACTGGAATTTTCCCCTTATAAACTGTATGGACTGAGGAGTGAATGGTACAGAAGAAGAGAAGGAGCTGTTGACAAAACTCACTGTACCTGTTTTTAGGTGTTTTCATCCATTGCACCATTTTACCATTGCTATATTTATTGCTTTTTATGCTTTGATAACATTGCTGCATTCTTCAAAGCTACATCAGCACCAATACATGTAATGTAACTTTTATTGCATGCACCATCATTTAACAGAATAATGTCTAGATTTAAAAAAAGAAATATCTTTTTTTGTTGTTGAATTCCCAAAATGATCTTTTTATGTATGAAGGTGCTTTCAACACAGCATGAACGTAAAACAGTGGCTCATTCTCTGCAAGTCAAATGGGGGACAGGGAATAGCAGCAAGTATAACATTTTCTTCACTGACAGGCTTACTTTGCGCTCTAGAAAAAAAAAAAAAAAGAGAGAAAATACCCATAAAATCAAAGAGATACATTTCCTCTGAAAGAGATCATTTGTCTTCTGTCAGTCCTCTTGCAGTTACTCAGTGTTCAGCAGAGTTAGATGAAGGAGAGGGAGGAAAAAAACGTAATAGAAAAATGGGCCCAACATAAAACTAAAGGACCTCTGGCTCCTCATTTTTCTAAAGGCACACCACCTTTCCCATTAACAGTCACACCTGTTTTCCTATAACCCCAGCCCTCTCCTGCACTCTATGCATCTTCATTTCCACGGCAACTGAGCAGATCATCAGAGGCTGGTTGGCAGAGGAGGGGAGAGTGCTTGTGGTGGTAAGGGCATTTTTTTGCGGGAGGGTGTGCACCAGGGGGAGTAATGTGACAGTGATTGGTGGCAGTGTGCTGTCCTCAGGCCCACTCCATTTTTAGGCCCTCTCCCTAATGTTCATTGATCTGGGTGCAGATGGCACATTCTTTGTCTCTCTAGTCTTCCAAGTGTAAGCACTCCAGTAGCCTGGCAGGTAGCCTGACGCAACATGACTTTGATCCACTGCGACCTTTTAACAAATTCTCCATTTTCTCAGTGGCGAGGGAGATGGGTAGGGGTGGCGAAGGGGGATCCATCCGTAAGAACGCTTTTTTTCCCCTCCCCCTCCACCTTCTGCTTTATTTCCTTGGACCTGGAAGTGGCTCTGTGGCAACATTTCAATGTCTGCTGTTTATTGGAGAACTGTCTGCTTGCGTTGATACAGCACTTACTTAATTCACACTGGCTGCTTAATGGGAAAGTAAAAGACTACATTTTTCACAGGCATTGAAAAGGTCTAAATATAGCAGAATCTATGGTGGTCCACAAAGTAAAAGAAGTCTGTTCATTCAAACAGAAAGTGTTTTAGTTAATAAGAAATAGCAATATTATTAATAAATAATAATAATTTACATGGGCCATATTTGACTTTTTTTAGCTTATGATGTTTGTGTAGATTTGTTCACAAAAAACACTCATAATTCATTTTACATGACCATTTTCCAACCTCTCTATATGCCATAGAATTAAACAGACTGTTTTCTTACAGCGTCTTTTAAATAGAAATTCTGAGTAGCTGGTTTAGTGAAACACTCCTTTTAACTTCAGCATGAATGGGAGGGGCTCAACGGCTGTAGGCTGAAAAAGTAGATATACGCAGAAATGGAATGTTTTTTATGACATCACAGAAACAATAAATTAAACATGTCCAAATATAGACTAAGGAGTAAATGGTACATTTGGTATCTTTTACAGTGTTTAAATACAACTTCAAACTCTTTAATTTAAAAAAAAAGGAAATTCAGTTCTCCATGATATTGGCCCTTCAAAGCTATATTTCTGTCTGCACTTAAGATCATTTGTTTTAAATATTTGTGCATACATTACATTGCAGAACGCAATAAATAACTGAATCTTCTGCTATTCCCAGGTGTGACTTTGTTCCATTGTGTTCCATTGTCCTGGCTGGAGAGTGGTGAGTTTGAGGCGTTAAGGAGGTGTAATAGGGAGGTGACCTCTCAGCTGCTTTGTATTGTTTGCACAGTGGCTGACACCCATCTGTGGATATTCCTGATGGCACTCTGTGCTGTTCATATTTTATTGAAACGATAATCTGACTTGAATAAACACATTAGAGTCTACATTATTAATTCCAATTTCTCATGATTCTGTTTGCGCTGGCTGGTTCATGACGTGGTCAGAAAGCTGGTCTCGAATCCCAGCTGTAAACGCAACCACGCCGGCCTTTGTCTCCTGAGGAAATTGAGGCATGGGGAAGGTTAAACGCAAACTGTTTCTCTTCCCGGCTGCTTGTGTTGATTCAGGACCCTGTGATATTTGCCATGCCTGGATGAGTGCCTCGCTATGACAGCTATGCTAGTGCCTAAAAGGTCTACACCAACCGGCTGCCACAACCCTGGAATAAAACCCTCACAATTAATTACTGGGAGAGTTTTGCTCCTGTCCCCGAACACCCACCACCCCCCAAAACCCCCAGCCCACCCGCTTTGGGTCTAATGTCACACAGTAAGTCTCTTGCTGCAGCACTGGCCAGGGAGGGGGCCAGATCTGTCCCGGTCAGCCCACACTCTCCTGCTGCTCTCCAGACAAATATATCTGCCTCAACATGATTGCACATGATAGCTAGGCAACACCTCACAACTCAAAGCAGCAGATTTCTTTTTTCCTCCCCATTGCAGACATTTGACTGAACACTGAGTAAAATAAGACAGAGCCAGTGATAAGCCAACTGCTTTAAAGCTGGCCATACTAGACGTACGCTACCAATACTGCTTCTGGTTCTTAGAGGAGATAAAGGGGAAAATGCACAATACTATTAGAAAGCACCAAGCAAAAATGCCCCCATATTTCTCAACAGAATGCTGAATGCTTTGGAAAGTTGTTAGCGCCATCATCCTATTCAGGAGCAGCGTCTCCCCCGTGAAAAATTTCTTGGCATTTTGGAGCGGAATGATGCGTTTTGCACAGTGCATTTGAGAGGTAATAATGATATTAGACGACACTGGGGCACAGGGAGGGGGGAGGGAAGTGGTCTATTTGTGCATGCAGGATGGACGTGCCCTGTCATTTCCTATTTTCTGGGCAATTGACAAACAGGTTCTCATGGCTGTGCTTCTATTTCAGGTTGAGCTTGTGAGAAGTCAGTGTGTCTGAAGAAGGCAGATAAGAGAAGGACCAGCAGCTTTTCCCTGTTGCTTTCGGACTGAAGCCTGTGAGGCGGAGCATTGGGAGCGTTTCTGAGGCCAGACATGCATGGGGCAATTAGCTTAGACAACCATCCACCTGTTTCCTGTTTCATCATGCTTTAACTTAGGAGTTCTTGAGAAATAGGGATGTTACAAGAAGTGACATACAGTTGTGCTGGTTTTTGTCAGAACACACGGTTTTGTACTAAAACATCTTATCTTTGATACCAATGAAATATATTGTTTTGTGGACATTAGGCATTTAAAATAACAGACGAAGAAGCAAATAGAACGTAAAATATGACAAAAACACATGACAAAACAGCTGGACAGCACATGGTACCAGGATCAAGCACCTTAAACTAGAGATAAACAGTACAAGATCAGATGAACCAGTTCAAAAACACAGTCAGTGCTTTCTAAAATGAGAATGAGAATTTTCAAAATACATATAACAGATTGGTAAAACCAACCAAGTTAATATACGCTCAGAATTAACTACTGATATGCATTTTTCAAAGATTATGGCTCATCTTTTTTGCCTGTGATAATGGGTAGGGCAGCACCCTATAATCCCAGATGCTAACTGAGCCAAAAACTTCCCCCATATATGTTAGTGAGTAGCTTGAATATTGTCACTGTCCAAAGAAAAACAAGTATCTCCAAAACAGCAACTTTACAGGAGAAGGCAAAAACACTCTTACCTTTCAATGTAAGTTAATGTAAATAGATTTTATATGAAGTGATTTTGGAGCATTTCTATTGGTCCATTCATCGTAAAATTTTCTCATGACATAAAGGACAGCTGGTGTATTGAAATGATGTAGAAAAATAAAAATTGACAAAAATGGAGATAAATGTTTTCTTTGGACAGTGATGATAGGCAAAAAATGCACTTTCTTTTTTTGCCTTAACTCTCTGGGGTCCATGAATGCACCTCATCATCAAATTTGATGTTTCTCTGTGTTTCTATATACATTTTTCTATCTTTGGGATAATACAGTGCACAAATAAGTTGCGACGAAGATAACCGGGCATGTTGATATGAAACATATGGGTATCATGTTATATGCCTTTAAATGTGAATTTAAGAAGATATACAAAAACGAAGATATACAGTCAATAATATACAGGGTGTCACAAAAAAATTGACATCATTTCGTAGTCTAATAACATAGCCAATTCTCCCTCAAATGATCTCAAATTTTAACAAAATGTGTAAAAACTAACCAAGTTTAATTTTTAATGTTTTTTTTTCAGGTTGAAGAATGTTGTTCCCTAGAAATAAAAAGGTAATTTGTGTGTTAGAATATGCTTGAACACAGTCAAACAAGAGTGTGCAGTGTGCATTTTCAAGAAAATTCAATAAAAATGCACCGACTGGAAAGCAGATTTGGAAATGGCACAAAAAATTCAAAGAGGAAGGCTGTCTGTGCAGGGCAAAGGGATCTGGATGACCACCAGTATCGGAAGATATTACATTTGTGAAGCTTTGTGAAATCGGTTATAAAATCTACATCCCACTGAATTTCTTGTTTGAATTTTGATAAATAAACCTTGTATTGTTTAACACGAAGCCTTTTAATTTCATTTGCCTAGGACATGTAGTTACTCAGATATTCACATCTCAAATGATGTCAATTTCTTTGGGACACCCTGTATAACTATGGATATATGGAGTATGACAGAGAAATTCTTGTCAGCAAATCTTTTAGACTTCACTATGCTTCAAAACACCCAACTAACCTTAACAATGTGATCTTTCACATCTGTATAAAAAAGTATTTAAAAATTCTATCTAAAAAAATAAACTTTCTGTAAGTTGTCTATGAAAAATAAAATCTCTCTAAATTGACTGTAAGAAAATAAACTCTCACTTAATTGACTTCTGTTGACCAAAACTGAGTTGCAATTCCTCATTAGATTGAATCAGATTTTTGCCAACATTCTGCAAAGCTTATCTAACCTGACAAATTGCAAATTTACTTGATCTCTCACACTTTTTCTGTTTTCCACTTTCTGCACTTTCTTTTTAAACTTTGACAGCATGTTTTCAATCAGATGGTGTTAGCTTTCACATTTCATGCTCATATATCCAAAAAAATGTTTTTGAATGTTTCACTCTAAGAGAAGGACCCCCTACCTGATTTTCCTGAGGCTGTACTGCTGATGCTGGTAGTGGAGATGGAGGGATGGACCCCCACTAATCCAAGCTACATACCCTGTCGTGTCATGCTGAAGTGCTGCACAAAAAGATAGTGTTTCTATAGCAATTTCAACACTGCTGCCAGTCTTCTTAGGGTGCTTTAAAGGGCATTTTGTTGGTGACAGGTGCCTAATACTCTTAATGGAAGACAGGAACGCCTCCTTGCTTTCTGCAGCGCTTTGAGGCTGAAAGATTTTCTTCTCTCTCTCTCTCTCTCTCACTCTCTCTCTAACTTTGATGGGCACATTTGGGGTAGAGAGACTCAGCACTTACGAAGCCAGTTGACCTGAATAAAGCCTGTGGGCTGCGCCTGTCTGTGTTAAGCAGAAAGGTCAGAATACAGAATAAGAGAATGAAGTAGGGACTTGTTTGATTAAAATCAAGACATGGGTTCAGAGACCTTGACTCTGTATGTTAGTCTGTGCTTATAATTTTATGATTTAACTAATTCAAAAGATTTGGAGGATACAGTATTTTGAAGCAATGACCACAATTACCATGAAAGACGGTAGTACTGTCACAAATATTTACAAACATTTCCTTCCCTTTATATAATATATTTGCATATATGCATTAATGTTCACCTTGTTCAATATGACATATCTTGTTTTGATGTTTGTGGATATGTAAATGGTGCTTGACTGTGCCTGCCCTTCATATGGTGGTGTTGAGGTAGAATAAGATGCGGGAACTTTGTACTTTGTAGGCGAATGCTCTTTTACTGAACACCCAGCAAAGGAGAACCACCATGTAGCACTAGTGAAACACTTTCACCTGACAATAGACACTTAGGCCTGATTCACACATTCTGCCTCTGCATGGTGTGAGTGATGCATAAAGTCTTGCTTTTCATTTCAGCGTCCATGTTAAGTGGTCACCACTTTCACACAGGCTGCGCATGCATACACTGAAATAAGCCATGAAAATCAATTAAAATTAAACAGAAAACCATTTACAAACCTAAAACAGTATTTTTTTTCATTTAGTTCATGATGAAATACTAGTTAAACGTTCTGTGTTGCAAACAGATTTCACGGTTGGCTGAAAAATGTTCCTAATCACAAGTCAGAATGCTGTCCAGGACAAACAAATATACAGCACACTTTCATAAATTATATTTTTATAAAGCAGAGTGACTGTTTTGACCATTTATCCATCTGGAAAAAGGAACGTCTGTATAACTTTCTTGCTGCTCCACACCGCAGCACAAATGCTGTATGTATGTAAGACCAGCACGTTCAAACTGTAGTGCTCATGCTGCCGCATCGCTCACACCATGCAGGTAGCATGTGTGAATAAGGCCTAACACTACACTAACTACCCCACAGCCCAGCACAAAATAGCACAAACAACACATGTGCACATTATTAAGCTAACAACAACAACTTTTTTACAACAAATGTCTCTCGTAACATGAGCGCAGTGCCTCCCAAGAGCCTCCGTGCATGGCCGCTCTGCATGGCCACACCTCCCGTGCTCCCATGGCAGCGTGAACCAGTAGCAGTATACTATAATACTTAGAAAGTACTGCCATTTGAACCATTTTAAGACTGTTCTGTCATTGTTCTCTTCACAAAACATTTGAATGATATTTTCATTCACTGTTGTACTGAGCACAATGAGAATTTCCCCTGCTGTTTATTTTCATTCTTCTACTTCTACTACAAAACCACTGTTATAATTTAGCCAGTCTGGTTTACCATCACAATGCTTTATATTCAACCACCACTACAGAATGTATAGAAGAAAACTGCACTCAAGCTTACCACAAATGCATTGGTCTTATATAAATTCTAAAAATATTCCAGTGGCTCTTAGAGGGAGAAAATCATGGTGTGTGTGTGCCCCATGTGTTTTTGCTGCTTTTCGTGTCACTCAGGTGAAAACAACAACTAGCGGGTTAGTGCCGAGTCGTGTCGAGGGGAGAGTGGGGAGCAGAAGTGCTGGAGACAAATGACTGCACAGGGCGAGCGGCTCTACCCATATTTAGCCTGAAAAACAACCTGGAGCACAGGCATTTTGTCTCATTAAGCAATGATTTACTCCTAGCGCGAGTGTCTCAACCTGGAGCTAACCTTATCAGAGCCGCCACCACTTCCCTCGCTACATGTCTTGGCCAGCCTCTAAAGCACACTTCTGCACCATGTCAGGGGTGCTCCTATTAGGAGCTAACCTGTTGGTGGGCTGCAGCTGCTGCTGCTTTTTCCCATTGATAAGCATTGGCAGAGGTGAGAGTGGAAGTTAGCCCAGCGCTAGGCTTATTTTGGAGCGGCAGTGAAACGCGAGGTAGAGGCTGTAATGAGAGGTACCTGATGGCAGCCAGTCTAAGTTAACTGCTCATTCCAATCGGCCATCTTTAATGAAAAGGTTATGTGGAAATCAATTTGCCATGAAACAATGTAGGTCTGGGGGCTAAAGTACTATCTGCCAGGTCAAAAAGTAGAGCGCTGAAGTAATGAATCTAATTTTTTATCCTGCGGCCTCGCTGTCCCACAGCTATTATTCATTTTGCTGTTCAAAATACTAGCTTACAGCTGTTGCCTAGTTTGTTATAAGACTCTAAAAAAGCAAATAGAACTTACAAAGCCCTAGCAATGGCTGAGTACAAGAAAAAGACAAACACCATATGTATATAAATATGCAATATACAGTATGTATAGAGTATTGCCTGCAAAAGTAACTTGAAAAATTACACATAAAAAAAGCTGTTTAATTGGGCAGTAAGCATTTATTTGCTCCAAAAAACATTAATGTTTAAATAAATGCAAATAACAGTACAGTAAATAGCAATTTTATATATGTTAATGTGTTTGTTCAACCATTTACAAACATTTCCTCACAGAAGCCTGATATTGTTTGTAGTTATCATCCAGTATCTGGCCTTGGCTAATCAATCCTGCATTAAGTTAAAGTAGGTGTTCTGATGAAAGTTTTGAACAAATGTATGAGTTTGTACTGTATATGAATGTGTAGGTCCATTAATTGTCAAGATAATTCAATTCATTGTCAAATTGCTATCTATAGTTTGTCAAAACTAAGCAGCAGAAAGGATGGCAGGCATGATTTACAATTTGTCAAAATCCAGCTGTGGGCCTTTCTGAATGCATTGTATGAAACTGAACCTGCCCCCCACCTCTCTCCTCAATCTGAGTACTTTAACAAATTCTATGGCCAAGGGGGTTAAGCTGTTGGGATTAGGTGGAAACGTTCATTTTGAGAAAAGGAAAACCCAGCTCAAGTTCAAAGATTTCATTCCAAGTCTTTTTTTATCTGGTGAGGGCCCTGCACAGATCCCATCCTGCAAGCTCCCTTGGCTTCCAGTCCCCCTCCTCCCCTCCTTCAGTCCTGTCTCTCTGAATTGCTTTTACGTTTTCCTGTCGTCTGCCCATAATCCCACTCCCTCCATTATTGTCTTAATATCAAGTACAGCAAGAGATAATGGAGAGACACGGTAATAACAGTGTGGCCTAAAGGGGGCCCTCCAGGGAAATATCTTTGATGCCGGAGGAATATTAATACTGCTGAGGTCCCTGCTCTCCCCGCCTCCCTTCATCTAACATTTTTCACAACTACATAATAGCCCTAATATACATAACAAAAGCTTTGAGGGGAAAAATAAGTACTTCTTTAATGGGCATCCAGACTGCATTAGACTGAAATGTGTAAAATCCAGCTCTGTTTAAAAAAAAAACAAAAAAACATATTTACTTGTCACAAGTATTCCAATTGACCTGGGATTTAATGCGTAGATTAATGTGTGTATGTTGTCAGTATAATGCTTTTGAAGAATAATTCCCTGAGAATAGTCTAACAAAAAGATGAGGGAGCTCAAGGCCTTAGATAATATTTGTCTGAGAAAAGGCATGCATTGTACAGAGTTGAGGTTTTAATGTTAACCTCAACTGAATTTGCTATATCGAATAGCGAATTCTCAGCAGTGAATGAACAATATTGGACTGTTTTAATTTTACCCGAAGAAACATATGTACCCTCTCTGTAATACATGAACCCATGTTTACGTGCACAGACAACAGGCATGCATTGACGTTCACCCACACAGTTCCACAGCAGACACAGTTCAATCAAGTGGTCGAATTTAAAAGGAAAAAAAATTAAGGTGCGTTCCAACAACTGGCAGGGGGAATGGTTAATTTGGTGTTGATTATAAATGTATATAGCTATAACAATGCCAATTTTCCTTTTTTACTTGAGCAGGATCTTAAATTATATCACATAGTATTAATCTGAAAGTTATGGGAAAAAAGTGATTTTAGTTCTTTTATCCTTCATTTATCTTTTTGTTTTAATGTGTTATCTGAGATCCATTCATCACATTTGTGTGTTGGTTTATTTACCAAAAATCACAATAATAACAAAAGTTGACATGAGTTGTTTATGTTACTATGCCTTTAAGACTGATATGTAAATGACCTCTGTTCTGATTGGCTGCTGTAGATTGTGTCTCTTTCAAAAAGCAGTTCGGGCCGAAACACTCCTTATAACTTCAATCTGGGTGGGTGGGGCTAAACTGCCATAGGCTGAATAGGCAGGTATGTAAATGTGTTGGTTTTTAAAAAAAATGAATTCAAATTTTTGCAGCGTTTTTTCCATATATGGGCGGTATGGCCTAGGGAGTGAACCATATATTACAATACATTAAAGTGAAAAATTGTGATTTTCCATGGTATGGGCCTTATATGGGAGATGATTTTTGTCCCTTTGTACCCCCCCCCTTAGTTCAAATCATGGTTCCACCTTCTAGAACACATTCCCCTCCAGCTCCTCTGCTCTTGCATTTACTTGGCTCTCATGTTGTGACATGGATCAATGGCATCCGCTGTGGACTGAACTGGCATGAACCCGCCGGCCGCTCCACAGGAAGAATGGACCTACATTCCCAAATCGCCTTATGAAAGACTGGGGCTACAGGCAGGTCAGCGCAACCACTCCGCTCTGTGTGTGTGTGTGTGCGTGTGTGCGGTTGAGGGGGAGCCGACCTCCACTCAGTACATGCAGACTCGGGGCTGAATCTATGCTGATCCAGCCACAAGCTGTGCTGCTGAGGGCACTGCACCTCCATCAAAAAAGACACACAGGCTTAAAAAGAGCCCAGACACACGCAGAGCATACGAATGGACTGACTCCAGCCCTGTGACACTACCCCCGCCTATCCTACAGTCATGATAACTGCACAGCGGAAATTGGTCGGTTAGGAACTGAATTGGTTTGATGAACATGGCTCTGTCAGAGTGGGGGGAGGAACAGGGAGGCAAATTAAGAGATAGTAAAAGTAATTGGTCTGAGAATGCTAAATTAACATTCAGTGCATCATGAAGCATTAGTAGCTCTGCTCTGACAGCAGGTGCCAGTGTTTCCTTAGGCTAAACACAAACCACAGGATTTTGGCCAGGATTTTCCAGTCCCAGAAGATTTTCAAGATCATAAAGAAATGGCTAAAGACAAGAATGTGCAGCTGCCACCAACGTTTCTTTAATGTGAGCTGGCCAGAGAGCCTTGTAATCCTAGACTGGGACTCTCATGAGAATACTGTATGGGTTGGATTTGATCTCTAGTCTTTGCTCCACAATGACTTAGGCTGCTTGGTGATGAAACCGTCACCAACCAATGAACTCCTAGCATCATAATTGTGCAATTATGGCCACTAAGAAGACCAGCAGTAATGTGTCTTTCACTATAGCTTTTCATCTTAGATACTGGACAGGACAGACTCTTTGTCATGTTTGAGTTTCACTGCTAATTTTCATTTAAGTAAAAAAAAAAATCTGCAAAAATTTTGGTAATATAAAGCAGCTGTTCGCTAATATTTGGGTATATTCTGCAACACTCAGCTTCTTGTTCTTCAAAGTATCTTCCTTAGTATAAAGAGAAGGTTTTGTCTAAATAATAATTTGACAGATTCCCTCTCAAATCTATTAAAATGTATTTGCTCAAAGGCGGTTTAAACAATTGAAAGGTCTGACAGTTCATGAGGGCAGGTGTTGTATTTACACTGTATGTCCAAAAGATAAAAAGTAAATATGTAAGCTATGAAGTTTCCAGTGTTAACCTTGATTGCTGGACCAAATCACATGACAAACATGATGACCACACAAATTCACTACAGACACTACATTTCCCACAGTGCCCCAGTTTGTTTCCTTTGAAGACTTGCCGTAGTCAGGCTGTACCGCAACCCAGTACAGAGCTAGATATATAAACATTTGTGTATGTAAGTTGTAACAACAAACCACAGAGCAGCCAGCGTAGTGCTAATGCTTATGTTAACAGCTAACCACTTGTAGCCTACCAAAAAACACGTAATAGACAACTAAATCAAAAGCATTAGTTATGTTAAAAGCTCATGTAGTCTGAATCTAATACACCCATAATACTACATTCAGTTTTCAAATAAAATGAAATTGTGCAGTTAATAAACTCATATGCAAGCTTGTTGTGTCCAAATAGCATGACCTAATAATGCAAAAATAAAATCACATGATTGGCACGTGTATGAAATTTTAAAAATGGAAGCATTAACAGAATAGACTTTGGAGACAAAGACAGCGTCCAAAGCAAAAAGGTCTTAGTATTGGCATTAGTACTTTGGCACAAAACAACGCTTTTAATTGTGCTTGGCTGGTCAGCTTTTCCTGGTTAGAGTATTAAGTAAAAAAAAAAAACATTACTTTTTCAGTGCATACTGTTCTGCCCTTATGACTGACAAGCAAAGAGGTTCGTGTGTATCCCCTTAATTTGAAGAGTACAATCAGCGATTTAGAAAAGTGTCTGTAGCATATATAAAACTCTGTTATTGTACTATAGGGTAATATTGTCTCAAAGCCTCAAACAGGGTGTTTGGGATGAAGGTTGTCATGTATCACTACACTATCAAAAAAAGGTGCTGTGCAGGCACAAACAATGTAAATGTACCCTTAAATGTAAAACAGTGGTCTTAAGGGTCAATTGTATACCTTACAGAAGTTTTTTCCAGGACAAGGGTATATATTTGTACCCTTTCATAACCTATACATATATATATATATATATATATATATAATATATATATATATATATATATATGTATACATATGTATGTATGTATTTAATGTGTCATTGAACCTAAAGCTTGTCTACTTTACAAGTACCAGTTTCCACCTCTAACTGAATGGTTGGATTGTATTGTCACCATTTCACCATTCTTTTGCCCACATTTTTGCTTTTTTGTCTTTTTTTCTGCATGAATAAATTCACACAGAAGCCCTACTGCCACCTGTGCGCTGCCTTCCTCTATTGTACCCCTGCTGACCTCGCAATAACACAACATACACCACTGCATTCTGGATCCAGTGGGTTCAACAACTGAGAACTGATGAAAGCCTTCCAAAATGTGTCCCCCTGTGATTACCCATCCTTCATTAATTGTATTGTGTGTGCAGAACTGGGATGGAAAGGAAGTTGTTAAATGTGAAATGCTTTCCGTTGCTAGGATTTTGAAAGTCCTTTGGTGTATGCTCGGCCTTAGCGACACAAAGGCCTATCCGCCACAGCTAAAGCCAGTCCTCAAATACTCTTTATCCCCCTCATTCTGAAAGGAAATGACAAAAAGAGAACAAACAATAGAAGGAATTCAGGAGGTGACTTGGCCTTGGTGCTGCGTCATATTATATGATGCATTTTGCACCCTCTCGCAGCTCTCTGTCAGTCCAGTGCCATGGAGGGGAATGATGATGGGGCCTTTCCTGCTTGACCTTCACAGGGAGGTTTGATTTGGGCAAGCAGAGAGTCCCATCACCATCAGGGGTCCAAACAATGCATTCGACCATAGAGGCATTAGTGACAGAAAGACAGAGTGTAGAGGACTGGCAGAGACCTCCATGTGGTGTTTGAAAAGGTCACTAGTTATGCTGGCAACCCTCATCACCTGAGTCTCCTTCACTTGCTATCTCCAGCCTATGCTAAATAAACAGTGTTGAGCCATTCTGGCACATTCCAGGATGATGCTATCCTCTCTGAACATCCCAAACCTTTTACAGAGGGCCAAGGAAGGCAAACATTACTTGTTTGAGTTTGTAGATATGGCTTGTATTGCTGTCAAGTGAATTAGATGAACAAACAACAATAAGTTTTTGAGGTGTTTTTTTTTTTTTAGATAAGGTTAGAGCATTTTCAAAGACTTCATTTCAGTCCTTCACAATCTTTTCTGGTTTCACTTGCTGCCTAGTAAGAGATGAGGAGCAGACACAATTCTTCATGTTATCTGCTTTGTTCAATTTTAGACTGTATTTAGGGGATCAGTTTCTCAAAAATTCTGAACCCTGATCTCCTGTGAAACTGATATGACACTGATGTTTTGATTATTTTTTTCCTCCATCATGATGAGCCTAGCAGTTAGCATGTTCAGAAGATACATCCTTGTACCAGACAGAAAAGGCTTAATTTAAGAAATTTGCCTATACAAAATTGGATGATTTTGATGCGTATTTACATAAAATAGAAGTTTATTGGTAACACTTTACTGTTGCTCAGTGTTCAGAAGGGTATCTGACCTACATTAGCCTTTCATGACTGACATAGACCTACATGAACATGCATAAACATTTATTCCAAAAGGAAACATTTATTCAATTGTCATGAAGATTTGCAATTTTGGTGTCAGGTGACATAAATGCTTTTCTGACATTAGGTTGTGTCATGACCATTTCTGGGGTGAAATGATAGACTTTCATGCTCCGTGTATGTCACAGTGATGTAATGCTGATAATATAACACAGCCTGCCACATTCAGGCCAGTTGAACAAAAGCAAGCATTTTCTGTGGCCTTTAAGTAAAGTTTAGCATTTCTCTTAAGTGAGCTGTGCCACCTTGTCAGCTACATGTGGTGGTCAGCAACCTGCTGTGGTATACACAAAATTACAAATTCAGTTATTATAGCACACTGTGTCATTAAAAGGTGTCCTAACACCACCCAGCATCAAATCAGTCACTTGACATGCTCTGTTAAATTGACTCAAAGGGTTGAAATTGACAAAAGCAGCTTTTATGACAGACACCACCTGTTGGAATAAGCCTTTAAAAAGGATCGGGCAGATTATGTGAGATATCATGACGAGCTTATGTACACTGTATATCCAAAATTATCCAGACAGCCCTTCTAATTAGTGAATTCAGTAACTTTAAGCTGCCTCATTGCGGTCACCAGTGTGCAGTTGCACACACAGCTTGTTTAATCACCATAGAAAAGGATTGCTTATGAAATGGGATGCTTTGGAACAGCCAGACATGAGCCTAGGGTCACCATAACCATTGCCAAGCAGCAGCTAGAGGGGTATAAAGCCCTCCAGCATCGAGGTGTAAAGCAGTGTGTTACCAGTCTATCTTGTTGTTGAGAATGATAAATCTAACATAATGCATGCTGTGCTTACAAAATATAATGCTAGTATCAAGATCTTGAGTGCTGTAGGAGGTGAATGGGTATGTTTCTTTTTCGAGTGATGTCTGCCTTTTTTGGGCTGTCTGATCTTATCTGTAGTTATGTTGTACTAACTGATTTGTTCCACAGCAGTGACAAAGGCTGAGTAGATTGCGAGGCTGCACACCTCTGATGCATGTTCTCTTCTCCCCTCTATTGAGAGCAGTAAATTGATTTCACACTTCACTAATAACCTGACCAGGGTATAACAAGAACTTGGATTGACTGTAGGTCATGCAAATTAATTACAGCAATTAGGTCTGAAAGGGAAGAGAGAGTTGGAGAGGAGAAAGGGCTCAGAGAGGTTTGCCAGGACTCAACATTTCAGCTTAGACCTTTTCCTCCTGGAGAATTCACTGGAACATGTTCATACTGAGCACAAAATACAACCTGAGAGATATTCTAAGTCTCTCTGAGCCACTGAGGAAACATGAATATAATAAATTACTGGTGCATGCAATTGGCGACTCAACAGTATCAACTTTGGAACATTATAATTGATTATTATAGTCAGTTAAACTAATGATCAACAAGGTATGTGCTTATTTTTTAGCCCAATATCAAATTCCAGTACTACTGGAAAATGTTTTATTTTTCATGTAATTTAATAGTATGTATTCTGTGTTCAGTGTAATGTACTAAATAATTTCCTAAACAATCATAATTAGATAGATATTACTGTACTGAACTCACTGCGAATGAAACTGGAGATCAAAAATCAGACCCTGAACAAATAACACATTTTCTCATTGTAGAATCTGCTCAGAACTAACAAGTCAAAATTGCTGTTGCTACTGCTCGAGCTCCTGCTGCATATTTATTATGTTCCCTATGAGAAATGTCAAAAAGGTCATCTTCACAGTCTAAAAAATGAACTATTTATTCCCAGTAAGGCCTCATCTTTTTTAAAATGCCACAAAAAGTAATTTAAAATATAAATAAATAAATAAATCCAGGGACTTCTGAACTTGTGCCATGATTTCCAGTGTGCACAGAGTCAAACATCACCTGAGGAAGGGAAAATGGAGCAAGGTTAGCGTTGTTGATCGGTATTGTGTCATTGTGCGCTCTGAAGACGAGCCACAGACTACGAGACATTTTGAAATCAATGTGTCCACAGCCGTGCGGTAAATAGTTGGAAAATGGGTCTGTTTGAATGGGCCGTGGAGGGAGAAGGACAGCGTTAATAGCAGCGTCTGCTGCCATCCCAACACAGACAGCCAGTGCCCTTGAAATAGTGCCTGCAAATTGAATTCCATAGATAAATTGATACACTGATAAAATAAAGGAGAACAATGAACTCTTTTGAATTCAGGCGTTCAGCATATCGCATTATTGGTCCAGAAGAACAGATGAATGTTTTGAGTGCATATGCAAACACCCAGTGAAAGCCATGGTGAAAAGCTGCAAAATTGCAGGCTAAAACGCAGCACATCAGAGGGATTTCAGGTGTGAGCGCTGCTGTATATCTGCACAGAGATGTGGTTTGAATAGTTGGATGATCTGAATAATGGCAGGCAGAATAACCTAAATTAGAGAGAATTTCAGTAGTTATGTGTATCATTCTGTTTGTGTGTGAGTTCAGTGTGTAAACTTATTTTGGTCCCCCAATTTTATTCTCCAGCTGGGGTTATTCTCTAGCTGGATGCCTATTAAGTGTCTGTGAAAAATAACCAGCATATGTATATTTTTATATACATACATACACACATATATGTAGAGAGAGAGAGAGAAGAGAGAGAGAGAGAGAGAGAGAGAGAGAGAGACAGACAGACAGACACACAGATAGATGGATAGTTAGATAGATAGATAGATAGATAGATAGATAGATAGATAGATAGATAGATAGATAGATGGATGGATCATCACTGCTCTGCATGTGCTACAAATCTTACTTTACACATTAAATAGTAACTGTTGCATATGCTCCTTTTGGATACAAGCCTCAAGAACTAATAAAATATTTTATATACCTCCAAAGTTCAGTTTTAGAAGTTGGTTGCCTCTCAAAATCTAAATAATCTTAAACACATTCAGTGATGTTGAGGTCTGGACTCTGGGGTGCAGTCTATCGTTCTGAGAACAGTAGCAGCTTCTTTATTTAATATCTTTAATTAATTATCTCAGTAACAGCTTCTTGACAACTACACATCCTTTCAGACTCATGGTGTTGAGTTGTCTTCTCACAGTGAAAGGATGGACAGAAACACCTGTGGATTTTTTAGATCTGAAATAAGAGTGGAGCTTGACTTTATCCTCTCTCTCAAAGATGAAAGGATTGTTTAACTGACATTTGTGACATTTTTGGTGGTCTACCAGGTCTTGCATGGTTGTTAGGAGCCCTTTTTGTAATTGTATCGTTGAATGATTTTTTTTAAATTCTTTTGAATTTTTTGAAACTCCTCTTTGTATACAGATTTTCCTTTCACTGACTTTCCCCTTTTTTATGTAAGTGGATTATCATACATCTAATCTCAGATATATCACCTGAAAAATGATGAACACGTGTATTTATTAAAGCTAATTGTGGGGACGTGCAAATAAGGTTAAATTAAGGATTCTTTTCTTACGCATCTAAACCCTGCTTTGCAGTTAATAGCTGAAGCTAGAGCTGGCTTGATCACTCTTCAGCCTTCAGCATCTGGTCTAGGCACCTGTGGCATTTGTAACAATATACAAAAACACATTTTAAAGTGCCTTTATGCATTTGATGCCACCTGAGGACTTTTGATCAGCAGCCTCAGAATTTACTAAGCACTACAAACGACTACAATGGTAAACATCAGTTTGCTACTGTCATGTTGTTTTTGTGGGCCATTTATGATAACCATTTTAATGTCAAAAAAAGCATAAAAACACTACGTATTTGTTTGTAGGAATTGCTGCTGTTTTTCTAAGGCCATATATAGCTGAGTGGATGAAATAAGAGAGCGAGGCAGGAAGCTATGTTGCTTCATAGCACTGATCTTTAATGGTAAATGAATGTCTCGTCAAATGTGTTGACAAGTATATTCTTTCAATTCATTTTTAAGCATACAGACAGGTGCACATACAGACGCACACAAACACAGATGTCTATATTTTCATGAGCAAGAAGGTGTACCTTGTACTCTTCAGGAAAAGCTGAAAAACAAACAGCCACATATCACTTTAAGCACCAACATCTGGACTGGGACATCTAATTCCACAATGGGTATCCTCGCATCTGAAAATCAATGCAGCCCGTTGCTTTTCAATACTGTTATTCTGTGGCTTTAAATATTCATCAAAAGCAAAGCTGAGAAGGTTCAATCCTGATTTATAACTTGTAGAACTTGCCCTGCAAAGCTAAAGCTCACATCTCTGCCCACTCTATTGACTTTGCTTCAGTAGAAAGGTGGATGGAGGCTGCGAGTTAAGAGCAGATGCTATTGAAAAATGGACACTATCTCTCATCACAAAGACTAGGGTGTGTGCTCAAATCACTTTAGCTTCCCCTTGGGCATCCTCTGTCTGTGCGCGTGTGGGTGGGTGTGTAAGCATTAAGGTTAAGGAATACCACCCCTGCCACCTTTATTCTACAAAGGAAGCTGTGATCATAAAAAAATCACTAACCTTATTCAGCAGACTGTGGTAAATGTCACTTGGAAAAATAAATAGAAAGAAAGGTACACGATCAAATCATTTCATTACCAGTGAATTTTAGTCAGATGTCCTCCATTTAAAGGGTAGATGGGAAATCTGAGCTGGGTTTTATGTCTGTTTTGACCATTGTCCTTAGAACAGAGAGTGAAGCGAGTCCTCAGCTCAAATTATGCGATAGTGTAGCTATACAGCGTGATGAATACTAATTCCCTCCACTTGTCCTGTTATAGCTGCTCTCGCAAACACATACTGCAATCTACACTACCTGCTTGTCATACCTGACTGAACACTTTATCGAGGGGCCCAAATTGGAGTTGACAAATTACATACTCAAGTTTTCTTTTTAATGAAAAATAAAAGTTATCTCATGCCAGGGATTAATGAGCAAAGATAAAGGAATGTGACACTAACGGTCTGGAAATTAGAATACTCCATCTATAATTGATATTATTAAATTAGTCAGCCTTCATACATTTAAATTGTTTTCCAGCCATGTCATGAGTGAATTGCCTTTGTGCTGTTTCCTGCGTTTGAAGACCTTTCTTTCTTAATGCAGATAATACGCCATGATCTGCTGCATTTTATTATTCAGTATGATCACATTTACTCATCTCTCTTTTTCTCTGGCTCCCTTTATGTTGTTCCACAGTTCTACACTTGCATCTATTACCCTACTCAGGAAATTGCCCTTCCAGGTAATCCTCAAATTAAATGAAGGGTCTGAAAGGCCAGTAAGGCTGGCTCTGTTGTTTAGGTCTGCCTTAGTTAAAGCCCTGGCCAAGAGAGAGCTCACAGAGGGCTTTGGGAAAGGGAAATGGACGGCACTGTGGAGGAAGCAGGGTATTCTCTCAGCTCACAGTTGTTAATTTCTCTGTCGAGAGACACAAATCTGGTCATTAGCAGGGTAATGCAGTCTTTTCTCGACCCCGCTGGCCTGCTATTAACATGTCCACACCTGAGACCACTTCTAAATTCCCGCCACAATTCACAGTTACAAGTTCTCCTTTCCAGCCAGCAGATTCAGAAAGAGGAGAGAAATTATACCTCAGCTGCAATAATTGCCGCTAAGCTGTTTCTGGTCGTCTGGTTATTCCGCTTGAGGAGGTACGGGCTCGACTGCTTGTTAAGTGCATTCAGATGTACACATACAGAGTGAGTTATTGATGGGGACGCTAAGAGAATCTGTCATGGCATAGTGATGTTCGTTGGAGCAGAAACATATGGATATTGGTCAAATCAAGATTTTAGGGAGCATTTGCTTTTGTCCAATAGCAGCAGGCCAGCACTAGCCCACTGTCATGTGAAGTACCATGATATTGACATATGTGACACGCTCACTTGACTTCTCCTGTAGATGGAGGTTTAACCAGCAAGAAGCATAACCTTTGTGGATTTTTGTTGTGATCTGTCTTAAAAACAATGCCTCTGCATGTATTTGGTGATTTAACATCTTATGGTCCATTATAAGCTAAAGTTATAGGCCCGGAGGGAAGTGTTGCTCACTGTAGACCTCATGTGTTTCAGGTACTTATGACTCATTCAGCTGTGGTGGCATCAATGTACCAGTACTGAGACAGGCAAAAAACATGCATTAGATAACAGAAGCATAATTCAGGTTCATTTTTTAAATGAATCATCCATTCAGGAGGCTCACGCTGTTTGACATTAAAGGTGCCATAGAATGAATTTATTCACTATTTTAAATTGTTCTGTGATGTCTACATAGAAGGTATGTGATTTTGGTTAGAGAGAAAAAAGCCCAGATGCAGTTTTACATGCCATTTACAACCCCATGATTTGGGCCTAGAATGAAACGAGCTGTTTTTCCTTTTTTGGTGGGCTCATGAACATTTTGATAAGCTCTCTTCTGATTTGCTGGTTTCCAGAGAGACAGCGTGATGGCTCACACGAAAGCAACCTGTCAAAATAGACACAGGCAGGAAAATAAGCAAGCTTGTGATACTATTTAGTTAGCTATGCTAGTTACTTGGAGCTTGCTAGTAGCTAACGTTACCTATACAAGCTACTTGCTTTTGATCTCAGTGACAACAATACAAAGTAAATTAAAGTTGTTAGCTCACTATGAAACTATCAATTTAAGCTAATCTGGCTTCAACTGTCAAAAAGTGGATAAAATCACACAACATGGCTGCAAATGAACAAATTTGAATTAAAGTTGTCTGGCATACTGTTACTGATGTTGGAGCTGATGTCAGCTTCCTCTTTGACAACTCCTTTTTGCTAATTTTCTGTTCCACCTTAAATGGTGCCACAGTTACATTCTGGCATTTTTCATAGTAGCTGTTGTTTTGTTTGTACCATCTTGTCAAACCTCAGAAAAATGAAACATTGCATATCATATATCATGAAAATATCTTGAAGTATCATGATGTCAGATATTTGCCATGTAGCTCACACTTACCCTACATGTCACACTAAAACAACAATCCCTGGTTGGTTATTTTGGGTGGTCAGTCAGGTGGCACTTTCCTGTCAAAGTTCCTTGTCACATTCTTTGCTACATAATGCTCCACTCTCTCTGACCACAGTCTGGCTTGTGAGAGCAGCTGTATTGTTCTTCACTTTCTATCCCCAAGTTATTACTTTACAGGTGAAGAGAGAAAAAATGTTCTTAACTTAAATGTGTAATCATGAAACAATAGACTTTAATAAAGCATCAATTATGCTTTATGGTGAAAATCTCCCATTGCCGCAGTAACCAATCAGTTATAAGAGTCTGCATTTTACAATTGGCATATCTTGCCAATATGCCATACCTTGTGTTTTGCTACTTTACTCAGCAAACAGGTGAGGGAATGGGCACTGGGCCCTTTCAGCAGTGGGGTCGGCAATCCAAATGTTAAAAAGAGCCATTTTGTCCTTTCAGCAAAAATCAAAGCACCTTGGGAGCCACAGTGTTTTATGTCCATTTTACCATCTTGGCTGTAAATATGTCTCAGTGTGTTTAACATGTTTATAGTATTTATTAATGCGTGCATAGGCTATCAATTTTTAAACAAAAACGCAGACTTACTTTGTTTGGCTTCAAGCTTTAGCTTAGCTATAGCCGCTTTTCTCACATCTCCGACAGGAAACTGTTCCAAAAGTGGAATAGTTTCTTGTAAAATGTCTCTCAATGTTCGATTTTTTATGAGACTGAAGTCAGCTTCTCATTCGCCAGCTTCTTGTTCAAATTTTCCTGTTCCACCTTAAATGGTGCAGCAGGAACAGATTAACCATATCTGGAAACAAGTTGAGTTACATTGTCTCCAAATCATCCATGTTCCATGTTCAATCTTTCTGTTTTCCTTTTCATTAGCTACTAGCTAGGCGAGACTGTTACCTGCGTTGCTACGTGACCAGCAGTCTGTGTGCCAACCTTCAGAGTTAAAGGGTGATTTAGCAGTTACTCATTAACTCCAATGTTTAAGACCATTTATTGTTCAAACTGTTAGAACGATCAGCAGAGCTTTATTTTACTGCAAAGGAGGATTATTATATTTTTACCTAAAAATCTAATACAGCTCTGGAGCCACATTGCTGACCCCTGCTCTATAAGCTACATCTTGAAGTGGGCTTTTTGATGGTAAGACAAGTTAACTATCCAAAAGGGATCTGTTGAATGCATGCATGTTTTGTAGGTTACCTTATACAGTGCTGTCTGGCTAGCTATCTAATCATTAGACTCATATATAACCTGTTGTGAATGCAACCTAAATTAATCATTTCTATGGCCTGTCTGTATGAGATTCTTAAAGTTAACAGCGTGCACTAAAAATGTAATTTACTTGATTCAAATACATCTTTTCCTCATTAATGACTAAAATATTTAACATTAGCGCAGTTTTGTGTTTCAGTTTGCTTTTGGCAATACTTGTACTGCTGCAATATTTTATTCATGTGCAAATGATGGACAGATTTAGTTGTACATGGAGAAAAAAAACAACACATCAATTTTTATGTTATTTTAAATCAGTAATGCTATTTTCTTTTATAATTTTTTTTAGCACTGTGCCACCCCAGTGAAACCTCTGGGTCTTACCTGGCCACCCTATTTTAAAAGTTCTAGCTATACTCCTTCTTCCTGTGGGTATATAGGTTGATGATGTCACAACTTGTTTCTATATAAGTTTCCTTTCACATGTGTATTTGTCTGATGCAGACTGTGATTTGCAAATTACTGTATCAGTAAACGATAGAAGAGCTTGAAAAATCAGTGTGCAGGCATTTACCCTTTGCTTTTTAGTGTTTTGCAGCAGTACCCAATTGTAGAGGGATGTGCCTGCTCTTTTACAATTTTTCCAACAGGTTACCATCAGTAATGTGTCTTCCCCAGAACAGTCACAAGAAGAAAGGAAATTAGATATGAAATATCAGTATATGACACAGTGCTTTGGCATTTACAACCTAACAGAAATAAAAAAACAGTGATAAATTTACTGTTTTTTTCCAGCAATTCCAGTAAATGAAGTTTCAAATAAGACACTTCTGAAATTCTTTCCCTCCTCACTCAAGTAAATCATCGATGAATAAGATGATAAGAGCAACTACCATAAAGTTTTAGGAGACAAGATGATGGTTTAAGAGACAACTGCCAAACTGACAACAAGTGACGCTTCTGCTGCAGACACTGAGGGCAGCACCTGCTCTTTTACTCCTCCATAAAAGTGCATGCTTACTACCTCTCCCATATGAAAGCCATGTGCAGTATGTATGTGTGGGAGTGTGAGGGGAGCAGGCTGCGGCGCTCGGAGGAGCAGGCTCATTAGAGAAGGTGGGAGTATGTGCCTGCTCTGATTAACACTTCACTCTCACACTACTCTAATCTGCCAGCACTCCGGCTCTCAGCCTGGGCCTTGTGCACATTCCGTCACCTGAAAAGCAAGTCTTCTGCTCACAGCGCTTTCACACACATGGGTAATTAGACTGAGAGAGAGGACAGTAATACGTCGCCAGAAGAATGGGCTCAGCTCGGATGCAAGTCTTTACTCATTACTTTGAATTTCGTCTCGTAGCATGGGAAGACAAAGGGAGAGATGAGGTGAGACAGCGAGAACACTTCCAGTCCTATATAGATAAAGCAAGCTTCTTAAAGTTCAATCTGCCCATATACTGTACGTGTTAAGAGCTGTCTATTGCACTCCTCTGTCTTCATCCTACTGACTTGTCTCTTATACATTAATTTTAAAGGACTTATGCTGTCTGCTCTCAGTCTCCACTATTTCCTCTTTCAGTGAGTGTCTCACAGACCGAATCCTGTATAGGATCGGATGTTGGAGGTTGAAAAGTATACTTGTTTCATAAATTTATGGGACAAAAATGCCCTGATTATGTAGGAAAACCAGAGAAAACTGGAGTAACCTACAATGTTAGGACTAACCAAATAGTCTTGCAAAAGTAGTGATTTTTTATAAAAGTGCATTCTTTTAAAACTGAAAATGCAAAAAAAGTTAAGATTTAATATTATTATTACCATGTTAAGATTAAGGTAAAGTTCAGAACATTCTTATTATCTATCCAGTCCTCTGCATAATTATTCACACCCTTGATAAAGATGGGCAATAAAGGTCATGAAATTTTTTTTTTCCTTTAATCTCAATGGAGAGTGCAGTACATTATGTCCCAAAAAATCCTTCAATCCTAAAAATATTTTTAACAAAACCACGTGTCACAATTACTGGTACCCCTAGAAATGCTCATGAACACACTGTGACTGAAGCATGTTCCCCTTTACATTTTACTTTCCACATAAATATTCAGAAACTCTTAAGCAGTCATCCATGACTTTCTGTTTCACTGGGGTATAAATATGAGGTGCCAAATTCCCTTATTCTGAAAAATCTGGCTGCCTCTGCAAAAACAAAATGTAAAACTGGGTCACAGTCAGATCTTCCAGCAGAGTAAAGATCCAAAACATACATCCAAATCTACACAAAAATGGTTCAATGACTGCAGAATCAAGCTTTTGATATAACCATCCCAGTCGCTTGACCCAAACCCCACTGTAAACCTGTGGTGTGAGCTAAAGAGGACCTAGGAACCTGAAATATCTGTAGAGATTCTATATTGAGGAGACATCTCAGATTTATTTCTCTGTTATCTCCAATCTAATCAGTATAAGAGACGACTCAGTGCTGTTATTTTGCCAAAAGGAAGTTGCACAGAGCAGTAAATGAGCTTTGTAAATAAACAAGTGTCAATAACTGTGATGTGGATTAGTTAAAATAAATTGATAAATTTAGATTTTTTGTTTACTTTGACCTAATTTACTTCAAATGAAGTTAGTGTTTTGTCCTGTAAAAGTAATAATAAACAATAAAATAATTACTTTACAATGTTTTGGTAAGACCACATTGATATCCAGACATGTGTACTCCACTTCCCAACAAGATATAAAAACAAACACGTGTGTGTGTGTACATGTATGTATGTGTGTGTGTGTGTGTGTGTGTGTGTGTGTGTGTGTGTGTATGCACAAGGGTCAGTGTCTTCTAGACAAACTCTTCACAGAAACAAACACTCAGGCCTCTCTATAAAGCCAGTGACCCATTGGGGGTCTGATTCATTGAGCTGCTCCCTCTGGACTGGACTGGCTCTCCATGCTGCTGGCCGTGTTTGACCGGCTCTGGCATGAGATGATGAGATGGAGTGACTCTGGATGAGAAAGAGGCCCAGAGGCTCTGGCCTGGCCGTTCTTCTTACTCTCTCTTTGCTGTAGGGCAACTCATCCCACTTAAACAAGCGTCACCAGCCCCTCTCACCAGCAGGCTATGGAGATCTGTGTAATTTTGTTGACTGACAGCTTAATATTTGTTTATTTTCATGCCTGGCACCCACCTTTGAGTGCTATAGTGGGTGTAACTCTTTATTATTGACAGAATGCTTTTTTTTGGAGCTGCTCTCAGTGTGATTTTTATATCAAATAGTGACACTGGAAAGAAACAAAGGTGGTGGAATAAATGAATGCAGAAAAATATAAAAATAACTATACAATGGGGAGATTTTAGTTATTTGAGGTCTAATCTGGTTGAGTCTCCAGCAAAATCTGTATTTTGGAATGTTTGTCTCATCTTCTTTAACATGTGCCTTATAGCACTTTTTGAAGACAGTGGCACGCGCTCTCAGCTAAAAGGGTTAAATGTAGTGCCAAAATGGTTCGATTTTGACCCCTGAAGTATATTTAAAAGAATAGCTTTATAGAAGAAGGCAAAAACACTCTTAACTTTTAGTATAAGTTGATGTTGTACAATCCAGGAGTTTTATGTATTCTGTTTTTGCAGGTTTGGATTGTTTAAGTGAGGGGGGCCCCTGGTCCAAAGGCCCCATAGGGAGTGGGTCTCTCCCTCTCCCTTCTTCTCTTAGTTTCAAATAGATAAGATCATTTGAAAAAGGACCATATGTTCTGTCTCCTTTTTCAACAACAAGTCCCCTATATAAGCAGTTGATATGATACTGTTCTGGAGGGAACACTTTAGAATTGACACAGATCCCCTCTCAAGTACTTTATAGTGCTTGATATGATACTGTTTTACTTTGTAATAAACATCTTATACAAGCAAGACGGTGTCCGTGGAGACTCCTTCATCATCTTCACATCATCGCTATTTAATAAACAACACCCCTTTTCATGTTATATGGATCACTCTACTGAACTGGTTCAAAGAGCTGTAAACATGCTTATATTTGACTTTAGACTAAAGTCCTTTTGTTTTGAGTGACATTCTGCCTTTATTTAGTTTACTTTATTAAAACAAATGATTGAATGTTACATTTATCACTACCAAAGCAATCATAACACTACTGAACAGTTGTACACATAAAAAATCATAATATTATTCATTAAAATGCAAAAACAACTTTATTAATTACTGAAAATATGTGTTTCGGTAGTGACAAATCATAACGCTTCTAAAACGCAGGGTTGTGGCTAAAATAAGGCTCATTTTCATAGCAACATGAAAATGTGGGACAACATTTTTGAATGAGGTTTTTTAGTTAAAATATTCAACTCATGATGAATCTAAATCTTTCAACATCACTGTGAAAGAAAGCGAAAATATCAATATTGAAAAAAAAGCATTATTATTTTCACAATTGGAATTTGGGGGTTAGGGTTTGGGACAGCTGCCTCCCAATAGAAAGTACCCTACAAATGATAATTTTGTATACATTTAGCTTATAACTATCTCAATTAATGCACTGGGTTTAAATAGATCATAACACAATCATGGTAAATATCTAAGGTCTGAAAAGTTAATTGTTTTTTAAATATTTTTTACGGTGGGACCACAATTTGAACTTAAAAGAACCACATAAAACAGGTTCTTTAGTTAAGAGATTATACATGATAATGATTAGCCCTAATAATCAACCAGTTTGCATTAAAGTCCCTGTAGTTACTGAATAATAAGTCTCAGTATGTAATAAGCCTGAGATTTTAAAGGGTTTAGCATTTATTCTTTAGAATATGCAGACATCAGGGTGATGTATGTCTTTTTTTTTCTCTTGTAACTTTCTGTTCAGATCATGTGTGTCAGACTAGACTTGGCCTTCCAGCTTTTAAACATGCATTTAAAATAAAATTATTCAACCACATGTTTACAGCCTGGATTTTACAACAGAAGTCAAGCAGCTGCCATGCAGAGATGATGACAGAGAGATAGGAGAATGGTGTGATGAACGAGTGAATATAGCTGAACCTCCCCTCTAAAAGTTGGAATGGGCTGATGGACACTGAATAGCAGTCACTCTATGGTCACCATTAGTCTCACACTATTAAACATGATGAAAAAAGACACGCATTACGGGTCTGAGTTCACTGCTGATCTCACTAGTGACTGTTCATGACTCGCATATATCTCTTTTAAAAAGAACTAGCAGGAAGATTAGCATTCATACTAACATGATGTGTTATTTGTTTATACTATAAACCTTTTCAATTACATTAGTAATTTTATTTTTTTTACAGTACTCATACTGTATTATAAAGTTCTGTAATTAAATGATTATAATGAAATCATAATATTACTTTACTGTATTTCTACAGTTGATTACTGTACTTCTACAGTTTTATTACAAGTAAATATAAGTTATAACTCTTATGTGCTCAAATGTGAACCCACAGGTGTCTGAGGGCTCTCCATTTTCAGACATTATATAGAACAACATGTAAAACACCACAAATCTATCTAGCTAATTTCTAAGCAAATGCTTGAATATTGATGCACATTGTTGCATAGTTAAGAGAACAATCACACTGTTATTCACAACAGCGCAGTGTTGTTTATCAGTGTTCACTATGAAGCGAACATCACATTAAACCTTCACTGCACTTATACCAGTCATTAAGACTATAAAAATGGTAGTAACCAAATATATTTAATTAATGCATTCCAGGATGAACTAGTTGACTGAAACACAAATAACCTTTGGGAACACCAAAACATGCAATATGCATTCAAATCCCTGGAGTAGAAGTAACATATTGAAACAAAAACACTTCTGTGAAATGAGCTGTAGATGAAGAAATGAAAATTAATTTTTAAAAACTAATAAAACTGTGAGGACTGCTGGGAAGTTCTACTGCTATCACTACAACTTACAGAAACAGGCTGCTCAAGACTGCACAAAATACTAGTCACTTTTTCAATTTTCAGCTAATTACTGTAAAGTACAACATTTTAACTTCTTTCACAAGAATTTTGACCAGTATCCTCCAGAATGCAGGAATATAGTTGATTACTACAAAGTTTCTGCTGTGAATTTGTATAAGTTCTTTATAGTATATTTACGAAGGACAATGCACATTAATCAATGTAAAACAAATGTGCCAGTATTAGCAAACTTGCTCATTTTCAACTGTACATTTGCCTTGCCGTTTTATTGCAAATAGTTATTAATATCACAACATTTGTATTCAGTTTTATGGACCAGTAGAAATTAACTAATATTTCTTGGAATAAATATTAACAAACACTATGAATATTTTTCTTTCTGCTGTACCATTTACAAGTTTTCTTACCTCAGTGACAATATGTGCTCTATACAGAAACAGAAATATCCTGCACTTCATCACGTATTTCCCTCTTTATGTAAATCTGTGGCCTTCAGCTGCACTGAATCCCCATGCACAAGTGCTTGTAGTGTGCTAGATAGGATTCACTGATTTAGACGCTGAACTCAGGGTGCCAATAGAAAAGCAGAAAGCTATTATATCTAGTTGTCACTCTTAGCGCTTGAAGTCATTGTTTATGAAATTTCTTCTGAAAGCTCACAGTGGGGTTTTGTTTTGCAGGCATAAACTCGTAGTTGCTTGTGCTCTTTGTGAAATACAATGTATGCCCCCCCCTCATCCACATAGAGCAGGCAGTGGTGACAGCACTCATTCTTCTGCACAGCCAACATAATAACTTCGCATGTGGAAACCTGAGATAGCCTTGCATCAGGCAGGAGGAAGTACAAAGATCTGTCCACTTCTGCTGCAAAAAACTCACATAAATGTGTGTGTGTGTACGTGTGCATGTGTGTGTGTGTGTGTGTGTGTGTGTGTGTGTGTGTGTGTGTGTGTGTGTGTGTGTGTGCGCATTACAGTTGAGTGGAGGGGGTCAATGGGTTCAGCTGCATGCAGACTCGATTGCTCTCATTGTCATAATTTGCTGTAGTCTCTCTGTCTCTCTCTCTCTCTCTCTCTCTCTCTCTCTCTCTCTATCTTTCTCTCTTACACTCTTTCTTTCTCTTAAACACACATACACACACACACATACATATGTGAGGGTAGTCTCAGGGGAGTGTCTAAAAGCCATAGAGTATGATGTCAAGTTCACTGTCATAAGCTGTGTTGTAATGGGTGATTAGTGTTAATGTGCAGTCGATGATATTTGTGCTCTGTGCTCATGTTTATGGTCATACAGAAGTTTGTCTTGTGCTGTTAAATCTCTCAGCTGTATAAATCAAATACTGTGCAGGGAAAATCTATGTTTTAGATTGCATGAAAATGATTTCTAGTTCTGCAGAAGGAACTGTTTTAATCCTTGTATATGTCAAAACCAAAATCTTTTGGTCATGTACACTTACATGTATAGGCGAAGATTTAGATGGGACTGGGGGTCCCTGTTCTGCCCATTGCTTTAAGGAGTGATGATTGCTCCTCCTGATAATTCCTGCTCAAAACATAACTTTTTAACATTGTGTTGCGATTTTGACAAATATATTTTCCAGGACATCTTTACATTTTTGCACAGGACAGACATATAGGGGTGTGTCATAGTGACATCTTTCACAAGCACACGTTTTTGAGTCTATTGATCGTCATTTTATGTATGTTTCCCTGGAAAACTCAAATGTAATTACAAAAAATAAATAAAAAAACACACTTTATGAATGTTTAAGAATGGTGAGAATGTTCAAAAGCAAAGAAAACTGCGCAGGTTCCTGTCATAATGTAAGACACTGTAGCTCGTTAGCTAATAAAAAACTGTAGCCCTCCCCTACAAATGTTGTAGCTGTTATAGCGTGCGTATATATTTTGCTATAGCTTACAAGTTTAGCTGGTCTAGCAGATTTCTTGTTCAACCATGAACAGATCTCTCTGTGCAAATGACAGCAAAGAACAGGAAGCCTTTTTTAACATCAAAGGCAAAGTGTGAATGTAAAGAGTAGCGTTGTGGTCAAGACCACTAGATCCGAGTTTGAGTCAAGACCGAGACATTTAGTAGTTGAGTCTGGATCAAGGCTGAGACCAGATTAAGATTTGATTCAGAAAGAACTCTGAAATTTGTGTGTGGTTAATAGTACATAATCATATAATCATAATCATAATCATAATCATAGTACATTATCATAGATAGATAGATAGATAGATAGATAACCAAACATAATTTTAAATATGACAAATATTGTTGATTATTTGAAAGAATAAAACATCATCTTTATATTGAGCTCATTGTTTGTTCTGGCAAAAGGATAGCTACTTATATTTATATTTTCAATGCAAACATAACTGAAATGAAGGAAATAAAGCAGTGAACACATAGCTCTGGGCTTCATGTTTGTGGGAACTGAGAAATTTGTTTTGATGAAATTATTTAAATAAACAAAATTTCATGTATGAGTAATCTCATGAGGTTGGTTCTTAAATGGACAATACTTGTAATATGTCACATACCTCAGAATCTAAATCTCTTTATCACTTGCTTTTTTAGCCAAGTACATTTGTCTTTACAAGGAATTAATCTTGATGAAATTGGTGCTTACATAAATGGATGATACAGAATACAAATAGCAAACATACAAATAAGTGCAATACACAGCCTCCATGTGTAGCACAAAATATACCTATGAGAAAATATAGTGTCCCTGAGTGAATTAATGATATTTTGCAAAGATATAAACCAGTGCGGTGTACCATCATGGCCCTGCTATGAATAGAGAAGCTGATATTTGGATGGAGTGTTTGTTAGCCCACATACTAATTAGTGCTATTCAAACCACGTAAAATAATGAAGTAATGAGCTGCTGTTTGTGTGCGCTCTCCAACAGAGTGGCATTCCTTTCCACCTCACTCCCTCTAATTCCTCCATCTCTGCTGCTTCTGAGGATGACTATTTGTGTGTGTGCGCAGAAAGAGAGAGAGAGAGAGAGAGAGAGAGAGAGAGAGAATGAAATGAGTAGGGGTGATCAGGATGCCACTGAGTGAGGATTTTTTGCACCTGGATCTGAAGAGTGAACGTCTCCTAGATAAAGCCTTTGTGATTCACAAGGTCAATTATCATACAAATCTGACTTCATGCTTGCCAGTGGAGTGGCTTCCTAACAGACACATGAACATGTGCACATCTTGGCGTGCGTCCCTGTCTTGCTTTGCTCTGGGAACTGAATCAAAGGTGATGTTGCGCGTGTTCTGCTACTTTGTAGGCCCCTGTAGCGTCCTGTTGCTAACGCCTCCACCCTGTAAACCTCCACAGCAACAACAAAAAAAAAAGCTCACCTCCACAGACTTCTCTCTGTGGAAGAGCCAGAGGAACGGAATCAGTCACATGGATTGTTCTTGACTATACAATGTTTTATCTAGCTCAAACAGCCAGTAATGGACAAAGAGGGAAAAGCGGAAGCACCTGTTTAAAGTAAAAATTCCAGTGATTCAAAATTTCTGCATAATTCAATCATTAAGATGTAAGCAAAGCCATTTGTAATGTTCTGGTTTGAAATGCTCAGTTCTGGAGGAACTTACAGAGTTAGAAACTATACGTCTGAAGCGTCTAATACCTCAGGAGGCTGGCTCACAGAAAGTTATTACATGAAATGGTTTCGAATATGTTGCCTGATGCCAGAGACATTGTTTTATGATATTTTTTTGGAAAGCATTTAGCCTAAAATGTAGGGCAGAGACATAGTAGCCAAACAGACATATCACTTTTTTACTGCTGTCAACCCAACAGATAAACATAGGGCATTTTGCACAGTGCATAAAATGGCTATATTTATGTTTTAGACATCTTGATCCCTGGTTTCTATCACCACCGCTGTAAAGAAATCTGAGTCAGTAAGTTTCTCTACAATGAACCATTTCACATCAAACCACTCTGAATGATTTGTTTGCATCTTAACAATTGAAGAATTCAAAAATCCTATTTTAAAAGATTTTTCTTTGTGTCCCCCTGCTGCTGTGCTGTACCCCTTGCTTTTCTCTGCTCTCTACTCTGGCCCCTTTGCGGTGTGTGGGTGAGCAGACAGCTCTCGCACGCAACTCTCCGTGTCATTCTCTGATGCATTTTTAATTGTTGCAGTTTTAAAGGTCAGATTTACAACTATTACCGATGTGCGTCATGTGAGCCAATTGAGTCGCAATTATGGATGGTGCACCTGGCTGCGTAGCAGGCCGATTTCATCATCCATAACCCCAAATCGGCCCTCGCGCCATTGATTGGACTCAGATGGGCAATGTCTTAATAAAATAAATTGGGTCTCTCCGCTCAGTCATGACTGCTAGAGCTCCATCCATGCTTCTGCGAACCAATGGAGCAGGGTCGATGGCCTTGGAAAGCATTATTCTTTGCAGATGAAATATTACTCAGCGATTGCCTTTAACAAATGACGTCTTCATAATGATGGATTGGCGCATTAGCCAATATGCTTTAGCCGTCTATGGAAGATCGGGTGTTCATTCAGAATATCGATCGGGGCACAAGCACAGCCCCATAGACAAACATTTCTCTGGTGAAATGTGTCTAAAAGACAGTGAACAAGGGAAGGAGGTGTGCAAGGTGCACATGTGTCACATCTGGTCTTTGCAACAGGCTCACAGTACAGAAAAATCACAGGAATTCCACATAATCATCCTCTATGCAAGAAAGTATATGTGCATATACTTGCTCATATTAAAAATATATGTCCAATATTTGCATATATGATGTTTTAAAATACATATGCAAAAATTATTAAACCGTGCTGTTTTGGAATATTTAAATACATGCCAAAATAAACTGATAACCATTACATTAACCATAACTCCTTGTTTCTATGCTCATTGTCCATTTTATCAGCTTTATTTACCATATTAGTGCACTTTGTAGATCTACAATTACAAGCTGTAGTCCACCTGTAGTGCTTAGTATGTTAGTTCCCTTTCACCCTGCTCTTCAATGGTCAGGACTGCCACAGGACCACCACAGAGCAAATATTATTCATTGCCACTGCAGTGACACTAATGTGATGGTGTCATGTTAGTGTGTGTTGCACTGGTGCAAGTGGATCAGACTGTGTCCACTCACTGTCTACTCCATTATACACACCTACCTTGTTGGTCCACCTTGAAGATGTAAAGTCAGAGACAATAGCTCATCTGTTGCTGCACAGTTTGTGTTGGTCATCCTCTAGTCCTTCATCAGTAGTCATAGGATGCTGCCCACAGGACGCTGTTGGCTGAATATTTTTGGTTGGTGGACTATTCTCAGTCCAGCAGTGACACTAAAGTGTTTAAAAAAACTCCAGCAGTGCTGATCGGCTGATTGTGGCTGATGGGTGTGTGCACATATACAGTATGTCAATATATTGAAACACATTTATAGATGAAATATATGTAATATTTTTCATATTGAATTTTTTTTTTTGCATATGGGGTGTGTTTTAGATCACTTTTTTATAGATTTTTTCCTGGTGTGGATTTTCACATATAATACACATGTATTTTTCCACATATGACTTTCTCACATTGTGATTATTATTATTATTCATTTTCAAATGTGTAATTTCTATCTTATCACATGTGATCACATAAAACTCACATACACTGGTAAAAGGTTCCGAAATGGTTCTTGGCCTTGGCATACGGTTCTGGGAAACATCCTTAATTGGTATACACCTTTACACAATGTGGTGGTTCTTTGAACTTTAAAAAGGTTCTTTACACTTACATCTCATTTACAGAATTTATTTTTCTACATAACAATTCATTGAAAGATTATTAGAGAACCACCCTGAAGACCCCAATTTGGCACCTTTATTTTTAAGTGTAATGTACGTGTAAGTGTAAGTGTACATGAAAAACATGTTATCACAGGATCCTGCGATACACTGAGATATTTACAGTATAGCTCTCTGCATTGTCAGGTGGAAGAAAGAAAAGCAAAGCAACTCTTTCATTCAAAACAATTTAAATTCTTACAATTTATAATGTCTTTGGTTTATTTCTGAAACATCCACATCAAGTAAATAATGACAAAGGTCATGTTTTCAAAAGCAGATTGCTATATTGCGACTGATGGTAAAACTGGTGAATACACAGCAGTGTGAATACACTTGCAGTATGCAGTAACAGCCTTCAACCAGTCAGCATGCAAGTGCCAGCCTCCGCTTTCTTCCCTTCATAATGCTGTCTTTAGACTATTATTCATAACGCTGTGAAATACTATTCACTGTCATTTTTCCTTAAAAACTATGTGAATACAGCTACATGTCAAGTACAGTTCTGCTGTAGATGTACTCACTTTATGTCCACAGGTTTGTAGACTCCTGTTCATTCATCATTTCATCTGAAAAAAGCACACTCTACTTTTCTGGGAAAGCTTTACACTAAATGTTAGGACATTGCTGTGAGGATCTAATTGCATTTAATCACAAGAGCATGATATTGGATGATTAGCTCTGGATCACAAGCACCATTCCAACTCATCTTAAAGGCATTCTCTCAAGCTCCATCACTCCAAAGAACGCAATTCCACTGCCCCACAGCCCATCCCTCTAGCCAAAGTTTGAACAGTACAAACATATTTTACCTTATGAGCTTTATTGTTTTTGGTTTGTTTTGTTTTTTCTTTTTTTTTTTTGAATGAGCATACATATACGCTCATTCCAAGCTCTCATTCCAAAAAAGTTGGAACTGGAGCATATTTACCCTTGTGCAACATCTTTCTTTTTAATAACACTCAAAAATTGAATGTTGTTTTTTGCCATTCTTTTAGCATACAAGTCTTCCACTGCGCAACTGTAGGGGCCTTCATTGTCCTGTTTTTTGCCTCATAATGCTGTACACGTTTTCAATGGGAGACAGGTCTGGACTACACTCCCTGATTATACATACATGCTATTAGTGACTTAGCGTCGACATCCCTAAGAAAGATGACATGTAGAAGGCAGCATATGTTGCTCCAACATGTGCAAAGATCTTTAATGGTTAATAACATTGATGATGGCTTCACAGATATGCAAATTCTCCATGTCATGAGCAATAATACTCCCCCATACCATGACAGACCCTGGCTTTACTATGGTAACAATCTGGATGCTCCTTTTCTTTTTTGGTCCAGAGAACACAACATCCATTATTTCCATAAACAATCTGAAAGGTTGACTCATCAGACCACAATACACATTTCCACTGTGCATTAGTCCATCTCAGATGAGCTCGAGAAGTCAGCACCATTTTTGGATGTTGTTGACACGTGGCTTCTGCTGCGCATAGTACAGTCTTAACTAGCATTTGTGGATGCAGCAATGAACGGTATTTATAGACAATGGTTTGTCACAGTATTCCTGAGCACAACTGGTTATATACAACGTAGAAGCTTGCACGTAGAAGCTTGCTGTTTTTCAGATTCTCTGGATTCCCTGAATCTTTTGTTATTATGCACCATAGCGGGTGAAAATTCTGCAAAATATTATGATCGCTCAATGAGGAACGTTGTTCTTAAACTTTTGGATTATCTATCCATGCTCATAAAGCACTAGGCCATTACTGGATGCTCCTTTAACCATCAAACATGATTGCATCACCTGTTTAAGATTTTTTTTCAACACTTTACAACATTACTAGTCTTTGTGGAATATTAGAATGAGTTTAGAATATTTGCAGAAAACAATGAAGTTGATAAGGTAAAACATTAAACGTCTTGTCTCTGTACTGCTTTTTTGTTTAATATAGCCTAAATGGATCTACAGACCACTGCTTTCTGTTTTTATTGGCATTTTACATACTGTCCCAACTTTTTTGAAATTGGTGTTTGTACAAGGGATACATGGATGAATATATAGTGTAATTTAACCCCTTAACAGGCCATTCGTTGTCATGTTTTACTTTGTTCTCCTTCTTTATAGCACTCTTAATTCACAGCGTGACTCAGAAGGTGAAGGACACACAGTTGCAAGTTTAAAATCCAGTGGCTAATGCTACAAAATGGTGCTACTGGGATGCATTAAAATGCATAAATCTAGGATGCATGACTGTCTTTGATGGCCTGCTGAAATCCACAGTATTGTGGAGCTGAGCTCACATGTCACTAAGAGTTATTTCCCTGTCTGTCACTCTCCAGTGTGTATTCAAGGCAGTGATTTATGTTCTGCTGCGTTACACTTTAATGAAAATTCATGTACCTCCCCCTGTCTGTCAGTAGGGGAGATGGCTGAGGAAAAGCAGAAATGTCTGCCAGTCCCACTATTATTCCATAGATCATTATTCTGCCTATGAATGACTTCTGATTTATCATACGAGGACTGATCACACTGAAACTGCAGAATCTGTGATATTTTGCCTCAAACTACAGTGCAGACCCTCAGCTTCAGTCAGCTGAACATCAAGTCACATGAGGATAGACGGAAAAAACTGGAGAAGTTCACAGTGCCCGCTTCCTGTCCTCTTTTAGCTTTCTCTGTTTGACTTGAGAAATCTTCAGCAGTGGCCAAATCCTTGTTTACCTGAACAGTGTGAGTTTGGAGTTTGTTGTTCTGGCTGAGGGCTTCTTAGACAGACAGAGCTGGAGGAGAGAGTGTGTGAAAGAGTGTGTGTCTGTCTGTATGTGTTTAATTGCGAGGTGAAGAGGTGTGCCTTTTCTCTCTGTCCTGTCACTGCTGTTTATGGGCCTCGCTACCTTCTCCCTCTCCCTCGTCTCCCTCTCTCCTTCAGTCTGTCACTCCATCTGCCTATCCTTCTTTCTTTATGTCTGTCTGTCTCTTGCCCTCTCTCTGTCTCTCTCTCTCTGCCTTTCTCTCTCTTTCTCTTTCTCTCGGTCTGTTTGTGTATCTCCTTTCCTCACTATTTCTCTCTCTTTTTCTCGATTTCACTCTCTGTCCATTTCTTTCTATTCCTCTCTTTTAATCTCTTTATCTCTGTCTCTCTCTCCATCTGTCTGTCTCTCTCTCATCCTCTCTTGTACTTTCTCTCCTTGTCTGTCTGTCTTTCTCTTTCTCTCTCTGTCTCTCTTGCCCTTTGTCTGTTTATCTATCTCTTTCCCTCTTTCTGTCTTTTTCTTGCTCTCACCCTCTGTCCATCCATCCCTCTCTCTTTCTCTCTCCGTCTGCTTGTCTCTCTCTCAGTCTCTCTCTTGTTTTGTCTTTGTCTGTCTGTCTTTCTCATCTCTCTCTGTTTTTCGCGCCCTCTGTCTCTCTATCTCTTTCCCTTTTTCTGTCTTTTTCTCGCTCTTACCCTCTTTCTCCCTCTCTCTCTCTCTCTCTCTCTCTTCCTCTTGTTTGTTTTTTCCCCTCTACCTCTCTCTCTCTATCTCCCTCTGTCTCTTTCTCTCTCTCTTTTCTTTCCTCTTGTCTCTCTCGCTCTCTCTCTCTCTCTCTCTCTCTCTCTCTCTCTCTCTCTCTCTTTCTGAGAGCAAGTTTGATTGTGTATTAGTGTATTTGTGTGTGCGTGCTCAGGGCAGCAGCGCTCAGGGCGAGTAAATCTCCATTAGTTTAATGTCTCTGTGCCTTTTTGGCTTTATGAGGGCTGAGCGTTTGGGATGAGTAATTGTGGGCTCCTTCGTCTCCTCCTGGCGCCGTCGCTATTTACTCCCTGGCACCTGCTCCTTTTTAATTAGCGCCCCAGCCCTGATCATCTCTTAATCGACTTGGAACATTAAGAAACAAAAGCCGGTCTCAGAGGGGGCCATGGCGCGGGGGCCCTTCGTCCTGGCGGGGGAGCGGGGCCACCCCCTAATGAGCTGGGGCATCTCAGTGTCACACTCAGCACAGCCCTTCATCTACTGCCATACAATCATCTTCAGAAGATGGCCCAAAACTTTGATTCCCCTTTATTATCTCATCAGCACGCGCAGCACGTTAGCCGGCGGGACAGCTGGGTGGGAATTCTTCACTCAGGCTTTTTCTCTCTCTTCCTCTTTCCTTTTGTTCAACACAAATGCAGCAGCTACAGACACTGTAAAAATGTTCGGAAGGATCCTGTGCCAAATATCAGTGTCAGAAGCAAAATGCTCCTCTCAGACTTTGCAGAATATTTCGGCTTCTGTTTTTGTTGCTAAGGACTAGCTCAAATTGGGAAAATGAGTGTTGCTTGTTGTCTTTTTTGCTAAATGAAGGCTTTTTTACATTAATGTGTTTATAGTTTCTCGCGGACACATAAAAATATCTCTCATATTTTACCATACTCTAACCTACAATTTCCGGTACGCCTACAGCAGATGTTTTAGAGGGGGTTATTAGAAAAGGGAGCTGAGGGTGCTGATCCTGGACAGATCAGACAGGCTATTGAGCAGGGCCTCGGTGCGTGCACACAGGCTCCGTGTTCAACGATGTGTTCATCGATTGCAATTATTCTAAATCTTCACATTACCCTGGGTCTGCCGCAGGGACATGAACATTTGCAGTAATGACCAAAAAATCAAATTGTGGTGATTGTTTTACTGTTCTTTGGTAAACAGAGATGTCTGTATTGTAATATCTCCCCATCTATTGATTGGACAAAAGGCATTATTAGCCCAACAAGGGGCCCAGGCACGTGGTGGTAACAGAGTGCACATCAATCGCACCAGTCAATCAGTCTGTCACTCATCTCATCAGTAAGCACACCCAGCGGCCCAGTGCAACCCACCCATCCCTGTCGATCCCCCCACCTCACAGCTGCACTTATATCCCCCCGCCTTTCTTTGACTGACGTCCAGTTCACACGCTTAAAAATAAAGGTTCCTAAATGGTTCTTAGCTTAAAACAAATTGCTACAGTTTTACATTATGTTGAGGTTCTTTAAGCTTTAAATAAGTTCCTCACATTAGCACATCCCATTTCTATGGCATTGCTCAAAATAGCCTTTTACTTTTGAGTGTAGTATGTTGGAAATAATCTTGCAGCCTTACAATCAAGTCCACCTAGTGTCCTCTCAACAAGTGCTGAGCTCTAAGTGTCAGAGGTCCAGTCCAAACCCATCAACCTTATGATGGACAATATCCAAGAGCATGACTAGAGAGAAAGAGAGAGAAAGAGACTGGATGAGAAATGAAAGAGTGTTCGGACTTGCTTCCTCTTCATCTCTCTGCCTTCATCACCAAGAGGAGCAAATCAAGCTGATTAAAAAGCACTTCAGATGCAGCCAGGCACAGGCTCTTTGCACTAATGAGAGGCAACATCTCCACACAAGCAAAAAAGAAAAAGACATGGACAAGATGAGACGATGGACTGAGAATCCATCAATATATTAGCCAAAATGTAGCACACTACGTAGCCTTCAGAGTAAAACACATATACAGTCGGAGCAGCTCGGACAAAGTCTTGGTGTATCTCTCTCTTTGCAAGAGCTTCTAATTCTTTAGTGTAAAACCACAAAGCACAAAGCAGAATGGGGCCCAGAATGGTGCCATAATGGTGTAATGACACAATGACAAGCAACACAGTCATTTACAAGCCCGACGAGACCCTAAATTGTCTGACCCATCACAGGGGAGCTGGGACTCATTTTTCTGCCAGCCATAAATGGACGGTCAATTCAACAGCCTACTGGTCAGAGCCTCATCTATTTCACCTCCCAGTGTCATAAATTCTGCTCCTTTAGCTTCACACGAGAGCACACACACCACAATGGATGTGTTTATTTTTTGGTCTCCAGCCATAATTACATTTCATTGCTTTCAGCTTTCATTCACTTGGTTATGCATGAAAGATCCTTTTCTTTTTCTATTTGGAGTATGTGTGGCCCAGCAAAACGCCAGAGAAAATGTGTGTCTCAGAGAAAAGAAGGCAGTGGCTTGTAACCCGGGGGCCATTTGTAATCAACACTATTTGCCGCTGTTGTCGTGCCAAACCTCTGCTGATGTGCGGCGTGAAAGAGATATGCTTCAACCGGACGCTTTCCAGAATTTCACTGAATGCTCTGTTTACATGGCTCCAAAGTTCCGAGCCGGAGAAGCAAACAAAGGGAATACAGCTGGAATACCATCAGACACGATGACCTCCTGAGCCTTCTAAAAAAGGCCTACAGCCATGCAGTATAAATATTATAAATGTAGTAGAGTCCAGAAAATACAAACGCTTTGCAAATATTTTGCTTTGTAGCGATAAACAGCAAGAAAACAATACATTAGCTTTGCTCTATGGTTGTTGATATGCTGTATTCAGGACATACATATTTAAATGATGGTTCTTCAAGGGTTATTTAGTAAAGGCAAAGCTTAGGTATATAACCAGGACAACTCAAAGAACCATCTGAATTCATATATATGGCTCTTCTCTGTGATGGAAAACCTGTTGTATATGTTTTTTAAAGAACCTTCATAAGAAAAGATTCTTTATGGCACCAAAAATGTTCTGCTGTTGTTACAAGTCATAGAACATCTTTTATACTATATGGATCCCTTTTTATGCTAATAGCTTGAGTCTTTTTAATGCATTTAACATGCAAAGAATTGATAATAATCATTATAAAAATTCTGGAGTAATACAAAAAGAACAATATATTGCCATTTATCTGCTTGTCAAATCCTTTTTTGGTTTATTTCATTTTTAAACTGTTTAAAAATGCCTGCTGCCCTTCACATTGTGCCTTGCTGCCCTTTACATGCTTAGAATGGAATAATAGAAATGGTCCACAATAACTTGGCATGGAATCACATTAGAATAACATATTTTTAATGTTACGTTTTTAAGTCCTACACCATTTCAGAGATACATAGTTTTGTGACAATATGCACTTATGTAGTCAAAACTGACCAATTAATATGTTTACAATTTCAAATGTCTCTGTTCCTTTGTCATTTTGAAATGTGTCTTCCTTGTGTCATCTTGGGTGTGTGTAGACAGAATGGGTCGGCATACGGACGAGTAGATTGCAGGATTGAACGCTTTATTGTGGAATTAAAAAAATGTATTGCACAGTGATCAGAGCAAGGCCATATGGACTGAGTTTGATTACATTATCTTTAATTAACATTTCTGTCATCTGTGGGTGATTAGTGGCCAGCTGCTGCAGAGGACCTGAAGGCAAGGAGCAGTTACTGTAGCAGGAGACTTAGGTACCCGCTCAGCCTCATATTGGCATTTCAGGAGGACTGTAGAGGGGCAGAGCAATTTTGTTTTTTTTTTTTCTTTTTTTAGTCTTTTCACAGCTGATAGGAGGGGACGTGTTTGCCCTGCTGTATCCTAGTAACTGCAAGAACATCTCTGACCACCAGAGGGAGCTCTGGGTGTTTGTCCATGTCTAGAGCTTGTGTGCACGTGTGTGTGTGTGTGTGTGTGTGTGAGAGAGAGAGAGAGAGAGAGACAGAGAGAGAGAGAGAGAGAGAGAGAGAGAGAGAGAGAGAGAGAGAGAGAGAGAGAGAGAGAGAGCGGGTGCATGTGTGTGTGTGTATATATACCCATATGTTACTGAAGTGTGGTGGGGGTCCATTTGTTTGGAAAAGGTCCAACTCAATAAGGCCCACAGTTCTGAGTGATTCTACGAACAACTCTCTTTTTGTCCCGTTAGTGTGCGGCTTTGTGCTGCCATGCACAGTTTCCATGACGATGATAGGCATAAGCAGGTTTCTATTTCTGTAGGTTTGCTCTAAGTGTTCCGCTGAAGTCTCAGTTTGTTCTGTTGGCCCTGGCGCATGGAGTGCCGGTTGCCAGCCGTTACGCCGCACTCCCTCTATCAGCAACCTCACACACTGTCATTGTGCTAGCTCTGCTCCTGAGTTCTCCTACTGATTAGAAGCCTGTGTCTGCTTGTGTATCTATGTGCTACGTGGAGGAAAAGTGGTGCATAACTGCAGAAACTCACTTCTGCAATCTCAAAATGTGAATGGCACAACATCTCACACAAAGCACCTCTACATATGCTGTATTGCCATTGCCCATGATACCACTAGAAACCATTGTGTACTTTAAAGGAATACTCCAGCCTTTTTCAACTTATCTCTATCTGCTAAATCTGTGCCATATGATCAATTACCACAAATTATTTGGAAACATTTTCCATTTGCTTATAAACAAAAAAAAACAGAAAGCCTACTGACTCAAAACACACTCATACTAGAAGCCAGTTGTAAGTTGTTCCAGCACCAGTTTATTGGCTTTCATTATAAGTTATGCTTTCATTATTGTCCCTGGTAATCAATTATATAATATAGATAGAAATTTGACTGAAAAATGCAGTCAAAACAAGGTCATGGCACACTGACCCACTCTCCAACAAACATCAGCATGTAAATAGTTGGCTACAGCTGCAGTCAGACTGGACTGTCGCCTCACTATTTTGTTCACTGGGATGGAGTAAGAATCAGGTGCATATAATTGGTCCTGATGTGATATGTGGTGTTTAGTTCACTGATCAGTGAACTAAATAGTTAACTAGCTTGTTTTTTGTAACTGTGAGTGACAATTATGTTGAGTGAGAAGCAGTTCCTCCATTTAGCTTTTTCTCAGAAATAAAAAATCGGAGGTTGCTGTCTTGTTTTCCATTGGCTCATGCTTTAGAAGTTGGTTAATCAATGATTATTTATTTAAAGGTACACTATGTAAGTTTTGTGGATTTGCAGATCTCTTTAGTGGAAATGTATAATTACACACAATGTGCAGAAGAAAATTTTGTAATGGCGTAATGTTGAGCTTCGGGCCCTGTTCCAGAGGAGATAAATCTGAGGATTGCGAATGCATTGAAAGACATTTCAAAGAGGATGTGTCTTCTGAGGATGTCAGTGAATAATTTACTATTTTTATCATATCTTCATCAGCATAATGTTGATTTTGCATTTGAGACCTAAACATGAGCCAGACCTTCCTTTTTAGGCTGTGTGTGTAACATCAATACAGGGCGTCACGGTGTCGCAGTGGGTAGCGCTGTCGCCTCACAGCAAGAACGGCCTGGGAGACCAGCGTCCTTTCTGTCTGAAGTTTGCATGCTCTCCCCGTGTCTGTGTGAATCTCCTCCGGGTGCTCCGATTTCCTTCCACAGTTCAAAGACATGCAGTCAGGCCAATTGGAGATGCTAGGTGTCCCTGGGTGTGAATGTGTGTGTGATTGTATAGTTCTGTGAGTCTGCCCTGTGATGGACTGGCGACCTGTCCAGAGTGTTTATGGCCTTCCACCCAATGGCTGCTGGGATAGGCTCCAGCACTCACTGTGACCCGGAAGGATAAGCGGCTTAGATAATGTGTGTGTGACATCGATACGTAAAGACAAATGACCGCAAAATCCAACGGACACCTCTGGGTTTTAAATTATTATTTCAGGTTTTACAGGACGACTCACTGCTGCACATGGACACCATCTTTTAACATGTTTTTTCCCCGACTCAATAATGTTATGTCTTTCACTATTAACAAAAGATCTTACATCGCTGTTTCATTGAAAATAATGGAATACATCAGTTTGCCACTGACCGTCTACCACCAACATGTAAACACATCATAATAAGTGAAAGTCAGGTGAACCACTGTGAATGAGAAAGAACATTCTAGAACAATGTAAATAAGAGGGAACATTCTACAGCCGCGTGAATAAGGAGGAACATTTTGGAACAATGTAAAGGAGTGGAAAACATTCTAGGATTTCCCAGCAATCACACACTGGTGTGGGACACTAACCAAACGTTTCGGTTTATTGGTATTTGTTGGAGAACGTTGCCTTGGCAGGTTCTAGCCTTGTGGAACATTAAACACCAAATAAAAATGCCCACGTGAAACAGGAAAAAGAGCAGAGCAGCAAAACAGACGTGAAATTTTAAACCTCTTCTGCCATGGGGGAAGTGTCACACGGATGCATCTCGTTGACACTAGAGAAGGTTGGTGTGTGTGTGCCACTCTTCGGCTGCACACAGTTGGCCGTGATCCAGGCGAGCGCGAGGCAGAGAGTGACCCAGGTAATGAAGCAGCCAGAGGAGCAGAGCAAATCACTTCCACACACACTCACATCCTCTATGTGTCTGACTAACAAACATAGCCCCTCTGTGTGCTGTACGGCTGATTGAGGCAGCATATGCTGGCTGATATATTTGTAGCGAGAGAAGCAGAGAGAGGGAGAGGGAGAGAGGGAGAGAGAGGGAGAGGGATGGCTAGGCTCCTCCAGCAGGCACAGCAGGCAGGAACATCACAGGGTCAGCAGCACACATCCACATGGATTATCGCGCTGTCACACTCCGCCTCACGCCAACGGATAACAAGCCAGCCTGATGCTGAGAGAAGGAGGGGGGAACAGAGAGAGAGGAACTTAGATGAGAACACTCACACAAACACACACTTTTACTTTGACATAATGCGAATAACACACACACACTTAGATGTAGTCAGTGCATACACTTTCACATACCCACACAGACACTAACACGAATATGTAGACTACACCTGCACCAGAACATGCAGAACTGTGCAAGCACACACCTGAATATACACAAATATACACTTTGTCACACATGTGACAATAAAACCTCACTATTATGATATATATTTCTATGATTATTCAGCTCTTCATTGCTATTTATTTATATATTTACAATATTATCACAATATTGAATTACGAAAAAACACTAAGTATATTACAAATGTATAAGATAATACAGGGATGTTCAATCCTGGTCCTGGAGATCTACAACCCTAAAGAGTTCAGATCCAACACACCTGACTAGTCAAATGCCCCTGAAGGCCTTGATTACCTGGATCAAGTGTGTTAGACTAGGGTTGGAGCTAAACTCTGCAGGGTGGTAGATCTCCAGGACCAGGATTGGGCACCCCTGAGATAATACATTTACATTCTGAATGCTACTTTTTAATAACAATAATGAGTTAGTGGCTATACATTTAGTGAATTTCTGCCTTCCTCAGTGGCACAGCAGTCTTCATTCATATTTGAAATCCTGTGTTTTTAGCAGTCTTAAAGGAATGCCTTTACTAAAATTCTAATTTACACAATTCTACATTTACTTCCACCCAGACTTTTGCTTCTTCAGTTTATCACTGGAGCTATGAGGCTAACGTTGCTAACAAACACCAGAAGTCAATAGTCACCCAAACCTTTTCCTGTAAATACTTCCATAAAACTTATAACAAGTCTGCATTAATGTTGCACAGACTGTGGTTTAGAGTGCAGTTTGACTTACTATGAACTAAAAAAATCAACAGAACTGAACATGTAGCCAAACGGACATCCACTTTAGGTGACACCTGTTGTTTAAAATGGCTACCAGCTGCTTTCAGCTGTTCAACAAGTCTGTGTGACCATAATGAAGTCCGAAATTAACAAGCCATTAGGAAAGACTGAAATCTACAAAATTCATAAACCACCAACACATTATCGCTATTAAAAATAGCCTGACCTTATGAAACCAGAGCTACTCTACGTTTCTGAAAAACTGCAACTCACTGGACTAAAATGCAGTGTCGGTATTCCAAAGTGTCCATAATATAAATATTGTGTGTGTTTGATATCACATATACCTTACAATTAATATCAGTACATATCTAGTGCATAAACTTTCAAATACTTGCATAGACATTTCTAATGAACACAGTACTGAATGTACACACACAGACACACACACACACACACACACACACACACATGCACACACAGAAATACAAACATACACATGTACACATGTATGTCTGCAGACAGCAAATGAATGAAGTTTGGCTCTTCTCTCTCTCTCACCACCCACATGCTCATCTTCATGTACGTACATGAGTATGTGCGTGTGCATGTGTGTGAGGTTTACTTATGCCACACATTGCAGGAAATCCTTCAAACATACTGAGACATTACTACAATCCCATTTCCAAAAAAGTTGAGATGCTATGCAAAATGTAAATAAAAACAAAATGGAATGATGTGAAAATCATTTAAACCCTATATTTCATTAAAAATAGTACAAAGACAACATATCAAAAGTTGAGAAATTTCATTGTTTTTTGAAAAATATTTGCCCATTTTGAATTTGATGCCAACAACATGTTCCAAAAAAGTTGGGACGAGGGCAACAAAAGGCTGGTAAATTTGTGCAATGCTAAAAAAAACACCTGGTGGTTAATTGGCAACAGGTCAAAAACATGACTGGGTAGAAAAAAAGCAACTCAGAGAGTCTTTCAGAAGTAAAGATGTGGAGGGATTCACCACTCTGTGAAAGACTGCACAATCAAATAGTGTAAATGTAAATGTAAATAGTACAACAATTCAAGAATAATGTTTCTCTACGAAAAATATCAAAATTTGAAATTCTTTTTGGAAACTATGGACACTGTGTCCTCCAGGCTAAAGACCACTCAGCTTGTTATCAGTGCACAGTTCAAAAGCCAGTATTCATGATGGTATGAGGGTACATTAGTGCCCATGGCATGGATGACGTGTACACCTGTGAAGGGACCATTAATGCTGAGCGATAAATACAGCTTTTGGCAATGTATGCTGCCATGCAGACAATGTCTTTTTCAGGGAAGGCCCTGCTTATTGCAGCAAGACAAAGTAAAACCACATACTGCACATGTTACAACAGCATTGCTCTGTATTAAAAGAGTCCAGGTGCTAAACTAGCTTGCCTGCAGTCCAGACCTGTGACCCACTAAAAACATTTGGTTCATTATAAAATGGAAAATATGATAAAGGAGACCCTGAACTGTTGAGAAGCTGAATCCCTATATCAAACAACAATGGGGAAACATTTCACTTTCAAACCTACAGCAATTGGTCTGCTCAGTTCCCAAACGCTTACAGTGTTATTAAAAGAAAAGGTGATGGAACACAGAGGTAAACATGCTCCTGTCCCAACTTTTTTTGGAACGTATTGTTGGCATCAAATTCAACATATTTTCAACTTAGTCAACATATATTTAAAAAAAACAATGAAATTTCCCAGTTTCAACATTTGATATATTGTCTTTGTAGTATTTTCCTTTAAAAATACACTTTTTTGGAAATGGGGTTGTAGATAAGTATTAATTTTGCAAATGCTTTCATGCTTTGAATAAACTAATCAGATAATTGTTGCCAAAACCTCTCTGGAGGAGAGTCATAAACATCTTTCCTCTTGAAGGATGCAAATTTGCTTCTTACAGAGAACACATAAACTGATTGTTTTGAATTAAAACAGACTGAGCACTGATGTTTATACTTTTTTATTATTGCGAAACAATATCTCCATTTGGTCAGTCTGGTCATTCATCTGTAAGCCTAAACATAAACATAAAGAGTAGCCTAAAGCTCATCTCTCGCACCATGGAAATGGTGCTTGGCGTTGCAGTTAGCAGAACAGATGGTGTGAATATGCAGGCCAGTAATTTTCAAATCAATAGCGCAGCACATGGGACTAAGTGTATGTTCTGCAGGAGGGATGCCATGACAGGCCCAAAGGAGATCCACTCAAGGCACACTGAAGAGACACTAAGCCAGTGTTTCTCTCTCTCTTTCTCTCTCTCTCTTTCTCTCTCTCTCTCTCTCTCTCTCTCTCTCTCTCTCTCTCTCTCTGTCTCTTTCTCAGAGAGAAGAACTCCCAGTTCTTTAAACTACATGTTCACTCCTTATCTCTCAAGTTCTCTCCATCACCATGTCTTCATCTCTCTTTCCCAGCACTCATCTCATAACTGCTCTCAGAAAGGCAAAAATAAGTCATACACTGTATTCTGCCCTAATAAACGGTATATATTCCAAAGCGGATGGCACCATGATTCATCAGCGGCTTCTTGGTGCTTAGAAAATAGCCTACTGAAGTTATTAGTCCTCTCTCTGGGGTTACGGCTGATTGGCAATCTGTAGAGGAGGTCTACGCATGGTGCTCTGCTGGAGTCATACTGGGATGTGGACCCCCATTAGAATGTACACATGTTGTCAGAGCGCTTCTGAGAACAGGAGAGAGCTGTACACGATAATAAGCCCATTAGTTATACTAGCTGTTTCTGAGCTTTGGTCCGGAGTGCCGCCTTTGATAATGCTTCACAGGGGATGCGCTATGTACTAATTCCTGGAAAATTTTTTTGCTGTTGTAAACAATCAGCAGAATCATATAGGGCAAAGAGAAGAAACACACTGATGTGGTTCAAATACTGTGAGGGAACATATTGTTTTAACACAAAATAGAGATGGATGAATATTAAATACACTGTCCTAAATTTAGTAACATGTTCTGTTGCAATACATAAAAAGTACCACATTCAGAATACATTTAGAATATATCTTACAGGGGAATTCCACTGACTTTTTAAAATTTCTGTATAACTCAATTGTTGAGATGTAAACAAAATCATTCAGAGTGGTTTGTAAAATGTAAAATAGTTCATTACAGAGAAGCTCAGACTTTACAGTGGTGTTGATAGGAACCAGGAGTCACAATGTCTTCAACACAAATAGAGCCATTTGTTTATGATCCAAAATGACCAGTGAACCTACATGTGTCTTCTGAGTTTTTATATGTAATGTTGATAATGGTTAAAATCTTTCGGTTTTCTTTGGGCACTATCTTGCCTTACACTGTTAGAAATAAAGGTGCTTTGCAGGTACATTTTTTGTTCATCAACGTACAAACAGTGTAAATTTACCCTCAAACGTACATTTACTCAAAGATAAAAGAGTGGTTTTAAGGTCCAATTGTGTACATTAAATAAGTTTTTCCCAGTGGAAAAGTACATATTTGTATGTTTTAAAATAGAACAATAAAATAAAAAACCTGGAGATGAGACGGGGTGTGTGGAGTCGTTACAACTTGGACAATATAATTTAAATGGATTCTGATACAATTATGTTTCCTGACTAAAGGTACTGAGATGTACCCTTGAGGGTACCACCCCAGTGACAAGAGGGGTACTGAGCCAGTGGCAGTTTCATACCTTTATTTCTGAGAGTGTATAATGCCCTGAATGTACCTCTTCACCATGAAAGTATTTTTAAAAATATGCTTTAGGCCAAAACTTTCTCAAAACTATTGTAAAACAAAGTTTCAGGTATCAGGCATTATCTTCTTAAAAAGTTAATATAAGAACTTTTTGTGCAGCAGCTTTTAGAAGCATTAAACTCTTCAGACCTCTGGTTACTGTGAACAATGCTGACTCATGAACTCAGCAAAAGTAGGAAACATTTTGTTAAATGCATCAGGGAATTCACATTAAAGCTAAATACTCACATTTTTTTGGTTCTGGATTTTTCAGGTAAAATGGGTTAGTTTGTGTGTTAAAGTGGGACATTGTGTTAAGATTGTAGGAAACACATTTGTAATGGCCTACCAGCATAAAGTAAAATCTTATGTAGAGCAATAAAACATTTAATTACATTTAGCTGAATGAATAATACTCATGAACTAAACTGGCTTAATATTACTAAAAAGGAGCGGACTCTCTGCTGTCCAGGGAATCACAGCTGAGGCTTCTTTCTGATTCAATCTGATCTCAATATTCTACCATACTACCTTTTATTTTGTCCTCTCTCCACTGACTGACTAAAATAGTTAATAAACAAGCATTGATGGTGTAAAACACTGTTGTTTCATTTATTTTGAGGGTAGGCATTCTAAGAGTATTCTCAAGAAAAGTAATGCTGTCTTTCAAAATGAGCAGAATGAATACAGATAATTATCTGTATACAGATAATACCTGTTTTCGGAATACTTTTATTCTGTTACATCCTAATGTTGTTAATTAATGGACCAATAAAAAATGTCTTGAAATAAAATATCATTATATCTCTGTATATTAAAATTAAATAAAGGACCATTCTGATGATATAGTGTTTATTACAACAGCAGTGATATTAATATTGGTATAAGAATGATAAGAAACCAAGTAAGGAGAACAGAATTAAAGAAAGAAAGAAAGAAAGAAAGAAAGAAGAAAGAAAGAAAGAAAGAAAGAAAGAAAAGAAGGGATGAAGAAAGAAAAAGAAATGGAATGAAAGTAAAGCAAAGAAAAGGAAAGCATAAGAAAGAAGAGAAAGAACATTACAGTAGCTTCCATTTGATTGAAACACAAAGAAAGAAAGCTGAAGGCTGTGTAGGAGCGAAGTAGGCAGGGAGAGGGAGATGGGAACAAACAGCCCCGGAGCTTATTTTCCTAGACAAGCTGTTGTTTAATATGACTGCGGCACAAGCGCAAAGAGAGTTGTAGTCCTCCTGAGTCTGCAGCAGAAAATCTGGAGCGCCTTTCTATGGCCAGTGCACACCATAAGTCTCAAGAGAGCAGACAATGACAGCCTGTTTATTCCACTATTTATAGATCATTAAATATTTGCAGTGCAGCGTGCTCTTGTTGTTATTTATTATTGTTAATGACAAACTGAGAATCTTGCAGTGAAACCCTCTGGTTGACTCTTGATTCAGCCTGTTCAAATAACAGTTTCTCAAAAGCAGATGCTGTTATGTGGTGCGTTAAATCATCTGGAGAGGTTGAGGTTTATGCTGCTGTAGGGAACTGTGTCCCTCTTTTGGGGTGATTTGCATTTATCAGACCAATCTGTGAGCTGATAAAAGATATTAAGACTCATTTGGCTACACAAGAATGCAAAGTTTCTCATTTCTGAGTCTGTTCCTTTGCAGTTGCACAAAATGGATGAAACGTAAGGAGCCCAAAGAGGTTTTTTGCAGAGGGGCATTAATATAAAATAATAAAATTATTCTCAAATGGTCAAATGTCGCACTTGTAATACTGCACTGTTACACTAATGCATGTACTACATTTGTATATATTCAGTTAGGTCCAGAATTATTGGCATCCTTGATTAAAATGAGCAAAATACAAACAACACAGAAAATGTGCCATGTCTCAACATTAAAAAAAAAAATCTACATAATTCTCATCAGCATGCATCAGTGTGCATGGATATCCCCAATGTCTTTTAGTTTTACAGCTTTCAAAACAGTCTCTGTCTTTATCAAAAGTGAGGTAACACACAAGTAAATTCCCTTTTGTAATGCTTCATCACAGGCAAGGACTATCCAAGAGCTGTCAGGTCAAAGGAGAAAGATGGTTCTTGACCCACAGAAGACAGATAACAGGTACTTAAAAACACATTAAAGGTTAAACATACCACCAACCACCTTTAGGGTACACTCACTGGCCTTAGCCATCATACCATGAGCTTCATGTGTTCCTCTATGGCTTTGAGAGGGGCAAGGCTGACTTTTGCATGCAGGACCTGCGATTGAGGAAGGAAGAACATCTCACCTGCCATTTCTGGAATCACTTGCTAGCATGGTTACTTTGTATTTGAAACATGCAATCTCACAATATCTTACATAACTTCCACTGCAATGTTGCTGTTTGTCCAAGAATTGATAGCTAGTCACTTCCAGTGTTTTAGCAGTTTACCATAGGAGGTTCCATTTCCCTATTTAGAGTAAGGAGGATGGTGAAACATTGGAACTATGATTAGAAGAGTCTCTTATTGCTTGGTCTATACACCCTCTGTATGCTTGACGTAAGATCAAAAAGAGGAAAACAAATGATACCCTCAGAAACGATGATGGATCATTGAAGGTTTGGAGATGTTTATGCTGCTGTCATCTAGGAAAAATTTTAATGGTATAATAAATTCCACCACACATTAGAATATTTCAGCTGTAAGTGGATCATCTAGACATACAAAAATCAGCAGAGTCATAGCACTGTGAAAACAAGCTGGCCATCGTGGGTAGACCTGATGAACATCACTACACTAAAGAGGGCTGTCCATAAGTGCAAACCTGAGAATACTGAAGACCTTGGTTTTGCATGCGTCAAACAGCATAGAAACCGAAATAGTACTAAAATATATACAGTATCACAAACATTGTGTTTACTACAGTAATAAAATGTGGATATCACAATGAATGAACCAAAAGTAATGGTCCGAAGTTACTTGGAATCAAATAATGATATATTAACATATATTAAAGCTAAGATCATTCTTAGAAAGTTACTGTTTTGGATGTACAAGATTTTGTTAAGACAGTGACAATATACATACATATACATACAGAATCCATGGAGATCATAGATTTGGCTCCCTGTGGGAGGTTAAAAGGCTATTCTTTTATATTTTAAAAATAATTTTAACTCAAGGCATTCTGAAACTCAAACTTGTTATTACCTCCCTGTGTGATCAGTGAAATGGCATGCCACAGACAATGACAATAATCATAGCTTTATGTATGACAAATATTAGTGCAGTCTCACAAGTGACAATTTCTCACATATCCATTTTAATGAGAGACAATTAATATTTATTTCTTCTCTGTCAGCAACTAAGTGTTTCATATTCTGTACATTTTCTGTTGAATAAATCAACTTGCTCTCATATTGAAAGCCGTAAAGCAACACTGGCTGAAAAGCAGAGCTGTGCTGCAGGCAACTTAATTGTGCAGTGATGAAAAAAAGAGCCAATTCATCCATTACTTTTTAAAGGCCTTTCCCTGGAGACATCATAGAGTGATCTGAGGTCAGCGACATATATATATATATATATATATTTGTGTGTGTGTGTGTGTGTGTGTATGTATCTTTTTTATCTTCTTACTCTTGCTTATTCTGAGGCAAAGAAAAAGCATCTATTGTATGCATACCTGCAAGAATTTTTAACATATGATTATGTACATTGAATCAACAACATGAAAATGAATGCAACATTGTAATATCTTGAGATGTAGTCATATACTGTTAGCTTGGATTTCACACAGTTTCTAGAGTGTCATTAAAAGACCAGTAAAAGATAATGAGAAGTGGTGTGGTTTTCCTGAAGAGGTGGGCAGCAAAACAGATCATGATGTAACTTGATGAGTCATAAAGAATGTACAACATAGTGTACATGCAAAGGTTCATGACACTTTTGTGAAGAAAATGAACAGTTGATGAGCAGTGCTAGGTTGAAAAAAGTATGTCTTTATCCAGCTGCTCTCTAATTAGCAAAGAGTATGGTGTAATATTAAGAGAGACTTACTGTGCATGATCACTGCCATAAGAAAATGTAAAACCATAACTATGTTTCATTCTTTCTGTGACTTTTTACATTAATGACTAATAGGCCAATAGAAATGATAAAAAAACAATGCATTTTGACACACAAATAAAAATAAGAATTTATTCCCCCTTCTACTGTACTCTACTATAAGGGAGCAATATTCAAGGGGGCGATTTTCATTATTTTTTCTGTTTTTATATTTTTCCACTGAAATGCGCTTACAACATTTGTATGGGCTTATGAACCATTTTCCAACCTTTTTTCATTATATTATGCCTTTAGACTGACATATGTAAATGATCTCTGTTGTGATTGGCTGACTGTATTGTGCCTCATTCAAAGAGTAGTCTGGGCTAAAGCACGCCTTATAACTTCAATTAGTTCAATGTAAATGAGCAGGTGAAAAAAGGGACAGAAAAAACTTGCTGTCTAAAGAAAAACACATATCTCCATTTTTGGTGATTTTTATTTTTCTACATCATTTGAACATGGCAGCTGTCCTTTCATAATTTCATACATTGAACCAATATAAATTCTTCAGAATCACTCTGATAAAAACTTAATTTACATTAAAAGTTAAGAAAGTTTTGTCTGCTCCTGTAAAGTTACTATCTTGGAGATACAAGTTTTTCTTTGGATAGCGATGATATGGACTGTGTGGACTCAAGAGAGAAGGATATGTTTTGTGCATGTAATAGTGTTCTCAGAAAACTCTCTAAAAACTGCTGGGTTGTTTTTCTACCTAAAGTCTGGGTTATGCTGGGTAATTTTTTAGGTGTTTTTTTTGTTTAGCCCAGCCTCTGGGTCACAATAACAACTCAACCAATAGGTCAATTCTCCGAACACAACAGTGTGTGAGGAACCTGAATAGAACAAAGTCAATTAAGCGGCTTCTCACAGAGCCATAACTGACAAGCATTGGTAAGTAAACTTCAATAACACACAGACATTTCACTACTTACTATTAAGTAAAACTTTTAAATACATGTGATTTATTTCAAGTAAAAACTATATTATAAACGGTATGTTTTGGTTGTGATGTGGCACTGATAGAATTAACTAACATTAACATATAACATGCAATATATTGCTTGTTTTCCACTGTCTTGCTGGAGAGTCTCTGGAAGCTGTAGCCCATTATATGACATTTGTCCAAATGTATAGCTTAATATCAGATCAGTTTTAAGTAGGCATTAGCATTATCTGTGTAAATTTATTGTAGTTGGCTAATTTTAGCCTACCAACTAAGCTTCACAGGTAACCTACCTACTTAAGTAAACAAACTTGAGTAAATGTAGTTACATTCTTTTACTGTCTGGCACACTACTCTGGATAAGACATTGTTTTTAAATGTAAAATGTTATGTGTTGTTTTTTTCTTCATCTTTTATGTCATCTTGTCTATACAGGTTGTTCTTCCCCAATATGTTAAACTCTGTGTTCTGTAATGTAGTGACTCAGTGCTGGGTGAGAACATGACCCTAATTGGGATGTTTTTTAACCCAGCATTTTTTGGAAAGTACAGATACTACAAGAGATTTGGGCCATTGTAAGAAACACTGACATGGCTACAAGTCATAAGCCTTGCACAGAGAAGCAGCAGAAATGTGTGTGTGTGTGTACAAGTTCATGAAGTAGCGTGCGTCACAGAACAGAGACAGTGGGAAGGGAGCTGCATTCATCACAGGCCTGAGCAGCTGATCCATCCCACACACAGCAGTCATGAGAACAGCAAGCACCCCCCCACCCCAACAGTCCGATCCCACTCTCGATCGTGGTGATTGGTGGCCTGGCCCGCCACACCAATACATCAGCTAGCGGCGCTGATGGTAATTGTGCTGCAAACTGGAGCTGTGCACAGGCCAAGAGAGACAGATGACTGATCAGGGCCAATGGGAGGGAACTGAGAGGTGGAGGATGCTAATGGCCGGTCAAGCACTATGCAGGCACACTGTGCCCAAGAGCCAATTTCAAAAAGAGATGAAATCAGAAATATGTTTATCTTCTGGTTATTACAGAGAAAGAAAGAGCATGAGAGAAAGAGAGAGATCTTGAGGTCATTGCTGCATCTGCGAAGGTTAAATCTCTGCAATGCTTAAACCCACATTTGGCACTTGTAAATTTGACTTACGCTAAAAGCAGTCATTTTAACAGGGAGCCGGTGTTTTGGCCCAGAGGCAGCCACATTTTTTTCTGTGAGGCGGTTTTGAAAAGGCAGTCCAACCCTCAAGACTCCAGCCCTACAATGAGAAGACCTTGGTTGCTCTTACAATAATTAAGGCCTTGGGTTCATGTATTGAGTTTTTCCACACAGACAAGGCCGATTCACCTCAAGGACAGCTTAAGCCCAGCATCCACTGCTCTCTCCATTCCTCTCCCTTCCAGTGCAGACCATCCGAGATTTTTTTTCTTTTTTCATTCCTTTCATTTTTATAACATGCGCTGTGTTCTGATACTTCATTTATTTCTTTTACAGTGAAAAATTGTGCTGTAAAGCTGTGGTGGCAGACTGCAGTGTGCCTCTGCTACTCCCCAGAGCAATTCTCACAGCTTCTCAAACCAAGAGCGGCATTTCATGAAGAGAAGGCAAGTTTACTGTTGCCAAAGGCACAGAGTTTGTATGTGTGTGTGTGTGTGTAAGAGGGTGTGAGAATGTGAGAAAGAGTGCTTCTAGTGCTAGATAACAGCTGGGCCGGGGAGAAAGAGAAAGAGAGAAAAAACAGAGAGAGAGAGAAGCATGCCTCCTGAAGCCAACACAGTTAATAGCCTGCGAAATTCTGTGACAAAGTATTGCTTTGGCTGTTCTAAAAGGGGAATTTTTACACAGATTGTTGTCTGAAAAGAAGACAAGAAGAGAGAGAGATAAAGAGAGAGAGAAAAAAGTGAACCAAGTGTTAGGAAGTCTTTGGACTGAAATGAACCTAAAAGATATTTAAATCAAGACCAGGATTAAGATAACCCGCCCACAGAGGTCCTTATACTTAATAGCAGTTGATGGGCAGCTTACCAGTGTAACCAAACAGTCAGCCATTTCTTTTTCCTCATCTACTTTGCTTGCTTTTACCAACAATACAAACAATGACACTGAATTAATCTGATTCCAAATATGAAATATATTCACCACGTTAGACACCACATTTAGACAGATTTTAGTCTTGCTGGAGGGCCAGCATGGGTTAAAAACAGGGTGATTATATGCTACAAGTTGTCTTAGCCACAGTCCCACAATTCCACATCAATTATACAGAAATCTCCACTGCAAAAGCAACAGTATTACAAGTGTACCTTATAGAGTGGTTTAGGTTAGCCCTACTACAGCCTTCAGTTAAAAAGCTAACAAATGAACGTACATGTAATGTTAGAGTGAACTGTAAACATATAAACTGCACAGCATAAATAGAATATTACTGAAAGCTATTGATGTCAGCAATACTTAAAGCAACATTATGTAACATTTTTACCCTAAAATAACAGTTTCAAAATCATTTTGATGTTATCATTTTGAGTTATAATAGTGAGAATGGTGTCTCTGTCATTGCCACTCCGGCCCGGAATGCCTGCTATAGCTTTAACTTTGAAGGAGTGGGCACGAGACCTACCGTGAGAACTATGTGATTCTTTATGGCACCACGTCACACACCACCAGCTGTGTCCACAGCTGGCTACAAGAAGAAGCTAGCTCAGCATTCCCAGCATGGAGATGATGGCCGAGGCTGCGACGAGACCGAAGAAGACATTGTCAGAGGAAGCAAGGAAAAGAAAAAGAAACAGTGACTGATCAAGAGACTGGATAAGAGTAAATCTCGGACTGGCTTTTAGAGCTAAAAGAAAAAAAAGGATACAAAATATTCTCACTGGCTAACTGGAAAACAAAGAAACCCTGACAGCAGTGTACATCCCTGACAAAGTTATTTCTTAAAGACTGTGAGGTAGGCTGTAACCTTATCTGTCTTCCTCCCTGTCTCAGAGAGTTTTGTGGTTTTTCCGGATGCCAAAAGTCATCTAACCTCAGTCTCGTTTCAGGCTAGCATGCAAAGAAATAAATTCACCTCACACCAAAAACTTTGGTCAGTTTTTGTCAGTTTCATGCCAAACAAGCCTTGAAAGTCTGCAACCTCTTGTAATAAAATCCTGTTATATAACTCTACCTTATAAGTTGACATGGTTCTTTCTCTTCTGATGTTCTTTACAGGTATTTTGCCAAGTTCTGACTCCCCGGCAGACTCTGACTTAGTGTACATGCCCATCAAGCAGGCATATATACGCTACAGATTACACTTGCGATTTCGGTTGTTTACACACAGAAACAATCAAAATCAAGAGTGTAATCTCTAGTGTTCATATGCCTGCATGACGTGTGTGCACTCGAAGAGAATCAAATTCTGTATGTTTAGGCTCATCAACAAATGCACAGTGTACCGCTGTCCATACAAAGCACAATTTATGATTCAGAACAGTGGTGTAAAAGTGAAATACATTTTTTTTTGAAGGTTGGAGAAACTTTTGAGAAAATACATGTTTTGGGTTGGAGTGGGGGCCGTACAGGAAGTGCTGGAAGTTGCTCTAGATTTTGTGTGCTTGCAATGTGTGCTTTTTTTGTACTTTTTCAAAAGTTCCTCCCACCTTCAAGATATGTCATCAGAAGGGAATCTGGCTTGAGGGTCCCTTTAAAACTTTTGCTTAAGCATTAATAACTGTACTGAAGTAGCAAAGAAAGTAGTAAAGAAACAAAATAAATTACCATTACAAAATGTAAATTACAAAAGGTTGAGCACAGCAGTGCAGGATGTTAACTACAAACATCATCTAGAAGCTCTTTATGTCCATTTTTTTTTCTATTTTCTATTAAGCATTTAAGTCAAGAAGGATGAGCTGAAACAGTGGATGCCCAGGTGAAAGGAAATTACAGAAGGCCATATAGAGGGGTCACATCAAACAACTAGATTAGCAGGGTCATTGGGGGGGACGCCTGGAAAGACCATGTTCACTTTCAGTCTAACAAACCACAGACATGTAACTTTTACTGAATGATTTTCTCGTAAATAAATTAGGGATTATCTGGAACAGTTACGGATATCCGGTAAGCCACAGCAAAAGAAAAAAAGCTCTTCAGCCGAAATCCAAAATAAATGTAGAGCTGGAGCAGGAGGCTTAATCTTTTTGGTGATAGCATGCAGCACACAGAGGAATACATTTAAAAATGGTTTATCGCCTGGAAGAGTAGTAGAGGCTACTTCTTCAGATTTGAGCAAAAACCACTGCTAACTGGTAAATGCTGCTCAGGACTCGTCATTTTACACGAGGTATTTTCTCCTCTGTGGACAATGTGCCAAGATGTTATTTGTCAGACAAATATATTTCCATTGTTTCTGTACCTAGCTAACATCAGAGCAGTTAACCTAGTTAGCGACCTCTATGTTCTCAATCATGTTTCATAGTGGAACAGTGTGACATACACACTAACTCACAAATACGAGCAAAACTGTAATATTCTACTGTCCTGTTAAAACATAAAAGCAACTGTTAGTCTGTATATTTTCTCCATCTTTCTGTGATGAAACAAAACTAGTATACTGAATAATGATTTCAGTATGCAAATGCCGGCACCTCGAAAGATTAACCGAGTACTCAAATACCTGTGCACAACCTTGAAATAAACTTGAACATCTCTGCTCAAATCTTCACCAAATTATCATAAAATTCATTGCAAAACAACACAACATATGGAAATACACTGAATGAACAGATTACAATGTAATGTAATTAACGATAAAGGTAATGTGTACACATACATAGCTGATGATCAAGGTTGACCATTTGTTGACACCCCAGTAGTTTCAGGGTTAGAAACAGTTCAAAGCAGTTTGTGCACAATCACAGTGACCACATTTATCCCCACCCCACTACACCGGTATAACCGCAGCCCAAGCAAACATGGTTCTATTAAACTGATGATTGAGTCATTTTTCTTTCTTGATTACAAACGCTAAACACAATGCGTTCACTAAATTATGTATGATGTGTGTATCTTAGGCCTTCTTGTTGTGGTACAGTAATGAGCAAGGAAAACATTCTCAATTGCAAAATGCAGCCCCAGATTACAGTGAGAAGAGGGCTGCTGACATAATGATCATTTATTCAGCATGTGCTCTCTGTAAGAAATGGCTCATGACTACAGGCCATATCCACGCTAAGAGTGATTGCCCTCTGCTGAATCAATGGGCAGCAAATGAGATGGACAATACCTGTTTCCTTTTCCTCTGCCCCCCTTGCTTATTAATCATGTAGCTGTCATTTTTCAAATATACTTTAAATACACCTCTTGGTTTTACTACGCTGACACTTAAGATCAAAAGCATAAGTTAAGTCAGCACGATTTCTACCCCAAAGATATGCGCATGTTTATCTGTAAAGACAACATCATGATTCTCCGAACTGTGATGGCGTTTCTGCATTTTTTGAAGCATGTACTCATGAACAACTGGAAAAGCTTACATCTTTTTAAATGTGTCAGTCTTTGAAAGGGTGCTCTAATGCCACAATGTTTTCAAATGTAGACAGCTTGCTCTCTAGGCTCAGTGAGTTTGAAAAAAAGGCAAGATGTCTTACCCCCATCAAATATAACACTGTCAAAACATTATAAGGATCTAGCTTCTCTGATCACAGCTGCAGCGTGATCTGCTGGAGTTTAGCATCAGCTAATGGCTCAAGCAGCTGGAGGAGAAAGAGGAACCCATATACATTTATGGGAGACATAATCTAAATATGCAACAGAAGAGCAAGAGTTCAATCCGAGGTCTGGAGAGGCAACATAATACATTTTATAGGGTGCCTGCCTATTTGTGTAATATGGGAAACTTTGAGTGATACCATTTCCAGTTTAATTTGGGGCTGTGGAAACAAAGCCATCCGTCATGCGCTTTTAAAAGTCAGCGTGCGAGAAATGACGGCACGGTTCAGGAGCATTGCTCTGAGCGGAAAGGCCACCCCATAACCAGGCCATAAAGCGGCAGGCCTGCAACCTGCTCCTGTGCCCACGCGCTCAAGATGGCTCGATAAACAGCAACAGAGACAGCGGTTCACTTTGACATTTCCAACAGCGAAATCGTAAACTGAGAGGTGTCGCTTTAAAAGGCCATTCAGTTAAACTAAGTATTTGTTTATTGGGCTGTTGCTTGTGTGGTTGGACCACAGTCTATGGGTTGGACTCCCAGTGGAAGCTCCCTGAAGTGTAACCCAAGGGAGCACAACCCTTTCTGCTTTGTATTTTCACCAGGAAAAGCCAGGGTGGTCTCTGCTATTATCTCTTTGCCATCAAAGTAGGAATAAGGTTGGAGTATGCATGGAAAGGAAATGCACGTGCTTGTCAAAATGAATTGGATTTCAAGGGTTTTTCTTCTTACATCATGTTTTGTTGTGAATATGTGTTTGTTTTGTGTGCCAGGCTTTTATAAACACTTGAAAATGACCTTCACATTCAGAATGTACAGAAAAGAAAGAAAACAGAGGAAAGCAGTCCTGCTCTCAGGAAAAAATCATGCCCTAATGGCAGATAACTTTGAACTTCAAGGTTGCAACTAAAAAGCACTTTATACACTCAACTGAAAAAGACACCATGAACTACCATTATGCTATGACAGCACCGAGCATCCAGCTAACTTACTAACTTAAGGTACATTTTCTGTTTCAGGCAAAATACGGAAGACACAGGAAAACGTTTCTAATGTATTGTGTACTCTACGGCAGTAATTTCAGGTGTGAAAATCTGGTCTGAGAAGTGGGGAGGGGGACCTCACAAGGTTATTGCTTACGTACAGCAATTTAAAGGTAAAACTAGGAAAATAAAGTACATCTATAGTTTGAGTTACTATATTAACATGATGTTCACATAGAAAATTAAGCATTAAAAACAGCTTGCAGTTGAATTGCATAACTCAACTGCAAATACAAAAAAAAAACATTCTGTGATGAACTGTGACACATGGCCTTACATGACAGCTCTTTGGTAACTCTAAGACACTGAAGAGACTTGTTTTAGCCAAAACACTATGTGCATGCGGCATCGTCACTCATGCAGCTATGGTTTTGCAATGACATGATATCATTGGTAAGGGAGCTTTTATGGAAAAATCCTTCCCAAAAATATGTACTCAGCAATATAACCTACTTTTTTCAGCAATCACCCTGTGAACCCTCAAAACTATCTCACATGATTTCAAAAAGTGAGGGAGAGATGTGCCCGTTGCTTCCCCTCTCTAATTTTGCATATGGGTCATTCTCCATTTGGAGTGGGAATTCAGGTGGATACATTTTTTAAAAATCAATTTCTTTCATCCCAAAACTAAATAATCTCAATATGTCCAGTAACATATCCAATTAGAGTGTATGTGGGCGGCATGGTGCCGTGGGAAGCACTGTCGTCTTACAGCAAGAAGGGCCTGAGTTCGATTCCCCGGCCAGGCAACCAGGGTCCTCTCTGTGTGTAAAAATGATATGTGGCATTATTTTCTTACAAATTTTATTATCCAGCAATTAAAGCACATAAAACAGTGACACATAGAAGTTATGTGCTGCCTAATAAACAAAATTATTAATAAATTAATGAAATACAGTGCGCAAGTATGGACTCGCCTTCTCATGCCTTGAGATGCTTCTTCTGTGATGAGCCTTGACCCAAGGAAGCAGTTTAATAGAGTTGAAAATACTAAGTTAAAATGTAACATAAAATTCCTGATAACAACAGTGACCGAAATCTCTGTGACAAATAAACTATATATATATATATATATATATATATATATATATATATATATATCTCATTGACGTTATACTACATTATATATATATATATATATATATATATATATGTAGTACAACGTTAATGATATAAAAAGTAACTAGTAATGTATTTCACACAAATTCCTAAGTTAAACCTCTTAAAAGTGTTGTTTTATATTAAAAATGGTTCCTCAAATGTTAAAAAGTTTTGTGATGAGCTGTTTTACATATGCAGGATAAAAAAAGAAAAATCAGAGAAATCATGAGGGAAAAGTATTATTTAATCTTAGGTCAACTGTGTGAATGTACATACTAACGTTTGGAGCTGTGCCTAATATGTTTTCATGCCCTGCAACCTTTGTGACATGATTTCCCACTCCAAATGAAGAATGACCCATAAGTGGTTAGGTTGTATATCAGTTGTATTGTAAATATTATTCAGGTGAAACAGTAGGCCAGTAAGGCCTCGAGTAATGATTCGAGGCATCTGAGCTTCAGGCGTTGTTAATTACAAACAACACCGGATTTGAGCAATGTAATTAATTAATCTGATTTAATCAGATCAAATCACAGTGATCCTATTATTTAGAAAGAAGCTTGGTTGTGGTGGGATGTTACAGCAAAGACCCCTGTTTAACATTGACCATGGTTGGATAATTGAGACGTTGAGGAATTTGCTTCATTAATTGTCTGTTTATTGTTGATCTCTCTCAAATCAGTGAACGCTTATTTCACTTTGAAAACGGGGCGCAGAGGAAAAGATGCAGAAAGAGTGAAGGAGCGCTGCTCTGCTCTCAGTGTGCTTCCTGGCCGCATGGTGCCAACACATAAATCACTGCAGGAACTGTCTCAGCGTGATAGAGTCAAATTATTACGGCTAAGCACACAAGTATGTGGAATGATTAAACTGTCTGGGCTCTTCCAAGTGGAGATGGATGTATGATTAATCGCAGGCTTCTGTTGAACTGGACAGAAAAGTGAAACACCGAGCGCTGACTTCCAGCAGTCTATTTCCACACAGTGGAAACAGAGGAGCATAAAAGCGGCATCACAGTGAACCTACTGCTCCCTGGGGCTGAGCAAACTCTGCTGTTGTCCAAAATGTTTCTTTTAAAGTTAGCATGCTTGGTAATGTGAAGTATTTTGACGGTTAGAGAATCACAGGTTCTGTGAGCATTTTGTTGAACTTGTAGTGATTTAAAATGGAAGCTTTTTAATTAAGCTCTTAAATATGCCAGTGTCATGCCTTCTCTTCTTTATCTTATTTCAGTTTCCTGGCGTTGAGAATCATTAACTGTGTAAGGCTCCCTGTGGGAGATACTCAGCTCCTCGCTATATTTACTCATTTCAGCACATTAATCAATGGGACGTTTGCGCCCCCACTATCCTCTCCACTTTATTGTAATGGTTTATGAATCACTTAAATCGTCTGTGGAGAATCCAACTTCAGAGTGGCTCTTAATGGGTTTTTAACTTGTATTAAGACAGGAGTAATGGTGTCCTTCTTTGTATAACCGTTAATAAAGCTTCACTTATTCACTTAGATATTTTGCCTTGTGCCTTGTCTTTTGGCTCTTTGTGACCACTGTCTTGTTTCAGAAATTCAGACGGAGGCAACTATGTATTTACAGTGCTACACTTCATGCAACATTGTTCCTATTTTGTTATGATGGGTCAGCAGAGATTAGTTTACAGTAAATAATGCAACACATCATTGCTTTCCTAACAGAACTGTGTATCTACAAAATGTTAATTTTGGAGAAGGCAAAAACATTCTTAACAATTCATGTAAGTTAATATAATGAGGTATCATTACAAGTAATCACAGAGCATTTCTGTTGGTCCATTCATCATGAACTGTTTAGTTGCTGTGCTCAGTTGATGTAGAAAAATAAAAGTCGACGTGGGGGGCAGAGATATGTGGATTTTATATGACAGCAAAACGTTTATTAGGCATTACACTCTAGCAGTTACGAAAAGTAATGGCTGGAAAAAGTACATGCTACTCCTGTGCCTCTTCAGCAAGTCCCACCTTAAGTACAACACAGACATGGTTTAGTCTAGACTCCTTGTCTATCATAGCTGACCACAAAAATGTGGAAATAAAGGCAGTAGATCATCCACCCATCCATCATTCCACCTATCCATCTGTCTGTCCATTCATCAATCAACCACAATATTGTCAGCTCCCTGCAGGACAACATATTGTCTCCAGTGTAAGCTAGTTATTTCTGAACTTTCTTTCCCTCTTCTTTCACCTCTATCTTATTGTATTTTCATTCAGTTCAAGGCCTTTTCAAACTTTACTCTATTTTGTGGAAAGAGTTATGGTTTAAATATTGAAGAATATAATGCAGCAATGGTATAGAAGGCCTATATGATTTTAAAACATCTGTAGATCATGATCATGAAAAAAAAAAACCTTCTCATTTTGTGACCAGTGAATTTAATTAGACAAAGCGTGGTTGAATTTCCATCTCCAAAATAAGGAAAGCTCATCACATAATTTGGCATGCCCATGAGGCCCCCGCCTTTCCCTCATCTTCTTACTTCAGGGATGATAGCAACTTCCAGCATTGTCAATTACCCAGATCAACTTTCATTTCATGTGTTTTAGTAACAGGTTGAACATTAAGGAATTAAACCTACCAGTTAAAGCAATTAGCAGGAGCATTAATGATTTCTCCATCGGCATTCTGATACACCTGCATATTAAATTCATGGAAATGGCCCTGATTATTATTAATGGGATGCGTGTGTGTCATGCAGGTGGGCTCACTGGCCCTTCACCACGTCTCTGATGAAGTTAAGAATTCCGTTAATCTGATTATAAATCGTAGGCCCTGTAGTCTTTAAGGACTGCAAGTCAGCAGGGATAGAAATGAAGATTATTAAATCAGATTCATTTTATCTTGACTGTAGTTTTTCAAACTTAGCTACAAAGACTATTTATAATTTCCCTCTCTCTTATATAATATGCAGTACATCATTCTTGTAGATTTTTGTTGTGAGTGAGTTTGAGTGTGTCTTTTTTGCCCATATTTCTGTATTACACTGTTCTTGCGAATAACCTTTAACTTCAGAACCCCTGGATATCTGCTGTCTTTGGGCATCAGAGGGCAAGGACTCTTCAGTCAGGCCTCATATGCTTCAAATGCTACAACATAAACTCTTAAGTCCTGCAGAGTAATCAAAGGTCTGATACAAACATGTCTTATACCTTTAAGCATCTATGCAAATCATAAACAGTATGGAATCCCGCGGAAAAAATCTTTGGACTGCTACATTCGCTGAGTGATTCATGTTGAAAACCCAGCTTTTTCCCTTTCCACAAAAAGGGCAAAGTAAATTGATTACAATAATGTATAAAACAGGGCAAATTCAACTCTGATGACAGAATTCACCCAATTGTATATATATAAGAGCTAGAAGCTCCCTTTAGCTGCAGGGGGAGTTATTGTAGCACTGGCTCTGCTCTGATTGCTGTGTTTAGTATGGCTTTGAGAGGTCACTGGCCCCATCTCCTCTACCTTAGTCCGTAATAGCCACTCTTTGGGCCTGCTCACACTCAGCCAGGCTTCACTCTCCCGGGCCTGAATGCATCCAATTTCCCCACGGTGACGTGCCTGCCTCACACTTACTGTGGCGCAATCCACTCACCCATCTGCACTGTGTCTTTGGGTTACATTAGATTACTGCACGAATCCCCCTTTTAGCCTTTTGAACCCTAGCAGAGCCTGCTGCCACTGCATCCCGCAGAACATCACAAGCTACTGTTCCACACTTACCTGCCTCTGCTGAGGGCAAGTTTATTCTCACTGTCAACCTGGATCCCACATTTGATGATTCCTGCACTGTGAAACGCATACTTGCTATTTTACACACTCGGTTTTTCACCACAGGCAAATGAGTTATGAAGCCAATAAGGGGCGATGTGGAAGGTGGCAAGAAAATGGTGGAGAACAAAAACACTGGAATACATCAGGGCTGGATTTAGTGGTTGGTGTCGGTCGCTGTGTCTCTGCGACAGAGGTGATGGGCCACGGGAGACTGGAGACAGCTTGCAGCTCTCTGTTTCATCTCATTTTCATAATCATAAGGCATCCTGGAGCTGCAGCTGTGCCAATATCTTGTGGGCCACATTGGGGGAAAACATGATTATATTACTCTGTAAGTGTCCAGGCTTGGCTCTGACTGGCACGGAATGGCCCTCTAAAAGGGAGACCAGAGAATTATAGAAATTGGATCAAATTTAGAAAAATGGACCCAATTCCATTTTTCTCCTCCTTGTCCCAGTGATCCCTTGTCTAGGCTCCAAGCTGTGCAGCAACAAAAAAAGAGAGCATGTCAAGGGAAATGCATTTCAGGATTAAAAAAAAATGAAAAGGTAAGCAAAATATACATTTAAATACATTTTGTTTATTCCCAAGATGCCCTGATAACATTATCTTACTTTATGCCTTTTCTTCACATACAGAGCAGCGCACTAATAGCTGATAGCCAAGGTGTTTCCCAGGCAGGTGCACCTCTCTTGTGTGGACAGAAGTCCATGAGGCTGTCCTTCAACTCAACACAGTCTCCAGTGCAACACCAGCACATGAATATTTGATCATGCATGACCTTGCAATGGTGCCCACTGTGTGACTATTCATTAACTTCAATTGATGCAAAATTCCACCTGACAAACTAATGTCACCGGCAGAGCAAATTGTAATAAAAGCAAATCCACATTTATGCCATCTGGAAGGATGTCTAATCCTTCTTTCATTTCACATTTCTTCTGCCTAATTTTAGTTCTTCTTCACAGTACATTCTTATAGCAGAGCACATTGTCTTTGTGCTTTGAATGCTCAATGGTCCCTTAAATTATTTTTGAAGCATGTTTGGTCCAGTAGTACGTGACTTATTGAAGCTTTGCAAAACATATCAAGTAATATTACTAAATTTAACAGTAAAAGTAACAGATCACAACAAGATCCCAATATAATTAGTCATAGAATGTGCTTTGAAAGTGAACTATGAATGCATTACTTTTATAACTCCACAGCATATTCAAATAACAGAGCGATGGACAGTAGCTCAAGAAGCATTCATGTTAGACTGTAATAAGATATTTTCATCATATAAAGGCATATAGAAAAAACATCTACACAACATGATAAAATGCATAGCATCTGCACAAACACACATTTGTGCTCACCAGAAAGCAGCAGCAAGATAGATGTATTCAATCAAGCACTAAATTGGAACTGTTGTGGGTAGCATAACCATCAACACATCGATTCAGTACTGTTGAGCAGTGATAGGCCAGTGTTCTTTGAGGACCCCTGGGACCCAGAAATATATATGCAGAAAATTGGAAATCAATGCAAGTTTATAATCATAGTTGAAGCAATACTGTTTAAGCAATTTTAAAAAATGGCGGCCATCATTTTATAAAAAGGTTGAGTTGTTTGAGTGAGTAGTTATAGATGCTCTGGTGAACAGTTAGAAGCCATTAACAATAGGGGGAAGGACTGTTCCATGTTTATGTTACCTTTACTGAGTATGTAGGGTCAGATATTTCACAAATTACATATCCAGCATTAGCACCAGCTCTCAGAAATGGAATAAAAAATCAACTCAGGGCAGAACTGCTATTTTAACATTTCTAATCTTGTGTTCCATCCCCAGCATGACGTTCAAATACACTCTTATACGTCAATACAGTTAGCAAAATTCCCCTTTTAAAACATATAAACATGCTAGCTAAATGCTTTCTTGCATCATAAAACAAAATTACATAAATAATACACAGAAAAGCACAAAGGGCAATCATGCCGATTATAAATCTTGTAAAATGATAGTGTAGCGTGGTAAAGAAATGTTTTGGCATGTTGGATTATGTGTTCAGCAGTGAACGCTACACTTTTTTCATTTTCAATCCTCAAACTGGTTTGCAGCCCCAATTACTACTTGCTTTTTAAATCAGAGGTTAACATATGTAGCCAATGTTATAGGCTCAAAATGTACCATTCACCTAGTCTTTATATGGAAAGTGGATTGCAAAAACAGCTTGTTTTGAATTCACTGTTTTTGTATTGTCATAAAAACCTATGCAAAATGTATACCTGCCAGTTCAGCCAACGCAACATAGCCAATCGAAACAGAAATCATTTACATACATGGCATAGCTAGCATACTAGCATAGGACATCGTGGTCTGGATCTCGTTAGTTTCAGAAGGTCTTGTTTTACTGAACTGTGAGGTCCAGTCTGGAAAAAACAACGTTCTGATAATGCAGCAGCCTACTATGCAGGAAAGCTTGCATTCAAGGACTACCCAGTCAGCAATGACAGGCCTTGCCCTCAGGTGACTTTAGAACAGCTGTGGTTGGCCCATGGAATTAATTGTCCATGTTTGAACGAGACACTACAGTAGCAACAGTAAGGGCTTTAGCTTGGTTGCAATAGCTGCTCCCTTTTTTAGGCTACAAGCTCCATAATTTACATTAATCTGTTCTCATTAACTGTATGAGAAGCCTACTACCTTTGTGGTTAGCTGGGGTTTAGCAGGGTTTTTTGACATATTTGAAATGAATATGCAGCATGAGAGAGAGATAGAGAGAGAGAGGTAAATAATTTAAACGAGTACAAAGTACATAAGGTCATAACATCAAAACGTGCAATGGTCAGTTTTTTTTCCAGATTTTGAATTTAGGTTTCAATGTGTATTTTGAACTGAAAATAAATGGATGAATATAGTTAAATAATCACCTGAATGACAGTGTAACAGTAGCCAAATCAGTTTATGGGACACCTGTAGTTGTTTAAGGAAGAAGGGAGAGATGAGGAATTTACAAATCAAAAAGGAAAAGGTACATAACGAAAATTATGGGTAAAAAAATGGAGCAATGAATTGGTGAAAACTGACAGATTAGAAATTATCATCTGGTGTACTATACATGTTCAGCAGTTAGTCTATGTGAACTTGGTCACTTTTCTGCAAAATGGACCTAAATTTTTTATCCTAGTTACGGGCCTGTTTACATATATCAGTCTAAAAGGCACATTAACACAAAATATTTAATTCTATAGTTAAATGAGGTTGGAATATGGTCTTGTAAAAATGACTGATGACTGCTTATGGTACATAAACCTTTACAAATGTCATAAGTGGACTATGGGGAAAAACTAAATACAAGAAAAGTATATGGGCCCTTTAAACCAGCAGCATGCAGAATCAAACCTGCACCTGTATTTGCTGAGCAGCACCCGTTATGGGCACATTATTCATGTTAAAAATAATTTTCTGTGTGACATGGACCATAAATAAATAAGCAATCTGAGGAAATTCTTTTACCTCAGAGCTGTTAAGTTACTGTAATACAGCACAGGCATGCAAAGCAAAAGTAATCCCTTCACAGAGGACATGACCAAAGCCTCATATTTTGATGGCTTCCCAAAAATACAGTGGATCATTGCATAGAAATATGCAGAGTCCTCTGTCACTTATTATGGAAGTAGATGTATTATTTCAAAGAGTGACAGCATCTCGGCCAGCACTCGTCTCAATGTGAGACGACTTCGGGAAAATACAGGATGCAACAAGACAGCTGACATATACTCAACACCTTCTATGCATATCAAGGCAAAATCTGACTGCTCTGGGTCAGATTACAGTGACATCACTCATGAGTACATCAGTCGGCATGCCTTGGTGATATCAGCGGAATGACATCATTCCTGATTACACATGTCAGGGATGTGTCTGTATTTGTGCATCTCATTCCAGGGCACTTTGGCCTCTTGCTAGGGCAAGACCCTACTAGACCCCTGCACTGCAGTTTTGTGTTGTATTTCTGCTCCAACAAACCTTGTGTGGAATCAACGAGGGGAAGACTGAGCTGTGCAGTGCAGTGTTCCCTCAGGGCTGAGAATAGGAACTGCTGGTGAGGGGAATAGGAAACCTCCCCTGTAGACTATTTGTTTATTCTGTTTCGAGAGAACTTTTGATTGAATGACAAGAGACCAGAGATGCTTCTGGAAAGGCGCTTTAGAAAAAGAAACAAAAAAAACAACACAAGCTTTAATGGTAGTTAGTAACTGTCTTTTAAAGGGCCAATATCCTATATTTTTCTTGTATTTTATTTTGGTACCTTGAGATCCACTTTTGGTTTTATAAACCAAAAATGGTCATAACAGATTTTTACATGACGATTTTCTAAGTTCTTCTTATCCTTTACACTGTAAAAAAATGGGGGTTTTATGGCCTCCTTAAAATTTTAAGTTAACTGAATTTTAAACAATTAGAATTGAAATAGAATTTCAAATAAAGTTGACAAAGCATAAAACAGACTTTTGTTCTGTTAAGTAATCTACTAATCGAAGTTCAATTAACTTACAATTTTAAGGCAGACATGTAATCTTTTTTAGGTTATAACCCCATTTTTACAGTGTAGAAATAAACAGGCTGCTTCTGTTACTGCACCTTTAAGACTGACATAAATAAATGAGTTTTGATCTGATTGGCTGACCTGTATTGTGCCTCATTCAAAAAGCACTCCTAGCTGAAACTTTCTTTAGAACTTTAATATGAGTGGGTGGGGCTAAACAGATAGATATGTAAATGAGTTGTTTCTCATGATGTCGTAGAAACAGTGAATTCAAAACAGATTTTTTTTGTAGCTTAGCTTCAATATGTGGACTGTATGGACTGGATAGTAAATGGTACGCTTTGAGAGTTTAACAGTATTAACATATTACTTCAAAATCCTTTGTTTTACAAAAATGAAAGGAATTTGGTTTTGCACAATTTGGACCCTGTAAGTATTTTTAAGTAGAGGTTTACTCTGACCTCCATTTAAAAAAAAAACCTTGCCCTTTCACCTTTCACAAAACTGTCATTGGGGCAGCAACCCTTATGTCACCGGGGTAGTACCCTTAAGGGTACATCTCAGTACCTTTAGTCAGGGAACATAATTGTTCCATAATCCACTGAAACTAGTTGTAATGACTCCACACACCCCGCCTCATCTCCAGGCGTTTTATTGTATTGTTCTGTTTTAAACCATTAGGCTATGAAAACCTGGGAAAAACTTATTTAAGGTACACAATTGGATCTTAAAACCACTTTAAAACCACTTACATTGTTTGTACCTTGATGGATGCAAAATGTACCTCAACAATAACTTTATTTCTAACAGTGTAGCAGCGTGCAAGTGGATAAACAGATCTAGAAACAGTAAACATTATGTTATTTTCACCTACTTATTTTGGTTCACAAATTGTAAATCAAATTGTAGAGCTAAGGCTGTGAATTGGTATGCACAGTGATGGTTACTGTAAAAATAAACAAAAAAGTGCTGTGTGCACAAGAAAATGTAGCAGTGTGATGCATGTAACTGTAACTCCACACAGTCTGGAAAAAATACTAGCAGAGTAAATATGAGTCAACATATTAAGCACAACAAAAAACAAAAGAAAAAAGTAAAAGTAAAGCAACTACAGTACCATTAATAACGTCTAATGCTTTTCCAACTCCAGGTTTGATCCTCTTCCAAGACTTAAGTCGGTTCTGTCTAACATTAGATTGTAGTTTTAGGTTAAGGTGTAATATTAAGTCACTGTTGAACATAAGGCAACATTACTTGGCACACATATTACAGTAACAAAACAACCACTTCCCCATGAAAAGGTAAAATGCACATCTAAAGTTATCGTCGTTTTGGCAGATCCAATCTGATAAAACTTATTCTTTTCTTGTTTCAGACAGGACAGAATTTGGCTGCTCTATACAAAGCTGTAATGGATAAACGGTTTAGATCTGGTACGTAGCTGACAGCTTTCTTATTTCCCTTTTGCTCAGAGGGATCGCTTAAGCTAATTCAAACAAGGCAGTCTTGGAAGCACAACTACGTGTTTGGGGAAATGTCATTTTTAATTAAATCCCAGACCCTTAAAGATAAGCAGACATTAATTTCACCTGAGACATGTAGTTGTGCAGAGCCAAAATAACATGACGTATGTCTGTCATGGCCAATGATATGAACTAATAATATGAATTCTGGCACGCTTCATATTTATCACACTAGTGAGATAAAACTGCTCATGACATCAATTCAGAAAGTATTAGAAGTAGCAAACTATTGCAATATTATATGTGATGTGTTTAACAGTTATGTGGATATTTTCAATAAGAAAATGTAAATGTTAAGTGATTTACATGCATTTTAATTCTGTGGCTTTTAAAGAGCCTATATCCTACATTTTTCTTGTATTTTATTTTTTCCCACTTGTAACATTTTTGTGGTTTTATGTAACAAAAAAATAATTCATTTTCCAACCTCTCTTTATCTTTACCTCTTAGAATGCTGTTGTGCCTCCCTGTATTCTGCCTCATCCAAAAATTCAGAGCTGTAATACATAAGGCTTTTAGATTTACTGTTGTACTGTTCATTTCAGTTTTGCCCCAACATACAAAAACCTACCAGCCAAGAACCTATATTATTTGATTAGAAGAAACTTTTCAGATTCTTAATTTTCAATATAGAGAAGCTTGACCTCTTAGTGGATTCAAATTTAACTAATTTATTAATTAAAATGTGCATTCTTCAAATAGGAAACAGGAGCTGCTGCTTTGCAGCTGATTTTAAGGTGGTTGTAGTCAGTTAAGCCCCTCCATCAATTATGCCCTTCCAACAAAAACTATATATTAACCATTCCACCCTTTTTTGGATTATCAGTTATTTTGTTTTCTATTGTATTTAGTACAAACCTTTACGTTAAAAAGCCAAACTATGCTTTTTTATGTTTTAGTTACCCCTTTATTTTAAAAAACAGGGCATCAAACAATGCCATACCATGCTTACATGATTTTTACAAAAAATGTCACATATACTACTTTTTGTTGCAAGGGCTTAATTAATGTGTTGTAAAGTAGGAAAGTAGTCAGTCGTATTTTAGGTATGATTTTTTTTTGCTTTGTTTTACTTTCTGAATGGGTAGTTTAATAAGGGCTGTGCCTCCACAACCAATCTGTTGCTGTAAGTGTAAAAACATGACAAAAGCCATTAGCATGAAGCCTGTTTATCTGGTGTTAAGTCCACTGTGAAGGGCCGTTTTTGTTGATTATAACCATTACTCTTACAGTTTAGGTGTACTGCAAACCCACATTATGCTCTAGGAATTTCCCCTAAAAATGGTGACATATCTGAATGCTTCTCCACACACCACAAAAGGGGTGATGATATGAGTGACACTGTGGGATAGAGTATATGTTTGGTCACACATACCAGGAGTCCAGCACTGAGTGGTTCTTGGTTGAGTGATGCTGAGACAGATGCTAACATTAAATGACGAAACATCTGTATTAAGCTGGGCACATGTATTGCAGTCAGAAATGGCATGTTGAGTCCAGGCTATGCCAGTGGATACACTGACAGGATGAGGAATGAAAACATTTTGTCCTGGAAATAAAGTCTGTATAGTAAGACTGAACAAAGTCTGAAATGTGTTGTCACCATTCGAATAGGGGATGTAAAATCTGAAATGGATTTACTTGAAACACTTTTTCACTTGAAAATGGATTTACAAGAAGGGGAATAATACTTTTTATCTTTAGTTGGCCTCTACAGGTTAATTCCAGATATTTACTTTAAAGGTATGTGTGTACATTTGAATGTGTATATGTACACCCTATATATAGTGTTGTATATTAGAATAGTCTTTGTAATCAGCATTTTTAGTTTGAGATTTAAAATAGAATTATATGCATGGGTATGTGAATGTTCTTAATTGAACAATTTAAACAAGGTCACTGATAATGAAAATAAGTGAAACTTTACAAAAATGACTTTCTGGAGTCAGATGTTCCAATAACTGCAGGCATCCCTTGCACTCGATAACATCTGTGTTCATGAGCCTTCCTTAAAGGAAAGGTTTAGAAAATTCAAACACAATTTTTTTCTTACCACAGGTGTAGTTGACATGTTTGGTGTTCAAATGTTGCTTCTTTACTCTGCTGAAAAAAACAATTAAACAGATAGGCCTGTTTAAGTTGGTTAAGCTGATAGAACAGTTTAGGATAAGTTTTTGTTTGAGAGTTTAACTAGTCTACTAGCATGACTAGCTTGACCAAGCTAGTTGACCAGCTTAATCAAGCTGGTTATGCTGGTTGACCAGCTTGGTTGCATTAGTCATGCTGGTTGACCAGCTAAACCATCAAACTCAAATGAAACAACGCTCTGCTGGTCAACCAGCTAAGATTCTCTCATTAGGTACTGTCTAAAGGGGCTGCCCACAACTACACTGTGAAGTTTCATCCATGTACATAGTTCACAGTAAATCATACTGTGAACTAGGGGTGCGGGGAAAAAATCGATTCTTAGATGCATCGGGATGCGGACGTGAACGATTCTGAATCAATTCACAAATGTCAAAAATCGATTTTCTAAATATTTAATTAATAACGTAATGTTGACGGAACGCAAAAGGCGGAACTTGGAAGTGCGGAAGGGCAGCGCCCAGACAGTCTGTGGCGGCACTTAACAAAAACACACATGGATGATCGAGAAATCCGACCGGCTCCCTCTGCATTAAAAGCCAGGTTAGATCAGGAGTCACAACACAAATGATAAGAAGAGCCATTTTGTCCTTTCAACAAAAATCAAACCACCTTGGGAGCTGCAATGTTTAATGTCCAGTATGTCTCAGTATGTGATAATGTCCTGGTCTAGGCTAAACAATATAAACGAAAACACAGATTTACTCTGCTCTGCTTTAAGCTTTAGCTCAGCTATAGCCGCTTTTCTTCCATCTCCGCCAGAAAACTTTTCCTCAGAAGTAGATCAGTTAAATGTCTCTCAACGTTCAACTGTTTTACAAGGCTGAAGTCGCTCCTTATTCTCCAGCTTCTTGTTCGAATTTACCCGTTCCACCTTAAATTCTAACTGAGGCGCCGAATGTAAATGTGGCACCATTTAAGGTGGAACGGGAGAATTCGAAAGAGAAGCTGACTTCAGCTTCGCCACTTTTTAGTGTTTGACAGTCCCTTGTTGCAGATTTAACAGACCAGGAAACCAACTGCGCTGCTTATATATGCGAATAACGCATCGTTGCTAGGTGACCTGCAGTCTGCACGCCGGTTCTCAGTTGTTGCGAAACAGGGCTTTCACGCTATGTTGCACACATCCCGTCTCAAAGATACTTTACTGACACAGCGATCCCCCCCGTCCCTACAATGAGACCAAAGCCGAAGTTATAAAATCACTAAAGAAAACGGGTAGAATGGCTGTAACATATGCTGTGTGGTCATCCATTACCACTGGATCTTATTTCACCATAACTGTGCATTTTATCGCAGATGAGTAGCAACAGCTTCTCATGCTCCAAACAGCAGCACAGAATGAGAGCCTTCTAGTTCACTTGCCACATCACTCGAACTCGAAACTTGAGCTCACACAGTGAGAAAATATAATTGCTATATAGAAAAAAAAGATGCATTGAGATGCATCGATAATCGTTTTATAATCACATCGCAGCCCTCTGAATTGTAATCGAATCGAATCGTAAGGTGCCTAGAGATTCCCACCCCTACTGTGAACTAAACCACACTGACAAGTCTGTGTAACTTTAATAAAGACCTGCATTTAGTTTTGAGTGGGTTGTGAGAAAAGGATGTATTTATGGAAAACATCTTGGTGCTATTGACTTTTACTGTTTCTTTGCAAAAATTAGCCTTGTAGCTCAAAAAATAAGCAAAATTTGGACACTAGACATGACTTGGCTGATCGACTGCATCCAGGGTAAAGTGAACAAGTTAGAAGGTGTAACATTACAACAATGGGGCTCAAGAATCTGGCTTATGCATGGCAATCTAATAATTAATAACAATCAACATCAGACAAGTTCAAAAAATGGGAAAAGTCAAGCCAGAGCAGAGATATTAGGCTTGTTTGACCCAACATGGTGCTGCATAGCACTGTATAGGTCATTACGGTGCATGTCATTACATTTTTTGTCGGCACCACCTGCACTTCACAATGACATTGGTCTACATGGTTATAATCAGTTTCAGAGCCAGACACTGCAGTTGCTCACCACCCGACTGCATCAGCTGAGAGACAGCTTGATGACGACAGAGCTTAATCTTCATTGGCTAGAAGCTCAGCAGACAACCATGCGAACATAAACTGTGTTGAACAGAGCACATAACACAGCCTCACCATGATTCTGCTGCACTACTCGCATCATGGCCTCATCTATAGTTTTGATGCTGGTAGCATCTGATAATATGATTGAGGTTATTAAAGTATCCTGCATTTTTAGACTATCACCAGTTGTTTTAATATTGGTAGCATTTTCTGACACATTGATTTAGGCTATCACAATATCCTATCCCGTTTTGAGTAGGGAGCTATAGTAGGGCATTTCAACAAGGCAGCACAATTCGTCAGAACAGAACGCCGCCAAAACTGTTTGGTACGTCTCTCTTCTCAGCTTCTTCCTCTACTGCAACCGGCTACTCTTGCCAACCGCCAAGGCGAGGCACAGTTCATCTTAAACAAGCCCATTATAAAGGAGGACAACACTGGTTGAAAAATAAATGGAGAAGCTTTTAACACTCAACATGACATCTGTTTACCATAGCCTGCTGTTCACAGGGAAAGACACACCCTCTAATAAAACCGCCAATCAGCTTGTTAATAAAGCCGCAAGCAGGAAAAGCCTCTTCCTTGTGGAGATCTGTGCATGCACATTAGCCAGAACAAGTGGGAAAATAGTGTTTTATGATGTTTTTACACCAAACACTACAAACACTTTATATGAATTTTGGCAGATTTTAAATACGTTTGAAACAATAATGTGGCTCTCCCCATTCAATGAGATAAGAGTCTGGTCTTGGACAGAGATTGGATCTCTGTCTTGGAAGAGTGGAAATAACCGCCCGGGTGCGCTGCTGAGTGGACAGACATTCCTAAACTAAAAGGTCCAATGAAATGCAGTGGGGGTGATTTGATAGAAGAGTAAAATTACCTTACATTCAACATGTCAGTAGGCCACACTAGACTATTTTGCCTTTTAGCGTCGGGGTGACCCCGCCCTCGACAATAACGTCATTTACAAGCATTTGAGGCAAAAAAATTACCTATCTTTACCATTATTGTACATTTTTATGAAGAACTGCATTTGCTTTTGGCTAATAATTCTGTGATCTTCACTGACACCACAGAGCACAACTTAGCGGTCTTTCTCTCTTCTCTCTCTCTCTCTCTCTCTCTCTCTCTCTCTCTCTCTCGGAGAGTTGACTCGTCTGTTTCCGCGCTTTTTCGTCCTCCGTTTCCGCCTCCATTTTGTCCCGTTGTGCGCAGTTGGCAGAGCGGAAGAATTACGGCTCTGTGGACCGGGCTGAGGAGAAATATTTACAGTAATGGACGGGTAAGTTTCGCATGTATTGTTACTGTTCTGTGTTAGAAATTCAAGTATTACCCGCGGGCAGATCAGAGCTTTGCTCTTACCCGTGTTTATTACTTCGTTATAGCGGTAACGTTAATCCCAGCCATGGCGCTCGATAGCTAACAAGCTAAGCACAGCTAGCGGTTAACTCACTGAATGGATCCTCGCTGAAACGAGTTAGCAGCAGACGCTAGCTCAGCCTGGTGCTTCAGCTAGCTAGTCTTTTTTCTATTCGTGCACATGGCTGCACAGTGCACAAGAACAGCACTAGCAAACTGCAGCATCAGGTCTGTTATTTGTTGAGAGTTTGCTCGCTTGGCTCGGAGCTGTGTGTTTGTTTTTTAGTTAACGAGTCGCTGTTTGTCGAAAAAGGTGTGTCGCCGGTAACGGAATCTTTTGTTTCTTATTGACTGTTTGTTGGACAGCTAGCGTTTTGGTTACCTATAGAGTTAACGACACCGTACGCGACAATACAGCCGCATAAGTCCTTTGTTTGTTAATCTTTCTGTCACTGTTGCTTTTGTTACAGTCGACAAGTTAGCCAGCCGGCTAGCTATGTAAACTCCCTCGGTTACCTCGGTTAGCTACCTCCGGCTAACATTTATTCGCTAACCTAGCTGGCTAATCTCTGGCGCTGCACGTTGACACAAAGTGAAACAGCTAGGAAAGGAAACTATAGCTAGCTAGCTGTAGCTAGTAGCTATTTCATAAAGCAACAAATTAATATTAGGACTAATCGAGCTGATAGTAACAAAGGCATGCATTAAAGTAATTTAGTCTCTATAGATGTTAGTGTTGGTGGTTCAAGAGGCGCGAGACAGATATAGCTAGCTTAACGCATTAGCTAGCTAGATAGCTAAGTTAGCAAGCGAAACGTTAACTAGTCAGCTACATTGTATATTATTCAGGCTGTGTTAACATGTGGAGGCGAGGCCATGGCCTGCCTTCGGTTTGGGCCGTGAAGTAATGGGACGAGATTTACAATCAAGTGATTTTCCGCTTAAAATGTCACCGGTTTCCAGTGTTTAAATTTGTGTTAAATGCGACCATAACATGTACTTAATTTGTTCAGCAGAAAGACAGCTTTTCTCACTGGCCGTGCACATTAATATCGATTGTTCAGTTTTCCAGGAAACGTTATATCATAGGTGCTATTTGAATATCTTATTATTAAAATGGTCTCTGCTTAATTTTAACCAACTTTGTTTTTTCTTTTTTCAGCATTAGTGATGTTGCGGTTGGTGTAAAGGTAAGCTTTGTTCTCATGCACGTCTCTAAACCACATAGGCTAATGTAGCCGACGTTGTAGCCTTTATCATCATCCATTATAGGAGACTTACAGATCCTTATTTAAAGAATCTTATAAACTTGGACCTGTTTTCAAAATAAGAGTCTTTAATTTGTATGTCATTGTGATTATTAGTCCGAAGTGTTGTTATGGGTCAAAGATGATGGCCCTTGACCATCTGTCTGTGGTTTTGTTCAGATTTAATCCAGGGAACTATGGGAAGGCTTAACAATAGGAGTGTGACAATATATATTGTGTCATTTATAACGTGTATTGTCTAATCTGAGTCTTTGAATTCAGTATGTGCAGGTATTGAAAAACATGTTTGACGACTGGAGCAAATAAAGTACTTGGTATAATACTAATTGTAATGTGTGATGTTCAGCAAAACTATGCATGCAAGCCTACAATGAGGGCAAAAAAGTGCATCCATTGTGTCAAAACAAACCAAATTATGAATTTTGTGAATCTTTACACCCTTAACATATAAACAGTTGAGTAAATTATTGAACATATGCTGAACGTATGTTCTATTTTAATTAAAAAAAAGCCTTGCAAAGCCAGTGGTAATTCGCTGGCAGAAATAATTTTTAGTCCAAGTTTATGCTTAATCTCAGTTTGGGAGTCTAGCCTAGTGTGTAATGTGATGACCCACAGCTGGTTGATCCAGAGAAATCCTGCCAGTGATCTATGCCTCTCAGTTCAAGTCCATGTTTTTTTTTTCTGTTATGTAGCAGAAGCTGCCAAACAGTCCCATAGAAACAATGTCTTGATTGATTCTTGATTTATTTTTTTGTGGAAAGTTGTGTTCCCCTCATTGTCTTCATTAACATACTGGAATGTGCAAAGTTGGTTTGCAGAAGCAGTTAGATTAGTGATTCAGATGTGGGATTGTAAATCTAAGGCTACGTTTAAACAGCAGGTAAAAGTGGTCCAAATCCGATCTTTTTCCTCATGTGTGACACAGATTTGTCATGTGTGGCAGTGTGAACAGCAAAAACACACTGAATCTGACATTCTCAATTCCGATTTGAGACACGTTCATATGTGGTACTGAAATCCGATATGTATCCGATCTGCGGCAATGCGACTCAGTCTGAGCAGCCAGATCGGAATTAATGTGACTTTTACGTCAGTACAACTTGACATTTGTCATAATTTTGCGCTGCTGAGACTCATAAACATTTAGGCTGATGTTTCTGTACCAAAAAATTAGAAGAGACTCATCAAACCGCTCCGTGTTCAAAGAGCTTTTGAACGGAACAGCCGCACATGGCCGGAGGAGACCGAGGCTGCAGCGTCACCAAAATTTTAAAGAATCCGAGGACACAAACCAAAGAAGTGGCCGTGGCCAAATAATGTGCCCTTTTTACAGCGAACACATTCTGGGTGATGAGCCCAGCCGTCAACCATTGGAACTCCATAATCGCTCCTGTGATGCTGGCAAAGATGAAACTGAAAGCTCCAGGAGTGACTGGCGTACGCTGGCCGTCATGATTGTTTACCTCTTCACGAGCCACGTGAAGCGTTGTTCTTTTGCGCATGCGGGTCGGTTTAGGAGCTGATCTGTTCAGACTAATGTCGCATACAGGTCACATTTAAAAGATAATGTGAACAGCCAAACAAAAAAATCGGATTTGGTGAGAAAATCAGATTTGGGCCACTTACCTGCTGAGTGAACGTAGCGTAAATGGTTTTGTGTTAAACCAGAGTTTAAAAAAAAAATCAATCATGGCTAATAGCACAATGATGTAAGCTGTACTCAGCTTTTCATCAGTTACATTCATCGGCTCTGCAATTCATTATAGGCCAGTGGAGCAAGTCGTTTCAATAGCTTTCGATCACTAATACACCTACCCGGCCTCTCTGAGGCCTGACTGTTTCCGTTTATGTACAGGTATAAAACAGTGGCAAGGCCAGACGAAACCACAACAGAAATTTGACCCCATGGTTACCAGAATGGCTATGGGGTTTCTTTGGGCATAGCTGCATTGCAGCTTGTTAATGGCCTCTGTTCATCCTGTAATCATGATTTTCTTTGTATGTTAAAAAATGACAATGTGTCGTTAGCTGTACTTAAGACACGGTCATTGAATTTACTCAGTCTTTTGTGGAAAATGACTAGCTGACCTTATTGTGTTCAATTTATTCCCAATACATAATTCAGCTGTATTTTCACTGAACTGTCGGAGGTGGTTTAAGAACTAGAAACAAATTTTCTGCTATACAAGCCACTATCAAATTTGAGCTGTTTTAACTGTTCACTCTTTCTCTTTCATGGAAGACACTCAGAAAAGGGAACTATTTGTGCTCTGTGCTGCTGCTGTTCTGAGGGTTAAAAGCATTTCCCATTTAGCTGCATTCTGTTGCGGATAAGCCCTAAAATGTAGAGAGGCTGATGGTCTGGAAATCACTGTATCATTATTACTGGTAGTACACTTCTGAGTCCATGAGTAAACAGAATGCAGTGTAGAAATCCTTAATTTTAGAATGGTAGTGGCTGATAGAAGCCCTTTTTCATGTTTTTTGTGATGTGATCACACAGTGTAAAGCACCAGTCAGCAGGTTTAGCTTTCAATTCTGTCATTCCTAAGAATTTTTTTTTTTATTGTTTGTGGATACCTAGAATGTGGCTTCTGTGTGTTTTGTTTCCAGAAGAAGCAAAACAGCTTTGCAAGTGTGCTTTTTGTGGCAAGTTAGGCAGCTCAGTATTTTTGGTCTGCACATTTTCAACATGGTTGGTAAAATAGGTGTTTTCACCCAAATAATGGCAAAATCTACCTGTATTCATTTCAGTTCTACCCATTTTTTGTCCCTTAGGATTGAGGTAGCGCAGTGGTTTTCCCAGGCTATAATATTTGTGTTTTGATGTGTTGTTTTCCACTTTGATGTTTGTGTAGCCAATTTCATTAGATGATGTCCCTGAGAAAACAAAGAATAGGCCATGGGTAACTTCAACATAATTTGTTTTTTTTCAATGGAAAAGGAATTGCCAAGACCATTAAAGTTTATTATTTGATATTCTGTGGCTGATATTTTTGTCATTGAAAGAGTAGAGGAAATTTAGAATTGTCCCTTGGATATTTGATGTAGGCCTACCTCAAGTTTCCATGTCCAGCTTTCATAATATTAGACTGGCAGTAATTGAATGGGCCCTGTTTATGTCTAAGATGGTTAGGAAAAACTTGTTCTTTTGAGCAATACCCTCTGATAGCAGATCTCCTAACTTGGTTTGTGTCCCACCAACAGAATTTTCCTCCCTTCAAAATGATGTTAACCCATTTGTGTTGGGGAAGTAGCTGAGGGAAAAAAAAACATTGACTTTTTTTTTTAATAGAATTTGTTTTGAACTTTTGCTTTCAAGCTATTTTGTCCAATTCATTTTGATGCATGTTGTTCTGTTAATAGGTAGCTGTGTAATGGAGAAATTTAAGTATTTTTCTTTTTTTTTCCCCTCTTCTTTTTCCCTCCTTTGGTCAGAGCCAGGGTCCAGAACTCAGGCTAAAGGAGTAAGTTGGGCTGAGGTGCTAACTAAAAAAAATCTAGAAGCTCAGAGAACCCACATCATCTTGGTTCATAGGCAAGCTCCTTTCTGTTTTGTAGCTAGCTAGCCCTGTAATTGCTGGGCTAACTATATGTGCCATGATGAAAGATTAGACTGAATTATTTGTTGCAGCTGCCAAACAAAGGTTGTTGTGTTAGGAAGTCTGTGTGCTATGTAGTGGCTCGACATTTGCTTACTGTCCTATCAGTCACTTTTAGCTGTACTCTGAGCGCCTGGCTGGCCATGACTACAGACAGACGGAGGCCTTTTGGGATCTCAGGGAGCTTTGGATGAGATGACAGTGTCTGACATTCTAGACTCTACAAGATTAAAAGCACCTTAGGAAAAAGGGGGAAAAGACTGCCTGTGTTGGCTGGTGTTTTATATGTTCTGATTCCTCAAGCAGTCTTCAGAGAACTGTACTTTGTTTCTTGACGGTGGCAAATGGAAAGTGTCTTTATTGGAGGGCACAGTTTTATTTCTTGCTTGATTTTTGTTGCCATTCTTTTTTTTTTGCTTCAGAGAGGATCAGATGAGCTGTTGTCCAGCAGCATGTACAACAGTCCAAACTCAGGGATGAGCAGTATCAGTGGTAAGTAGGGTCTTTCTGTCCACAGAACAGATTTTACATAAACTTGCTGAGCTACCAAAAGTATTAAAAGAAATCAAAGGGTAATGAATGCTCCAAAGTGAAAGTATTGTATTAGCAGATCCATTCTTCTGGTGTGGTAGCTTGTTTGTGAGTAACCCTGTGCTCCTTTGTAGGTGGGCACCCACACATTCAGACATGTGCCTAGAATTGTGATTACATGTGCTTTGCATCTTATGATTCCTCAGAAGACTGCTCTGTTTAACATGTTTATAGAAAAATGCCTTTATTTGAATGAAGAAACTGCAGGTACTCTCATACATTTCCTTCTGTGGCCTTATGCATGCTTTTTTGACGTTCTGTTATTAGATGGCACATCCAATGGAAGTGACAGCAAAAAGTTAAGAGTTGAAGACAGGGTAGGGGATGCTCCGCCTTCGCGTGTCCTCCACATCAGAAAACTACCCAATGAAGTCTCAGAGGCAGATATCATTGCTTTAGGATTGCCTTTTGGAAAGGTCACTAATATCCTTACTCTTAAAGGCAAGAACCAGGTCAGTGAATATTTTTTTATTCAGTATTATTTCCTTCCTAACTTATTTGTATATTTGACAAAAAAGATATTTTAATATTTTCTTTTGTGCAGGCTTTCCTGGAACTGAGTACAGAGGAGGCAGCCATTACCATGGTGAACTACTACTCAGCTGTTACACCACATGTCCGAAATGTCCCTGTCTTCATACAGTATTCCAATCACAAAGAACTTAAGACAGACAATGCAAACCAGGTAACAAACCTCATTCACAAATAGATGAGAGATAAAAACTTATTTGTGCTGAAGGAAATTGCGGTTACAGCCGCAATTATAGAGAACTGTATAAATTACAAATATAAAATACTTCTGAGAGACATAAAACTATAGTTGTTGTAAGTTGAACTGAATATTAAATCATCTGAAATGCCTCACAAGACTACTACAGAATGTCAGATAAACAAAGAAGGCTGGTCTGAATTGGTTATCTAGGCTGAAATCTGGATTTTGCCGTATCTGTTGTTCAGTCAGGTGGAACCCCGACATCAGGCTCCAGTGATGGTACTCTCACGTCACCTTCTAGTCCAGTGCTGAGGATTATCATTGACAACATGTTCTACCCTGTCACATTGGATGTGTTGCAGCAGGTGGGCACTCTACAGACCTGTGTCACACATTTAGCCAGACCTAGAAGTTTTAACAAATAAGAGCTGTTTGCATTTCCAGTGCTGATTGTTCACAATCTGTTGTTTCATCCTTATTATAATTCTGTTTTTCATATGTTTTTCTCCCCCTTTTGTTGATAGATCTTCTCAATTCTCTCCTTTCTCTGTCAGTAGATCTTCTCAAAGTTTGGCACAGTCATGAAAATCATCACGTTCACAAAGAACAATCAGTTTCAGGCTTTGCTACAGTACAGTGATGCAGCGAGTGCTCAACAAGCCAAAGTGGTGGGTGCAACCTTTAGAGCTAAGTGTGCTCTCAGTGCTCAGGTAGTTTGTATAACTGTTTTCAACTTTTTACTTAACTGCATAACTCTTGTTGCCTTTCACAGGCGCTGGATGGTCAGAACATTTACAATGCTTGCTGTACACTCCGCATAGACTACTCCAAACTTGTTAACCTGAATGTGAAGTACAACAATGATAAGAGCAGGGACTACACCAGACCAGAGCTGCCTTCAGGTGATGGGCAGCCTGCTGTGGATCCCTCTGTGGCAGCAGCCTTTAGCAAGGACTCTAACTCCCTGCTCGGTAAGATCCCAGGTATCTCCCTCTTTTTTTTTCCTTCTCTTTCTGTGTCTTTGTGGGCCTGGGCCTTGTCTCTCTCATTTCAGGTTCTCATGCCTCTCTTAAGACATGTTACATTTTATTATTTTTATGTCTGTTGTATGTTTGGTAATATGACCTCACTGAAACCTTGTATATGGGAATGTGACTGTGTTTTATGAACATATTGGTTAATTACAGTTTATCTTGAGTGTTGTCCTGGTTTTAGCTACTCGTCATATCAACTTTCAGCAGTTTTTTGAGAATTCTCATTTGTATGTATTTTTGTTTACATTTTGAAAGAATGGACACAGTGTTAGCATCTGTTGAAGATTGTTTAGAGCAGAGTGGTAGGGGGAAAAAAAAATTAAAAACAGCTTTGGAAAGTTTTGACTATACTATGTCAGCATGTTCTTCTACTGATTTAGCCAGTCTACTATGATGTAATCATTGGAATAACTTTTGAGATCTATTCAGATATCCTAATTATGTCTTCTGTTTGTTCTCTAGGATAGTGTTTCTTTATGATTGAGGCTTAATTAACTAAAAATTGCACTTAAGTTAGATGAAATCATGCAAATTATGCTTTCCTGTGATCCATTTGACCTTTTGCTAGGAATCTGTTCATAAGGTCTTTTAATTCAAATATTGTGACATTTCCCCAGTGACATTCAAACTTTTTTTAATATTAAGCTTATTACTGAATATACTGTACTGCACCATCCTTCTTAACCTACATTTAGATAAAGAGGAAATACATGTTGCTTGTTCAGTACTCTTTCCTTTTTACATTGTTTAATCACCATAATGGCATGTATAATTTACAGTGTTACCCTTCTGGCACTGCCTCCTCTGACCTATCTGTCTAATTTCAGGTGCGCTGAGCCCTTTAAGCGCAGCGGCTGCAGCAGCAGCAGCGGCAGGGAGAGTGGCTTTGTCGGGACATTCAGGCAGCAGTGGCGTGCTCTTAGTCAGCAATCTTAATGAAGAGGTCAGTCCTTCTTTAGGCATTACATTTGGTTCAGCCCTCCATTACCATTCAGAGTCTATGTATCTTTGCGTTGCCTTTCAGTCATGCCATTGTTCTATGTATCCATGCTTATTTTGATCAGTGTAATACACAATGGATAAATTCTGTAAGGCTGGTTGGAATTGCATCTGTTTGGTTGGATTTCTTATAGGACCAAATCTTTAGTACTTCAGTGGTTGCACCAGTTTAGTGCCTTTGAGATGTCAAGGCATGACAAGAAGGCCATATTTAAGATGTTAATCAAATCATTGTGCCTAAAACTTATTTTTTTCTAACTTTGACTAATTGGTAGTAATCTTTTAAACAAATTATTTGGTATGTTACAATGATAACAATAATTCATAAATTTTAGAAGTTTTTAAATTGTAGACATTTTTACATAACACTCTTGCTTGCATGTGTCTGCCTCTCATCTTTTTGTCTTCTGACAGTTACTTTTCTCCCTGAAGTTACTCATGGCCCTGTCTAATCCTTAAACTATGCTGTTGCTCAAACTTGGTCAATGTGTCTAATTCTCTCTCTCTCTCTCTCTCTCTCTCTCTCTCTCTCTTTCTTTCTTCTCTCTCTCTCTCTCTCCCTCTATCTCTCTCTCTCTCTCTCTCTCTCTCTCTCTCTCTCTTGCTCTTTGTCTCTCTCTGCTACATTGGTCTGAAACAAAACTGGTTAATGTTGCTGTTGTCTGTAAGCTCTTCTGACACCTGACCTCCTCTCACTTGTGAAACATTGTACAAAATATGAAAGTGTTAACTCGTCTACCTTCAGAGAAGTCTCCAAATTTTTAATGTGGCCCACCTTTTTTGGTAATGCCTTTAAGTCTGTTTGCCAGGTCAACCATGGCTTTCTCTGCTCATGCCATAACTTTGAAAGGTGGTTTTCTTGCCTACCCCAGCATGGCACTTGCAGGAAATTTGGCCATGTTTCAGTGCACGATTGTGAACAGTTTACCTGCTTTGTAAATCCACCATGCTTAAGCTGAACTCAAGTCTGTTGCATGTTTTCCCCTTTTCTCGTGATGTTATTGTTATCATTATTAGAGGCTTTTTATTTTAAATAAATGTATCCTACCCTAATTCTGGGTGACTACTTTGGCACAATTATTTGCTTTTCTGATTAGAAATGCTTAGAGCAGTCATTTTCTGACCAAACTCCTGCATTTCCTGTGTACTGACCTGTTTTATATATTTTTTTGTCCCCCACTTTTGTTTTTATTCTGCATTTGTCTCCCTTCCCTTCTCCTCCCTCCTCTCCCAATCATTCCTTATCCCCCCCCTTTCCCTCCCTTTCCCCTCCCCTTTCTATCTCTCAAAATCTCTCCCTTCTCATCCCCATATGTCTCCTCCAATTCTGCCCCACCCTGGCCACTACTCACTGTTCATGCTCTGTGCTTGAACAAATATGTTCCTCGGATGAACTTGCCCCCAATTAACTGCCTTGAACCATGATCCATGACCACCTCACCATTCTGCGGGAAACCACCCTCCGTTATGGATGATCTGTTCATCTCCGCTCTTCCTCGACTCTTCTCTCTACCTGTCTCACGCTGCTTGCTCTTCTCTCCTTCTAAAGATGGTTACGCCCCAAAGTCTGTTTACCCTCTTCGGTATGTTCTCGTTAGCACTCTACCTTTCTTTTGGTTTTGTTTTGGTTTTATTTGATTTTTTCCCCCCATATTTTACTTAATCTTTGTTTAATGTTCACATTTATTGGTTTTTAGTACGCTAGTTTTTAGTTTGTTTCAGTTGTTTATTCCCCCTCTCTCTGACTCTTGATGTGCTTTTGGATTTACTTTAATGCATGCATGTTGTTTTTGCGTGTACTATGATCTCAGCTTATTTTTCACATTTATTTATTTTTTTTATTTGAGGGTATCTCAGAATCCTTTGCTTCTGTTCAGACTGTAATTAGTTTTCCTCATTAGGAAGAATGTTCTGTCTCTCCATTATGATAAATCTTTCTGTCTCTCCACTCTGTCTAAGTTTCACTCTGTTAAAGGCTAACTGTTCCTCCCTCTCCTCCCCCTCTGCTCCTCCTGCCTCTCTTGCTGCTTGTTGCTCTAATGTAGGGGTGTATGGTGATGTGCAGCGTGTGAAGATCCTCTATAACAAAAAAGACAGTGCATTGATACAGATGGCAGATTCAAATCAAGCCCAACTTGGTAAGATTTTATTTTCTGAATTGTCTCTTGTTAGGGCCACTATTAAGTAGGAGAGAGAGCTTTTTCTTGGACCTTCATGCTCAAGAGGTCTGAATTTTGCATGTAGCACAGTTCATACTGTTGAATTGGGTGAGTTTGGAAAAGAGGGAGAAAAACTTCATACTACATTGTTCTGAGTGACAGGACATTTAACTGTCACACAAACCCAATTTCCAAATTGGGAAAAACTGAGACATTTTACAAAATGCAGTAAAAACACAAATATGTTATTTTGTTAATTCTATCGAACCTTTATTTAATTGACAAAGCATACTTGGCTAACTTAACTGTATTTTTGAACTATAACCAAATTTAGAGTTTGATCCCTTAAAAATAGTTGGGACAGAGGCATGTTTACCACTGTGTTACATCACCTTTACTTTCAGTTACACTTCTTAGTCGTTTGGGAATTGAGGATCCTAATTGTTGCAGTTTGGCATTGTCTTTCTGAAATAGTTATGAATGTCTAGTTATTAATATTCTCAAACTACGAAAGAGAAAAAATTTAGTCAGAAAAGAAGCCTCAGTTGCGGTTCCTTATGAGAACAGGGTAAGTCCACTGTTCAGAGGTGCTTATTTTTAAATTTAGTTCGTGATTACTCAGCTGCATGTAATTGTTTTGCTCCGCAGTGGATTCTGCTGTACTACCAATAGTATAACAAGTAATTCTAAAGTTAACTCGAGTTAATGTTTTAACTAGTTAGGTTAGGTTAGGTTAAATGAAAGTAAAATGCACATTTTAAATATTACATTGGATGTAACCAATCCCAGACATCGCATGGATCAGGAATCCAGGTATTCACAGTGCCTGTGCAATGCTAAAGAAACAAAGTGTGAAATTAAATCTTGTATTTGTCCCACATTGGAAGTTTGAAGTAGTTTGATTTTTAATATGTGCTGTTTTCTCTTATTCTGTTGTACTTGAATCTTTAGCGATGAGTCATCTCAATGGACAGAAGATGTATTCAAAGATCATCCGTGTTACCATGTCCAAACATCAGACGGTACAGTTACCTAGGGATGGTTTGGATGATCAGGGCCTCACCAAGGATTTCACTAATTCTCCTCTACATCGTTTCAAAAAGCCCGGCTCTAAGAACTTTCAGAATATCTTCCCTCCTTCTGCCACCCTCCATCTGTCAAACATACCGTAAGTGCAGCTCTCTCACTTGCCACTTGTCAGTCTTTGTTTCACATGTCAGAATGCTCAACCATTTTCTTGTCACTTTCACAGACAAGACATAACTGAAGATGACCTCAGAGTACTGTTCACTAACTCCGGAGGCACTGTGAAAGCTTTCAAGTTTTTCCAGTAAGTTCTTTTGTTTGTCTGTCCACTGAAGAGTTCTTCAATTAATTTGAATCGGAAGTTGTTTTTGCGCAGATTTGATCTTTGATGATAACCCTATATCTTTAAATACACAGAGATCGCAAAATGGCTCTAATCCAGATGTCTACGATTGAAGAGGCCATTCAGTGTTTGATCGACCTTCACAACTACAACATGGGTAATAACCACCATTTGAGAGTCTCCTTCTCCAAATCAATAATTTAAAGAAGCTGAGACATCCTGCTTTGTCTTACGTTTTCTGGCGGTACCTTTTGACTGTTCTGGTACACTGGGGACCACAGTTTGACACCTTTTTTCCCTTTTCTTTTACCTGTCATTCCTTATGAAAACATGGGTGAACATTAAATCAAATATCTCAGATGAGAGATGAATTGTCTTGCCCCATTTCCCAGTGTCCCCACTGTATGCTAGCGAGTCATGAACCTTCCCCCAGTTAGTCTCTCTAGGAGGTTGATACCTCTGTTTTTATTACAGTTAGCTGACAAAGAATGTGCCTTACTCAGTCAACTAGCATAAAAGTTTTCACATACCTGCATTTTCATAAACCCAACTTAGCCACATGAGGACACAGGCTTCTTTGTTGTAGAGGTGTAAAGTTTTGTAAAAACAGTAATTTTGCTTTCTTTTCCCATGTGTGAATTGTACAGTGTGTGAAATCTTACCTCTTAGAATTTGAGTCCATGTTTGCTTGCTTTTTGTGCTCATTTGTCCTGTGTTTTGCATATTTGGTCAGTTTGAATTGCGGATCGTGGTGAAATATCCAGTGGAATGTATATAACAGACCTTTACAGTGATTCTTTAGAGAGCTCAATGTTCACCACAGGCTTTAATACTAGTGTGCAACCACCAAGTTTTTTTTCTTTATTTTTTTTTTATTTTTTTTATTTTATTTATTATTTTTTTTTTTTAAAGCTGCTTTTTTAATGTACTGAATACATTGATGGTTAAGAGTACAGTACATGTTGAACTACATTTTTTTTTTTCTTTTTTTTGTTTGATTTTTGCATAGTAGGCATTTACACTTGCCCTTTTTTATGAGCATTTATTGCAAGGTTTCTCTTTTTGGATTTACACAAAGGATGTTTTTTCTGCATGTGCTAACAGGTCTAGTTAGTTCTGAGAATCTTTGTTCAGAGAACAGCTGTTGCATGCATTAGTACAAGCTAACAAATGTGAGCCTTAAGTTTTGACATGAACAGTATATAGAAGAAGGATAACCTGGTGGGACCAAAGTTTGTGCCTTTAGTCTTAATTTCCTGAGTGCGCAATATTTTTTTTTTTGTTTGTTTGTTTGTTTTAAAGCAGATCCATCATTTTATACTTCCTGAAAGTTAAGCTGATAAGCTGACGTTTATCCAGTATGCAAAATGTAACGGTTACAAAAAATCTTACCCCACCTCTTTTCTTCCAGACATCTTATGGGTTTGTTTCCCACATAAATGGACTGTACATTTTGATGGTGGTAAATAAGTTCTGTATTTAGGGCTTTTTTGGGGGGTTTTTTTTGTGTTATTTTTTTTTTTTTACTTCTGTAGAAATGTAAGTTTCAATATAGTTTGAACATGGCACAATTAAAAGATCATTTTTCTAACAAAGCGGAAAGGATTGACTTTGTTGTGTGTTTGGCTTTTATTTTTTCTTCCTCTATCTCTCTATCTTTCTCCTGTATTCTGCTTTAACTCTGTAGCATGCTCAATAAATACTTCTGTAGCTCTGTGTTCATCTTTCCTGTCTCTTTCTCCTTCTCTTCTGTCTTTTTCTACTCTGCTTCTAAAAATAACTGAGAATGAATTTTAAAAAATGTTTGTGGAGAAAGACATAATGTCTTTTGCTAAGACAGTGTCATAGCAACTGCAGTGGTCATCTAAACTATAAGTAGGAAAAATCCACATTTAGCTTTGTAAAAAACAGTTTACCAGCAGCCTAGCTATAGATCCGGGTCAGTCGGGCATACTTCTTATATTAATGGACATCGCATTTCATAAAGTGACTTCAGGGAATGCCATCTGTGATTATGGAAAAGTGGTGTTCATTAATTTGCGAGGTTTCATAATAGTTGTTGCCCTCCATGTTAGTTGAACTGGCAAACTACTTCTGATGAATTTTTGGTAACAAAGTTTTTAGTACTTTTTTTTTTTTTTTAAATTTTTGAAAAGAACTCTCTGACATTAGTGCTGTTTTAAAGGAAAATCAGTATGTGGACTAGTGGGGTTCAGATTCATTGCTCACCATTGGTTCTGACTATCATAATATTAGTGAATAACAACCTTGAATCTCAAGGCACATAAGTGGAGACACTCTGACCCACAATTGCTACCACTTTTACAGGATCCAGTTCACCATGCTGCATTAGTGAATGTGTGCCTGCCTTTACGCTTTGACTTGTCTCTCAGGGCAAGCAAATGCATGAAACGAATAAAGATTGGTGGTGGTTTCTGCAGCAATTCATGTATTAGTTCATGATGGGAGGAAAATTCCAGCAGTTGCTCTGCTGGTTGGGAGCATGTTGGCCTGGCAGGAGCAGCGTTGTTGGACGCTGTGTGTCTGCTGTGTGTGATGAAGACAGTGCCGCGGTGGGTTTGAGTTTGGGCTCAGGACGGTGTGATTCATCACACGGCCGGACAGCTCTGTTGCTCCACGCTGCTTTTATTTTGCACACTTAAATGGAAAGACTTGTGTTCTCAATCTACCTTTATATACAAAAAATGACACAATAAATCAGGGCATGGTCCCAGACCAAATCAATACCTCGTCTGGATCATGAATCATGCTCTCCAGACATCTGTATCCATCCACTATCACACCAGTAAAAGGAAGGAGGTGATTTTCCCCTCTGTCTTTCTTTCTCCATTTACAGCTTTCTAGAGCTTAATAAAATGTTGGGAAAAGGATTTACTGACAAATGTTGAATGTGGTGTTGAGTACTAAATGGTCTTGCTAGTTTATCAGCAGCTGTTAGGTCTGTGACCAAAATGGTATACAATTATACTTGGATTCAGGAATTCTGTGCAACCGGATATTAAGGGACACTTTAAGAAACTCTATGATTTTAGCTGTTACTTCTCTTTATTTTTCTTTTTAAGTTAGCAATATAAAAAAAGTAGTATACTGCATTTTAAATGTTTCCTAAGTAATAATTAGTAATGGTTCTCAGTTGGGCTCTGTTTAACTTACTTTTTGTGACTATAAGTGTATGGGTTAGAGTAACTTTCATGTGATTTGTATTAAGGTGAAATTAAGTATCTGAATTAAGTGTAGCAGGTGATTGTAACGCATCATTTCAGATTTCATGAGAGGCCATGTAAAAGTCAGAGACCACTCTTCATTTATTTAATTTTCAGTCACAACAGCCATTAAGCACAATTTATTCATTTTTCAGTATCTGGGGAAAAAGATAGATGTATAGATATATTTATGAGTATCTAGTATGTCCAGCCTTTGCCTTGATCACAGTTCCATTCTTTTTGGTGGGCCTGTTTTACAAAGAAAGCTGCGGAGGTATTTTTCACAACTTGGAAGTTCGGTCTTAGAAGTCGGTTGCATTTTCTGCTTCTCATGATACAGATAATCCCATAGTATCAATCCATGAAACTTTACGCCACATCTCAGATATCCACTTTTTTGTCTTTTTTTTGTCTTCTTGACAGCTACATATCCTTTCAGACCCATAGAACAGAGTTCTCACAGTGGAAGGATGGACAGAAACACTCATAGAATTTTGGAGCTTGATCTTGTCCATCTTTGAAAAAGAAGGAAGCTTTAAGTACTGTTTTTCTGATAGTGACCGTTTGGTGGGCTACCAGGTCTTGCATGATTGTTGAGTCCCCTTTTCTCTATATCTTTTAATATTTTTTAACTGTTTTGGAAACTCCTTTTCCCTGACTCACTTCCTTGTGTAGTGAGATTATCTTTTGTCTAATCTTCTGATAAATATCTCCTGAAAATGAATAACTTGTACTTAATGGCTGGAAATTAAATAAATGAAGGATGACCTCTTTTAATGAGGCCTAATCAATCATCACGTGGGTTATTTTTAATGAACATATTTTACATGTGTTCTACATTAATTCTTATTTGCTTACAATTACAGTTTTATTCTATGATTATTTCAGGCATGATGTTTCAGTCTAAATTATGTTCAACATGTTATGACAGAGTTTAGTAGGAAATTCAACGAGTGGCCAGTATGACCTGATGTCCCATCATTCTCGATTCTGTCCTACTTAAATACTCCTCTGAATGAGGCCTGTTGACGTTGTGTGCCTGTCGCTAAGCGGTCATTTGGTGCCACGCATTCAGTCAGCCATCCAATACAGTCTAGCTCTCTTCATTTCCTTTTATAGACATACAGGCCCTACTGTTTTGATATATTTCATTGACCAAGTCCACTAGCTGACCATCAGTGCATGGAGGAGGCTAACTGCTAATGCATACAAGTCAGGCAGTTGGGCTCTCTTAAAGGGCCAGGCTGTCTCAATCCATCATGCACTCTTATAATAGTCATGTGTGTCAGCCCCCCTTTGCCCCAGGTGCTGTGACATCTAATTCAGCTCGGGCTCCCTGATAATGACAGTATTGATTTGAACTGTGTTCCTTTTCAGAGCAGCCATGCTCGTGTCTTTTTATGCTGTGGCCACTTCATGCTGAGCGCCTCCCATGCTCGGCCCAGTGTGGCAGCATGGTGCGGGATCGTCATGGTGATTGCTGTCACCAAACATGGGGGTTGCGAAATATCATGAGCGTGTGCTGCTTCTGCTCATCTTCCTACTTGCCTGGAGCAAGAGTCGGGGGGGACTAGGGGGGATTTCAGATGAAATTGCACAGGCAATCCGAGCTTTCCAGAAACGCTTTCCTAGCTACATTGATCGAATAAAGTATTAATGTGCGGTGTGAGACAATATCGTTTATGAAAAGAACAGTCAGGGTTTCCATGCTTTCATTCTCAGTAATGATTTCATACACATCAAAAAGCATCATGTTTATTGAATTCTTCTCAGGTTGCGTGGTCATTTTTGCTTTTTTCATATATATTTGTTATCTTGTTTTAATATCATTGTATCAAGGTGGAATTAATAAGCACCCTAATTTATTAAAGGTTAAATGTCATAGGTTATTGTATTTCAGATTTTGAGGCCTAAAACATGAACATAATGGTGTAGATGTTTGTCACAACAGTTTATATGTTACATTCAAAGACTACTTATTTACTGGCTGAACTCTCACTCTCTCTCCCTTTCCTCCCCTCTCCCCCTCTCTCTCTATCCACAATTTCCTGTCAAAATGGCCATTAAATACAGGTTATTCAATTTTCAGCATCAGGAAAAAAATCTAAGGGCGTTTTCACACTTGGGCCGTTTCAGCGTCTGAAGTGGACTCAGACCGCTGAGTCATGGTTTCTTTTGCATATGTGAACACGCCAAACGAACTCAGACCCCCCTAAACGGCCCCCTAAACGAACCGAACTGAGACCACCTCTCGAGGTGGTCTCAGTTCGGTTCGTTTGTAGTTCGTTTTGTGGTTCGATTAATTTGTGCATTGTGAAAACAAAACGGCCCCAGTCCGCTTCAGCTTTGCTTTATGGTGAAGACCTCGATGCTCGCCGTACACACAGACAGTCTTCACTTTAGCAGGTAAACAGACCAAGGATCATTTATACGGTTCTACTCAGGATAAAGTCTGTCCGTGATCTGCGACAGACAGCAGCGCTGACTTATTAAAGCGATCAGATGCGAGAGCTGGGCATGCAACGCAATTCTCAGCTGTTTTCACTCTGAACGCTGAATGAATGAAAATTCACCGGGTGGAGCTTCAGTGAGGAGCACAGCCGAACACGGAGCCCACCGTGGCAGACCCGCAGGGCCGTTTTTCCAATTTTGCGCGATGGACTTCGGCCAATCGTTTCAGCGCGGCCAATAGGAGAGCAGCAGGCGGGTCTGGCGGTTCTTCTCGTCACCTGATAGCTCGGATTTATCCGAGAACGCGGCCCACTTGGCGAGCGTTGTATTTTCTGCTTCTGAAAATCCTAAACACTTTCAGTGATGTTGAGGTCTGGACTGGTGGTCAGTCCATTATGCTGAGAACACCAGCAGCCTTTTTGTTTGATTTACTTTTCTCAGTAAGGGAATCTTGACAGCTACACATACTTTCAGACTAATCTTGTTGAATTGTCTTTAAACAGTGGTCGGATGGACAGGAACACCTGTGAATGTTTCAGATCTAAAGGAAGTGAAGCTTAGATGTATCCTGTCTCTGAAAGCTTTTAGTACTGTTTTGGTGGCAGATTTTAAAATATAGTACAATAACTTGTTCATAATGGCTGTTCTGACGTGAAGGTCTCTGTATAAATTATATTTGAAAATACCTGCTGCTCTTTATGTTGTCTGAAGATTTGATAATGAATGGATTATTAGAAATAGTCAAAAATTACACAGAATAAAATCTAAAGTAACACACTTCTCTTTTAAAATGACCCTTTCAGAGATCCAAGGTTTTGTTACAACAGCAGTGAAATTCAGTGCTTCCATTTTGTACCGGCATAACATATAAATATAGGCCCCATCAAGGGCATCCATGTTGTGACCGTAACACACTGAAACGCTTATCCCATAATATGACTAAATCCCAAAATTAGACCCAAATCCCAAATTTAGATCCATTCTTAATCATTTGTCCTTCTCCTTCTGAGCAGGTAGAATCTGACACATGTGTAAGCAGCGTTACTATTGCTAATGTGTAGAGAATAAGCAGGAAGCTCCTTTCTCAGTGGGGTCCATGCCATTCTCACCTTTCCACGCCACATAGGTAGGGCGTGGTGCCGTGCATGCTAATGCTGGAAGCAGGCCTCAGCAGCTGGGAGCAGTGAGTTCATCTTCTTTTCTCCCTCCCTCCACCCCTCTGTCCCTCCCTCTCCCCAGCAGCCAGCTGATGGAAGGCTGGCCGCGGTCAGGGAGGCAGCGCTGTTGCCGGGCGGAGAGGTCAGAGCACTAATGAGATGCCCAGGGAGAGAATGACAGGAGTGTGCATGTGTAAATAATCTATTAATTACAGGGAGGCACAGGATGAATAGGAAACCTTTCTGTGTGATATCTTCATCCCTTCCCTGCAACTTCCCTCACCCCCACCCCGTCACACACACATACACAGAGCATCTCACCTCGCCAGCACACCCCTCTGCAGGTTCATGAGAAATCACAAAGACACGTTTATTCAGAGATTAAAGCAAAATCCTCTAGATTGCTGCATAAAAAGGTAATTTACAATATTAAACTGACTTTTATCTATATGCAAATGACTCCCCTCCTACACTTATTTAAATAATTTATGTGAAGGTTCGAAAGTGAGAAGGGGGATTTCTACAGGAGAAGATAACCCGGTTAGGCTGTGGTGAAAAGTATTAGGTTTTTTTTTTTCCTGCTGAGTTTATTTATTTCAATTACACCGATTGTTTCCTCATGGGCTGAGCTATGGGATCCAACATGAAGCTTATTGCTCTGTTTCTCAGTGAATATTTTCACCTTGGGGCTTTCCCTGAATAATGTCAATATCAGAGGCTACGTTAATTTCTCAAGCCCCCCTCCAGCCGCTTGTCACCTAACGTGATGCCTCTCTGACATGGATAATTTCATCTCATGTTAAAGTGATTGCACAAGAACATGGACTTCTAGCAGAAGTGATGTTCCATCTCACGTGCTGCCAAAGGCATCACTCTGCTGTCAGATGAGATGGGAAAAATGTTCACCAAACCTGGAGATCTGTCTTCCTGCAGAGTTTAGTTCCACTGGATCTTACCGAACAGTCTCCTCAGAAAGCCTTGACCAGCTGGTGTTAGAACTCTGCAGATAAGTTTTTCTCCCTGAAGAGGAACTTTGGCCACTTATATAGAATTAGCATATTGTCACTTTCCAAAATGGTGCTCATATATCTTAACCTTTAAGTTAATGTAGTGAGATTTTATGCCAAGTAATTTTGGAATTTTGGAGCTTTTCCATTGGTCCGTTATGACATTTTCACATAAGGTGGCTGATGTGCTTAAAAGTGTAGAAAAATAAAAATCTCAAAAATGGATTTTTTTTTTTTTTTTAAACAACACTAAATGCTAAATGATATAAGCAAGAGAGTGAAAAATGTTGCCATATATTTCACAAATTTACCGAACTTGACAGGTTGTTGCATAAGTATCTTAATGTGGCTGTGGAAAGAGCACAAATTATACATATTCCGCTTTTTTCACAGTAACTGTACAGTGATTCTAACTACATATTATAAATCAGATGCATGCTTCAGAGCACTGGAGCTTAGATATTCTAGGTAGGTAGCTGTACTGCTACCCCTTGCATGTTTTTCTAGACCATGGTAGAGGTAACTAGCAACCTTAATTAGCTAGCTTGCCAGGTAAGTTCATTTATTGCCAGTAAATAAACTTGTCAATTTAAATTAACATGAAGCAACATATAAGTGAATTAACAACGTGTTCTTCTTAGATACTTGGGCGTTTAGGTAACAACATGCACTTCTAAGTCCTGGCAGTGGATGATTTGATACATATTTACATTTATCAAACATAAGTTGGCCAAAGAACACGTGGATAAAAGTGTAAGAAATCTAATCTGGGTGTTTCTGGATTCACAGTGAAGCAAATATCTGTTTTATATTTGCTGGATCAAAGTAAAGTCTCATTCAGAAAACTTTAATCAGCTGGTGTGTTTTTTTCATACCTTCAACATAGTACTTATAACAAATGCATTCCGAATTAGATGTTTGAAACAATTTGATATTCATATTAAATGTGTATATTTTGGAAGTTGTCTGCTGAAGCTAATGTTACAGGCCATGCTATTTGACATTTATACTCAAAAACAGTAAGTCTTTTACAGGACGTGTCCTTACTGCAAACAGTGCTCAGTGTTGTACTCAGAGTACTGTAAAAACAAATACAGTTCAGATTTAAATTTTACAAATCATATGCACTTTCGTGTAGCTCATTATTTGTACTAAAAACACGGATCCTTAAAATGAATTTTTGCTGAGGTCCTTTTTCTAAACATTTGGACAGCCGAAAGTGCCTGTAATCGCAGAAACACGTACATTTGCTGTTGTGTATGTATATATAACTGTGGTGTCAACAGTTAAGAAATGGTGAAGCCCAAAGTAGGGGTGTTTGACTTTGTATTGCCTTGTGTTATCTTATATATTACATTATTGTATGTTTTTTCTGACATGGCAGGGAAAACATTTTGTCGCTGTCTTGTATCTCCACTAATTTTTTTATTTTATGTAATTAAATAATTGGAGCTGTCCTTTACATTGTGTGAACATATGATAAATGAACCAACAGAAATGCTCCAAAATTGCTGGAAAAAAAAATTCTTAACATGTGTTGCCGTCTTCTGTAAAATTAACATTTTGAAGATACATGGTTTTGTTTTGGACAATGACAGTATTTTATTTTATTGTTGGGAGGAGGGGGGTCTTAATTAGAGTCTTACACCAAATTGTAAGTGTAGATAATTCATTCCTTTTACTCTCATAAAGGCTATAGGTGCAGTGTTGAGGGAGTCTTGTAACCTGGCTGAAAACCTTAAAAGACTGCAGCAGAAGACACAAGGAGGTTCTATGGGTCTTTGATCAGCTCTGATCACACTACTCTGTTTGCTGTTTCTTTCTGACAGTCCCTAAACATAACAAATTCCAAATCGTAAAACCCCTGTAAAAGATATTATCTAAACCCTATTCATCTGTGCAGTTCCCTTATATACTAGACAACTGCTGGACCGGGAATATTTTAATCACAGAGACTTAAGAGGAAGCCTTGACGTTACTAATTGTGATAAAGAATTAAGAGCCTTCATTATAACTCTCCTCGCCTTCGTGTGACCACTGCAACGGCAATGCTTGTGAAAGGTCAGCTGGATACGGTCTCAGAGTCATCATTTTAGTTTCCCATCTGTTTGACCTCATTGGAACACAACACCAGAATGCTAAAGTGCTTTTCTCCGCAGGTGAAAAGAAGCCTTCGTTTGACATGGGTTTTAGATAGCCTTTGTGCTCTGGTGAGACCACCTAAATGAGGCTTTTAGCCCAACATCTTTTCTCCTCTTCTTATTTCTTACCACTCTGTGGGTGTTTAGTTAAAAGGCATGCACATGTTTTTGTATTACACCATAGTCGCGAGTGAAATATGAAACATTAATGTTATTTGGATCGTTTGGATCATGCTTTATTCAAAACATTTTTACTGCTGGAAATAAAGAAAAAGGAAGATGATCTCATAAGTGTCTATTTCTACCCATTCCCTTTTTTTCTCGTCCATTGTTTCTCTCATTTTGCAAAACATATGTACATCGTTTGATGTTAGCACTCGATCCTCTTCCATTATGTGCACAACACTTATCTCGACTGTGAAATCTAGTTGCAATGAAGTTGAAAGGTTGAAAGAAGGTACTTCTCAAACACTGCGGCTAATTGGCGATTATGTACATGATTTCAGCAAAGTGATTCATTTAATGAGCAGATTATTGGCACAATGAGATACGACCAATGGCCTATCTTCTCTCTAAGGACTGTGTTGGCATTGTGAATGACATCAGTGCGTGAGGTGAAGTCACCATCAGTGATCTAATCTCCCCCAAGGACACATTACAGGGCAAAAACAGGTTTCATATCCTGCTCGCAGTGCACAAAGTTCCCTGATGTGCTGAAGGCAAAAAGCTTTAGCCCAAAAGGCAGATTTGATCAAATCTTACACTTCTTTCTCTTTTCTTTTTTTTCTCTTTAGCTGGTGATTTCATAAAGTGTGTCTTGCCGAGATGTATTGGTGGGCCAGTCTGTAGCAGTGATCAAAGAGAATGTACAGTCATCAAAATGCATCACTAATGCATGCATCAGGAATATGTTGCATTGTACTGTGTCATGCATCAGGCATCATTCGTGCCACTTATTTTACAACATCCATAGTAAACATCTAATTTGAAGACGGGAGAAAAAGTTAGGGAGACCTTTAGTTTAACATAGTCTTCCCTGAAACACACTCTCCTTGGTTACAGGGCACAAAACAAAAAGTAGCCTGCTGCCTAATTGGTGCTCTTTAATGAGCTTATTCAAGGAATCTGCTCACGTGTCTATTAACATTAGTGGATATTTAGCCAGTGAGGGCACCTCAGAGAATAGCTGGGCTCCCCAGGGAGCTTGTCAGAGGAGAGGAATACACTGGGGGAGAGTGGCATGGTAACTGGGGGAAGAGATAGCTTGCCTGTTAAAGAGCAGATCACTGAGTAGTGAAGAATAGATTGCAATTACAGATTCATTAGTCCTGCATAGTAGATCTGGATGGAGAAATATATCTGAGTTGACGTCTTCATGGTAAATGTTTTCCGAATATGTTCATCTTAACTCTATTTTTCTTCCTTTCTTTTATTTTTGTTCTTCCTTCCATCCTTAGCTCACTTTCTTCTTCGCAGTGATGGGGAAACTACACGAATTGTGTATTTCAGTAAAAGGAGACACGACGTGAAAAATTACTCGAGTAAATGTAGTCCTCAATTTATATTTCTACTTGAGTAGAACTTGCTTTTAAGATAATGAGTTTGCTCATGTGGGTCCAAAACACTACTGACGTTGCAATATGTTTTGCTGTTACATATTTCCACCAGACGGGTCTCCAAATCCCCAAATCCAACATAGTGTCACTTTAAGTAACAAAAGCAAAAGTACTGTGAGACTGTAGCTGCTACAGTTGCTGTTTAGATGAACAATGGAAATTCTAGAATGACAGCACGAAAAAGGATAAAGACAGAGACTAAAGTCTCTACTTCATAATCAGAAATGATCAAATCATGATCCATACAGTACAGTGGAAATAAGAGAGCAGGAGTGTTCCTGTACCACAGTGAGAGTAAATGTATGATTATATTAATCTGGGATTCGGATATTCAGGAATGCACCTCGCATCCACAATGCTGTAGTTAGCCAAATGAACATAGTGACTTACCTTAGAGCAGATGTGCCTGTTCCATGTATTGTTTGACAGGTTTATATGGTAATGCTGTCTTCCAGACTTCTCCTTGTGTCTTCAGTTTAGAAAACAATTAGAATTTCACTCCCACCTCCAAACTCCTACAATATCGCTGGGTGTTTGATTTCAGTACACAATGGTACGGTGTAAAGCTTGACAGAGGTGTTTGGACATAGTTACAGTTGCTAAGTTGTGATTAATGTGCTATGATTAGTTTGCTTCAATTTGAAAGTGAATCAAAAACATCAAATACTGAAAAAATGGAAATGCTTTACTAAAGTTCATATACTTGAAAAAATGCTTGAGTACATTAAAGTACATTCACAACTGTTTGCTTTCTTTGCTCTCTTATTTCTTCTATCCTTCCTTTCTCCTTTTTGTTTCTTTTTTCTTCCTTAATATTTTATTACTTTCCTTCGATGTTAATATTATAAAATGAGGATCAAAAAGCTCTTAAGTTCTTGAACTCATCATGTCTGGAAGTACTTTGATGTTTTAATTTTTTTATGTGCTGTAACTTATTTTGTAGTTATGAAGCATAACGTTCTTTAAATATCAGCAGCTGATAAAATCATGCAAGTGCACAATCTGTTGTACATTTACTATAGCAGCTTGGACATCATGCAACATGAATACGCTGTTTGGCTTGTTTGCTTTTGAAGGGTGCATTCCAGAAAGCTGAACACCACAGGTGGAAAGGTCTGGCAAATATGACCTTAAGTTTAATAGGAGAAGTGTAAAAGAGTGTAAAGATGTGTTTTGAATTAAGAAGTGTAGTGCGCAAATGGCCATAAAGGAATATAAAGGATCTGTCTTTCACTGTCTAGCAATCTAAGCTATTGAACACAAATGATCAGGTTCTCTTTAGAGGGATACGAGCCTGTTTTCATTACACAAGTCTGTGATAGCACTGCACCCAGCCTGTGGCCAATTAACATTTTAATCCCCATTTACATTGGAATGGTATTCTGGCTCCTTTTGCTCTGTGTTTACTTAAAAGTAATATATAGCCCTGAATCAAAGTAATTTCCATCACAGCGAGAGAAAAATATGCTGATGCAAAATATAGCCACTGACTCATGAGATGGTAATTCATTTAACCCAAACTCAGTGGGTGTGAGCCCTGAAGAGAAGGTACATTTGCGACTGACTGATCTCTTTCTCAAACTGCAGAACACTTTCTTGCACATTATAGGTTTTTTGATGAAAAAAATAAAGTTTTGTGCCAGGTGCTTAGATGCAAGGAGAGAAGAAAAAAATCTTTGGAATTATTTGGAGAACTAACAGCAATAAAGTTCTTGGAATTGTATGAAACATTACGTTGGGCTGGAATAAACGAAGGCGATATTTGTGCAGCCTTTGTTTTCCCAAAATATTCAAAGCTATCATCACATTAGCAGTTACACTTGTCTCTGTAATAAATGGACTAACACAGGTGAATGCAAGATATTTGTTAAAAAAGCAGAAAGAAAATCAAAACTGAAGCAGGCATAGGCGAGTTTGTTTAATTTGCTTGAATTGTTAGAGATGTATCGATTGTTGCCAGCAGAAAAGAGGAGAGTGGAATATACACACATCCAGACTGTTTCAGCGCTGAGTTCTGGCAGTGTGCCATGCAGCAGAGAGAGAGGGAGAGCGAGAGAGAGGGAGAGAGAAAGAAAGAGCGAGAGAGTGAGCGAATGTGAATGAGTTAGCATGAGTGTGAGTAAATGAGTGAGTAAGAATGTGTGAGTGAATAAGAGAGTGAGTGAGATTAAGAGTAATTGAGAGAGTGCATGAGTGAGGGTGAGTAAGCAAGTGTATGAGTGAGTGGGTGAGAGTGAAGGAGTTAGTATGAGTGAATGAGAGTGAATGAATGAGAATGTGCCAGTGAGTGAGTGAAAGTGCATGAGTAAGTGAATGAGTGAAAGTGAATAAATGAATGTGTGAGAATGAGTGAGAGAATGAGTAATGAGTGAGAGAATGAGTGAATGAATAGGAGAGAATGAGTGTGTGAATGAGTGAGTGAGTGAATGGGTGAGAGAGTGAATGAATGAAAGAGAGTGAGTGAATGAGAGAGCGAATGAGTGTGTGAATGAGAGTGAGCGAGCGAATAGTGCTTGTTGAGGATATCTATGGTACGCCTGCACTGTAGAAGCTCGCAGCTAAGTGACTTTGGGCTGAGAGGCTGTTTGAGCTTGGGGTAGGGAGGATAATCCCTGGGGTATTTTTCATCCCCTACAGAGTGAGGATACATCTCTCAGCATGGAGAATCTCTCTCCCTCTCTCTCAGTACTCAGTCGTGCAGGGGGGATAAGCACAACTCTCACATCCTCCTCCTGCTTCCTCTTTCTCAGGGTCATTGAATGCACAGTGGAAGCTTTCTCCGCTTGCCTGTACATCATTCCACACAACATTGCGTCCTTTCCCTTGACAGGCCTTGTTGGGGTCTGTGATGGCACACTGCTTTTCATACATCTCTTACAGGGACTCGTGGCTTATGTGTCCTCCTTCTGTTTAGAGAGAGTTAAGAGTTTTCTTTTCTGTGTAAGAGGCTAAGAGTAAGGTTCCGTATATGAAAAAAAAAAAATCGACTTTCCAGCTACCTTCTAATTGATTTGCTGATCAGGGACTGTGGCATTGTTTTTTCCACTTGCAGGAGTGCTAAATCCAGCAGTCCTACCTCACAATCCTCAGAGGGGGCATTTGCAAGAAAGAACATGAATATTTATCCGCTGTGTTGCCTCTAAAATGCTTGAAAGTGCTTGTATTTGTGAGTTTGCTTGAGTCAAACTCATAAAAACAGCAACAGATTAATCAAAAATATACAGTTTCTAGCTGCTTGTCATTTCACTTGTCCAAAACCCTGTAATAGGACATAATCTCCAAATCCACCTCACTAAAAGGAAGATATATTCACCGCAATGAGACATCCTTTTTCCTCAGCAAATAATATTCCATTGTTAAGTGATGCTCATTTTCCCTCATATTCATCAAGTTTTAATAGACATTTGTGCTTATTCCATCTTAAAGTCTTGCACATGGATTTAAGCTCTCGCTGTGGGTGAGTGATTGTTTAGAGGGCTGTTTGCCAACTGCACCTGAGGTGAACAATAGGGTCCAATTCGCGCATCCACCTGCCATCCACACTGTTACCCCCTTGGGCTTGTGCCTGGCCCTGCCAATTCTCTGTGGCAGAGAGGTCCATTTGCCTTCTGAGGTAATCGCTTCCATTAGCATTTATCAGTGTGTCAGTCCAGGGACCACTTTAGGAACATCTGCTTTCTGCTGCACTCTAAAAGGCACAGCATTTCACCCCGCAGGCCTGAGCTGCCTCACTGGTGCAGGCAGAAGTGCGCCAGGGCTTTACACAACCATTAATTGACAGCTTTTAGGACAAACTGAAGCATTAGTGGCTAAAACACCTACCGCCTGTATCCCGAAAACAATTCAAGCTTTTTGTTTGGCTTCTTTTTTTTTTAACCCCCCCTCCTCCTTTTAACTGAAGGGCAGCCCTAATCTTTGGCAGGAGGGACTTGTAACACCACTCTTTACCACTCACTCCAAACATAACCTCCCTTGGCTCTGTCACTTTCTCCACAACAGCCCTAGCCAAACTGGGGAAAATTCCAGAAGGTTTTTAATGATGCATGATGCCATGGCCCTGCCAAATCCTTGACAGCGAAGGCTGACGCCAGCTCTGACGAGGCCTGGTGGCACTGGACAGGAATGTGAACAGGGCCCAGTGGCAGACTGGCAGAATTAAGCAGCTGAATACGCAATGCCACAGACGGCCCGCTTCCCCTGAGCTGCTTCCAGTAAGAAAGCGAAGTGAAGTGAAAAGCAAATGACACAAGCAGTGAAAACTGTGCAGTCATATTATATTTATAACAAATGAAATTCTGATTTGTCAAAACAGTAAAGCGAGTGCTTGACAGTGTCTCTCAAATTGAGACTTTTACAGATTTTTGCTGAGAGCAGTTGTAAACTCTGATGGCAAAAAATCAGTTTGTTACTGGACACATGTATACCCAAGGCAGAGGAAACATTTGGAATTTCCTGTGACTTGAAAAATTGAAAAGGTGATGGTTTCTAGAGAAACACAGAAACAAAATGATGTAGACAATCAATACTCATATACAGCACACATTTGTGAACATGGCTCTGTTCATTGCTCCTGACAGCCTAGGGAAAGCACCTATGCTGCAATACCACACCAGCATTAGTAAAATCTAAAATTATACTGTGAAATTGTCAACCCATGCAATTTAACGATTTGGCATTACTCCACATTACCACACTGTCAATAGATCTATTTTAAAATGCAGATCTCACCTCTACAGGGTGCAGAATACACAAACGTGCATTTTCAATTTAATTTTAGATCATCATAGAGGTGACCACCAAGAGCAGTCCAGTCTCTAGAGATAGCTGACAGCATTTAATATACAACATGAAGGGAGTAGACTGGCACTTAGACATAGGGAACACACATGGTGTGAAATATTGACTCTGTCAGGGGATTAACATGGTGGCAAAGTTAACAACAAACACCAGACACAGCCAGGTAAAAGCAGGAAAAAAAGCAATTACAACCACTTGACAAGACAGCTGTAGCTGCTTTCAGGAGATGTCTGAAGCACAGCTGCAGTAGACTTTACATGGCCTTAAAGAGATGTTGGACCAAGGACCGGCTCTGATCAAAACCTTTCCGCTCAAGAGTAACGCACACACACATACACGCGCACGGTGTGGAGGTAATTCTCGGCGGCACTATTTCTTCAAAGAGACGAGGCTGGGAGGAAGCATGTCGGAGTCTTTGTGAGATAACAAAAGGGACCAACCTTTTTTTGGAGCTGAAAATAACTTTCAGCGCTCAAGACAATTACACTGATGGACGGAGAGGTGCAACCCCCGTCCTCCACCTCCAGCCCTTTCCTGAGTGCTCTGTGACTCCTGCCAGGAGTGACGTGGGGGCCAGAGGAACAGGGACAATAAACACACTCAGAGCTGATGATAGCAGGGAAGGGCTAGCAGAGACAAACAGAGAACATGGCCACTGAGAAACCCCTTCAGAATCATTGGCTTAAAAGAAATGTCACCACATGTTAAAAGGACCCATATTTTTTGTTGTTGTTTTGTTATTTTTATTCTCCTAAGTTCTACTTCTATTGGGTTTTATGTATCAAAAATATGACAGTTTTCCAAACTTTATTTAATGTGGCTTTAAGACTGATATGCAGTCATATGCAAAAGTTTGAACACTCCTGGTTACATTCCATGTTGTGATTTTTTAAGTGAAAATAAGTTAACACATCCTCTACAGGGAACAGGAAATCGTATCCATGACATTTTCTGCTAATTCCACAGCACAGTTTCTATTTATTAGTTTAACATAGTGAAAAAAAAGTGCCATAATTTTGCACAAGCCACATTTTAGGTTTTGTATTGTTCCAGTGTTACATTCAGTAAATACACAGTAACTGTGCATTTAACAGCAACATGTAATTTGACCAGGGGTGCCCAAACTTTTGCATACAACTGCATGTAAATGACTTCTATTCTGATTGGCTGCTCTGTATTTTGCCTCTTTGAAAAAGCTGTCCTAATTGAAACACTCCAACTTCAACATGAATGGGAGGATCTAAACTGATGTTGACTGAGTAAGTGGATATATGTGATCAAAATGGTTTTCCTGACCTCACAAAAATGATTAATTCAAAATGCACCTCAGTTTCATATGTAAACTGAATGGCTTGGGGAGTGAATGGTACGTGTTGAAACTTCAACAATGTTTACATACTACAACAAATTACTTTAATAAAGTGAAGAAAATTCCCTTTAAAATAACAAAATAAATGTGTGGGAGTCACATGTGTATCATCACATATTATGGCACAAAGAAATCACAATACATCTAGTTATAAAAGTCATGTGATACAGAAAACAGAGCAAATGGGCAGTGCTGTCAGTGGACCTATGTATTAAATTTATTATTATGTATCTGCACATATTATAAAGAAAATGACTGTCTGGTATACATACTAGTCAGCACACAGAGCACAATGGATAACAAAATGCCCTAAAAGCTGTGACTGTAGATGTTCAGTACCTTGCCATACCACTGCAGCCATGTGAGCTGATCAGTTTGATTTCGCAGGCAGGCCTTCCTTGAAGGATATCATGAGATGGGGCAGCATTAAAATGCCCGCCAACATCTCAGAATGTAAATACATACAGTAATGTAATAGATAGCATCATGCATCGTTGACTAGTGGAGCAGAGAACAAGGGGCAAAAAGAAATAAATAAATCACGCCGGCCCAGCTCATGTTGCTGCACTGAAATTTGCATGTTATCATCAGACAGAATATCTCAATCAAAATGTCACCCATTGCCTGCAGTCCTCGGCCAGGCTTTGAAAGCACACAGGCCAATTTCTGCAGGGCAGGACTTAATGCAAGCACTCTCAAAGGATTTTCTGTCTTAGAATTTACTATGAAAACAGGCATGAAAAAAAATCTGAGGAAAAAAAAGAGGTGTGGTATTTTGCTCTGCTTGAAAGAGCCACACTTGTAAAACGTCTCGTGTTTGTGGTCGATGCTCATATCAGCCTAATGCATGAAGTCTAAGTCAGATTAATTTTTCCAATATTTCTACAGACTTGGCCCAAAACAGGCTAAAAATAATTTGCGTGAACCTCTTGAGTGGCTACAGAGAGTGACAACTACTACATGCTGTTTTTTTTATTAATTCAGGAATAAGCCAAACAACATTAATTAGCATTGGTGAAGAATGAAAGAAAAAACAGTGAAATATTCACATTCACATGACACATACTTAGCACCCTCCTCAGACAGCCCTAGCCTCTCTCATTACCACAGAGTGTGAGAACACTTCCTCTGGAATGAAATTAGACGTTTGATAGATGCGACTTGCTCTTGCTGGGCCATAATATCGAAGTAGCAGTTTACATAACTGGTAATGTGGTGTCTATCAGAGATGGACTAAGTTGTTTCCCTTTGATGAAGAAGGTTGTTTTTTTTCTTTCTCTGCCTGCGTGAACAGAAAGGCATAGTGCCCTCTGTTGGAGAACTGGAGAACATGACGTTTTTGAAAGGTGAATGTGATGGACACACTGGCTGATTGGAGAGCAGCAGTGACCGAGTTTTGACTCAGCAGGGCCAAATACCACCCTGTCCTGCCATCTTAGGCTCTGCTTGCTGGTATTTCCACTTCCTTTAAATGACCTTTACCTAGTACGCCCTGGTATATGGAAACACACAAGCACGATCGCCTCCTGAGACACAAAGCGTGCAATTTACAAATGCATGCAGATAAACACACAATATTCTGATTATTTTTCTGTGTTTTATATTAGAAAATAATTCTGCACATGAACAACCTTTATTTAACTGCCAAAAGTACAAAGAAATGACTTTTAATATTTTGACTGACCAACTTGATTGTATTTTGCAAATATAAACAAATTTAGAATTTGAAGCCTGCAACACCCTCAAAAAAAGTTGGGACGGGAAAAAAAATAAGAGTGAAAAGTTAATAGAGTATTCAAGTTACACTGTTTTGAAACATTCCACAATAAGCAGGTGTTGCAAAGATGGGTCGTGGTTCACTAAGCTTCATAAGAAAAGAGTTATGCTACTGTGTTATGCTACAGAAGTACTTCAGATGTACTTCAGCAATACTTTGGAAAACCACTGTTACTTAACACAGTCTGCTGCTGCATCAAGAAATGCAAGTTGAAACTATTACGCAAGGAGAAAGCCATACATAATTTCTGTGCAAAAACGCTGCCAAGTTCTCTGGGTCCAAGCTTATCTCAGATGGTCCAAAAGAGAGTAGAAATGTGTGCTGTGGTCAGATGAGTCCATGTTTCAGCTTGTTTTTGGGAAAAACAGATGTTGAGTTATCGGTGCCAAAGACAAAAAGGACCATACAGACTTTTATCAGTGAAAGGTGCAAAAGCCAACATCTGTCATGGTATGCATCAGTGCCCACAGCATGGGCTGCCTGCATATATTTATATATATATATATATATATATATATATATATATATATATATATACACACACACATATTTTCCAAAAAAAACTGATATTCTTTGTTAGTTTGAAGAACACTTTTTTGGGTCCAGATTTCTTCTTGATGTTAAATTTATATATATATATATATATATATATATATATATATATATATTATTATTATTATTATTATTATTATAAATTATGTTTTTAATTACTTTTAAACTAGATGCTACAACCAGAAATAAATATACAGAGATTATGTGAGGAAAAAAAGCACTTAGAAATAGTCCTGATTTGTTTAAAGGTGGTAATTACTAACAGAATTTGGTCCAATGAAACGGTCACCGTTATTTTTTGGGAAAACGTACATGATAGTCTGGAGGTATGTCTATTAACATTCATGAATAATTAAATCCTGCACAGCTGGCCAAAATCCAACTGCATAATTTACTAATTGCAATTAGGGAGGGTCAGGAAGTGCCTCAGTACAGTGTCCCTGGAGGCTGGAGAGTGGAATTCATGACAAGTCACCACATATCATCACCCATATTAATAGTGGACATGTTTTCTGTTTTTCTGATGGCAAAACTTCAGTATCAAATCCAAATCTTTTTGCATGTGGCACCAAACATGTCATCGTAAGTCTCGTGCAGAGGAAAAAAAAAACAGATGGTGTTTTTGGTAGAAAATGTGCTCGCTTTGCTTTGAGAAGCGAGTGTCTGGGAGGTTACTAAGGCAAAAGGGGAGTAAGAAAAGCTTGAACCACGAAGGCAGCCAAACTTTCAAATTGCCGATTGCCCTGCACAACCCTCTGTCTCTCTCTCTGTCTGTCTCTCTTTCTCTCTCTCTCTTTCTTTTGACAGGGAGAGGAGATGGCTTCTGTTCACATAGGCACACGCACCAGAAATCAAATTGATTATTACACAGTAGAGTGGATCCTCTATTTCTATACATGTTTCAGGGAGCGTGTCCTTTTGAAGCGTCACGAGAAATGCATTCTCTCCCTGCTCTGTCTGCCCCCCTCCTTCACTTTTGAAAGGCACAGATGAGCACAGCGCCACAAAGAAGGTTCACAATGCATGTCAACTCCCATTCTGCCTGTGCAATAGAAACATAGCAGAACAGCAGCCTGGCTCCAACCATCGCCCACCAAAACAAGCTGTTATGCTAAACTTCACAATTAAACTGGAGCTGAGGCAACAGTGAGGCCTTCCTGCATTTGAGCCTTCACATCTGCACTCTCTTTCTTATTCCAGTGTTTGGAAACCACAAGACACTGACAGGTCTTTCTTCTAATCAGCCAACACGCAGTGAGGAACCTGCTTTGAAAATGAGAGGGAGTTGAGGGTGGAAAAAAAAGAAAAGAAGAAACAGAAATAGACTGCAGTCCTTTGACTCAGACCATTAACGTTGAGGTGTGAGATACTGTCTCACTCATCCGTCACTCTGGCCCGGAAGTTCCAAATGTCAGACACAACGATTCCTCAGCAGCCTCCCCTCCTGCTCCGCGCAGACACAGGCAAGATATTGTATCGAACGGGGGCGGCTGAGAACAAATACAAAGCTTTGAGCTAATGCTTCTGTTCATTACAGCTGTCCTGATGAATGGCACTCGCGCCGAAAGTTTCAGAAGCTCACCTGGGATGCAGCAGCGCTGCCAGATATCAGTCTGACCAGTGGAGAGAGAGAGAGAGAGAGAGAGAGGAGGAGTGAGTGAGTGAGTGAGAAAGCGAGGGAAAGCAAAAGAAAATGGGGTTGAGAGACACAAAAAGAAGGGAGTGTGAGAGACAGGAGAAAGGAAAGAGGTGGGCAGCAAGCGAGAGAGAAAGCGAAACAGAAAGAAAGACAGAAAGAGAGCAAGACAAGAGATAGAGACAAAGAATGAGACAGAGAGGGGTAGAGTGAGAAAATGAAGGGGGAGAGTGAGAAAGAGAAAGAAGGTGAGAGAGAGAGAGAGAGAAGACAGTGAGCAAGGGAAAGAGGGAAAGGGAGAGAAAGAAAGAAAGAAAGAAAAGGGGGTGAGTAAGAACCATGGGAGAAAAAAGATAGGGAAAGAGAAATAATGAGAGAGAGATAGCGAGAGAAAGATAGCAAGAGAAAGTGTGTGTGTGAGAGAGAGAGGGAGTGAGAGAGAGAACAAAGGAGAAAGGGAAAGTGAGAGAAAAGGGGTAAAGAGACAAAAAGAAGAGAAAAAGAAAGGCAGGGAGTGAGCAACACAGTATGGGTAAGACAGCAGAGATAGAGACAAAGGACGAGATAAAGAGAGAGGAATAGTGAGAGAAAGAAGGAGAGTGAGAAAGACAGAGCAAAGGAGAGAGGGGAGAGTAAGTGAGAGAGAATGTAAGGGGAGAAGCATAGGAGAAAAAAGAGATGGAAAGAGAAACAATGAGAGAGAGAGAGAGGAGGGAGAGTGAGAAAAAGAAGAGAAAAAGACAGAGAGAGAAAGAGAGACAAGGGAGAGAGGGAAAACAACAGATAGATAGTGAACCAGAGAGAGAGAGAACAGGAAGAGTGAGAAAAAGAAAAAGAGACTGAAAAAGAAAGACAGGGAGAGAGGGAAAGCAAGAGATAGACAGCGACCAGACAGACAGACAGAGAGAGAGAGTTTAAACTGTAAAAGGTTTGTTGCTATGGTGACTGAGCAGCAGTAATAAAAAGATGAAGGTCTAAAATGAAATTCAATAAGAATAACTTTAAAAGCACAAGATGTTTAGCTGCGTTTGACTGTGTGGATCTGTATTACAGAGGTCTCATTGGGTGAACTAATGCATACAGGGCTTCGAGTGGCTCTGAAACAATGCACCTCCAAATTCAAATACCACAGTAAATCCACATGCAGCCAGAAAGAGCGGAATGAATGCAGATTGAGCACAAGAAGTCGTAAGATGTAATTCATCTGCCTCCCATTTCCCTGTTTGAGGGCAGAATTCGGAAGCTTTGAGGAGAGCAGGCTGCGAGGGAAACGATCATTTAAATTCAGTTTGCTTTGAGGCTTGGCAGAAATCCAAACTCTGGGTAATGGATCCATACTAAAGGCAGAGCTAATGAGAAAACGTACATGACAAAAGCCTTATGGTTCCTGGTGTTGGAGCTGCAACCCCCCACCCCCACTGCTCACCACCAAATGGGTGCAGCTGTAACTTACATGACCCTGACCAGGAGTGAGCTGTTAGTTCACAGTAGCCAGTGGCAGTGATATGGAGTCACAGTGTGAGGGTCTCTCACTCCAACTAATGGCATTCCACTTCATAAATGAAGTCCTTTGTATTTCCAAACAAACTTAATTCAAAGTGTTGTTTATTCTGTTCTAGCTAGCTGCTTCGGAGTGATCATCAGTTTGCTTGGGCCAATTTCCTAAGCTGGCTGTGGCAGTAATGCGAGGCGCACTTTGATCAATCCCGCTGACTCTGTCCTCTTTGTTCCTGGCAAGCATAATGCATGTTCTTCTAACAAGCAGAAGATGTGACCTGTGTGGAAGCGCTTTGGCTAGTGCCGAGAGCTGTCCTGAGGTCAGATCCCCCACATCATCTCTGCGAGAGTCCGCCGCCGCACACCCCCACAGCGCCACTGCCACTTAACGCACCGCACCAGTGATGATCGTTTACTCTGGCCCCGGGTTCATGCCGGCGGCCCCAGATTGATGCCATGTTGATTTTTAATGATGTGCGGCAGGATGCGGGCAGAGGCGGAGCCGGTTCTGCGCCGCGTCCACGCTAAATGTCATTCTAATTATCTCACCGGCCAGCCAATGAGGAAGTAAACATTTACGCTAACCCGTGGCCCCTGAAGCGGAGCCCGGGCCCCAGGCGGCTCCTCCGGTCCCACAGCCACTGTGCTCATGTGCCTCATCAAATGCTTCTGATCTTCTCAACATCTAATCAAACCAGGCTGCAGTGAAAAACAGTCACTGTATACATTTATCCCTGTTTTTGTCCTCTAAAAGGGAGGCTATGCAACAAGTGTGAATACAGCAATACTCATTCTTACCATTACATCTGAACAAACATAGTGATTACCAGATAGGAGTACCTATATTAATGCCAGGATTTGTCCTCTGGAGGGCCCTTCAAATGCTCTTTATTTATTGCAGATTTGCTGGGTGAACTCATTAACCTCTATTAATCTCTGTTAGCACTACGCTTGAGGGAACTGTCTACTTTGGATGCAGAATAAATAAATATAGTATGCATGACTTTCCCACATTCACCAATACATAAACACCCATAACATCAGCACTGTTGAGAGAAAAAAGGCTTTTTATTAATGTAAATATAGACAAATGAGGAAAACACAACATGTTCAATTAGTTCAATTAGTAGTACAATTTAAGGAGTAATTTGACTCTACTTACTCGTCAATGTTACAATTCAGTTCATACAGATATCATCTGAAATACTGTGTCACTCAGTGAACCACGCCATGAATAGACTGAATAATTCTTGGAGCCCTTCACAGTGACAGCTTGTCGACACATCCTCACACCCTGTTCTTGCGCAGTAACATTTTGTAGCGCTGACATGGAACAGTGGCATAAACCCTGGCGTGTGGACAGGTATACGGCCCGGCGACATGCAGCCGCCGTGTTTCAGACGCTGCATTAGCAGCTGTCTGCCGGAGTGGCCATAGTGCATGCAGCCAGGAGCAGCGAGGATTTATTGAGATAGAAGTGGTCAGAGCTGACCTTTAGGGTCCAGAATGAATCACAGCTAGTCTTCATATCTAATGATCTGGAAACAGTCAACGGTGACCTTTCCCCATGACGTTCACCGTATAACACGAGCAGGCTAGCTTTCAGAATTACCGCTTACTGGTCAACATATCAAAAGGGGCTGGAATTGTTATAAAGGCCATAAATGTTAAAGAAGAACTACAATGGAAAAGTTGGTCTCAAATAGCACTGGACAATGAAAAAACAGGTTTTAGTCCACAATTCTAATAATTATTGAGATATAGCAGTTTACTGGTTGTTTGAGATGTTTAAAACTCAGCTTCTACACTGTTCTGAAAAGTGCATAATAAATGTTTTGATTTTTCGCAGGCCATATCATTCACTATGCATCCATCTTCATTAGCACGCCTTGTGTGTCTGATGATTTCCCGTCCACATAATGTCTCATTTGACCAGCAAGCCTGCAGGATGAAGTGTCGCTGCATTCTGCTGGGAGATACAGCAAGCAGTGATGGCATGGGCTTCCTGCATCATCATAAACATCCATTATTTGAATCCTCCCTCTTCATTCTCATTAGCACAGCCCCGACGGAAAGGAGCGAATGAACTCCACGACAACATGTTGCCCCGCTATTGTTTTGAAATAACGCAACTGTTTTTGCCTGCACGATTATTTCTGGATAATTGGCTTCAGAATATAAGGCAATTATTTCTCAAAACTAATTATTTTCTTTTTTTCCCGCTCACAACAAAGGTCATTTTTCACACTGCAATTATGAACAGAAATCAATGCTCTGATGTGGACGTTTGTTGGTGAGTTTTTTTATTTTTTTTAATTCTTCCTCATTTTCTCTCTCTTTCATTCAGCATACAGGCATGACGGCTTGAGGGAGGCCTCTCTTTGGCATGTAGGGCGTTGTCCTGGCAACCATTCGGATGCAGTCGATGATGGGACAGACGCTGAGGCAGAGAGTGCAGCCGGTGCAGCTGTCCTGAACCACAGGAAGATGGGTCTCAGGGTCAAACGTAATCGCCTGCCAGAGAGAGGGCAGCACACAATATTAGATTACAATCATTACACCCTCATCAGGGGGTACAAGGAGCTACCACTGGACATTCAACAACACATGCACTGCCATGTGCTCCACATAGCCGGAGAGAAAGACTGGCTTTCTTATCCTTTACAGGTTCCAAAAGCTGGCATTTGAGTCATAGATCACTGGAGCACAGGATACATGGTAACTTACTGTGTCAAAGTACAGAACTTCCATTAAGTCTGGTGCACTTCTTTTCATAAGGCACAGCATTTGACCACATGGAATGGGCAAGTATTACTGCTGCATTTACCGCATTAAAAAACAGTAGAAATATCATTGTGGCCTACAAATATCGGAGCCTTTTTTTGCATCGTATGCCGGGCCACCTATTTGATCGTGACACATTATGTTGATGAATGCCTTTCTATATTAGAAACCATTAATAACATGTAATCCCTCTCAGAGATCCACTCACCGACAATGAGCGTCACAATGAACAATTACTGCTTTGATAAAACTGGCCCGCTACTTCATCAATACCCTTATGATAAATTGTAGGAGACATTTATTTAGCAGGAGAAAGCAGGAGAAAGCGGAGACAAATACTTTAATAAAACTGTCACAGCTATCCCATCCCGCGCTCCTCTCCGAGCCGAGGCAGAGGGGGACCTCGCCATTTTCACTACTAATATGCATCAGTGGCTCTGCCGAGAAAACAAGGCCGGATAATGAGGTGCTTTTAGGCTGCCGGTGAGTGGGCCCGAGCAGCTCATCAGCCACTTTTCCACTTTTTAATTGTTCGTGTCAGCTTTGGGCACGGTGAGTTGGCCAGAGCTAACTTCAGTAATGGCTGCTGAACTGCAGGATCAGGGGCAGGGTAATGCGATCTTCCACCAGCTAGTGGCTATGCGGCTATGGCAGAAAAAATATGAAACTCAGAGCCAGACAGGGGTGAAGAGAGAAAAGGTTATAAACAGAGGCTGCAGGCTGTGGGTTTGTGTGGGTACAGGCATGCATGCAGTGTGTGTTTTGTGCAAATTTGTGTGAATGCACCTGCGTGTGTGTATGTGTAAATGTCTGTGGGTGGATGGATGCAGCACCTGGTATCCAGAGTCATTGCAGGTCATGTAACACTTCCCACAGTTGATGCACATCTCCTCATCTATGAGAGCCTGTACTTGCTCCTGGTTGTTCAGCTCCTGGTACGCTCCGATGTGCTTCAGAGCTCGAGCTATCACATCCTGACCACAGAGGACAAATAAGCGTTAGCCACATGTTAGCTAAAATAAACCTTCAGGGCTCCCCCATACTCATAATTTATTATGATTATTATGATTCGGAAGCAGCACTGATGAATGGATAGGGAACGATGTCAAGTCATATAAATTACACTCTTTAAAGTTTTACTGGTATAGAACTTTAATCTTAAAAAAATGTTCCTCACACTTGCACATCCCTTTTATAAAACTGCTTTCCTTAAAGAACCATCCTTTGGGGCAGTGGTTCTCAAAATGGTCTTCAGGGATTCTCACACAGCCCACATTTTGGCTCCAACCCAACTTGCAATATCATAGGGATAGAAACAAATGTGAGTTGTCTGAGGCTCCCTGAGGACTAGTTTGAAAACCACTGCTGGTCTTATTTTATTTCGACAATACACTATGGTCCCTCATACATTATCTACAGATGTTCAATTGGATAATAAACTATCAGGTTGATTCTTAACAATGTTAGGGTTAGGATTTGGAAAAGCATTATGGTTGGACCAAGGTTATGGTTTAGTTTTAAGTTTTAGCTTAAGGTTGAGGGTTAAGACCAGTTTATGGTTATATAGATTACAGTGAATTTAATAGATTGAGCTGAATGTAAGTTAAAATTTAAGTATCTGAAGAGTATATAAGAGTATATTCCAGTGGTTCCTCTATGGCAATGGCCACCAACCCTGGTCCTGGAGGAAACTGGAGCACCTGGAGGAAACCCACGCACACACATGGGGAGAACATACAAACTCCACATAGAAAGGACCCCGGTCACCCAGCCGGGGAATCAAACCCAGGCCCTTCTTGCTGTGAGGCTGTGAGGCAACACCGTGCTGCCCGAATCACTCCAAAGAACCCTTTTGAGAACCTTTATTTTTAAGCGTGCAGAGGTGTTAATCTCTGACCTTACAATGATTTGATTTGATTGAAGTTCTTCAGGAAAGGAATCAATGCCTCATGGAATTTCAAATTTCACAATAATTTAATTTAATTAGATTAGATTTTTTTTAAATTTGTATTTGAAAATTGTTTTGCCCATAAAAATAAGTGCATTAGTAATTAGTATAATTGATTTTGATATTTTAATGCGTGATTCAGTTAAATCATCACCTTCAGATGCATTTTTACAAATCTAGTGTAAATCAACACTTACTTGAACTGTTGGCACAGGTTTCTTAGGGGTGTTGATTCTCGAGCCACCAGAAGGAATTGTGTTGTCACTCTGATTTGCCAGCTTCTGTTTGTAGTTAGCTATGGCCATCTTCTTCTCCTGGAGATATGGACCAAAATTGGGCAATCTCTGTCAGGGGAAAACCACACAAGACAATTGTTAAAACACAGTTAAAAATGCACTCAATCTTTAAATGGTCGAAGTATGCATTCCATTTATTAGCCCTATTCTAAAAACATAGACTATTTCTAATCCTTTAGTACACTCTCAGAAAAAGGTACTAATCTGTCACTGGGGCAGTACCCCTCTTGCCACTGGGGTGTTACGCTCAAGGGTACATCTCAGTACCTTTAGTCAGGGAACATAAGTGTACCTTAATCCACTGAAATTATTTTCTAAATTGTATTGACGCCACACACACCGTCTCATCGCCAGTCTTTTTTATTTTCTTGTTCTGGTTATGAAAAGGTACAAATATGTACTTTTCCACTGGGAAAACCTATTTAATGTACACAATTGGACCTTAAAACCACTGTTTTGTCTTTGAGTAAATGTACGTTTGACGGTACATTTACACTGTTCGTACGTTGATGAACAAAAAGTGTACCTGCAAAGCACCTTTATTTCTAACAGTGTAAGGCAAGATAGTGCCCAAAGAAAACCGAAAGATTTGAATCCATTAGGTTATGAAAAGGTACAAATATGTACTTTTCACCTGGGAAAAACGTAGTTAAGGTACACAGTTGGACCTTAAAACCACTGTCGTACCTTTGAGGTACATTTACATTGTTTGTACCTTGATGAACGAAAAATGTACCTGCACAGAACCTTTATTTCTAACAGTGTATATGTTAAACCAGTGGGCTTCTGATCTGGAAGAGGTGTTTCTTTTGACTCATCTACCGTATTCAACACAAAACAATCATATTCTGCATTCTGTGTCAACCATTCTGTGTGGTATTGAATTTCTGCATCTTTCTCTCGCTTTTATTCAGTGCAGTGCGTTCTCCTTTAAGATTTCCTCACCAGGGAGACTGGTATTTATGCTTACTAGTGATTATTGAGTCATTGGGCTTTAGATGCCATGTGTACTAAGGCATCAATGCTGCATCCCTCATTAGAGCATCAGAGAAAAACAAACATGCAGGAGAAGAGAATAAAAGCTCAAAGCCAGCCTGTCCGACTGCATTAAAGCCTCACCGCTCGCTTTTGAGTAGTGGCCACTGTTTTTCATCGTCGAAAATTAATGAGATCCTTTTGGTCAACATTCAGCGGTTTAAAGTCCTAGCAACTGGGGACATAACTGATTTCATTACATGTGGTTAAGAGGCTGAAAGGTTGCTTGTGTATTGTACAAGTCGACTACATTTTAATGCTTAAAAAACATGTTGCCAGGCATGTTAGATCAATATTACATCTCTGTTCCCCAAAGCACACGGCACATATTATACAAATTGTTTGTGTATAAAAAGTGAAATGAAAGTTGATGCTGGTCATGCCGAGTGATTCTAAGAGATTACCGTCCTTGCTTTAGCACGTTTGTATCTTTTGAGGGCCCTGTACTGTAAAATCATGCAATATATTTGCAAAAATATTCATTTGCCATTCAGGCTTAAGACATTACCATGTCAAGGAGCAGGGATTGCCTGCTCGCTCAAAGTGGAGGCTGCAAGCTAATGCACTCAATGCTATTCCACAAAAGTGATCCTATGGGGAAACACTATTTCACTGCATGCACTTAACATGCTGTCTGATATGGGCTGTTATTACCATGCAGTGTTCCGAAACACGTTTTTCACCTGGACCTGAATGCTGCACGCATATGGAGAAGTGTTCAGACTGTAGACTTTTGCATAGTGTGCATGCACTAAAAACTGAAGTGTTCTGGATTCCCTGAAGTGGTTTGCAAAGACTCTTCACTCATAGACATATGCATGCGTTTGCGACTACACATTAAGAGAGAGAGAGGCGAATCAGAGGGATTCAGTTTCACAGTGCAACAATATGTGCAGACATTTATGTAAGGAGAGACAGATCACTTGGCTAAACGAAAAGAGCAACATATGAGTCTCGGTGCTCCCCCCTGAACCCGCGAGCCTGATCATGGTGCTGCTGCCTCCACGCTATAGTGTGCCTAATAAAATCCACTGTAATGGAATCCATGCAAATGTGAAATTAATGCCTTCTCTTTCAATCTGGCTCTCTCCTCATTCCCATTCTCTCTTCCCTAACTCCCTCTATGGCCCCTCTCTCCGATCCTCTCTCTATCTTGTGCGATTCATGAGGAGGTAATTTGACGCGAGGTTCGCCCAGTCACCCCATTATCGTCACACACAGCTGCTTGCTGCGCGGCTGATGGGAGGGGGGCCGGAGCTGGCCGATTCCGCCACAGTGCCGCATCTCCTGGCGTGTGCTTAAGCGGAGAAGTACCTGCTCGTGGTGATTTCCCTAGATTACCATATTCATGACAGTTTGGAGTGAGAGAATTCCACACGCCGCTGCCCTGGACGCAGGAGGGGGAATTACGGGGCCGGCTGGCAGGCGCTTTGTCTTCAGCCTGCCGAGGACTAGCGGCCGGCCTGCAGCTCCTGCGCCGTTGCGTGGAAACAGCGGGGGTGAGGGGCAAGCAGCTGTGGCAGCGGGATGTGGCGCAGCGCCTGTGTGAAAACGCAATCACACGCACCAGCCAGAGCACTCCGAATTTATTTCATCCCCCCGACTCTTGCGGCAGAGAGGAAAAGAACGGCTAGGTGGGCACAGCAGGCCAGGCCAGCCAGAAACACACAGGGTGATCAATACCGGCTGGTACTTCAAATTTATTTGCTTCTGCTTTTTGCAGACGCTTCCATGTTGAATTATACTCTGAAATTGAGATCCAGATAGGCCTGTCAACATTATAAGCGAAAGTCCTTTTAAGCTCGGATAAATATAGCCCCTACAGAGTAAGCACTGTGAGTTACTACAGCTCCTAATGAGAGCAGTATCTGAGCACGCCCACCTGAAATGGCTTTCGTTCCACTTGGAAAACTAATGAAGACTGTTTTGCTTTCACTGTCATTTCTTTATTTCCCTGGCAGAAATTCTTAAGATTTAATTACTTACTTTTACCATATTTCTAAGAATCAGTTTAACTAGTTTTTAAACTGCTGCACTACACTGTAAATGTATAGGGCAATTCACTTTAGCAACTAATGAATCTCCACAAAAAGATCAGAATATCAACACGAGAAGAAGGAAATATGGCAAGATCCATTTTGGCAGGTCTGATGAATCACAACAGAAGGATGGAGAATTTAATGCTGGAAATACAGCAAAATTCTTTTGGCAGCTACATATTTAGAATCTAGTCTAAACATGAAATGAAGCCTAACAGTCTCATCACTCCTGCTTTTGTTTTTGGAAAGTTAGCTGCTGCAAAGTTATTCTGACACAGCAGAAAAACAAAGCCTCATCCTGGAGTTTTCACTGTAGAAGCACACTGTCAAAGCTGTTGCAGATAAATGCTGGTGGAGATGAAGAGCATGTAGCATGTCTTCATCTCCACTGGTAAAAAGAATTCACTTGTATGTGTGACATCAATGCATCATAGAGAATGCTCTTAGTGAAAATCATTTAATAGAACAGCAGTAAAATCACAACACATTGCAAAAGGCACTCCATCATTTCAATTTCTCTATGCATTCATAAGTCACGTGTTTTGCACAATGCATTCATATGCTGTCTGAGTCCATTACTGTAAAGGCTGATCAAAAGATTAGATGTTGCACTCCTCAGGTTTGTGCAGGTACAATGAGAGGATGCCGTGTCACAAGTTTGAAGTGAAAACTCAAAGCTGGGCCCACGCAAAGCCATCCAGATGAAAGAAAGGTTCGAAGCAGAAGCAGCCAGAGATATGCATATTCTTCCGGAGAGCTCCTCAATGCGGTCTGACAAGCCATCAGCCAGCAAAACGCCGCTGTATGATAAAAACATTAAGGCTTATTGCTCTCCATTGTCATTAAGGAAAGACATCCGGTCATGAGTCTGACAGAAGGGAAAAAAAAATAAACAACCCTGAAGCATAATAATTGTGTGATTTATCCTTACTAAACTACAGCAGTGGGCCGTAATTAAATATGAAAACCTAAATTTATCTCTGAGTGTTCAGCCCTCATTAATTTAACCCGGCGACAACACAAAGTCCTAATCCAGCCGCAGTGTTTTTCTTTCTTCTTTTTCTTCTCTCTCTCTCTCTCCCCTCCCCGTCCTCCCACCCAACCATTACGGAGCATTAAAATGTATATTAGGCTCTAGGGCCCATCAGCAAAAACCACAGGGAGAGAGAGGGAATGCCCAGAGAGGCGTCAGGCAAGTCAAACTCAGTACTGGGCATGGCATAAAGTGAGGAAGACACACACTTAGGCTCATTAAGACAAAGCAGCCTCTCCGCCGCGTCCCGCATGTTCTGCATGATAGCCGCCTATTTGTTGTGTAATAATTCAGCGGCCGTCTATTGAAAAGTTGCCTGAGTTGCTGAGCTGTGTGCGCTTTAATGAAAGTGCTGGGTGGCATGGTACACCCTGCCTGCCAAGCTCATGTCTTCAGCAACCACACAAACTCTCTTAATTGCATGCAGTGTTTTTCCCAAAACACACACACATACACACACTCTAGTGCATAAACACAAACACACACAAACACACGAGAGAAACTGTCATCAGCTTGAATTTTAGCTCCTTTTTTCATTTGCATTGCCCTCCTCTCAAAGCAAAGTTGTAAATCAAGAGTGTGGGTAGTGAAGACAACAAATAACCCATCAGTGCATCTGCGATAATAAATGAGAGAGGCGTGCTGCTTGACACAAGTAATTGTCAATACAGAGCACAATTTAGTAGACAGGAAATTATCACTGGAGAAGTGGAGCAACCTGTTTCAACCTCTCTGCATTATCCAAACTTACACTTTAATGGAGAAAGGTATTCACTAGTGACTTACTAATCTCATCCAGACACTTTTGATAGATATCATTTGTATTTCTCCTCAAAAAAGGAGGCAATTTATAAAATACAAACCCAACAAGTCCAGCTGACTGAGTGGAAAGATGCCTTCAAGCAGCCTTATCTCTAGAAGACTCTGCAATTGAACATACAATACACTGACTGTTCTTCTCTATACAGGAACATGGACTAACAGTAAAAGTCTTCTGCCTGTCACAATGCCAGCAGGCTCTGAGAGAAGCCTGGTACCTGTCTCAGGGGTCTGATATGTACAGGCTAATCCCATTGAGCAGGCCCACACCGATGACAATAACTGTACATCTTCACACTGGCCAGGCTAATGGGACAGAGGCTTGCTGACTCCTCTCACATCTAATATGCACTGAAGCAATTCTCTAAACGGTCCTCTACAGGCCTGCCTTGCCTGCTCACAGCTTCATGCACTAATGATTCCATATGTCACATAAAATAAACATGATCTTAATTGGGCTTTTGGATTAAAAGATGGGAGCTTGGATTATGGCTCTGAAGGTAGTCTCTCAGCATCTCAGCCCATTATGATATAACAAATGTGTCTCCCTTCGGGGAAAAAAAAACTGATATTGAGGCATCTGTCCTCTCATGCACATAGAAATTCAGTGTAGGCCTACATACAATGCATTGTTCTGACAACAATTACAGAAAAATCAGTAATGTAGTAGCATCTACTTGCACATTTTTCATGTTTTTCACCCACCTACAACAATGGTTTAATCACACAAGCTGAATTATTGCACAAAAAGAAAATCACTGTCAAAAACTAGTCTGCTGATTATTCACAGTATGCATAAACCATTTTTAATATTTGCGGTAAAAAGCAACATTTCGAAGGGATTTGGCATACTTGATCCAAACTGCACTATGGAAGTGCTGTAACTCGCCCCACTTCACTGCCTGCCATGATGGCAGATGTTAGATTAGATTCATTACGTCAGTGAAGTCATGTGCAACAGCATGCTGGTTGCAATGCACTATGGGACCAGAATTTGCTTAGTGAAATCCTACTAAAATGTAGAAAATAACATGGATCAATCTCAGTAGTTACATTTGAGAGGAATGTACAGTATAAATGTTCTTAGAGGATCAAGGGCCCATTCAGTGAAACATGGTGAATTAAGGTAATAACAATCTGCTTCTTTTATTTGGGTTTCAAAGGCAATCGCTCTGTTGCTTTACACACAGGCACATAGCTGTGCGCACATAAACGCACACGCACACACTCCATCTGGTCCAGCCACTCCCTCCCTAACCACGGCATGAGAGCCAAGCTGTGGCCACTCGCTGAGGAGGGTAAAGCAGGCTGGCTGAAGGCTTCATTACCACCACAGGCCTGCCAGGCAACACGGCACCACACTGCCAACCAAACTGCTATTTAAGAGCCTCCATGCCCCCACCTGCTGGCTGCCTCTCAGTGTGCCTATGCTCCACCCCCTGTTTGGCCTGGCTGGAGAAAGCAGAGGTGTGGGGGTGGGTGGTCAGGTCACTAGCAGGGCCGCTGTGGGAGGGCTTCAGAACCTGCTGGTTTCCCCCATGTTCCCACACAGTGGTGGGCTGCAGTTTTTTTTTTTTTTCCCAGCTAGTGGGCACCTGCAGCACAGCCTTCCCCATCTATAGGGGTCAGAGTGATACTTTGCATCAAATTACAAAACTTTCCCCTTAAAAAATGGACAAAAGTTTGTTACGTAGCTAAAAACACTTACAGACATCTTAAAGCCTGAATTAGAGAATTCTGTCTTGTGTCCATTCACTTTTAAACACGTCATACAGTATCAGAAACAACATGAGACTACTTGAGGTTTGTTTACAAGTACACAATGCTAATTGATAGATAAAAGTTTCTGTTATTAGCTACATATACGTTGTGGCTCCAGTTCAAAACTAAAGAAGCAAATTTTAGACACCAAACACAATCGACTACATTTGGGGTAAGGAAAAACTGTTTCCATATGATTTTTGGCCATCGCTTTAATGGTCTCCAGCAATACATATGCGGGTCGAAAAAGGGCAGCAAAGCAGCACACAGTCATGGCATAGCAGTGATAGCAGTAACTGGTTTTTCACATTCTCTGCACACATTGCACTATGAGCCCAAGCACACTGCTTTTTATTGGACTTGCTGCATTACTGCTTGCTTATTGCATTGAAGGTGAAAAAAATCAAACACACATTAACTAGTTTTCAGTGGAAGGAAACTGGGGGGAGGAACACTTTGGAAATGGCATGGAAAACCCCAAATGGCACAGCACACTTAGGCATCAAAGATGTGCTGCTCATCCCTTGAGGTAGCAACGCTTGCTACAGAGGCTGCCCGTTTGAGACAGCACTCTGACTGCCTACATTAAACAAAGAGAGAGAAAATATGTCTTTAGTTGAGCGCCGCTTTAGGCTCCCCTTTATCAACTGCCATTCCTGTGAATTGCTGTGACAGTGACTTCTGTGCACTCAACCTCTCGCTCTCACGTTCCATCTCTTGAGTTATAGAGCTATCAAACTGCCTTTTCCTGCTAGCCTGCCTCATATCCTCTCTGTGGCTCACTTATTCTCCAGCTCTACTCCTCCGCCACACACACTTAAAGTGGAAATGCCCCTCCTTCCCTCGCAACTTCTTGCCTTTTGTTTGACACAGTCAATCTTTGTCTTTCCCTCTCTGGTGCTGCAGATGAAGTGTGTCTGTACAGATGCTTTCCTTCTCCAGTCCTGGGAAACTCTCGCACAGGTGAGCTGTCAATCACAGGCCTCAGTCAGGGCTTCAGCAGGGGCCAATACAGGAGAGAGGCTGACAGGTAATATCTCCAGCCTTCAACACCCAACACACAGCATATTCCACAACACCCTCTCTATATTAACTAGACTAAAGGATGACCTCGAGTGCGTGTCTCTTTTTTCCCCCTCAGTAAACTGCACTGGTAAGCAGCAAGTGGAATAATGAAAAACTCTGAAATGGCATCCAAAAGGCCAGAGACATGATCTCTCCAGCGGAAGTTGAGCGCAGTGGTTCGGGAGTTTACAATAGCAGAAGTAAATCGTGGTGGCCGCAGGAACTCGAGGGCATTGATTTGTAGCAGTGCGCTCGCATCAGAGAGCCTCTGGTGTGGCCCTGGCTGTGACCCATTCGCTGAGTGGCTTTTCCCTCCTGTGTGTCACTGTGCTCTAGTGTATGGCAGTAGATCTGGTGCTGCGCTGCCTGGGGCTGCCTGGGCCACACGGCTCTGTCTGCACTCATGTTTCTACACAACACTTTACTAAAACGCTGCTCCCTCCGCTCATGCAACGCCGCTGTTATTGTTGTCGGCATGCCGACGACTCCAGCAATAACGTCCCGTTGGCATAGAAATGACTTACACTTATCACTCCTCCGATATTGCCTGCTTCCCACTCATTTATTTCCTCATTCTCTGCCACTCGTTTGGCATTAGCATTTAAACTATTGCGCTCCGCCATGGCGAGATGTCCTGCCGTCAGAAGCTGCGAAAGGCGCTGCCGGTGCATTTGAAAGCATGCGCGGGCTTCAAAGCCTTCCCTGGGCTGGTGTATTAGCAGGAGCGCTGTGATCTGATAAAGGCCTCTAATGCACCGCTTTGAAGAGAGTTTACTGAAGTTTTTCTCATTTACATATTGCCTAAAATTTCTTGTGCACAAATAATAAGGCAGATTACCAAAGGCAGAATGCACATGCAAAACATGAGCCAATGAATGTGCGAATGGCTGCTTTTGTCCAATCTCATTTTCAGTTTCTCTCTTATTGTGATGTTGCTGTTATGTAAATGTCCTGGGCAAATGGAAAAAAAAAACTTGCAGCCTTCAAGTAAACCAATTACTTTTTTCCTGCAGCTCAAAGGAAACTTTTGTATTTCAGGTTTTAGATTAGATCTCACAGCAAACCATGCCCCTTCCCACAAGCTCTCTTGACATTTGTGGTTCTTCGCTGCCATTATTGCTTTTATTAGCAGACAAGCTGTGACCTGCCCTTCATTAGGTTAAGATAATGGTCATTTTCCCCCAAAAGGCTCCCTTGTTTTTTCTCACAGATGTACTGTAACACAGCGCCATAAAGACTGACCTCTGCACTCCATCAATTCACCAAGTTCTCTGCCGCTATATGAAATTGCTTGCCATAGAAGTGGGCATTTTATGCTTTGGACAGCGCTGTAATTATGTGAATTCCTGGCCTGTAATAACAATGTAACATAAATGAATAGATACAAGTCCACAGCTATAATGCCAGCGCTGCATTAATGAGTACCTTCTCTGACTGCTCTGGAATTACAGTGTGTTACTACTAATGGCCAGTCAGAGGCCTATAATAAAAAAGGATAATGCAGAGAGAATGGGAGAACAGGTGTAAAGACTAGAGTGGGGCTAAGAGGCAGAAGCGCAGGGTTTTAAAGTGGCTGTTAGTCACTCACCTTCCCCACCAGCTCCTCTAGTGTGGGCACAGGCTTGCCTTGCTGGTGGCGGATGGTGGGAGGAGATTGGCCATCCCAATCCTGCAGCTCCTCAATGCTCTTCAGATACAGCAGAGTTTTCAGCCCCACACAGTAATCCTCTATCACTGTGAAGTCCTGATTCTGCACTGCACTGCACACCTGCGCATAAACACACAAACACACATTCTGTTTTTATACAAAATATGTGAAGTCAAAAAGTATCTAGACAACCATTCATTCAATTGCACACACAGCTTGTACAATCTCCATAGAAAAGCATTACCAATAGGATGTGACACTAAGGTCACCATGTCCAACGCCTAAGCATCAGCGAGAGAAGTATAAAGCTGTGGAGTTACAGAGCACCATCCAATAACTTTGGGACGAGTTGGAGTGGTGTTTGGGATCCAGAACTGAATACAATGAAAGGTGCTCGGAAACCTTTATATATAGTCTATGTCCATATGTATTATATGTATCAGTACCAGTGGGGAACCTTCAGGGTCTTTTCTGGGAACTAAAAAATACATGTCTGTTATTTTTAGGTCATCTTTATTTAATAGTGTTATCATGATTGTTTTATTTTAACTCTAAAGAATTGTACTAATGCTCTTGTTTCATTGTTAAGTTTTTGTTGGAAAACAAAATCTTGAACTGCCTAATGGAAAACTGTCCAGTCAGTAATTTTTTTCTTTACCTAAGTGGCACAGCCAAACAAACTGTCCTAATGGTTAGGCCTTCAGGAGCTAAACAGAAAGCATTATATGTTATTTTATCATAATTAGGAAGTGACAGTGGAATAAATCATGTTTCCATTTGCAGTGGCTGGGACCGATTTTGTGAGAAAAAAAAGTGACTCCAGGCCTTCTGGAAGTCCTCGATATGTCACTGACTGAGAATACGTGTGGTAGACTAACCAGGTTTTAGTCAGTTGTTAGAAATGGAAAACAGCATTGGCAGCTCTATGCCAGGACACTTAGGGAGTTACTATAAAACTGCCACACACAAGGTAAAATACATGTTATTGTCAGATACAAGCTTCAGATAAAACATACAGAATGCCCAAAACTGTTAATATGCACCAGCATTAAGTTAGTGCTAGAACACTATTAAAAATCTAACAGAGGTGCAGGCAGAAATTAGCATCAGCATGGATGTGGGTTTTTGTTCTCATTGTTAGACTGAATTTTGACATTTATTTACTCCTAGCACTAATTGTCATGGTTCAGAACTCATAATGTAATAAGAATTTTCTAACTCTAAACTTAACCCAAACCCTTAACTTCAGTAACCAAAAAATGGTTTTGCCCTTTTAGTTATCACATGTAACTTTGGTAAAAAGCACTTAACAAAGTCAGAATCATTCTGTTGGTTCTGACATTATGGGTCAGCCCTCTTTTTCTCTGGTTTACCTACACAATCAGGATATTTCTGTTATGAAAATGTACGCAAACAAACGCCCACATGCACACACACATACACACAGAGCGAGAGATTTAGGCTTGATTAAAACGTGCACCATTACATCAAAAAGACTGACGCAAGCGGGATATACACATCCTGAGATACTACAGGTGACCTTTAAAGAAATCTAATAAATGCTCCCTCATACATAGTGCAAAGATGAGCCTGATAAATCTCAGCTTAAGCCACTAATCAACTGAACCAAACCTCATGTTGAAGCCCTTTCGATTGGCTCTTATATTCTGGGCTTAGCTGGTGTGATTTGCATGGAGCAGTGGGACTTGGGCCTTTGTGTATGTGTCTGTGGCACTTCAGACAGCAGTCACAGGGAGTCTTAAAGCAACAGATAAGACACGCTTATCTCACAGCACCATCACTGATCTGACATCAGCTTGAAACAGCTAAGCGCTACCTTTCACAGGATAAACTCTCAGCTATATAGAAACCGTTCACAGCTGACTCCTGACTTATATGCACACCTCGACTCCTCCCTGCCATTCCTTATCTCAGATTTCTCTACCCCGCCCAAACAAAAACAGTCACAACAACGAACGCCTGGGGATGTAAGCATGGCTGTGTCAATTGTGTATTTAAAAATTAAATCTGAGTCAGAATGCCACATGCTGAGAAAATGGAGCCATTTATTCTAGCTGCCCATGTCTGGCTTACAGATACAGTATGTTTTCGTTAGGATTCTGATTTGCATAAAACTTGTTACTCTGCTCTGCTGCACCAGCCGTCTGTCTCTCCACACGCACACACACACACACACACACACACACACACACACACTAACACACACACACACACACACAAACACACACGCATGCACACGTGAAAAAATTAAATAAACAACAAAAAGAGTCCAATTAAATTTGATAACATTTCACCTTGATTTAATTTCGACAAATACAATGCTGGACATGTAATTTAACAATGGCTGTAATTATGTCATTTAGGAGGGCAGAAACGCTTGAATAAGCCACACATGCCACATGTACCGACCACAAAAAACAGTGGTGCTTCTGCTAACAGTTTGAACTAAGACCAGGAAAATATGTGACTGACTAAACTAATTATTTGCCTTGGATTAAATGAAATGTATTTATGATACTCTACAAGTCAAAAGTTTAAAATTTCAAAGTTAAACTTTACACATTCTGTCTGAAAGAACCTACTACCTCAACCAAAAGCGACCCTGATATAAGATTTCAAAATTGAACCAAAACCTAAATATTCATATTCCGAAAGGCAAATGAGTACTCTGAGTCAAAGCACTGCAACCTCATTTATAGAACTGCTCATGAAATATGTATGAATGAAAGTGAATGAATTCATTAATTATGATAAACAGAACAATTTGTGATCTTCCCATGGCTGGAGTTGTAAAATCTGAGCCTTGTTGCACTGAGTGGAGGAATATGTCCATTAGTGCTCCTCATTTGGTGGGGAACATCAAAGATGTGATGCCCTGCTACAGAGCATTTAGTCCTAATGTGGCTGACTCCTGAAATAAATCGAAGTGAGAATTTCTAAGTAGTTTCCAGGCAATTGAGGCAGCAGGTCCTTTTTATCTACTCTGAAAACTGTGGCTGTGCATTGATTTCGACTCCTTCTGAGATCTCAAATGCTTTTAGATCCCCCCCACACACTCTCTTTGTCAGCTCTTTTATTTCCAGTGATAAAATTCTGGCATTTAGCAGAACACCATCTTCCCAAAAGAGAGGGAGATTAATTCAGTTTGGCATCCAAATGTTACAATGACTATGTATGAAGCTCTTGTCCTTTTGATTAGAGCATTATGCCCAATATGCCAGAGGATATTAGCCACCGATATTTTGTATTGCGTTCCAGGTAAGAGACACTGGCTGTGTGAAACAGCAACGGATCTCAGACGTGTGTGGAGGTGAATACATTTCAAAAGTAATTGAATATGGAATTTTCTTTACTTTCTTTTTTCAATAAAACCCAGTATCCAACCACCCCCACCCCTCCCCCTTTACTGGATTTTGTGAATTGAAGGGAGCACATAACCTTTTCCTTTTGTTTTCATCTATAGAAATACTGTAAGTAGTGCTTCTTCAATCAATATCTTAACCATGGAACATGCTGCTTGTTAAAAGCTTGCTTTGTGCTGTCTGATCTTTCCTTCCCTACAGAGACACTTAGCTGTTTCAACCCGAATTACGAATTCCTGATGTTTTCTGGGCCACAAGTCATTTTTGCTACCTGATGATGGCTCCTTTATTGCAGCTCACAGCTGTTTACATGCACCAGAACGGACAGAAATTGCAGCGTGGATCATTAAGATTGAACTGGCCCGGCCATTAGTGAAATACTGCTCCACTGCCCCAAAAGACCTGCCGACGACAACACTGTGACAATATGCTCTCGCTACTGCTAAATGCAGCAATTTCAATACCTCATTAGGACAGGAGAAAACCTACCAAAACAGGTGAATGTTATTAAAGAGGGAGAAGCAGTCCTTTACAACAACTCAGAGGCGACGTGAATGCTCGGTGTAATATTTCTGAGCAAGAACCAGTGCACAAGCAGGCTCTTTATGCCCTCGTGAACAGCTGTAGATAATAAAAGCAGCTAGGTTACTCTCACACACATACATGCAGAGAGCAATAGGCCCCATACAGAGCAGAAATCCCCTACAGGGTGATTGCAAAGCAATGTTTTTGGTAATGAATCAACTAAGAAGTATTGATCGACAAGTGGATCGCATTAGTTCCTCCAGCATATGGGCTTGGTGAGATATCTTTAGCTACAGACTGGTCCTCCTGTATCAAAAGAAGGCACACACAGGAAAGTAAAGCCACTTTAAAAGGGAAGAGAAGATAGCTGTTGTTCAGCATTGCTTCCATTTGGCACATAGCATAATCAAAAAGGGTCTTGGTAAGCAGCTGTCTTGAATGTATGACTTCAGAAAGCTGGTCTTCAATAACCAAAGAGTGACAAAACACCCTGATCGATCTAAGCAGAAATCAATACAGGATATGAATGGACTTCATTATATTGTTTGTTCTATGGAGAATATGTTTGATGTGGTGCAGAGTCAATCGCTACTTAGAGACAATAGCACAAGTGTCTCTAGCATTGAAACAGACAGCAACATACTTACTGCCCAGAACCTTAATTCTCCCATTCAAGCCTTCTATGTTCCTTCAGTTCCGACTACAAGACTCCCTGATTGTATGAGTCAGAATTACACCTCATTCTTTCACTGCCATTTTTCAATAAATGTGCCTTGCTATAGCCATAGCCAGCATTCCTGAAGCATGTGGGAAGATGAAGTCTTTTTTGTGAGCTTCCCCTAGGATAAAACATTGCACAGAGGCTAGAGAGTGTGTTATTACCATCAGAAGTAATGCTTTAGTCTTTGGCTATGATAAAAGGCTACTGCTATCTGTGTGTGGTTATTTTGCAGCAGCAATTTCACAAAGCCTTGGGCCTTTGAGCCATCACTGAACAAATGCCACATCGTGTCTCCTAAACAAACTGCAGACTTCCAAGTTCCATCCTAATCCAAGCCAGAATTCACAAGACTAATCCTCTGCTAAAAACTTAAACAACAAAATATATTTTCTTTCATCCCAGGGAAACAAAAATCCGTCTAAAAGCAAGAACGCTTCACAAATAGTGATTATATTTTAGAAGATGAAATACAAATTAAGGCTTTTCAAAGCAGAGAATCTGTAATTGAAGGCATTATGATTCGATCAAGAGCCCATTTTTATTCCATAATTAAATTTTCATATTAATTCAGAGGATGAGTCTCTGGATGCATTACAAAAAAAGCCCCTCATATCCCAAGTGTTGAGACTTAACAGGTGGGTGAAGGAGAGGCATTACCGAAACATTAAATCATATTTTAAAAATAGTGGATGCATTTATTCACAGATAGCGATTCAATTTGCATGCAGATTCTCTGACTTATTACTCCCCAGACACAACCCATTGAGGATATAGACTTTGAAAACACATTCCAATGTTCCGTTTACAATTTATGTTCGGACATTAATTGAACTCAAAAGTTTTCCAATGAAAACTTTATCTACGTCTGAGAGGCACATTTTCACAATACATTTAGCTGAATGACAATATCATTCAAAAACAACTGCAATTGAACCTCATATTAACAAGCTAATTACATCTGTTATTCTGCACTGAACCTGTATTTGACAGCCTGATGCAAGCTGGATTAAAGCAAACGTGCAAAATGAATTTAGACAGCCACAATACCTGCAAAACTGAGGCTCCGGCGTGGAGGAACTGCAAGCCGGACTCTGCGGAGTCGATGCCCCCAGTGGCCAGGATAGGGAAGCCTGGCAAGGCCTTCGCTATGGCTGACACTGCACGCAAGGCGATGGGACGAATGGCATTACCTGTCACACGCAAATAGAAACACACAAAAGTCAAGAAATAAACAAATCTATATTTCAGGATATTGAATTATTTGATTTGCAGAGTAAGCTTGCAAGATGTGTGAAACGGTCAGCCAGTAGTGTCTTTGTTCTGATCACAAAATGTACTTTCCACTCACACCATCACAAGCATTAATGACCCTCATCACAGTCATGTCTGCCTCGCTCCTTTTCTTTCTCTTTCACACATAAACAAACACACACACACACACACACTTGGTTTCAGACTGAAATCTCCAGGGAGCGCCGCTACCTCCTAATGTTACAACCTTTATTTATTTACCTGGGTCTCAGTGTCCTGAATGAATTAAAACCTCCAGTCCAATCCCGGTGACAGATGGAGCCGTTTATCACATTAGATTTAACCACAGTTAGCTGGCAGGCTTTTCCCTCATTGATCAGTGGGAGACATTGTCTCCCCTCATTTAGCTCCAGTGTCACTAAAGTCTAGTGAGGAGGCACTGGCAGACATGCAAATACCAGCTTTTTCTTTCATGTTAAATGACCCTTATTAATGGCACAGAGAACATAAGAAGAGTCTCAGTCTCCTTTGTTTTCTTTTTCCCTTACAAGCAGAAGGTATCGGATTGCCACACGTTGTACTTGAGAACAGAAATACTTGGAAGTAATGTTGTGTGATGCAAAGATCTATCACACTTTTCATTCTGTATTTCATCTGCAAAAATAAAATGAAAAAAAAAAAAAGTCAGGAGAACAGGGCAAGTAGCACAGCATGGCCCTGTTTCCAGTGTTGATCCAGCAGGTTTCATGGGTCACACGAGCGTTATGGATTAAAGTGACAGGCTGCCTGCCTGACCACAGAGCTGAGGCATCCTCTCACCTTCATCGAGTGATGGGTTTATCTCCTCTAACACCGTCCTGCACACTCCTCCCATGAAACATGCAATCCCTGACACCTAGAGCCATGTAATCTACTGACATGAATTACAGTCAACTTGGTCGGGGGACACTTAGCAATTCTGCTAGCTGACACTCAAATGTAAGCCTGGGGATTTGAGTGCGAGTGTGGGTCACACTCACTGCCCACAGAGAACTGGAGAAAACATCTAGGGAAGCTTCTGAGGCTTCTAATTGCATTAGCAATGGATGAGCAATGCTCAGTGACTAGCCCTACCCACAGTACATTCATAACACTTTTCCTATATGAATAATTATTCAAGGCAGAAAAGTCTCGGGACCTCATTTGATAGACAAGGGGAAAAAAATAAAAGGAAAAAAAAAAAAACATACAAGCTTGAGTGACAGTGGACTTCCAATCTTGCTGTGTTGCTTTTGTGTTAATAACACTGCTTGTCCCTTGCCGTTTTTTTTTCTCCACAGGAAACGACAACGCCTGTTGTTTATGGACAATGTATGTGCATACAAGGTGGCTGCAGTGCTGAGTAGCCTGGTGATCACAGGTCAATACTTCCAGAAATACTCCAGCATTTTCAATCTATTCTCTATCTTCCTCATTGGCAGCATACTGTAGATCAGCAAGGACAATCATTTTGACACATCTGCCCACTGGCTTCTATTAGTGTTGTGTGTGTCAACGACTTTTCTGTTATTTTATTAAGCGGAGGAAAATGTGTCAAAATTACTGTCTGTGGTAATGGGCCATATGCTATAAATGTGGCAGATAAAGATTAGGCTGAAATTCAGGTCAGTGATCTCAGGTCAGTATTTAAACTGTAACATTCTCCTGATCTAAGGTTAGTATGTAAAATATAACAATCTACTGATCTCAGGTCAGTATTTAAAGTATTTATAGCATTTAAAGTCTAACAGTGTTCAAATTTCAGAACCATATTTAAACTGTAACCATTTCCCAATCTAAGGTCAGTATGTAAGCTGTAGCAGTCTACTGATCCTACTGATCAGTTTTTAATCTGTAACTTCTGATCTCAAGTCAGTATTTAAGCTTTAACTTTGTCCTGATCTCAGGTCAGAATTTAAGCTGTAACTATCTCCTGATGTCAGGTCAGAATTTAAGCTCTAACTTTGTCCTTATCTCGGGTCAGTATTTATGCTGTAACTGTCTCCTGATCTCAGGTCAGTATTTAAACTGTAACTGTCTCCTGATTTCAGGTCAGAATTTAAGCTGTAACTGTCTCCTGATTTCAGGTCAGAATTTAAGCTGTAACTGTTCCCTAATCTTAGGTTTGTAGTTGAGCTCTGATCATCTCTTGGGCTCAGGGAAGACATGGTCATACGTAGTAGGTGTTCATCTCCCCTCTCTTCTACAGCCGGGTCAATCAGCATGAGGCACTCAGGCAAGCTGTGCACGTAACACCTGCTATTTTGATGAATAATTCCAAGCACAGTGAGATGTACGCAGGAATCAGACAGTACATGGGGGCCTGGAATTTGGAATCATCAAACGAATAGGTAAAATAAAAAGCACATCCAGGGAAAGGCAATTAGGGAAATCCTCTCAGACCTGACCTGCAGGATCATAATGAACACTACTACCCCCTCTACGCTGCATGTTGTGGTGCTGCGAATGGCAATTGAGGCAAGTGGAAGATACAAAAGGAACGTGCTAGTACGGCTCATACATTTAACAAATCTGTGCTTTAGTAAGTGATCCAGATACATGGCAACATGTGTGAGGGGAATGAGAAAGGGCAGTGAAAAAAGGCGGATGAAAATAAAGATGAAAGGATGGGCTCTAGGGCACGGGGGAAAAGTCAAACATGCACACCCATCATTAGCATATTGCGTTAATAACTAATGGCTGACATACATGGAGCACATGAATGAGCTTTGGCATCCTGCGCATTTGCAATAAATAAGATCATGCATTTCATCCTTCAGATCTCTTTGCAAAGTGCCAGGGCCTTTATGTCTTTCAGTCTATAGGTGGCCACACAAAGCCGTAGTCACTTTGACAGTGCTATCAGCTTTCTGTCTTGACAGTCACATTAATATAATAAGCAATTTATTTGAATAACCAATTTCAGGTTAAAATAATTCAGGTGAAACATGGTGAATGCATTTGTTCATTTTAATGTAATGTAATAAAAGTGTAAAGATAATTCTGACATTTAGGAAAATGTCATCAGTTCACCTTTTCCCTTTGATGGCGCGATGGCATTATATTTAAACAATTATCCGATAAAACAAAGCGACATAATAGAATTTGTATAAAAAAGCAAGCAGTACTGTTTTTTTCACTGCAGAATGATCAAATTCTCCTGAGATGCTGTTCAAATATATACTAATGCCAACACATTAAAAAGTTTCACTTTTTCAAAGCAGTACTTTTTAAACTTTCAAAAGCTAGACAGGTAAGACTGTCCTAATCCATTAATTGGAAGAATCAGTTAGATACACAAGTAACTGTTACTGAATGGAAGCGTCTGCACCACTGCCCTTTTCTCTGTGGTGGGTAAAGCGGCCTCAGGTTCTGCTCTCAGTGATGCCTATCTGGTGGGCTGGGAAAGATGCATAATTCAGCGTTCTGATCCACATGCTTGCTATTCAGGGTCCGCAAAGGCCACGGTGCTCTGTGTCTACCCAGTGCGTGCCGAGCTGTGAGCGCCTTTGTAGCCATCTCTTCTCTCTCTGTCAGCATTAGCTTTCGTCCCTGTGCTCCCACAGTGGGTCAGGCCAGGCCGGGCACTCCCCACAGCTCACACACTCACTCTTATTTGCATGTAATACAGAAATATAGCTTGTGCTGTTTAGCAACTGGGCAGATGAAAATGTACAGATAAATCACTAATTACCATGCTGCAAGGGCCAAAATACACAAGATGTGCACGGAGGGAAAAGCTTTGTTCGACTGATAAGATTTAAGCAAAATATTGCCTCTTGTTGGCAGACACAGGAGAAGACTACGCTCGAAGCACTAACATGCTCTTGCATAAAATGGCCAAGTTGATTTCTGAGTCTTTCAGCACAGGCTCACAAAAGGGCCTTCAATTTCACTCTGCCAGCCTGTTATGCTGGAATATGAGAGCACGTGAAAAGGCAGCAAGGCTGTATTGCATCAATAAATTATGGCCCGTGTGCTTACAATGGTGTGCAGCGCATTGTAAAAAACACGTTATAGTAGAATGAGCATGAAATATAAAATATGGGTAAGCTGTGATGGCAATGAATATTTCTGATTCTTGAACAGTACCTGACACACTACCCCTTTAGCTCCCAGTGCACGTTTACCAACTGCATTCATTTTTCAGCATTGTTTTCATTATCAATTTGGCGATTTGCTGCAAATAAAACAGACTTCAAGAAGAGCTGCTGTAGGAAAGAGTCAAGAGTTTGAGGTCAGAAAAGGAAAAAACGGTACATATTTCAAGCTAAACCGTTCTTCATTTAATAGATATTGATTTATAACTTGAAATATTGACGTTCTGAAGTTGGTTTGAAGCTGAAGAACAGTAGATATTGCAAGTAATCTTGTGTAATGATATAAGAAACAGAATAGTAAATAGATACATTAAGCGAACTCGATGGTTTGCATCCATATATAGACTGCATTACTGCAAGCTAATTTGCAGTGGCTTTTGACCACTACTGAGTGTAACAGGCAGAAAAAACATCATTCTAACCATGGAGAAAATAACTCTAATATGCAGCATAATTAATACCTAAATTACTCCATAATCACTTTTTTACTTGAGGTTCCATGTAAATTTTCCTCTTATTTAATATTAATCTAATTATAATGCATTTGATGAAGCCTTTTACACAGCTCTATATACTAATTAATTCTCGCAAACCCACATTTTTATGATACTCACTGCAGCAGTGAGAGCAGTGCAGCTGACAGAGAGAATACATCTGAAAATACAGGAAAGAAGGAACTCAGGATGTGAGTTTCAGGAGTCAACAGATGGAGTGTTTGTGGTGGGGTAGCACTGCACTTTGTTGCTGGTTCAGAATAAAATGCATCATTTGAATGAAAGTGTCTTACTTCACTCTATTTTTTTTTTTTTTACTTGTGTCGCATCCGCCACAACCACACCTGCTTCACCTCACTAGAATACTGAACGCACCTGAGTCCGATGACTATAATCACCATGAACTATAAATACCACCTGACAATCAGTGCAAAGTTTTGCCCCTGCCTTTGTGTGTGCAATTCTGAGTGTTGTTCCTGGTTTATTGTCTGTGTTCTTTTTTGTTCACTGTGTACATTAAACTTTCTGTGCATTTGCATCCAACATATGTCTCCATGTTCTGCATGGTTACAGAAGCCAATTATGGATGCAGCCAAAGACTCTGAAAACCGACAAGCAGTTATTCAACAGCTTTAAGCAGACAAATAAGAGCAAGTTTCTCATCTAACTGCCCTGCTGGATCCCACAACTCCCCAAACTCAGACACCATCTCCTCCCAGGCGGTGTGCTTCTTGTGACACAAGAATAGCGCTTAAAGAATGAGACCTGCTGAAGCATTTTGCTTCAGTGCTTCATACACATCACCCAGGTGCAGGAGTTGTTGTCCACTGATGACTCCAAAGCAGCATTCATTATTCCAAGGTGCTTAGTAAGGTGATAGAGAAGGCAATACTCATATAAAAATACCATGGTGAAGAGATCTTCTCACATTTGCTACCAATTTGGGAAAGCTATACAGAACCAGAATATACATCAAACTGGATATGTGTGGTGTGTTCAACATTATTGGGAAGATCACAGGTGGAACACACCCTTTAGCCATCTAGTGAATCCTTTTAGACTACCTAATGCACCCTCAGTGTTTCAGACTATCAGTTTGTAATAGTTCAGACAATATGATTTACTCTCCCTCTCACATTATCACCATGTTACCTTGGTTAACACAAACTCTACAATGAGGCTAAGAAGCACCAGTTTTATCAGTTCTCAGTATCTTTCCTCAGTCCTTAATTCAAATAGGATCTTAAATTACAGGTGGTGCTGGTTTGTTCCAGCCCAAAAATGAAAGCCACTTGTTTTTTTGTTTTTTTTTGCAGGCTTAAAAAGTAAAAGTAGCAGACTTCTACTGATGGTTTATATAAAACGGAAGCTCCATAGTATTCGCCCTCACATAAAAGATTCCCCACACAACTGGACACTGGCTGCCAGCAAGACATATATCTGAAAAGGCAGTTCACTTCAGCATCAATCCCTAAACACTCCACTGTCGCAGTGAGGGTGATATGATATCCCAACATCAGGGAAACCAAGCAAAGTCAAAGAAGCTGTTACCAGCAGAGAGAAGCTATGACACAGAGAACAGAGAACTACTTGCAATCAAGCTAGTCCTGGCGGAGTGGAGGGAACTCTTCATCCTTTTATTTTTTTTATACAGATCATAGACATCTAGAATACATCAGAAAACTCCTCGCCAGGTCAGTACTGTTCTTCACTTGGTTCAAGTGATCCATCTCTTACTAACCAGGCTGCAGAACACTGAGACTGATGTGTTGTCCTTTATTCATGAGGCAGATTAACTGCCTTCAACACCATTGTCTCATCTACTTGCTTGGTCACTCTCATGGTCTGGAGAGTTCAACAAGGCACCTCTCAAGGCCATTCCAGAAATCCCACATAAATCCAATTTTCCCAACATATTTACAAGTCTTTTAAAGGTATTAGTCCTCTCTAGTTCTGTCAGTTCTTTTCCCAAAATGGCAGTAATCGCCTTTTACACATCAGTTACTTGTCAATCATCTACGATATCTACGATATCCGATTACATCGCTCTATCACCCAGGCACGCTACAATCATGTTTAGCCCATGTGCAGGCCAATGTGCTACATCACCATTCTGCTGGTCCTATAGTAACACTACCCAGTCAAATCATCTGGGTGCACATCTCTATCTACTTTGGTACAGAGCTCCTAGTCTCAGAGGAAATTACTATCACTTTTGTAGAAGTGGACAGTTTTTTGGCCTGCCATCTCATTCCGATCTACTACCTTCCAGACTGCTGAGGCCTTGTTCTATGTTTTCTGCAGCTTTGGGCTGCTAGAGGACACTGTCTCTGACTAAGACCCAGTCCACAACTGAACTGTAGAGAACCTTCAGCCCAATGGCTAGGTTGAGAGACTGAAACAGGAACTTGGTCAATACCTGCATAGTTACTGCAGGGATGAAGGACTGGTATAGATTTCTACCCAGGACACAGTATGCCTGGAACCCACTACTGTCCTCATACTCTGGACATACTCCGTTTCAAGGGTTCCGTGGTTACTAGCAAAGGAGTACACCACTGGAATCCAAGGTCTCTGCAGTGAACGAGCGATTCAGCAGTGAAGAGGTATGGATCTCAGTTTGGCATAATCTCCATTGAGCAATCAAGAGACAGAAAGAACAGGCAAACCAACACTGCACAAAAGTACCCAACCTGGGGAGAGGGTTTGGCTCTCTACATGGGACATTAACTGCCCACTAACAAACTTTGATTCATCATGGCCATTCAAAATACTACGATAAATTACTACTAGATATTTCTATATCTGTGCATAACCTACTGACTATAAACTTTATTTCCTTTGTCCACTGCCTTGGTCCACTGCAGAGGGCGAAACCCTTTGTTGAAAGAAGTAGTGGCTCTATCCAATGTCTAATTAAGTTGGAGAGTTACAGGCCTGAGTAGAGGTTGTGAATGCCAGTGAAGGACATTCAGGACCCCATGCTGACTGTCAAAGTCCATCACTGGTGCCAAGAAATTTCTGCTCCAATTCTGGGCGACTGCCTATCAGGAGGACATACTGTCACATTAGGTGTTGTGCCTGTAGAGGCGAAATACTGTTATACCTACCACAACCACACCTACTGTCACACCAGTCATAGCCACACCTGCGTCAACTTCACCCCACTCTATCCTTCTGGAATACCGAATGCACCTGATTCTAATCATTGTAATCACCACAGACTATAAATACCCCATCCCAATCATTGTGACAGTCATTGTAAAGCATTATGTTTGTAGTATGCAATTCTGACCACTGTTTTTGTTTTTCCATGGTTTTCTTAGATTATATGCCTGTTTTGTGATGACATCTTTGGACGCTGTCCTCAGTTGTTCACTAAACATACATCATCTAAACCGCTTATCCTTCTGGGTCACGGTGGGGTGCTGGAGCCTATCCCAGCTGTCATTGGGCGGAAGGCAGGATACACCAGTCAAATACAGATACAAGATACAGGCAGATTCACCAGTCCATCGCAGGGCAGACAGACAACATACACAATCACACAAACACTCACACCTAGGGGTAATTTAACATGTCCAATTGGCCTGACTGCATGTTTTTGGACTGTGGGAGGAAACCCACGCAGACACGGGGAGAACAAGCAAACTCCACACAGAAATCACCCTGGTCGCCCGGGAATCGAACCCAGGACCTTCTTGCTGTGAGGCGACAGCGCTACCCACTGCGCCACCATGCCGCCCTGTTCACTAAACAATACATTAAATTATTGTTTGTTTTTTTGCATCTGTCATGTCCTGCACTGCTACGGTTAACCTTTCTGTTGGCACCACAGTAACTTTTTTCATATTTTTGGAGACCAGTTTGATGTCTTCTCGAGACTCTTTAAAATATATACTTTTACCTTCCACACATCTCTGATCACTGTGTCATCTCTGATCACCATTAACCATTCCTGACAGCAATATTCCTTTATTTGAATTCTAACACTTAAAAGTGGAAAATGATCCACAACATGCGCCAATTAAAATGAAAAAATAAATAAATAAATAAATGTGACAACAACAGGGGGTGGCTGAAGTGTCTCTCCACATCTTTTTGGATTTTTGCTTGGGGGTATCACATTTGTTTGGTACATTAGGAATCTCTTAATGCTTGGTAATCAGCAAAAAAGCAAAAGTGGTATAATAATGATTAGAAAATTCCAGAAAAGATTGATGTAACTTAAAAAAAAGAATCAAAGCTGCCTATGTTTTCATCAGCAGAGCTGTTTCCTGTGGACTGCAGTTTTGAATTTCAGCACTATAACTTCTGAGACATCCAGCCTGAGCAGAAAACAAAAGAAGAGAGAGTGAGATATGGGGGTTACTGAGAAGGAGAAGCAATAAAAATATTCCAGTCGTGTTTTTTCCCCCCTAATTTCCTAATTTCTCTTTGTGTTTTGTCTTCTCTGCCACATCCCTGAAGACTGCAGTGATTGATAGCCTAATCCAATGACTGTATTACAGGCACCTCATCTTGCCCTGTGTTCTTATCATTAGCAGTTAGCCTATGCTTACATTCACAGCTCGCTGCCTGCTACCGGCCCATGAGATTTAAGGATCTGGCCTTTAGAAAATATTTAACATAAAATTGAAATCTTGACAGCACTGAGAAGTCCGTCCTCGGTGAGGCAGTTTTAATTAATCAGGGCTACTGTACCGTGCTCTGTCTAACACGGCAGACCGCCGCGCCGATTACTCAAACATGTAGCTCTAAATTAAACAGCCATGAGCCCCCTCTCATCCTGGACTCCTGCTACGCATCTTCCTTCCTCTCCGACCAGGCTTGCACCACGATCACACAGAGGGAGTGGGAGAGGGGGGGAAACTGTGCTAGGTAAATAAAAATGCAAATGTGAAAATGACCCTGTACGAGATACACAGGCTGCCTTTATGACTTGAGAAAGGAGGCCGCTGACAATAAAGAGCAGTGCTGTTTGCCGTGCCTGTAGCACCTCGGCTCTCTCCTGCCCCTCTTTCTCCTATGAATGCAGGGGAGTGCATCAGTGCTCCTGCTCATGTAGTCTGCCATAATACGGAGTGTGAGACAGGGCTGGGTGAATGAGGTAGTGAGCAGCAGAAGCATTCAGACGATACTGAACTGTGCTTGTAGACAAACATCACTCCCTCTCCCCCACTATCATTAGAGCACTATATGCTTCTCTTACCTGCACAAGGACAATCACCATGCTTGATGTGCACAAATACAACCCCATTACCACCTTAGAGGAGGGGGCAGTAACATCAGCCTCTGGAGCCCCAGCCTCAGGCTCCTGCACTGCTGCACCATTCTGCGCTCTCCACAGATTAAAGCACAAAGCCAAAATGGAGAGAGGGAGAAAAGGATGAAATGTGATCAATAAGTGGAAAAAAAAGTAGACAAAAAAAGGTAGAGGGACATGACTTACACCGTAAAGATCTCTCCTGGGCATGCTCACAGGAACACTTGAGTGGTGCATTTATGTTACCCCCCATTTTTCTTTCTTTCTCTCCCTCTCTCCCTCTCTCCGAAGATGGGCTGTGGTTATGCGGCAGCATACATGCCCACATCCTGTAGCTCTCAGAGGGGCTCTGACACCACCCAGTCCATGGCACTGCACTCTAATGAAGGCCAGCTCGTACACACACACAGACACACACACACTTCTCAGAGCAGCTCAACCATTAATGATCTACCAGAGTTCAAGCCCACAAGCCCCTCACTCACTGCAAACAAAACAAATGCACCCTAGATAAGAAAGAGCCCATAGGTGACCCCTTAGGCACTTTGTATTTACACTTACGTCCACTAAATTAGGCGCTATACATAGAGAATTAAACACGTAAGAGTCAAAATGCCAAATTGGCCCATTAAAAAGTAAATAATGCTATGTTGCAAATTTTGTTACTAAGAGATACAGATACTAGTGTGTCATGCGTTCTTTTAGCTCACACACAGTGTATGTTTAGCGTTTGCAAACAAACATATAACAAAAATTTCCACCAGCCAAATTGGCCGAAAAAAATTGGAATCAGAATCCACCATAACAATTCATGAACGGTTTGCCTCTCCTCTACTTTACACCTTTGTATTCTTTTTTTTTTAAAAGCTAATTTTGTCAAATCTCATGGGTAAAAAAAATGCTTTACTGCAATTTCAATGGTAGAGGAATAGGCCATTCAAACATTTGTTCAGTTGCGTATGCATATCATCAGTAGTTTTAAATTATTATATTGGCACCAAACACTAGGGTCAAGATTACAGCTTCCTGTGGTCTGATAAAGTAGTGGCCGCTGAGATATGCAAGTGATCCACAGACAAAACAGTGCTGAACAACTGAAATATTTCCATTTCTTGTGAGAGTCTACTTCAGCAGCTTTGTCAGGATCAAAGCTACATGCCAACTTTCTTCACAGTCTGTGCCAAACACTCAGACAATAAAACCAAACCATGTATAGGCCTCTACCTGACACTGTAGTGTGTCAGACTGCATTGGAGAAGCAGTAACCGTAAATGTGAGATTTGTGTGTATGCGAGAGAGTGTGCTGGAGATGCTTGTCAGATCAAACCTCACGTAGCCTTGATCTCAGAGACATACCAACCTGTATAAGCCATGACTTCCTCCCTACACACACACACACACACACACACTCATACAAGTTTGTATTCTTATTTCTCTGGGGTATTTCCACAAGCATTCCAATTTCTGGGGGATATTTTCACAAATTTTGTATTCCTGTTTTCCATGGGTTCTTTCCACCTCAGTATGCCTTCCTCAGTAAACAGAAGCAAATCTATTTGTTGTGTTACATTTTAAATAGGACTGCCCCGAACAGCACTTTGCAGGCTTTGAATACTCATTGATATTTCAGAACAAGTACCCAAGTTCTCCTTCACAAAATCACCATTAAAAACAACAATATTTAAACCATTTTTCAACTGCCTATCTGACGGTACATATATGCTTCTATTTTAAACAATATTTCAGTCCACACCGGCTGTGCTACTTGCACTTCTTATGCCCATCAAACCCTTCCAACCTGTCGCATTTGTTTACACATCAAGTCACACACTTTCTGCTGAGTTGGAGGCAGTGTGGATTTTGCATTGAGCATCTTTCTTATCGTCTGATAATTAATAATAATAATAAAGCACTCCAACCTGTGATTTCTCAGGCGCCTCTGCTCTTGTAGTTTCAATGGTCAGGTGGAAAGTGGCGCAGATTGTCGCACTCTGAGGCAAGGTGACACGGATTTCTGGAATAAAGATGTATTCTAAACCAGACTGGCTATCATTTATTTATTTTTAACATTTTCCGTATATTAACAATAACTGCTCTATCTAAAGGCCTCTGCAAATGCAGTTCAGGCTAAAATGTTTGTGGCTTAAAAAAAGACAAATCTGCCAAACGCTAAACAGAGAAAATAATACCAACATAAGCGAATACTCATTGATTCAAATCATTTGGACCAGCCCCAACTTTAAATCAAAGCTACATTTTTGTAAAAGACATTTTGTGAAATGTGGACATTTCAAATATTCTAACATCAAACTTTTCATGTTTTCCCATCATCCTGTGGAGAGCTAAACACAAAATCAAACACAAATACAGAGGGTGGTAGTGGTTTGAGGCAGTTTTGTATCTAGCAAATGCAAAGAAAGACTATGTGCACTCCAGTAGGAGGCTGTAAGTGTTGTACAGCCTATTGTTACCTGTAACATGTAAACAGCTACAATCAGTGAAGATAAGAACCCTCTTTTTCACATTGGAAATAATATGCAAGTAGCAGGTCTTTACCCTACAGCCAGAGTCAAGCACAAAGCCCTATACTTCACATTATGCATAGAGGCTAAGTATATAATAACAGTAAACAAAACAAATCCCAGATACCTTATTTGTTTACGCAATGGATGAAATTGTCTAAGCCTCAAAGCAAAAGCCCAGCCTCCAACATGTGCATATATTTACAGTACGCCATTAAAACTGAACTCACAGCGGAGGGATATACAATTACAGAGTTCAAAGTGACTCATCATAGTTTTGTCATTAAATGAAATACCGTACACTGTGGCCGCTATGAATCATGGGCTGATGCAGCGTAGCGCGGTATGAGTGCGTATGTGCATGGGCTGCTGTATGAAGCAGTTGTGGTGGAGGCCCGGGAGCTGCTGTGAGAGGGGGAGAAGATGAATGCTAGGCTGGTGGAGCAGCAGAAGCCCCTGTAAGCTCAGGGCAGCCCAACTCCTGGGGGATGTCATCGAGCCCGCCAGCCACAGCTTAAATGGGGAAAAGATGACATTGAGTAGTTTTGCTTACATAAAATACTGCTGCAATAGTTTCTCCATTAATTTTTAATGCCTCTCCTGTCTTGCTGGCCCACGTTCTTTCTCCCCAAGCCTGTTCCACCTTCCAGCCGTCCCTGCCACTGTGGGCCTGTATGGACAGTAAAGGAGGGAGGACGGGACAGTGGATGGAAGCTACACACACCCCAACAACAGCCTTCATCAGTTTGTCCAGGCACACATGAGCACACACACACAAAAGCAAACCCACAAAAGACATGCAAACACAATGAAAGAAGGCTTGCCTCATAAATGGCATTAACTATGCAGCAGTGCGGCCATACAGCACCAAGCCGGAGCAGAGGGAGGGAGAACAACTGCATGCACATGAATTATTGAGGATGGGTCTGGAGCATACCACCGGCTGGACAGCAGTGCACGCTGCCCTCTGATGAAGCACTTTGACTCCAACTCAGAGGAGATGAGAGCCGACAATCTGCCTTCTTACACTTCAGCACACAACATCCAAAAAACTACCTTGACGAGAACAACTCAAAGCATCACAATGCCAAAGTAAATATTACAGAAAATAGGGCAGGCTGATATAAAATCTGTGTCACTGATGCTGATTTGTAGCAGCTAAAAAGTTAATAAGCAATAATGTTTGCCAGTATGATTTTATATGGTCAAAAGTTAAACAATTGTTTCAAATAAACAGATAAAAAGATGAGATGATTAAAATCTTCAAAATCAGCAATTTTACTAACATTACAGATGTGTGTTCATTGTAATATAAAACAAGCAACTTCAAAACAAAATAAGTGCTTTATCAGTGGGATTTTCACCGATATCTATAAATCCACAGAATCATAAAATGTTTGTTATCAGTTTGGAATCATTTTTGATATGAACATTTTTTGTTATTTTATCTACAATAACAAGCTCTGTTCCTCATTTTGGACACATCTGAAGGTTCTTCAACTGTACAGGACTAGAAGACTATCATATTCGAATCATTGTATACATTTATCTGTCACCATACTGGTTTTACCTTATGGAAAACATTAATTCCAAACATCTGAATACTAGTGTATATCAGTTGAACCCTAATGGATGTTTAAACTCAAATCATATTTTAATCTACATAGAATGTAACATACAGTAAAAAAGTCTGTAGAGGAATGGCAGTCCTCACTTAAACTCATCAAATGTCAAATGAGTAACCCACAGAAGCACATCAATATGAAACGCATCAGCTACCTTCCCTGTAGTGCAGCAGAGTTCCCTTCTTTCGAAGACACATTCGTCTAATGTCTTTATGAAGAGCCGTGTTTCCACAGACAATGTCAATATCCCATGGCAACCAGAGTACCTTTGTTTCATGGCCCGCCATTGAAGCACATCGCCCAAGATTGAAATGCGCTTTTTCCAAAAAAGCCCTTACTGCACACTTACAAGAGGCAATATTCAAATGATAACACTTGAGGAGATGATGACTATCTGGGAATATCTTCAAGAACTACAATCCCTGAGAAATTAGACCTACCTGCAGCATCGTCTCCATCTGTCTTTCATCTCTGCACAATGAATGTAATCATCACTATAGCCAGAAGAGAGCAGTCACTGGTGCTGCAGCTGAAGGAATTACAGCCTAATTTCAGAAAATCTCTTGAATGATTCAAGTGATATCCAGAACTTAATTACAACAGTAGAACTAGTAAAGAGTCTACCTTAATAAAAAAAAATAAAAAAAGAAAGAAACTCTCTTTGACATCAGGCACACCACTATGCAATGGCCTGCTCCAAGCAGAAGAAAACTTACCTGTATGATAAACAGTAATCAACATTAACATGTTTTGGCCATTCTAGATTAAACATGGACATCTAAAATTTGTACTATTCTATGTTTTACTTGGTGCTTCATTCAGACATATTAACATACATTTTACCTTGTATGTAACAGTTTTACAGTGACTCCTTCAGTTCTCGGACAACAAACGGAAACCCACTGGTTGGGCTATGGATGTGAATTTGCAGACAGTAACATATCTAGGACTTCCAGAAGCCTTAGAGTGAGTTTTTTTCACAGGAAATTGGTCCCACCCGTTGGAAATTAAAATGCGAGTGGTTGATTCCACTGCCAGTTCCTAATAGTGTTAGTGGTTAATCTGACACAATAGACCTTAAGTTCAGCTCCTGAAAGCCTAACCAATAAGAGCGCTCGCTTGGCTGTAATACAGAAAAAAAAAATCTGATTGGGCAATTTTCTCTTGGCTACAACGCTTGCAGAGTTTACACAACAAGCATGATGATTATATTAAATAAAAATGAATGAAAAATTACAAACTTTTTTTATTATTTTACAGGAATCATTAGGCCTTCTCTGAAGGCCTAGAAGGCCGTGAGCGTTCCCTACTGGTTTTTAAATTGCAATAGAACTCGCTCTCAAAAAGAAGTGCATTCAAAGCCATTTTACGCCATTGAAATTACGCCTTGCTCAGACGCCCTATAAAATCTACTCTGGCAAGACATCCTGTCGTTTTCTACAGAGTCTGTACTGTTTCATCTGGAAGAAAAAAAAACATAGAGAGGCAGCATTAGTAGAACTCTCAGCCTCATTCGACTCCATCTGTCACTTCTATTAGAGCCACTGACCAGCAGCACTGCTCAGCCACACACACACACAATAGAGTGGAGCTATTGCATTTATCCCACAGCAAGAACCCTTCCAGCCATGCACACGCACACGCACACACACACACACACACACACTTTTACAAGTAAGAAGTGAATTGACACATGTGCCCACACACACTCACACTCACTCCCACAAAAACAGAGGCAAATAATAGATTTGCACACACTTGCACACGCACACGGTCTGGCTGTGCCGCCCCTGAGGAAAAGGGAACGGATCCAGTGAGTTGGGTGACACTTACCAGACACGCCGCCATATGTGGTGCGCTTGTCTCGGCCGATGCCAGGCCAGGGAGAGCCGTCTGCCTTCAGTCCCATCAGCCCCGAGACCGTGTTGGTGGCAGTGACGCCATCTGCACCACCTACACCCACGGGGATCAGACATTAGCCATGGCAAGGGGGGTAGAGGGGGAGCGGGAAGCAAAATCTGGACCAGGAAAAAGCTGCAGGGCCTGGGCAAACGCAGACAGGGCAAAGCGGGCCCTCGGCCGAGCTGCTACTGAGCCCCCACACTGCCAAGCCATTCCATTACGCTGCTCACGTCTGAAAACTGGCCTGAACGTGCCAATGCTAACTGTCCACACCATACACAAGTGTGTTAATGTCCGTAATAACACTTGACCCTTGTGAGTAAAATGTGAAATTTGTTGATAATCACTTCAATTATTGATTTGTAATAGTTACAACAGTTGAAAGTGAAGAGTATGAAAAGTATGAAGAAGTCAGCTACCTTCCTGCGCAGCTTTGGCAATATCCACAATGTTGGTGACATTGGGGGTCAGCTTGGCGAAGAAAGGGATCTTGACAGCTTGTCGGACCCAGCGGCAGATGTTCCGCACCAGCTCTGGATCCTTTTCAAATGGGGTTGGGAAACAAACAAATAAATAAACAAACAAACACTAGCAACAAAAGAGATTCACACAGCTGAACTAAACGAACAAAACACAAAACAAGGAAACTTGATTTTGGCAATCTGGCAGGGGTCTGTGTGTATGCGTGAGAGAGAGAGAAAGAGAGAGAGAGACAGAGAACCCCAGACCAGTGAGAGAGATAGAGGGATCATATAAGTGTGAACTGCTGCTCCAGGAGGATTCATGCTTTATTAGACATCTCCTGGCCTGTCAGTCTGGGTGTTTAGAGAGAGGAGAGGCCTCTCAGCTTCTGCCCTGCTCACATTCAGTGTAGTTCTGCAGCCTGCTCAAGCACAACCACATCTAAATCCACTATATCCAAACCAACAGTACAACATGGACTAAAAAACAAAACGAAACAAACAAAACAAAACAAAAAACATAAACAACAAAAACACAGCTGAGGCAGCACAATCACACAAAGAAACAGTGCATGTATACACATATTTTGATGTGATGTTATGGAGTAGACATCGACCTCACATCATGTATTTACAAAATACGTTATAGTGCGACACTCCATGTATTAAAACACTACAGTCTGCTAATTAATATAAACAGTTCCTATATCCTTTATGCATGTAATTACACTTTTATCAATAATTATAGGCTTTCGTGACCAATTATGCAACACTAAAGAAAAACTCAACAAGCCGTCATTAAAGACCAAAAGCAACTCCATTAAAAACATCGGGCATCAACAGCATTTTAGTGAAATTATCTCCTACACTGATGAGTTACACCAAGCACATAAGACACTGCAGCCATGCACATTTAGATCACAAGAAACTTGTCATCAGGAATCATTTAAATACAAGGTTTAGGGAAGTAGCAATACATCATATCAAACTGCACTCAAATTATATCATGTGGTTAGTGTGTTAAAGCATTAGAGTGGGACATTACAAAGCACAGCTTTTGTTTAAAGTGTTATAGTTATATAATGTTGAATGCTCGAAAAAAGGTAAACATTAATGTATTAACACAAGGCACATTTTCAGTGACTCATTACTGCTGTATTGAAAAATGTATTGAATCAAGACACCATTGTTTTGAAAGTTAGATTGAGACCCTACAAAGCACAGCTTTTCTTTCAATACCTGCACTCTTATCATGTTTCAGGCTTTAACAAACTGAATATGGAAACATTACTATATTAACATAATGCACATTTTCAGCCACTCGAATTGAGACACCACTGTGTTATATCAAATTGAATTCTGAATTTTGTCTATCACTACATGTCTAAAAAGGTGCTAATATTATTATGAACCGACAATGCATACCTTTTTGACTTGAAGCATAGGCCCAGGCTGTGGTCGCAAATTCTAGGCTTGACTGTACTGACAAAAGTTATCACTATACCCAGTAAGCTACAATGACATAATGGAGATAACACTTATGGGCAAAACTAGGCTAAGGAGACAAATCACTGTCAAACTTTGCTGCAAACAATAGAACAATACATTATATGCTGATCACATTTCATATATGCTGTACGCCATGTTCTCTAGAAACTGATGAATAGCCTCATTACGCCGACATTTTTCAAATGTAGCTGCTTTAATTTAGATGTAATTTTATTTGATTTATTTTCTTCTTTTTGCTGCTGTTTGATGTTTCTTTCATTATCATCCTTTCATCAGAATCCTACATATTCAGACATTACTGCTTTCTCATTCATACTCCACCTTTGTTTCTCTCCATTGGACATACACTTGCAAGTAGACGCTGAACATTCAGAACACACACTTTCTCTCATCCTTGTCCCTGTCATGTCTCTCATCTTCTCCACAGGAAATGGGCTTCTGTTTTGACATATCCAGTAACTGTTAGCACACATCCCCTTGAGCAACGGGTTTTGCTCTCCTGTATAAAGAGGTGCAACTTACAAGGTCCATGTGCAAAATAGAACGATGAGGTCAGTTTCCTGCACAGGGGAAAGGTTAGCATTTGATTTTTAAAACCATTAGCCAGAATTGATTTGTCAGAATAGGGAGCCAAGAAGAAAAACACATCTCCCTGAGACCATTTCATTTCTATTTCCAGGGCATGCTGAGTGATTCAGTGCTGCACAAAAAGGAGAAAAAAAATCACCGCCATTTTCTCCGATGAGATTTGAATGTTGTGCGTTCGCGGATGCGCGTTCTGCTTTAGAGACATGGAGGGAGGGGACGGTATTTGCACCTAAAAATATGCCAAACGCATTCTAAAGGCTCTAGATGGGGGACAGGAAAGGTTACTCCATTGGAGATAAAATTCATTCCTAGCTTTTTCAGAAGATATTGGATTTATGCACTCGTGTCTGCAGCAAGTGCCATCCATAGCAATTTGCCTTGATTTATTCAAGACTTAAACAGGGCATAAACAAGGCTGGAGTGTTGGGTTCAACCAGTCCACTCCGAGCCGTCTGCCAGAGAAGGAGCTGTAATATCTGAGCCCCTGAGAGATGGTTGATAGTGCTGCTGGCTTCCTGGGGAGATTCATTGGTTGATATAGCAGATCCTGAACTCCAGGCAACAAAAGCAGATGTCACCAGACTTTTACAGAAGGCAGCAAGGCACAGAGTGGCACAAATCACAAACCTTCTGTTCTTTGACAAAAAATCCACTTAAAAATGAACGTTGACCAACGTACCTGATAACAGTGATGAGGTACTAACAGAACGAAAGGAAATAATACCGCAGCCACTGAGAAATTACAGCAGTCTAGACATATTGGTAGATGTAACGTCCTAAAACAGTTACAGAGGAGTTATTTCTCCATAATATGAGGTTATAGCAGCCTGACAAGGTTTGTGGAGTGACCAGCATGTGCCTGGTCCCAGTGCAGTCTAGCATCCCGAGGGCATGCCTTTTTATGAGCAGAATGGTGTTAGTCTTTAAGAGGAACAACAAGAACACAGCCGCACAGGAAGCGAGACTGGCCTTCCTCCCAGAGGGTCATGGAAAATTGCATTATGCCTGCTCCAGCAGGAGCGACGGGGTCGTGGCCCGCAGCCAGGCACCAGCCACCAAACAGATGCTGCTTGTAAGAACTCTGCTCTCGCAGTGGGCCTGCGCTCCCTCTGAGGCCTGCCTGTGACAGCTTATTACAGGCCAGATGGGGGCGAGCCTCTGTCTGTGGGCCAGGGAGTCGCCTCCCTCTCCTCTGAGCAGTCCGCTACACGCAGCATTACACGCTTGGCTGAACGGCCGGAGCACCTGTGTGGCTGGCTTACATTTTTGGCAGGGAGACTGCGACCCTTTACTGGCATGAGAAGCTTGGGCGGGACCCGCCTTTAGTGGCCTAAGGCAGAAGAAGCATGGTTTTGGAGAGCGCCCTGTCACAAATGGCACCCCAAACCCTGCGGTCCTCCTCCAAGCAAGAACTTTGGTGATGTCAACCCTATGGGCAAGAGTCTTTGAGGGTGTTGGGTTTAAAAGCGTGCTATGTACATGTATTGGAACAGGCCATGAATTATGAATTTTACCTCACAATGAAGGTGAAATAACTTAATCGATAGATAAAAAGATAGAAAATCTTCTCCGACAGGTTGGCCAGGCAGTTGTAAATGGTAAGCATCATTTAACTGATGTGCAACATGAGCAACCAAATAAAATGAGTGGAGGCAGGCGGTTGTCAAAACAGTGCTACAACAGAAACAGAACCACATGTAAGAAAAAGATGGTATACAATTTAGCTTGATAAACAACAGTTTCCTGTCAGACTGAAAACAGAGCACTGAAGTGAAGATTGTCAATGAGATCTTAGCCATAGCCACCTGATGGTGTGTTTGAACAGTTTTCATAATTTCATAAATTTGTGTATTTTCAAGTTTACTGTAAGCAAGTTGTACAGATTTAAGTTTTCAATAAAAAAGGAGATAAACTCAGTCATTATCTATACTATCCAAATTTGAGTTTGGAAGTGCCACCATTACATCTGCTGATACAGTGTGAACACGGTAGACCAAGCCAGCGTTGGTCCATCCTAGCAGATACAGGTATTGTGAATAATAAATATACCAGTTGCTGATGACCACCGTAATGCAAACACCTGCTAATGGATGTGAGTTGTGATGTGAGAATTTTCCAACTTTATGAGTTGATGAAGACTGAATACAGCAATAGCATATAATACACTTCAGGCAGTCCGTGTAACTCTGTCTGAGGCTGAGACTATGGTAAAGAGGCAGCGTGCCTTGCAGGAACACGGAAGCACTGATCAGACATGGAGAGCTTTCAGCCCCACTGAAGAGCATGCAGCAAAGAAAATTGACCAGCGAGCAGCAATAAGGGCCGAGCGAATTGCATACTGACTCCAGCAGCACTGATCAGGAGGGGAGGCGGCATAGCGAAGGGGAGGTCTAGTATGAAATTAAAGGAGGGCCAGGGTGGCTCCACGGAGAATTCTTTATTTATTTTCCCTCTCCCCACGTGCTGTCACCGCGGGGCAGGTGGAGCCCGGCGTGGGATTCATTTCGGCACAATGGGGGAGGGGGGTGGCGGGGGCGTTAGAGCGAGGAAAAGAGGGGGGAGAGGCAGAAAGGGAGAGAGGAAAGGGGGAGAGTGAGAGAGAAAGAGAGAGAGAGGGGAGAAGGGGTCTTTACCACCCTCAGGCAGGGACAGGAGGGGTGGGGGGGCTGCGAAGAGATAGGGAGCCAGAGGAAGAGGGAAGGGTGGAGGAGGGATAGCGGCTTTACACCTGAAATTTTAATTTTATCGTGCAAGGTCACGGGAGGTGGGCGCTCTTGTTAAGAGCCGGCAAGTCTCGCAGGAGGGATGATGGAAGTGGCGTGCCACCAGGCCCTGTTTGGCGGGCTGAAAATAGCTGTGGGAGCCTGCGCCGCTTTTAATTTGTGAATCCGAGGAGCCGTATTGAAGGCTGGGGAAAATATGAGTTCCCAGTGGATGCTGAGTCAAACCTGAGTAAGAGCTATGAAATAAAGGCTCCTCACACTCGAGAGATCTTTATCTGTCACAAGTACTGAGCCGTTTTATGTGCCTCCTCAACCTGCGATAATAACAACTGTGCTTATGTCAAACGAGAAGGAAAAAAAAACGTTTAATCAAGAACTGTTGAAAAGTAATACATGGCCAAAAATGAATAAACAGTGATAGCACATGCAAGTACATTTAGTGGGACTGCCTTGTAGGGTTTCTGTTCAAAGGGCTCTGAGTACTAAAAACGGCTTAGAAGCTGAATGGCTCCTGATTAGAGCGCGGAAGCGCCAATCCCATTGATCAACAGTAAACAAGATAATGAAATCATTACACATATTTATGTCTATCATAAGTAAACAAAAACTATCTCTAATCTGATGGCAGTTAAACGTTAAACAGCTCTGCAAAAAGAATGAGCATTATACTGTGAAAGCTAAACAAAATGAGTGGGTGAAATTGCATATTAATACGCCATTAAAATCAAATCTCCCTCTCTTTCGTTGTAGTCAGAAATAATGTTTTTCCCTGGCTAGGAAGGGAAGTGCCAAACAGTGTGATTAAATGATATTGCCTCTCTTTAGTTCACACGGAGGTTACCTGCCTGCGGCCCTGCAGCTTTGATTAGCTTTTTGTCTTAGAGCTGAAAATCTACAGCAAACGGATATAACTCTTTGAATTTACAGCCAATGCAGTGGAAAACAGCTCTCTCTGTAAGAATGGAGAGTCATAATCAGAAAATCAAGAAGGAGAAGCATGTGTTCTGTTCATCTATCTGTGCCAGATAAGAGCTAAGATGTATGGTAATATACAGTGGGATATGTTTGTCTTTCAAACGCCTTCATTACTTATACCACCTGTACATCTTATTCATCATGGTAGACCATTCCAAGACTTGATAAAACAGAACCATTAGGCTGAGATGTACTGCTTTATGGGCAGACTTCCATCCAAAGGATTTTATGTGGAAAATGTTACAGGCAATGGAAACGGCAATTATGTGTAATATTTTATAAATATCAACTTTTATTTTGTTCGACCTCAGCGACAGAAAGGTTTTTGACAGGAATTACGCATAAATTTAATGTGACAAGATTTTCATCACCTCTCGTTCGACAAAACAATAAAGCAAACCACAGCAGGGAAGGGATCTTTATTCCTTGTGCAAGCCTTGCTGATTCACATGTGCAGTCTTTGTCTTAAATATGGCCTATAACACATTAAAAGGACAATTTCTTGCATCCTGTGAGCAGAATGTTGTTGACTGTGGTGATGGGTGGAAACGTAAGAATCATAGTTTTCTGCGTGTTCACTAAACTTTTGTCACACTGAACAGTGGGCTATGGAAAAGGCTAATTAAACCAACCAAAAGAAAATATGCAGAACTTGCAATACAAGTGAAATTCTAGATGTAAGCACAACTTTTTTTATTTGAAGGAAAATTTATGCAACCGCAGTTTTAAGCACTTTTATAACTCATTAAAGTCGTAAATTAATGTAATAGAAACAAGCTGCCAGCATTTTGCTGGAATTTACAAACATTTTATTTTTTTTCCTTAAAAAATTGAAATAAATTTCATGAAAACGTAGCCTAACCTAGTTTACCGTACAACTACATCAACCATCCCCCTCCTTCACAGAGTAGCAGACAAATTCAGTCTAGAGATGACAGAAGAGCTGGTACTTTGATGTGAAGTCAATACCATAACAAATGCAACAACTAATTGTGAGCAATATATGATGATATTTTATCATTATTGTGATAAATTTTGTCATCCTGATAAACAATATATTTTTCTGAGTTTAACGTGGATATCGTCCATACTTAAAGAACACTTAACAACTGCACATCACGTTACAAAGAGATAATAATAAATTTAAACCCCTTAAATGGCCAGGCCCACTAGTGGGTCCAAAGTTTTACTACACACTCCTATAACCTAAGAATAACCGGTCCATGTAATTACTGAGTAATAAGACTTAGTTTGTAATAAGTCTGGGATTTTAAAGGTATAAATAAAAATCCCAGTTTTTCATAGCAGTTTTAAATCTTCTAAATCTTTGTGATAAAATTTCATAAAACGTCATGTATTGTGAAAACTGATTTAAGCATTATGACATAATATTTTTTTCCATATCGCCCACCTCTAGCTAACTACTTTTTTAAATAACTAACAGTAATACTCTATGGTATCGATACTACCATAGTTCCACATTCCTGTCTAACTGTATGCAGAAGAAATCTCGCCAATGCAAGAGGAAAACAATGACAATGCCTAAATATTCTGCTGCAGTGATTCCACCACCAAATAATACTAATCAAGAAGCAAAGCAGATCTCACATATCCAAATACATTGTGAAAAGGGGAACAGGGCAGAAACTGATCTGAAGTGTTTTTGGTTTGTGTTGTGTCATTCAAGTATTTATTTGACCTGAATAAAAAAAAATTAAATTGCTTGTTACCACATGAAGTAACTTTTTTAGGTTAAACTGCTTTTTGTCAATGTACTCTGCTTTTGAGAATAGATGCAAATCTGCAAAAAACATTTGCAGGCAATGGCATTGACCCTTTGGTAACTCTTTAAATTAAGCGATGAACCTGAAAGACCAATGTGAAGGACCTCAAACAGGTCACATTCCACACAGCCTGACAATTAATGACGTGTTAGAAAAAGTGTTATGATCCAAAAATACACATATAAAAAGTCCAAAATTATCAAAATTCTGGTATTGTGACATCTCTAATTCAGTCAAGTGTCTAGATAATTGCAAAACCGTGTGATTGGTGTTCTCCAAGTCTGTTGAGCATTTGACAATGTTGTTTAGTGGATGGTAGAATCACATGCAGTTCTCAATAACTGGTTGTGTGATAGTGTGATAAGGACAAACACAATTAATATGAATTTGTCTACGCACAAATTGGGATCTTGAAGTCTTACTATATTGCAAGTTCAAAAACTACATTGCACTCGACCACAGTACTCTCCAGTGTGGAGCAAAGAGGCCACAGCTTTGGCTAGACAAACTTTGTTTCAGATCGTAGTCATTCAGCTGGATGTGAACGGCAGAGCTGCAGTCTTTGTCTGAAAGGCCGACTCTGGAAAGGCAAAATCCACACACTGAGATGTGAAAGCGTGGCTGCTGAGTGATGGAAGCTCCTCGGCGGTGAGGGCCGACGCTGATGCTTCAAACGGGCTTTCATCTTTTTACTCGGGAGCGCTGCTTTGCATTTTATGACTTTGTTGTTTTAGTGATCTGACACGGTGTGTGGCTGCCAGAGCAGGTTTTCATGTCATTTAGTTGACCACTACAGACTCGGTGACAAGCTGTGTCAAATGCGTTTAGAGGGAGAAAGCACAATTTCCAATGCACAAGCAGACAAATAAACCAACGCTCAGATTTAGCGGTTTGCAACTGTGCAGAGGTAATCCAAAACATGGCATGTGATATTCCATCTACATATGAAGCCCTCAGAGGAAAAACAATGCGCTTCTATACACTATCATAAGTACATCTAGAATCAAGATGTTTTTGCGCTTTTAACATTGACTGGGGCTGTAATTGAAGTCATAAACAAGGATGTATTTTGTTCCTGTGTAATACGCATCATGCGCTTGCAAAAGAAAAAAAAAGTTGCTCCTAATCCTCAACAGACAAACGCTACATTAATCCTAGTGAATGGCATTTCTCATATGAAAGAAAACTGTTTACAAACCGCAAAAGAAATCATTTATGGATTATTAAATTCCGTTAATGCTATGGAAAAGGTGTATCATTAAGAACCAAATGCAAAATCAATGCTCCACTGGAGTAGAGACACATTAATAATAGGTGTTTGCGGTGCTTGATCTCCCTACAATACCTGTCTGTTCACAGCTGAGACAATAGGTTTCATTTCATTCAGAGTCATACACAGAGGGATGCATTTCATCTCAGACATGACTACAGCTTCTCCATGAATTTCTAACTAAAAGGAACTATGTTTTGACACTGGTATTCAGCATTTGTACAAAATCCTCAAAGATGAACATTTTCCATCTTCATCAATAAGAAATACTCTCTTTTATAATGAAATATGGTATTTCTAGAAGAGAAAATTGGCACGTTCACCAATTTAAATCAGTCTCTAGAAAGGTATTCATAGCATTCAGAGGTTATAGATAAGCATATAGAGAATATATGTGTATTTTTAGCAACATCTGTACTTGGATTCAGCACAAGCCTGGGTAACGGTTGGGCTCGGTGTATATACGATTAGATCAGTAGTCTGGCTGCACATACTAACTGACTAGCCTGGCTCTTAGTGAGAAAGTGCAAACTCCTCCAGGCTGACTCTTGGTATGTATGAGGTGTAGAGTGAGGTGTGCTGGCCTTACCTGCCCGCAGGCCAGTCCCATGCCCCTCTCGCCCATTCCATGAGGGCAGGATAAATTCAGCTCCAGGGCATCAGCTCCAGAAGCCTGTTCAAGGGGCACATTTATGCAAGAAGTTATTTCAACACACTCAATGCATTCTTGCTTTTTTTTTTTTTTTACAAATAAAACTATGGAGCTTTGATCTGAATCCATATGCGAGTCTGCCCATTGCAATATGAATCATGCAAAACACTTGTGGTTTGGAAAACAACAATCTAGTGATTCAGTTTATTAATCACGCCATGTCCAAAAAGCTTACAGCTGCTCAGGAAAACAGAAAGCACAAAGCCTCTTTTCAAGAAGAGGCGCGCGTGCCGATGAGAGACACCAAACAACGGTGACTGAAACATTAGGCCTAAAATAGATCAGACAAATCATAACTGTTCCACATGGATGCGCGGGAGACGCCGCACTGTATGTAGACTGGTGGAGTGGGGCGTAGAAAGCGGCTGAGCAGGAAAGGCGTTTGACAGGCAATTACATATCCATGGGGGCTTTAAACCACATCACATGGGGGATTTAAACAATTACAAAAAGCTCTACAAACCTGCCAGAGTGACTCCAGCTGTAGATTTATGATTTGCCGCAGACTGACAGCCATTAGAGGGAGAAAAGAAGAATAAGTATTTTAGCCTTACAAAGTGCAGAGGAGCAAGTGGCAGGATGAAGCCATTTATCATAGTCAGCCGGGGAGAGGAGGAAGCCGTGGCAGCCCCGGATTAGGCTCCAGATTTCATGGTCAATTAGGGCCAAATGCAGGTACAAAATGGACACAATGTGCCGTGATCCCAAAGCCAATTATCAATAATGTTTAATTTCACCCGGCTTCCTTTAAGCCCTTTATAGGAGGAGGCTGGCTGCCTCCTCCTTTCCTCCTTCCTCCACAACAAAGGACCACACACACAATGAATTAAGCGCTATCATTGCAGATCACAATAAGCAGCTTTGAGAGGGAAGACAGCAAGCAGGCTATTTGATATTGCAGGCTTAGCAGAAAAGGGAAAGAAGAAACAAGTCCAAAATATAGCAAAGCAAAACAAAACCAAGCAAGGGGAGCGAGCGAGCTGGGTTAGTTTGGGTTCTGCCTGCAAAAAGAAGAGCCTCCTACCCTCACTTCATCCTTAAAACCACTCCTCAGGGGAGGACAGAAAAGAAAAGGTAGGAACACAGAAAAGGAGACATAGAGAGAGAGAGAGAGAGAGAGAGAGAGAGAGAAGGGACAGACAGAGAGCAGAAAAAAGAACAAGAGGCTTAGTGCCACAGTTCCACACCTCTTATCCTAATCCCATAGACACGCGCACAAACCCAAATGTAAACATACCACTGTAACCCACATTTCAGCACAGGCATGCCCTGTGGATGATGATATATACTCCTCATATGCTGCATGAATTGTAAATGCACAACCCATGAAGCCCACCGTAAGCATAGGGAAATACAGCCCAGCGTGCGCATTAATATTTATCCACAGTTCTCCCAAACATTCATTAGTAGATGAGGGAAAAGGCAGGAAAAAAAAGAACAGAAGCTTGCTTATAAAGGTACAACACCTAAAGACCTAAATACCCTTTAATGATCATTATAAGATAAATTAGAAGCAAGCATCAAAATGAGCATCATTAACCAACACGTGTCTAAACTGTTGTTTCCAAATTGGCTTCTAAACTCATTCATTAAAATGCAATGTATGCAGAAGTGCGCTTTATTACAAAAGCCATAAGCATGCATGAAGCCTAAGTGGAAATGTGATCATGAAGGCTTCAATATTCATGTGCGCATCTTGAACATCACAGGCTTAAAAAAAAGCACCATTTCTCGTTTAATCCTTCTCGTAGTTGCTTCAAGGAGCAGACCGCTGGAGACGAGTCTTAAGGATACGCTCCACAAAAAAAGCCACAGGCCTGGAGCAGATCTTTATCAGAGCTGACACTGCCTTTGACATGGGCTATCAGCTCCCAACTTGATAAGGAAAACATTACCTATCCCTGTCATACACTTTGGAACATCAAGGATGGTTTGATCTCGGGGGGGTTTTGGGAGCATGATAGCAAAAGTGGGGTAAAAAAACACAGACACGCTTACTCTACAGTTGGAAGAACAGGCACGGGAGATGCTGCAGGACAGAGAGACAGACAGAGAAATGTAACAGAAGCCGGGAGGCAGTCGGCTATGACTCGAATGCTCATTTTGAAGCAGAGGAAACCCTGCGCTGTGCAAGTCTGCAGGCTGGTACGCAGCCTTTTGAGTGACAAGCGTCAAGACTTTCATTAGCTCAACCTCACATATTCATGATGGTGCTAGGGCTAGGCCTTTCACAAACACTTCATATCCACCAGCTGATTATCAGCATTACTTTTAGGCAACTAGTTTTAGGAGCCCCGTATTCCTTTTTTATCATTTCACAACTTTAAATGGAATAAAATGGGAATAGATCATGGAGAGAGTTTGACATTTATGAATTATGGTCTCTGGCTCATGGTTATGATGCAATATTACTCTCAAAGGCAGAGATTTGTGCGTGCATGGGGGCAGGGCAGCAGAAGTGAGGTGGCAGCTGAAAGCAGAAAATGGTTTACTTCAGGCTGACACTTTAATGATGGGAAAAGAGGCATGGGGGGGTCAAAAAAAACTTTTAAGTTGTGTCCTTAGGCAAGGAACAGTGTTAAGTGTTCCCTTACAGATTTCAAAGTGAATGAATGGGTGATTCTCCTTGAAACTGGAGTTGCCATGGTAACCGGGCTTTTATTTTATATTTGCCAGCAGAGGTAACTAAACAACGTGCTTTGGATGCGAGGATGATGAGGAATTCGGACCGCCAAGAAGGGTCAGTGACTGACAGAGAGGCTACCAAGAATGGAACAATCTGATCTCCTCTTTTCCTTTTTCCTCCACTCCTTCCATCTCCAGCAGTATAGCTATCCTGCCTCTTCCTGCCCACCCTAAGGCATGGCAGTCTGAATGCGAAGAAGACCTGGGCTCAAACTATACCTGCCTGTAGGGTACTTCTTCTGTAGAGCCGGGTTAGAGTACGTAGCTGCTACGCAGCTGGGTGATGGAGGTAAGCTCCTGAAAGCCAGAGTGACACTGCCGTCTACCCTAAAGCAATGTACTCACCCGGGCTTAGATCAGCGTGTGGGCTGCTTTATGAATATACAATATGCAAACGGTACCTGAACCTGGCTAAGGGGGCTGCCAGGCAAATACGTAATGACAGTAAAATAGAAAGCTAGAGGAGGAGTGGGGGGGCACTACCAGATGTCCATCTTTTTCGGAGGGGAAGAGGGGGTTTTGGGTGAGCTTGACAGGTCCGGTTTAATGAGGTATAACAGAGAGCGAGAGCGTCAATGAAATCGATAGCAGAATTAACACATTGACATGTGGACCTGTTTACTTTCTGACATTTTCTGTGCACAATTAAGCACCTGAGATATGAGAGTCAACTCTGATTAATCCAGAGGCCACCAAACTGCCTCTCTCTATTCCCATTCAAAATATCAGCTCAGTGTTTAAAAGTGTGATATATACATAAATATTTGCGGCGTGAGTATGTGCGTGCGCGTGTGCATTTATGTGTGCATGTGCGTGTTCCAGAGTGGGTCTGCTGGGGCTAGGTTTGACTGACAATGGGAAAGGACAGGGGCTGGAGCGCTCGTGTTCACAGATGGAGGAGCCTGAAGAAGTCTGGCCTGAAGACGTCCTCTCCTCCCCCTCTCTGCTCTCCTCCGTCACTGTCTCACTCCTTCTCTGGCATCTGTCTCATCCCTCTCAGCCTCTTGGCAGCAACAAACCAGTTGGGCCTTATAAACATTTGCCTAAATGTAGCACGCTTCAGATCCAAGATTAATTGCCACCGATTCAATATTTGGGGTGTTTATGCAATAACAGTGAATGTTGCTTTTGCAGTTTGGAAAGGTGTGGTACATCACACTTTTCTCTTCACTCCCCAAGCAATGGTTATGCAGGCAGTGTTATCAAAAGAGCCAAATTATCAGTGAGGAAGGGGGGTATAATTTCACAACTGTGCATGTTGGTAAATTAGCATAACAAAGACTCACCTCTGCCATTTTGGCAAGCTCAGTCCAATCAGCTTTGTTGTAGCTGCACATTATGCTGGAAATGATAATCTATGGCAGAGAAAGAGAAAGAGAGGAGGGGATAGAGAGAGAGGTTGGAACAATTCAGAGATTCTAACCACAGATGCACTTTATGTTACACAGCAGACTTAAAAAAGGTCCATTCTGATGTGTGCACAAATGATCATCCCTCTTGTCTTGTTTTGCCATGTTACAAAATGGGTCTGAAAGCTATTACCTTGACCTTAAAAAGTAACTGCATTGTCCTTCTCCTTCTTTTAAGTCACAAAATCAATATTTATAATTTACAAGATCAGACCAAATCCACCAGCATGCTGGCGTTATTAAAACAATAAAAAACATCATAGAGAAGGTATTAGCTAAGAGCCCCTGTTCTACGGCTGGATTACGCTGCGCCATTTTCATTTTTCTCACTCTGACACACTATAAGCCAACTATAAAACATGCTGTGGAGGACCTGCTTCTTAATATCACCTCCTGGTTTTAGGTAATCACAGATATAAAAAGGCTTCGATATAAAGTGCAAACAAATTGCAGGTAATGAAGAGTATGTCTAATACACAGAGCACATTTTTCCAGCTAAGTGAAGACACTGGGTCAACATTTCAGCGCACTGTCTCACTTATCCGGATTTGTTAACCCTGTTAAACACAGGCGTGTGCCATTATGTGCCTAGTAGCTGTAGAAATCAGTGCAAAGATGAGGGAAATAAGGTTCGGTTCGCATTTGTGCTTCATACCCTTACGCTCACCTTTTTAATTACATCTAAACCTGGTTTTAGCAAATGACCATGACTTATTTGTGGCAGCGATGAGGAGGAGATGCCAACAAGACGGAATGTGCCGGCCCTAACAAAAGGTATCTAGGGACACTAAGGGAGAGAAAACTGATTTCATGGGAGGATATTAAACTCGGAGGATGTGCTCTCCCCTAGGACAAATTTCCGCCAGATATAAATCTCTGGGGCATTAGGCTTCCCCAAAAGCACCACACAGTTAGGGACTAAGTACAGACCACCTACACAAGAGCAGAAAATATTGCCAAGTTTTAGAGGGCAAATAAAGTTAAGCACCCTGACATTTACTGCTCAGATTTACCAAACAACGGTGACATATAAGCGATATTTGATACACCCTGAAATAGTGTTTGGTAATATTATCGTAAAGCCAAGGCAAGCAGAGAAATACAGAAGAGTTGCTGGAGAAGACTGAGATTACTAGCCTCCATTGAGCCCGTTTCATTTTGGGTGCTATGGAGGTGGTGAGTATTCTATTTTGATTTGAGCTTGACCTTTGACCACTTAAACTTCACATTATGGGAAGGAGGCCCTTGAAAAGGCAGAGAGGCATCCACTCTCCAGTTTATTAAAGACAATCCGGGCTGAAAGCACAGTCAGACAGGCAGAGCAAGTTAAAAAGAGAGCCGTGGCTGTGGAGGCTGGGAGAGGAGTGGGATTACCTCGTTATCAGCTCAATAACCCTGCTCCCAGCTCCTGCCTCCAAACACACAGCACACTGTAACAAAGCGTCTCCATGGAGATCAGTCACCTAGAGCCTGTCACTCGCCAAAGATATGAGCACGTTTCAGAGCGCTGGCGCCCACCCCTCCTTCACGCCGTGCAGCGGCCGTTCACTTGTAATAGAGGGGAAAAATTGAAGCATTGATGACGACAATCACAGCAATTTGTCCGGGAAGCTCTGACCTGTAAGGGCTGCAGCTGCAGTTTAGTGGGTTTGGCGGCAGACTGTTGCAGTGGAATGAAAATGCCTCCCCTGTAGCAGGGCTGCTTGCACGAGAGCGTGGCCGCTCCAGGAGCAGGGCAGTCTGACCCACCTATTCCACTGACAGATGGAAATCGCTTGTGCCAGAAAGCAGATTTGATTTCCTTTTAAAGCAACAGTTCAGCAGGCAATGAAATTTACTAAAATTTCCCCTTACCCCAAATGCAGTACTGGAGCTACACAGTACTGTTACATATAAAACGGACAAAACTATATGGCATAGCTTAAAACAGTAGAACAACCATCTGAAAGTCTTTTGTCCATTTTCATAGATAACATATGGTGTGAGAAAACATGTAAGTAACTTTACTGGAGATTACTCGAGGAGATGCTTTGGCCAAAAAAAAAAAATACATTTACACAATTTTCTGCTCACTCCAGTTCACTGCATGTTTGGTGTCCAAAGTTTGTTTCTTGATTTACACTGGAGCTACAAGCAACGTGCAAAATACAGGGGGGTCCCAGAGGGTCCACGACCCTCTAATTAATCTTTTGGACCCCCTGCATGTTTCTAAATCAAAATTCTTGGGTCGCTGAAAATAAACCTATTATGTTATGCTGTCTGGAATATTTTTAGGGAAACATAAATGCTTCAGTGTGATTGCTGAACACTGAATGCACTATGCTAAATGTATTCAGTGATGTATTCTGTTACTATATATAAAAAAGTAACGTATTCAGAATACACTTTGAATACATATAGAATACATATTAATAAGACAGATCGGAAAATTCTGCTGTAATTTTTATTTAATTCACACTGTTTCTCACTATTACTGGTTGGCAGTTTTTCATGTAATATGTTTATGGAAAATCTGTTTATCATTTAAGTTCTGAAATTTTTTTCCTGAAGTTTTTTTTTCTGTCATCATCAGCTTCAGTCCACTGCTGCTCCCACAATCCCCCAAGAAGGTGTCCAGTACAACACTAATGCTAATCACTCACAAACATGTTCACTACTAAGGAGATTATTAGTTTGATCATCCCTCAAAGGAGTTTACTAACATTGACAACTGGCTCATCATGTTGATTTATCAGTCTACTCAGGTTTTAGCAGAGCTCAGTAACACAGAGTAATAACTGATCAGCACATTGATTTGTCTGTCTACTCAGGCTTTAGTCGGATCTTCAATGTTTGTAAAGAAGCCATTAACTGAGGTTCTCTTTAGAGTTCATCCATTGAGCATGTTTGCTATATGCCATGTGCTGATTTCAAAATAATAGTTAATAAACAAGCACTGATAGTGTTTCTTTTGAAGATTTATTTTTATTTAGTGGAGAAGTATTCTCCTAAAATGTAAAAAGTAACTGTATTCTGAAAACTGCCTTTACAAAATGTAACCTAGACCGAACACAGATACTTAATTTCTGTATTCTGAATATGTATTCCCGATACCTGTATTGCTACATCCCAACCCTGTTAACAACTGTAACAATTCCCAGCACATATCTGAAAAACTACAATATGCCATAGTATATTTGTAAATCTGAAAACTTGCCCAATTTTCCAAGATATGGGAGGAAAAACTGAATTGTTACTCATTTCTCAGACCAAAGAAGATCTAATAATTAATTATGGAATTAATGTGTGGAAGACCACATTAACAAACTAGAACAGGGTATTTCCAAAAAAATTCTGAAACCAAACATTTTGTTGCCATTGAAAACATCAATGTCGCCATGGCGAATGAGTTAGCAGCCAGTAAAGCTGCTGGAGTAACCAGCCAGCACCAGACCCCCAAATACCAGGGGGTATTTCGCACACTGGCTACAAGGCTAATGCAGCTGACAAGTAATGGAAGCTTATACCCTCCAGTTAGCACTGTTGTTCAAAGTGCATACTTACATCATCACTAGCCTTGGATACATAACTGATATTATTCAATTGGTCTTTTGTTCTTTTTCATGTCACATTTTTTCGATTTGCCTTTATGTAGCTTTTACCTTTATATAATCATTGTAATCTATGGTTAGTTCAAATGTATAACAATGTATACTGTAGAAGGCACTTAATTACAGAAACTCACTAACTAATTAACTTAGTTACGTATACATACATATTTGAGTGACAGATGGAAAGATTATAACATTGGTTTTTGGTCTGGCAAAGTATGTAGGGGAAAATGCAATTAAATAAAGAAACTCTGGTACATGAAATCTGCTCTCCTGTAGAGAGTAAAATGGATGAGCTTATCCAGAAGAAGGGTCCAATGAGTTTGGCAATATTTTGTTTTTCAAAATATTTCATGCCATCTGGGCAGAATATAGTCATTATTACATAGTGGTTAATATTAGTTAGTGCAGTTGGTAACCATACGGCAGTTATATTACCATCATGTAAAATGGGGGATATTTTAAAGTTGGGGGTGCTGAATTTTTAGCAGAACGTGCATCATGATGTTATGCTAAATGCTATATTTATTTGTTTATTTGTCATTGGAATTTTGAATAACATGAAAGAGGATGAATCATAACGCAGATATGCATGTGACCGACACATAATCTGCTGATGCACACCCTGCTGTCCCTCCTCTTTCTTGCTGGATGAACTTTATGCAAATGAGCTGAGCGCCAACCAATCAGATTGTTGATACGAGGCACGGAAACCACTTGTGTCATGCCCATAATCCAGCTACACATGCACATCTAGCAGCAGATAACTGCATGAGCAAAATCCAAACTTTACCATACTAAAAGTACACACGGTTTTCTGATCAAAACATTTAAATGTTTTGTTTTTTTTTAGTTTTCTGCTATTGTTTTTAGGAGATATAGTCAAATAATTCTGAAATCTGGATGCTGCAGTACCTTCAACTATAGAGTAAGGCTCTGTAACAATAACGTAGTAATTTGCGAATGAATTTGGATCACAATAATATTGTTCATCGCACGAATTCTGCCATAGCCATTTGTCTAACTTTACATCATCACCTGAGCTTAACACCACATATTTCAGTAACTTGCTACTGGGGTTTCTAAAACTGCATGACATACTGGTAACTATAAAAAGGACAAAAGTATGCTTACACAGTATAATTAATTAGTCACCAAAACTTTAAATTTTTGAGATTACTCAGCCAGCCAACATGGTCTGAAGCAAAAGTGGGATGATTTTGGTACACAATTTGCTTGATGCTAATTGGTGGGGTATAAGCTTCCATTCCTTGATAGCAACAGCAGCCTTACAGCTCTAGTGAAACACTAAAAAAGCAACCTCTGAACACCAAACATGTCTTAGCTGAACGACTGCATTTGGAGTAAAATATGTTGATTTTTTACCCAGCTAGTGCTTTAAATGTGTACACGCGCACTAAACTGCATGCCCCCTTACACACGCTAACAGCCAGCCACACATGAATGTCTGCACACATACATGCACATACGTGCACAAAGACCTTGCAGTCTTTGTACTGAAGATGTTTCCATTCAAGCGGCAGTGCAGATGCTGGGTGCAGTGGGAATCCTTGAAAAAGGAGTGCTGCTCTCCACTCTCTGTTCAGACACATCTCAGCTGTTTTCATCTTCTACACAAAAGCTCCAGGAGTGAATGCTGGACATCACTTCCATTAGTGCTCTCTCTGATTGCAGCCAGAAAGTCTGCCACAAATCAATTAATCCTTTGATATATCTTGAGCACAGAAAAGAAACTGAGCCTCAGAAGCCAACAAATGAGTTGTCATTTTGTAATTTCAGCCAACATATGCTGTTTCTTCTGCATAAATACAAGAGGGAGGGAAAAAAACTGAGTTATGAACCAGGTCCACACCATAAATATTTGGATTTCATTAACAAACATGAGCATTGCATTACTATGAATAATAAAAAGGACATTGAGGAATTAATACTGAAATCATATTCAAATTTTATGACTTGAAAACCAAACCACAGAGGAGAAACTGGAGATAATTAGCTACCAAAGAGAGACTCATGCTGCTCACTGTAGTCACAATGACTTTGTAATACATCTCTTTGCATGAAAACATCAGGAGGTTGAGATTAAAGAAAAATTATCTTGGGTTTTGAATAGATTATGACAATCACCTTATTTACTGATTGTCTGCTGTTTGCAGCAATGATAGCAGGAGCGCTAACTTAAACCTTACATCTTTATAAATGATTATGGTCCTTGCCTGCACATTTCTCTAATGCACAAAACTGAGAACACTCAAGCAGTAGTGAAGGGACATAAGAAACATTCTGTGTTACAATGAAAGCTGCTGATGGTATCCATTTAGTGGTAAAAAGGCATGTGGGCCACCTTTCACTTAACTGCTAGAGTTTTTCAGATAGCAACAATATTGTGACCAAAAGTCTATAACCACTAAAACATAAACTCACAGCTAGTCCTGGGGAGGCTGTTACAGGAGTTCCTGCCCTGGAATTTATAAGTAACACTTAATTGTTACTGCAGGTTTAATGTCAGTGTCACAGTTCAAATGGATAATGCATATAACCCAATGGTACTATTCTTTAACGGTTCTTGAATGCTGAGAGCTCTGAAGGACTCTGAAAGATTGAATGAGGTTTATGTTAATGGAAAAAAATGACAATTGAGGCACAAACTAACAAATGCTATGCCTTAGCGTGCTTACTTGTTTTTATACAAGCTGCCTCATAGCACACAGAGCACAGAAATGGAAGGAATGGAAGTTGACGTATCAACACCAAAGATGACGCCAGTATGATCACTTCAATTCACAGATGATCTGAGCTGTAATTTCCATGTGACTGAATTCAAAGAGATAACTGGAACAACAGTGCTAATAACTCCAGTCACTATCTCATACAAATCATCAGACCAAAAAACAGCAATTCCTATTTGCACTGCTATGAACCCAGAAAAAATGACACTGACTCAAAAACAAGCATCAGAGTTAGCTGGGGCTTCCCATTTTCTGAGAAAAATGTCTAGATGGGGATTTCTCTATAAAGTTCACTTGGACATATGTAACCTCCTGGTGTGTTCAGTAAACTGCTGTATCTGTACAGTGTGTAGGTTTTGTGTACTGAAAGAGGTTCTTACATTGTGAGGAAAGTCCACCTTAAGCTCGGTCACACTTTGGCACCAGTAGGCGGCGGTTTTCTCGCTGATCAGCTCGATGTTGAGGAAGGAGCCTTGAGCTGGGCCATACATAGGGCCTGACGTGGTTCCACGCACAATCCGAGGAGACACGTTGGTGACCAGATCCTGGACAGCAGAAAAGTTGAGAAGCATCATAAACAATGGACTGAAACTACCACAGCAGAGAGCAATGCAGAACACTACTGCTCAGCCTCCTGTTCTGTGACCTCACACCAGCTCATTGTAAAGTGTGTTAATGAAGCACATCTGTAGAGCAGCAGGCACTAATAGTACTCGCTTAGTGCTCCCGTTCTGCTTCAGCAGGGGTCTCCAGTGGAAGAGCAGCACTGGACATATGCTCTAAGGTAATTATTTATCTGTAAAACACCATAAAGAAGACAATTACTGTCCTACTATCACTAATGCACATGAAACAAATTCAATAGTCTTACTTCTCTCTCTCTCCCAGTTTCTTAAGGGGGCTTTGAAGCTGAACTAAGTCCATATTTATTTATGCACCAAAGCAAAATGTTCGAAATACTACCAAGTAAATGAAGACCCTATGAAAAGTAAGTCATTTTTCTATCAATTCACATTTATTACGAAATACAGTGGTGCTCTCTCTGGCACTGTGCCCTTGACAACACTGAATGAGTTCCTCAGAGAGAGTCAGAATCTCTTACCTCGCAGAGTTCCCATCTACGACATGTTTGCTCTGTACTACAAACACATACTACATCAAACATGAACCCTAGGCTGTAGAATTCTACAGAGAGACAGAGAGACCAAGCCAAAATGCCATAATGCCCAGCTTTAATTAGATCTTTGTGAGGTGGAAACGCTTATGTGCAGTCTTCTTCCTCAGCTGGACAGTAATCAGTCCACTCAGTACATTAGAGCGCTAGTGAAAGAAGCTGGCAGCCACACAAGGCTAATGCTGCAAGCGACCTGCTAATGGCTTTGGCAGATCACAGAATGCTGCCATCCACCACTCCAAATGCAAGGTCACAGTGTAAAGCTAACAGCCCAGTGCTGCCAGTGGAGTTATAAAACGTGGTCCATTTGGATTTAGGTTGCACAATGCCAGCAAATTCAATATACTGCATGAGTTGAGGCTACTCTGTGTGTATTATCTGGATTTGTGGCCAGGAGGGTCATAATGCCACATAGAGAACCGATACGTAGAGAATGCAGGGTAAAAAAAAATAAAAATAACGTCTTTAATTTCATGTACAGAAGAGAGATTAACTTCCCTTCAGTGTTCTGTAACTTTGCTTGCAACATCAATTAAAATGATAAAGTCAGATTACCTACAGTGAAACTGACAGCTTAATCCACGCTCCTCGGATAAACTGTCCATCACAATTCAGCAGTGTAGGAGAACAATTTGCATAGCCCAATTAGGGCCTACCCTTACAAAACAATTTAGATAATAGAGCGCTAACTTAATTTTACAACATTTAGACAGTTTTCCAGCTACAGAGACAAGAAACTTTAATTGCTGCTAATTAGATCTAATTAGCATAAGTTTGATTAGAAGGAGAAGAGCTAGAGCTTTTTCTCTTGCTTTCTTTTATCAGCCAACAGAGTTCTAGGCAGCAATACTTATCACATTATCTTATTTATTTACTTTTATTTATTTATACACACTAGGTTTCACAGAAGAGCATAGAAAGCCATCTGAACGTCTTCTGTCTGATCTGAACGCATGCATGAGACCGGATTCAGACTGAGGAACATTCAAGGAGATGTGTGCAGGCTATATGTGCCACAGACACATTTGGAAATTAGGAAGGCACTGTTTCATGTTAAAATGAACTGAAATGATATTTTCAATTGCACACGCATCTCACTGTGAATTTTCCATCAAGAGATGCAAATGCACAAGCGCTTCTTTTCCAAAAGCTGTTGCTGTCTTTGGTGTAGCATCACTGTGGGATGAGTGACAGTTTGGGATGTGGTCCATGGTTGTGAATGAAGATGTAACCCGTTTTTTAATGGAAGTGCAGTGCCCCTCCAGTGAAGGCTCTATGGAGAATTGAGACAGTCATCCCAAGGGCTCGGGGCGAATCTGTAAGTCTGTATTTAATGAAGCTGTGACCAGGGAACATTTGGCTGCCGGCGGTCTGTATTATCAGGCCAGGGCGGAACAAGAGTTTTAATATTAAGCAACTGGAAACCATGAAAATTGCCCAAAGGGAGCAGACTGGCACGCTATGGAAACAGGTGCCACACACAGCATGAGATAAGACACACATACACACTCATACACACGCATTCACATACACAACCACTCCACATAACTTTCCGCACATTCCTAAATAACCGTACAGCCTAAAGCAAACTGGATTCCCAAAGATGGCTTCAGTTGAACATGTGACATATATGTATTTGTAAACGTGTGCGAACATGGCAAAAAAATGGCAAAAAAATAGCACCATGATACTTGGCTTTTATGAAACACAATACATGTCACAATATTTTGTTTGATAATTTGAAATAAACACAAATCACCACAAAAAGAGCAGTATCAGATTTCAAAAAATGTTTTTTTTTATTCAATGTTTACCATGCAGAGTAACACTATATTAAGGGTGAGCAATATGCCACAAATATAATATCTGATACTTCAAGAATTTTTCATGATGCTTGATATGTCACAATATTTTTTTGACATCTCATAAGTTGGAACAGACAAAAAGGAACTAGCAGTGCCACATTTAAAAATACTTTAAAAAACTGTGAGTACAAATGACATTTCACATATCATGCTGCACTAAATCCAATTAACCAGGACTAATTATGCTCTTTTTGTCAAGAAACATGGAGTTGGTCAGTGCTTTAGGAGTACATATGATATACATTATATGCTCAGAAAAGCATATTGTCACATATTGTGATGTAATTAATCACGATAACAATAAATATCACCACATTGCCCACCCCTACAAAATATCTGATTAAAATTGAACAATTATGAGGGTTTCAAATTACAATCTCCCGACAACAGAGCAAAAAACAGCTATGCCTCTGGCCACTCACCTAAACCTCTTTGTAACCTGTTTCTGCAGCCCCCTTAGTGGCCATCCCACTGGTGGAATGGAAACCAACTAAATTTGTAAAATAAAATAATGAAATAAATGTTGTTTTATCCCTGTAACACTGCAACCAGATTGACTAGGACACTTTTGGCCCTCTGTGGGTGAAATGTTGTGACTCTGAGTTGAGCTGCTTGTGAGCAATGAGGAGATAACAATGTATTCCTCTCTATAAAGACAGCCGTGCAGAGATAAAACAGACAGCACAACTTTAGTGTTTTGATAAATACAAAATGTATACAACTGCCACAATAAAGAACATTTAAACATGATAAAAACACTTTTATGACTTGACTTGCTTGCTCACCTGTGAAGACAAAAATCCACTTTGCGTATAGTTTTGTAAATCATAGAAAGTTCCATCAAAATACATTATTGAAGAAACTGCATTACTGTAAGAAATGGCTACTGTAAAGGGGCTAATGAAAGGAGTTAATGAAACATTCAGTAAGTTAGCAGTGCCCACAGTATGCTCAGAAAAGCTTATCATGGTTAAATTTATCACAAAAATTGTATCGTTTCGTCACGTTGTCCACCCCTTGACCTTTCTTCTCCTGTGTTAATATGCCTCTGGGGATTAAGACTGTGCAAAAAAGGACACAATGTGTTTCTTTCCACAGTCTCCGCACTTCTCTGCGCTCTTTCGGCCTGGCGCTCTGTGGGCTTTTGAAGGCGTTCCTTTTTTTAGCAAAAGTATATTGCTTCCATACTGGCCATTAGCAGGCTCTGACCCGTGCAGAGGGAGATGATGTGTACTTTCTCTCTCACTCGGGCTGCCTCTTGTTAATGACCAAGCCTATGTTTCTGAGCTAACCAGGTTTTTATCACAGCAGAACAGGTCCCTAATCCCCCCGGTACTGCAAACAGCCTTTCAGACTCAAACACATGCAAGAACTACTAATCAAACGCAACGGACCACACACCACACTGCCCGTGCACACACACGTAAAATTGAGGCCATGTTTTCATTTGGCTTATCACAATAAGCTACATAAAGTATGTTCCATGACATACATAGACGGCATTAAAACCATAGTCATTCATTCGTCCACTGAAAAATCACTTCATAAAACACTCAATTCTGAAGAACTATTGAACATTTATATACATTTTTGCCAATGATTAGAATGATTTTATACATTTATGCCAATGATTAGATTTGTCTTCTGTGAAAAAAAGTGGAGGCAGAGGAATAGTATAAATATGAAACATGTCCACATTTGTGTTTCCTTATTTTTTTTTTTCCTTCAGCCATTAAAAAAAAGAAAATAGACAGAAAACAGAATAATTGCTTGTCTTTCAAAACGTTTTCACTGCCCTGAGGGAGTAGTGTGTTTTGCTGTCCGCTGCTTCACTCACTCACTTTCTCTCCAGCAGTCGGTGCAGGGGAGGTCAAGTGCAGAACATACAAGTGAATAGCAGATAATCCCACACATTAAACCACAGGCTAGAACTAATACCATATCAAATATTTTGCTATTCACAGGCTGAGTGTTACATCTCCCTGTAACAGCGTGGTTTCAGGGGATTCAATACTTAATACTGCATAAAACGCAGGCAGTTCTCCATCATCAATCTGAATGATAATGAGGAGGGCAATGTACCTATACTAGCAGAACATTCAAAATTAATAAGAAACTGAGAGCTGCATGTCCAAACCATGACCAGTTCTACATAAAAAAAGAAATGGCTGAACTGTCCATTACACAAATGTGTATCTTTAAAACACCTCAAGGAAATTAAAAGCAGGCCTATTCTGGTAAAAATCAGGCCTATTCTGGTAAAGAAGTGGACTTATGGTTTTGAAGATGGAATGCACTGCGTAAGCAACAGCTCCATAGGTGAAGACTGTGGGGCTATCCAGGCCTTCTGTGATGGAAGGCAGACAAATAAAAAAATAATCTGGAGAGGCCATAATTACACTGAGTGGCCCCAAGTCGAGGCATTAATCATTATAAGCAGCCATGACAGAAAAATCAAAGCATGGCTGGTTCAGTTCTCTCCAGAAACCCAGGCCAACCGACACACTGCACCACAATCCAGGACTTCTTAAAGAAAGAGAGAGAGAGAGAGAGAAAGAGAGAGAGAGAGAGAGAGTGAAGAGGTGATGCTGCAGTTCTGTGCATCGTTCATCTTTGTCTGTAAAGTGCGGAAGTAACACTTGTAAAGCCATCATTTCGTCCTGTTGTTTACTGTGGTCATCTCTCAGGGAGGGCTGAGATGACATTCTCCAGCACCTGCATGGATTAATGCTGTCTGACACTGGGAAGGCTCCTTAATAACACCGCTCTAAACCCCAACCTGCCACCCAACCACTGAGAACAAGTAAAGAGAGATAAAAATACAACAACAACAACAAAGTGACCACAGCCATCCTCACTGTCGTCTCTTATTGTCCGTCCATACCTAGAAGATGCTTGTCGGGGAGAGAGTAATTTCAAAGGGTGATTTGAAACAGCGTAGTTAACATTTAGCATTTTATCATTGCTATCTCACTGAAATCTATTTTTTTTTAAATACCATTTCAAAATGGCAGCTGCCCTTTCCATTGTGTGAATGTTTCATGATGAATGAAAAACTGGGCTCCTGAGTAGTATCAAATGTTGGTCCTATCATCAGAAGATTGAGAGTTCAATCCCTGGTGATGCCACAGCCACCTGTGGCCAGGTGTCCAAGACAGCACAAATAGACTCACTCTCTTTAGGTGGTTAGGAGGGCCCTCCCTCTCCCCCATCACTCAGCATGATGCTAGCTTATGTGGCTGAGTCGTCGAATGACGTTGGGTTAGCAACAGTTCAAAAAGATGAAAAAGCACATGCTAGCCTTCATCCTCCCAGCTTGGTAGCAATGTGTGATAAGAGGAGCTCTAACTATCAGGAACTGAAACTGAACATTAAAATTTATAGTTCTAAATTTTGAACATTTAAATAGACTTTAAAGTTAAAAAAATTGAAGGCCTCTTTTCCACTGCAAGGCCGAATGGTTCTGAGCATAGAGGGAACCTTTCCAGTGGCATTTTCATAGGAAGACTGTTTGACGCAGAACACTTAAAATCATGCGTTTTTCCGACATGGTTATCTAATCGTGTTCAGGGCCATAGAACTGTTTGGTGAGATGACATAACAACATAGCTATTTACTGAGTGGTTCTACATTTATGTAGGTAATAGGCATTTTGCTGTGTTATTTCAACCCCAAAAACAATCAAACAAGTATAGTTCACTACACAGACATCACGATTTTAAATCCACCATTTAAGAAACGTCAAAGCTTCAATCTAACACCAATTTTTAAATGTTAAACAGTGCTGCTAACCAGGAGAGAGTAGCTGGTTAGTATTAGCTTAGCTAGATGCCAGCTCTGCTCACCACTAAACAGAGGTTAGATTCTGACTAACAAAAGCTTTACTTACACAAGTTTAGTGGATAATGACTCAAATCTGAGGAAGCAAAGTCGATTGGCTGGTGTTGGAGAGACAGAAAGATGAATTTAAACCTATTCTGTGGTGGTTTAACCTGTGGCCTCCCAGCTAAGCTAATGCTAGCTGGCTTCTCTCTCCTAGCTAACTTGGCTTAGCTAATAGATCTAAATACCCCAGCATGGTTCAGTTTGACTAACTGCTCTGCTGTCACAAACATAGACAATAAAAACTCATAGCAAAGTTGACTGATTGGTGTTGGAGTGACAGAAAGCAGAAACCAAACCTGTTCTTTAGCATTTAAAGCTGTAGCCTGTCTTCCACAACAGTACAGGCTCAGTTCCAGTAAACCAATGGTTTAAAACACCTGTTAAGAAGACAAAGACTCACATCTAAGAGCAAAAATTTGAATGTCTGGTGTTGAAGTGACAGAAAGGTAAGAAATAGAATTGTTCTGTGCTTTGTGTTGTACCCTGCTGGGCGACGCTAACGCTAGTGTAGTTAGCTGGCTACGGGTGCAACCCACTGCAGAACAGGCTCAGTTTCAGTTACTGATGCTCAAATATCACTTGTTTAAAGGATAAAGAATCTGAAAGCACATCGAGTAGCAGTTAGCCACTCTTTGGTGTTGTTTCAGTGATTCCTGCTGGAGTGACAGACAATGTGTTTTGTGGTGGGTGGTGTGTGTAGATAAATGTTAGCAGTTAGCCACTCTTTTGTGTTGTTTTCTTCAATATTCCCTGGTTCTGATTAGCAGCATAGCAGAAGTAAAAAGAAATCGTAACCAGTCTCATGAGTCAGCACCAGGGCGGACAGGCACAGTACGGCCCTTAATGGCTCTACAGTCGAAAAGTCTTCTTTCTAAAGTTATTTGCCTTCAATTGAAGAACCATGTAATGTCTGAACTATATACTCCATTAGGGGCAGTACAGAGCCTGTATCTTTGGTCAGTGTTTTCTGTTTAGCCTAATACAAAGAAGCATAGAAAGCATAGAAAGACTGCTGCAGCCAACTAAAGACTACCGCATCACCACATTCCACCTGGCACAGGGTAGCAGACAGTATAAAGCACATATGAAGTATATAGCACATATGCATCACAGGAAAACACTGATAAAGAACAAGCTCAATATAATTTTATACTGTACTCATTTAGATTTAATGGAATAAAATGTTCCAAGTCATTTAGTGAATATAACACACTTGATATCAGCTAACTATCTCTTTACCAACTAATTTTCAAGTTAAAAAGTATGACGTTAAATACAATGTGACTAAGCCAGTAACATTAGATGAGGTAAAAACAGAATAATTAGGATTTGTCTGTTTATCTTAAAGATTTTAGATTAACACTTTCCCTGTTTACATTTAAACACAGGCCACATGTCACCTATTACGGATTTGTGGTCTGGGTCTGGATTTAATATAGTACGTAATACGTTTGTTAACCTCATGTGTCCTATGTGCGGTAGCCTGTAGCCTTAAGGGTATAACTTGTTTATTTAATATATTTATTTATGCATTTGTTTGCTTATTTATTACAAAATTGACTGAAATGCCCATCCCTACTAAAATTGTGGAGAGAATTGTAAAAATATGGTATAAAATTACTTGGAATAAAATTTTCTTTTTCCTATGAAGATACCATTTCAGAAATACAAGGTTTTGTATATAAAAGCCAGATGTCAGAGGCAGTGTGTGTGTGTGTGTGTGTGTGTGTGTGCACGTGAGCGACTGTCACTTATTGATGTCTCTTGAGATTGCAGACAAAGATCATCACAACAGTGCTAATCTTGTCTCTTTGGCTGTCACTTATAAATCTGAGCAACCTTGAATCCATGACAACATCTCAGCCACACATCTGCACCCATGGAACCTTGATAAACCATGTGACAACTTTCTCTCCAACAGTGAAAGGATTCTGACACACAAAACACACCAGTTTCCACTAACATGTGTAAAAGCATTTCCGCTTGGGGGAACCATAAAACGCTCTTTATATTTCAAGGTCATCAGCTGCTCCTAGGATCAAACATGAGGACACATTCTAAATGCAGTCTGTCAATAAGTTGTTTGCTAAATAATAGTAATAAAAAAGGAATCTATAAACATTGACTCGTATCACGTCTATAAACCTACATTCTTATGAAAGCCCTCAAAAGCCAGAATGTTCGGTTTAACAACCAAATTCTAAGAGCTGTTCTTGGTATTTCCAATGACATGTATTCAGTGCAAACAACTATAAAAAAAACAAAGAAACGAAGAATAGACGGTGAACATCATCTCATACAACAGTGTTTTTTTTCTCTTTTTCTTTTTTTTCTGTTTCTTTTTTTTCTTTTTTTGTGGAATGTGGAAACGTGATGGTAATTCGGAACAAGGTGTAAGATCAGCCTGCCTGTGAGGGACTTAATAAATTAATGTCAAAGCAAAGGATATTAACCCTGTGTGATAAATGAAGAGGGATATTGTCTGTCAGCTTGGTCATTATTCCTTTTCACCATTTACTCCACTAGAAAAAAAGGAAGCCTTTAAGTATTGGCAAGATGCATCCTTCTTTTACAAATAACCATTAATGAAAAACTCACCACACCAGCAAAGATCACATGCAACATCACCATGATTTCAATAATTATGATTCTGAGATGTTGAAGAATTCTAATTTTATAGTGTTCAGGTTTAAGTCTAGTGAAGACCTGCCTTTAGACTGAACAACTGGTGGTTTCTCAATTGTAAAATTAAGCACAGCTGACACAATTTTAAAGCGAAATCATATTTATTTTGTCTTTGATGATTAAACGCTCTTCAGAACCAACCTTAAAGCAGAATTCCACCATTTTTTCAAAATTACTGTATAATTCAGTCATGAAATTATTCAGAGCCGTTTGATGTGAAATGCTTCTTACTAAGTCACAGTTGTTCACAGTGGTGGTGATGGGAACCAGACATCCAGACATTTAACAGTCTCTAACAGCTCCCCCACAGAAAGCTATCACATGAAATTGTTCTGAATATACTGCCTAATGCCCAAGATATTGTTTTATGATAGTTATGAGAAAAGATTTTGGCCTAAAACATATTCTTTGAAATACGTTCACAGCAAAAAAATAAAAACAAGGCAAAAAAATAAAAAACAAAAACAGGTTTTCTGATTTATCTCTGTGTTACCATTATCAACATTACAAATAAAAACTCAGAGTAGGTTCTCTGGCCTTTTTGGACAGCAAATAAAATGGTCATACATTTACATTGTAGACACCGCAAGCCTGGTTCCTATCACAGCCACTGTAAATAAATCCAAATCAGCATGTTTCTCTACAATGAGCCATTTCACATCAAAACACTAGTTAAAGTCCGATTTATGTAGAAATTTCGAAACATTGGTGGAACTACTCTTTTAAAACCATTAGTGTTTTGAGACACTGTTGTTACCTGTCATGATATCAGCTTTTCATAAGTAATAAGCATGAGGGAGACACGTTTCTAGTCTCTGGGTATGCAATATTCTTTTTAAAGAACTACAAACCCCATTTATTGACCAATTACTCAGTTCAGTAGTGTCTGTGCCGTGGGACTGGAATGATTAAGCTAAACATCCGATCCTGGAAAATGTAAGCATGACTACTCAGATCAAAAAGATAGTGATTTAGAAAGAGTCTACAAAAGCGTGAAACAATTCAAACGTTAGATTAGAAGAGCAGTGTCTAACAAACACGTGCAGACGAGCTAATAAAAGTACATGGAGCATTTAAAATGACTGACTCACAGATTTAGTAAGGCACTTCTCAAATAGAGCAGAAAACTGAGCTTTTCTCTCCTTTATCCAAATCTTTAAGCTGATCAGCACCCATTCTGATTCGGAAGTGAGGCGTGAGGAAACGCTAAGTAATATTCATCTGCGTCAATGTCATGCTTGCGGAGAGTAAAGCAAGCTGAGATGGGCTGAGTTTGGGCAAATCAGGAGACTAAAGATATCTGAGGAGCACAAGTTATCTGCCCTTTCAGCCATAAAAGAGGTAGTCACTGCTGCTTTGATCTCCCAATTAAATGGGTATATTTATAAATGGTAAACATGTAACTGAAGCTAATGAGCCTGGGCTATTTGATTCTTTTTTTTCAGCCCTGGATTGGCTTCACTGGTGCTAATTTGCTTGTTAAATAAATACAAAGCACTGAACTGTGACTGGTGCTCTACATGCCAAATCTGTCGTGCTATTGTCCTGTTTTTTCGCCTTGGATTCGCAGATCAGGTGGTAAATAAACAAGGCCGGTTAAAACGAACAAAGCATGATGCAAACAAATTACCAGGCTAACAAGATTTGTAGCTCTAGTTTTAAGACTTGGGACTGTCAAACTATTAGATATGCAATTATGATCCAAAATATGGATTTCCCTTGTTTTATTGCTTCGCACAAAGAGGCCATTTTTGCTGCTTGTATGACTCTAAAATAAGAGCGTCTTGACAGAAATGGCTCTCACCTAGAAAATGTTATTCTTTGTCCATTAGCTGCAGGGCTAATGGAGTAGCAGAGGTGTTAAAGAACTCCCAGCGTAGTCTTTTTCTAAAGGTTCAGAATTCACCTTTGACATTTTCTGCATTGATCTGATGGGAGTGTTCACTCGCTCTCTTTCTCTCTCGCTTGACTTGAAGAGCGGCGCGGTGATTGAACAGTGGCTATGTCCCTATCTCCCTCTGTATTGATTGGGTGACAGAACAGATTGAGAGGATGGCCTTGTCGTGTGTCACGTCTCTACATTTCTGGCAGCTCTTATCAGAGTAACCCTCACAAAATGCCAGCAACAATCCGGCCAAGTTTACATTCTATCAGATAGCCGATTTGTATTCTTCCATATTGCTCTCAAACAGCGTTTCCTACAAAACAGACAGGAAACAGCGGGCCTAGTGTTTCAGAGGTGCCCTTCTCTTTCATATCACCAACATGATTGTGAATGCAAATGGGGAACATCAAAAATCGAAGTGGCCAGACAAAAATAAGGGTGGCAGGTTCAAAGACAGGTGTTGTGCTATTATGTAAAGAGGAGCAGAGGCTGGGGCATGATGCCGAGGCTTGCCGAACACGGGGCTGGCTTCGAGGGTGCTTTACCAGGACTTAAACTTAGGGCCCTGCTGCTGACTGTCACGCAACTGCTGGCTACAGGAGGGCTAAAGCCGCGCCACCACACACATGACACCGCCGCTGTTTGCAGTGCAGCCCGATTCTGTCAGTCTCTGCCTCTGCCGCCTCCCCGTGTCATGTTAAGCGCCAGTCACTGCCAGTGTGCCAATTACACAGCCTGCTTCCTGGGCACACGGCAAGCCTCAGCCTTCGAGAGAGAGAGAGAGAGAGAGAGAGAGAGAGAGAGAAAGAGAGAGAGAAAGAGAGAGAGAGAGACTTCCACAAGACTGCTGTGCAAGCTTACCCTAATTAACCATCAGCTTAATTAGACAATTTACTGTGTAATTAGCAGGCAATTAGTCAACACCTCTCAGATCTTACTGACTGCTTTGACAGCCCTGTTTTCCTATGCTGATTCCAGAGAGTCGAAAATTCACCTACGGTGTTTATTTTCTCCTCCCCTCCCCTCCGCACGTCCTAATGCGCAACAACTGCATCTAAGCACGGAGTAATCACCACTGATGGGGCAGCTACGGAGGAGGACGCACGTTAGTTAAATAGGAGGTGTGAGCTGGGGGCAGTGCGGCCCTCGATGTGAGAGACAGATGCTTTGCTTTGGCAGCCTCTGGCGACGCTGTCCCCGTGGGGAAAAAGCGTGGAAAATCTCATCACTGAACAATGATCAAGAAGTGGGCGTAAGGACATTAATGACACATTTTACAATCCAATTATGAGCGAGTTCTGTGGGAAAAATAAAACCCTTCTGCAAACAGTTTTACAACCACTTCAACTTCTACAACAGAGATGTGCAGCAACAGGGCAAGTGTCTGCGACGCTTAGTGTCTCAATAAAAGCCAAAGTGGATTTGCATGGACACGTTACGATGAATTATGAATTAAGCTGAATGTTGGCTGGGTGCGCGTGTGAGAAAGAGAGCTGGAGGAACAGAGCCCTGTTCTTTCTCTCACTCTCTCGCTCTGTCTCCAGAAGGCCAGCACACAGCCCTAGGACCTTGTCCATCTCTCTTGCTCGGCTCTGCCTCAGTGCTGGAGGTGACAAAATGGCTGTGTCAGTCCTGTTCTTCCACATCTACAGGGACTCCTTCCCAGGATGCACTTTTGCTAGTGTAAAATGGAAATTAGCCCCAAAGCAAAGCATGCTGGGTGCTGCCAATCTCCAAGAACTGCACAGACTCTGAGAGCCGATATGTTCCTATTAAACTTGAAGGTCCCATATCCAGGAAAAACAAATTTTCCTCTTTTTTATTATTAAAACAGTTTGTTGTAGTATGTAAAGTGTTAAACTTTCATATCATACTATTCACACCCCAGTCCGTGTATGAAAACTAATCCACAAAAACAGCCTGTTTTAAATCCAATGCTTCTGCGATGTGAAGGATCTGCTGTTATAATATGCATGTGCTCTGTGTGATCTGTGTATGTTTTATGTGAGCTGTACCTGAGAGGACAATGGGAGGACATTCTGAACAGTTATTCCTAGCTGTCTATGTATAGGCTAAGAACAGCTGTTGCTTCTGTGCCTAATTTGACGGTGGTCCAGTACCAGCTATGTGCCTCAGCCTGTATAAACATGGTCATTTTCTATATCAAGCAGGTCTGCTTGTTTTTGTCAGTGAACCGTATTTTTCGGACACGAGGCTGCACTCCTTCAATAAGGAAGTGGGGTCCACAAAATTCAACAGATGTTATAAAAACTAATGCATTTACATATATACACATTTACAGTTGCACGCAAAAGTTTGAACAAGCAAGGTAAAACATGTTTTATTGATTTTCCAAGTGAAAATCTGTTAACACATCCTCTACAGGAAACAAACTTGCAACATTGACATTTGACATTTTTCTGCAAATTTTAGTGCACAATTTCTGTTTATTTGCTCAGTTTAACATCTTGGAAAAAATAAAACATTCAGTATAAAACGTGCCTTATATTTTTTTTTTTTCCAAATATGTTAACTCCATCAAATAAGCAATAATTGTGCATTAAAATGTGTGGCATCTATGTCAACTGTAGAGGATGTGTTAACATATTTTCACTTAGAAAATCAACAATACATGTTACTTGACAAGGAGTGCCCAGTTTTTTGGATATGCTCATTCCTTCTGAAGTTATAACAAGGCACAATTCAGGGCAGCCAATTAGAACAAAGATCATTTACACATATCAGTCTTACAGAAGCAAAAGCAGCCTGCTTAATTCTAAATTAAACAAGAGCTGTTGGAAAACAGCATGCAAATGTTATAAGTGGACCTTGGGGAAAAAAGAAATCAGAATACAGTATAGATATTAAGGCATATGGGTCCTGTAAAAAAAAATCTATACATGAGCCAAAGAGGCAATTGGCTTGATTGCACATTTAAATTCTGTGCAGCATAGCTAAAAATAACTAGCAGTCACTGAATATTTTTTAGTTAGGACAGATTCAGAACCATATATGTAGCTGCCAGGAATGTAAATTGAAAGAAGTCTAGTGGAGAACCAAACCAGAGAAGGTGCTGATGCTTGTTGAGAGTACTGGGCTAAAGAAGGGCTCATTATGGGTGTGTGAGAGCCGGAGCCCTTAGCACATGAATACAGAACTCATTTTCAGCCCAGTGCTATCTATTATCAGCTCACACCATCAGAGAGAAAGACAGACAGATTGAGAGAGTGTGTATGTGTGTGTGCGCCTGTGTAGCATTGCAGGTACGCGACCTCTAACCTTTCTGTTCCTAATAAAAACGCACCTGATTAGTGCTGTCGGGGAATTAGCCTGGGGAGTGGAAGAGCCAGCCTGAAGAGGCTCTGAGGAAGGGACAATGGTGTGCAGATGTTGGGCAATAAGATGTGTGACACATCATTTGTGTTGCCATGGAGCTTTATACAACATTTCTCATTAAAACCCTTCCATCTGAGACATACACTAAGTGTGTGTGTGTGTGTGTGTGTGTGTGTGTCTGCTGGCTCCTCTGTATGTTCTCCTTTGTCTTAATTGCGGTCAAAAAGTTAAGGTGCATCAGTACACCACTGTTCGAGAAATGCTCCTGTTACTGTTACTGTAAGAAAGTTCATTCAAATGAACCCAGCAAATCCTCCTACACTAAAACAAAAAAGCAAGTGCAAGAACAGACTGATGTGCTCTGAAAGTTTTTTCTTTTTTCCAGAGAAAGTAGAAGTTGGAAATCTATACATGGTGGGCGTGTTAGACATTTGGTCCAACAAAGATCACTACCCCTACTGAAAAGTCATTAATATAGAATTGCTAGGCCACTTACACCTGCTGAGAAAGGCCATGTCAGGTAACCTGAACCAATAATGCACTTTTTTAAATCATTAAAGTCCAGCGGCATGTGGCTAAACCGGCAGAAACTGGATCTTTTAAGAGCTCAGCTACTCAAAGTATATATATGAAGTTCCATTCAGTGGTTAATCAGCTTAGCACCAATTACAGGTGTGATTTAGCCTGGTCTGACCAGTCAAAGGGTTAATTGGACCCAGTCGCCTCCAACTGTACTGCCTGCGCCGCTCTGGTACAGTCGCACTCATGCGCTCGTTCTGTAATTAGCCAGAAACATACCAAACGTACCAATCACAGCTCTGGCAGCATTAGGTCTGACGCACAGGAATAAAAACGTCCCTGTCTCTTGTGAGAAAAGGGGAAAAAAAAAAAAGGAAGCAGGCTAAAGATCAGACAAAAGACAGTCTCGGCTTGCCCCCTTTTCCCCAACCGCATCTCACAGTTCAGGGAAGAAGAGAAGAAAATGACACATTTTTATATGCAATACAGTTCATTAATTCTAATTAACGGTCACACAGCTCGCCCACCCCAGCTTTGTTAGCCGCCTCTCCACTGGCCTGGAAAGCTAATTAGCAATTCTGAGCACGCCCGCGCTTAGACAAGACCCAGAAGCGTGAAGACTCTCATATCCATAGACAATCCAGAGAGCATCTCGAATACTATCGATACTGTGGCAGAGTAATGTTGATCGGAGCGGCCTAACCAAAAGCACAGGATATTAAAAAAAGAATTCTCCCTGTGTTTAAGGAGAATGATAGCAGAGTGCCGGCTGTTCATTCATATTGACATTAAGAACTTCTTTATCTCTTTTCCCCAAAGAAAACCCCCCCCTTACAATCTTTCCCACTGGGCACACAATAAAGAATAATATGATTTCTGTTTACCCAGATATCGGCTGGTATTTCAGCAAGCGCTGACAGCCAATAGCTGCAACAGTATATTAGAGCCCAATCTGGCATCTACAAATGTCACGAGTAAAGCGGTGTAGTGCGGCAAGGGGGGGGCAGGGTGCAGTGCTCACGTGGGCAAAATTCCACAAAAGACACTAAGTTCACATAAACATATTAGACACAGAATGCGTACAATATGCAGCTGTCAATCTTCATGCAGCATCTGAGGGAGAGGCTCAGGGAGAGGCAAGGTAATGCAATCTTAAGCAGATGTCCAGCCAGTGTCCTGCCTTCCTCTGAAACCCAACGGTAAACGCAGGCCAGGCAAATCACTGTATTTTTAAAAGAGAGCGCTGCAAGTGTAATACATCCTTACTGCCATCTCCACCGTGAACTCTTCCATTTCATTTGTCTCAAAAAATAAAAAAAAAACCCTGACCGTTTCAAAGCGGACAGGGCGTGTGTGAAAGAAGAGCTGCGGAAGGGCTGCTTCACACCAGGCATGATGCCATCGCTCACACAGACGCATCAGTCCGGCAAAAATACTGCTTACACTCCAAGCATGACTTCCCTCGCTGTCAGAAATTAGCTGCATGGAGAGGACGGGAGGTCAGGATAAACAAACGATTTTGCTAAATTTCCTCTACTTTTTCCCCCTCAGCAGCATATGTAAATCTTCTGTGTTGCTATAGTGATGTCTGTCACAAGTTGCTTTTTTTTCTCATCCACCCTCTCCTTTCTTTTTTTATCTTTCATTTCATTTCCATCTCCAGCTCTGCTAATAAAGAGATGGCACCTACTGTAGCACAGAATAAACATATGTTACTGGTGAACATTCTCACCACCAGCAGTAGAGGAAAAATAAAAGTTTAATACAGTCTTCGCAACTTTTGTTAAGGTTCTTTAAATACTGCTTTTATTTAGTGTTGCCAGGCTAGGTCTCAATAGAGTCAAATACATTCAGTAAATACTGGCAGGCACTGACAGATCACTGATGACTCTAATGGTTGTTGACCGCTACTGTTGCTTTTAGGCTTGTAATGTTCATGAAATTTCAGCTGAAAGTTAATCGCCATGCAAATAATGTGATGAATGATTTGTCTTTTTTGTTCATTATATGCAACTATTAAAGTACAATCCTAAAGTAGCCAAACTGGCTGATTAACTAGGTAAGGGCAATATTACGATGACCAAAAGTACTCTACAGAAAAAGAACACTACAATTTTGCTTGTTTGGAGCAGGGGTGCCCAAACTTTTTTGCTTGGGGGGGGCTGGAGTGTAACATTTGTAGTGGGCCAAGAGTCAAAGGAACAAATCAGCTGGGTAGCAACTCATTAGCTTTACATTTTTGCACACCGCCAGCATACGTGGAGAAACTGTATTCTATAAATACCAATAGTTCTATAGTTTCCTTACATATAAGGCACACTGCCTTGCCTTTAAGTTGAGTAAAAAAAATATTCTTCCCAATGAGGGTCTCTAATCCTTCTCTTGTCAGTGTACCACTGCCTGTTACGCTCTATTAGCTCATAACTACATAATTGTTGTTACTGTACTGCAGTCACTGACAATTATATGGTATCAATGGGCATATACATATTTTTAATTTACTTGTAACATTGGACTATGGGCTAGTTTTCCAGACTTTCACATAAATGAATTTATAAAGGTGATTCACCACTTTTACTGCAATTAATCCAAGACAAGGCTTAATCCATGTCTGGGAAACTGACCCTATGCGTTTTATACAAAAGTACTTCAAAAAAAGAAAACAACAAATTTTAGAAGAAAATAAGAAGCTTACAATAAAAAGTTTTATAAAAATACATATTCTGTCAGTGGCTGGGGGGTAGGGGGTTAGGCAACTTGGCCAAACTTTGGGCAGCTTTGTTTTAGGGTCACAGCATAATTTTGATTTTACATACAACACAATACTACAATACTTCTCAAGGAAGCATATTCAGTCCTGTCTTACTGGATTTAGTTCAGCACAGCATGTAAAACACTGAATAAAAATCATGCTATTCGTAGTAATTAATAGTATTTTTGAAATAAGGGCCATACCCCTTCTCTACTCTCTGTTCCAACTTATCAAACCTCAGAAAAACTAAATATTGTGATATGTGTTGTGTGCTGTGAGTATCATCATCCTGTATTATCGCCATGTCGTCCACTCTTATGAATGACTATCTTAGTTCCTAGCAGTCAATGCATAGTAGCTCTTAGAACTTAGAATTTATATTATTTTCATAAAACCAATGACATGCCTCGACAAATTCCCTTTCTGATTTTTTTTGCCTTTAACTTTCTCAAACCAACAGATGAAAACACACCAAATTCACATTCTGTTTGTCGTGACAAACATTTGATTGTGAAAGCTAACAACTCTGAAAAATAATTGTGATCATAATTGTCACAATGTGACAAGCCTAGATGTTGTATTTCTACATTGTCATTTAAGTTTGGAATCGTGTCAAATTAATAACTGCTGTTATTTTATTCAATAATAACATATAATATTATATAGTATAGACTGTGATACTATAAACCATTTAAGATGTTTAATACAACATTTTGAAGTATATCAAGAATGTATTAAAGTTTTTTCTGAACTTCATTCTCAGTGTTATACAGCTTTCTCAGTCTCAGTTTGTGCATATTAGTTGAAACCAATACTGTTGTAGACTAGCAGCATCATAACAGAATCATTTTATACATGTAGAGTGAACAAAATGGGTTTTACATTAATGATAACAGTGATTTCAAACTTTTGAATGGTGATTTCAAACTTTGGAATGGTAGTGTGTACGAGGGTGCATCTATATGAGTTGACTGTGACTGCCGCTCTATATCTGTGAAGTCATCTGAAAAGGACTTTAAGCCCCTGGGCAACAGTAAACTCACAAAAGTCGCTATAGTGCACTGGGTGAGTGCACATGAGCTGATTAATTTCATTTACACTGCTGAATTATGGTTTTAGAGATGCAAAGCACCTGTATGCTCTCTGACCTACTGGAACAAAACCTCATCAGCTGGTAGGAAACACAATCTGGCCTTGATGCATGGTCAGTTTTATTATGGGCTATTGCTCATGAAAGCTATACCCCTTTTAATTTGTAAATTCCGCTATTTGAAGGCACGACCAATGCTGAGGTGTTAAAATGCACCCACACATCCATGTAAGCTCTACAGAAAAGCACTGGCAGTAGAATTGGACACATTGGACCAGCCATATAGAAACATATGACTACTATGTGCAATGCCAAGTGTGAGCTAGAGGGGTATAAAGCTCCTCAGCATTGGGTCAGAACGGGGTTCTCTGGAGTGATGAAGCATCATTCAGCAGTTTTGGAATGAGCTGGAGTGGCGTTTGTGAGCCAGACCTAATCGCCCAACATCAGCCTGACCTCACTGATGCTCTTGAGGTTTAATGGAAGCAAATCCCAGCAGCAATGTTCCAACATCTAGTGTAAAGCTTTCCAAGAAGAGTGAAGACTAAAGCAAAGAGGGGGCAAACTCCCTATTAATGCTAGTAATTTTGGAAGAAATGTCAATCTGGTCACTTTTGAACATTCAGGGCGAGGAGCATGCAGAAACGGCAGTGTGTGCTACAATTTAGTAAGCATAACTTTTTGTTTGTGACCTATAACCTGATTTTAAATGATATCACCCACAAACTGCTTGAACGAATTGTAGAGGGGTTGATATACAGATCAACATGGAGCGCTTTTCAATCAGCTGAAAATAGAGAAAGAAGTTCTGACAGAGGAGGCTGTTGCCACTGCTAAACAATGAGTGGTTTGGGAAATCACTATGAATAAAATAAATACAATCGACACAATCGACCTACAAACTACCAAAAGATCCATGGATGAGCTTAAAAAGGTAAAAGATGAAAAAACTCTACATGTGACAGGGCAGCAGGAATGAGAACTATAATGAGATAAGAACCGACATATCAGACTGCTGAAGCACATCTCTCTGCTCTCTCATTCTGGATGAACTTTATGTAAATGAGTTGAGCAGCGACCAACCATATTGGGTCATTGCTATGCTCAAATTAATAAAAAGTTCAGATCTCTGTATTGTTATTATTGTTGTTTTTAGTTGCAATCATTGAATCCGGGGGTCCTGCAGCCCCCTCAGCACCACCACTTCCAACGTCCCTACAGGACAGTCCCAAAACCTGAAGGCTTGTTTCTAATTCTGCATGAATAATACAAATTCTTGCATTTCATAGATCATAAGGAGAATATATATATATATATATATATATATATAATATATATATGCTTAAATCTAAAAAGTAAAAAAATAATAAAAAATAATAAAAATAAACACTATATATATATATATATATATAGTGTTTATTTTTATTATTTTTTATTATTTTTTTACTTCTTAGATTTAAGCATTACCATTTAAAACATGTACAGCCTAAAAATTGTACATGCATTTCCTATAATGGCTCGCTCACATTAACAAATTCATTAACTTCCTTAATAACAATTCTCTCATCCCTTCAGTGTGGTGTTTTCAAAGTAACTGTTCCTGCTTCTACTGGCATCAGTTCAGATTAGTAAGTCACTCCTCACCTCATTTTTGTGGCTCAACAGTGCCACACCCTGAAATGCATATTCATGAAGTGCTCTTGCGTGTGCAAAATGCATTAATGCCACCACAAGCATTTATTAAATCTTGTCCATAGTGTAAGAACGATTTGATTTAATTATAATTCTTTAAGAAATGATTCAATGAATCCTGAAATCTATAACTTCAACACGATTTGGTTTGATTTTATTTTGGTATGATTCAGAATTATTTTCAAAAACATACTGAACACTTAAATGTGACTGGGAGAAACTTTTTATATAATAGTAGAACATCGACAGTTAATTCAAAGTAGCGAGCATCTTTTTAGATTTAGATTTTCACATGACAAAAAAGCCCAAGAATTTGATTTATTATTTAGATTTTCTTTTCTTATCCACAGCAACTCTGAAATGATGAGCAAACAAAATATTAGGAGCTATTTATATAAAGACTATTACTGGTATAGTTGTGGCATCCTAGCCTGAACAGGCAATTAAACTCAAACTCAAATTCAGTTCCTAAGTGCAGGACAATGCCAACCAATCATTAAACTCATTATTAATCAATGCTAACATTTCAAAATTGATGCAGCTGAACTGGCACCTTCAGATCGATGCATCATCATACACTGTTTCAACCAGTTCTAATGTAGTGTTTAATATTTAAGATCCAGTTAAGAGGGGGCTACCTTGTCGAGGGAGAAGGTTTTTGTGAGGGCGAAGCCCCAACCCTGCTCAAAGGCTCTGCGGATCATGCTTGCACCGGTGGTGGGTGGGGCGCTGGCCAGACCAAACGGGTTGGGGAACTTGATCCCACACATCTGCACGCTGATGTCCACGGCATCGATGGGGGAGTAGAAGAGGGGCAGCTGCGGGTGGCTGCTAACCGTCTGCCCGTGGATGGCCTGCAAAGAGAAGCAATCGCATGTAAATTGAGGGCTTTGCAGCAGAGCATTTCTCTGCTCTGTGGAATCGAGATCAACTATTTTCATGTGAACAAAGCCTTTAAAATCCCACAAGGAGGCTCGCTATCTCTGTGAATGAATATTGCTCAAGGTTATTGCGCTTTACAGTCGAGCACACAGCCGCACGTGTGCGTTTACAGCAACAATAGGCCAGCAGATAGGGTAGACAAGATTGCGGGGCGTGTTTGGGTGAAACCCTGCCGCACTGTTTATCGCGGCCCACTGCGACACAAAGGCAGCAAACCTCAGTCATACATCAGCTCTCGCTTTAATTAGCCTCGCGTTTATCAAGCGCTTAGCATTGCTTTTGTAATGATGTCACCGCCGTATAATGAACAAGGGGGGTGTCACGTGGAAAGAGAAAGAGCACGCAGACATGACAGTCCTCCATATTCCACTGAGACAGAGAAAGACAGCGAGACAGAGAGAGAGCCGGCAAAGTTCCTGTACCCACCACCAGAGAAAAACAACGAACACCAAGGGAAATTCTGAAGCCCACTAGGGCACTGAAGGAGACTGCAGTTGTCAAACATTTGCACGCTAGATAAGTCTTTGGCAGATGATATCCTTAATTACTGGGGTTTGTTTATTGAATAATTTGCAATAATTAATGTCCAATATTTACGTAAAGACAAGTCTTGGTTTCATATTGTTCAGGGAGGGGAAGTTTGCATCTTCACTGTTTTATCTCAAGGTGGTAGTGAGATACTGCTGCGTAGGTGCTCAGAGAGGAACTGCACAGCGACAGCGGAGAGCGCTGAAAAAAGATGCAGTGCAGAGAGTTCAGCTGATCTGAGAGCATTTCTAACATTAATCTGTGAACCTGTCCACAAAGTGCTCAATTCATTTCCTCTACCGTAGTCCATTACTTTAAAAAAAAGAAGGGAAAAAAGCAATCTTGCTGTCTGTCCTTTTCCTGCTACAAGTAGTAATTTCATCCACAAATAAACAGTTATCTCTGCCTTGCTCTGACCAAAGCAACGCTAGGACAATTAACCCCTAAATGAACCACACTAATGGGGCGAGTGCTGCACTTCAGCGGCAGAGTTCTGCTAAATGGAGGCCTGAGGAGGGGGTCAGAAACCTGGAGGAGAGGAGCCTGCCTGCTGCCCATTCAGTGTCTCACGTCTCAGCGTATACAAGGGGACATTAGGCCATGTTCTCCAATTCTCATCCATGAGTCTCTGAAATGAGCAGACAAGTGTAGGCCATTTACATTAAGCCTAATGCACTTTACTAGTGCCTTAATGCAAGCTTCAATTAGTCACACTGAGCATGGAAATATATATCATGTGCACAAATTACTGCTACTTTCTTTCCAAAACCAAAAAAACCTGCTCTGCCAGTCAGTGTAATGTTGCATGATAGAAAGTTCAATGCTTTTTCGACATTTTAATGTGGTAAATTTAATACCTTGAATACTGTCAGTGCTTTAGTAAAATCAGCTAACATTACATAAGTTGCCCATAGACAAATTAAATTGTACATGCTAATTTGACCTGCACAGGCAGATACAGATGCTCATTAGCATATTTAAAATATGTAGATGAACTTTGTAGATTGCTATATATAGCTATATATATATATATATATATGATATATATATATATAGCTATATATATATATATATATATATATATATATAGCAACATAGGAGAAGTTATGATTCTACAACCAGCAGACACCAAAATTCACTGCTGTTAGCTTTTATTTGTTGCCTTGTCTCACTTCAGAACATCTTAAATACAACACTTTATATATTAAATCATTTATTTTCTTATTTGCTTTATTTAACATATGAAAAGTTCTATATTCCTTAAAAGCAATTGAATTTGAAAATCAAAGATGATTTAGGATGTAACAAGTTGAATATTTTTCTGTTTTCAGTCTAATAAACATTGGGTGTTCATACGATGACAAATGTTTTTCTGCTACAGAATTGCTGTCAGATTTAACGTTAGTAACAGGTTAACACATTTTATTATTAACTCCACTTCCTTTTTATGCCATTAACTAATTTTCCTAGTTTAACCCTTTGATCCATGTGCAGTTCCAGCTTGCATCCCAGCTGCTTGCAAGCTGTTTGTATGATCTTTGGCTATATGCTACTATGTTTGACTCCTCCGGTTCAAATACAGCTGTTAAATGGCAAGATCCATTGTTGGCTCTGCTGATTAAAAAAAAAGGTATTTCCAGCTACTATAATGGTGAATTTGTTAACAACTGAAGTTCATTGAGCTTGAAGAATCAATTACAAGTACAACCCACCACTGGCAATACCAGTAATATCATTTACATTAGCATTGGAGGACGCAGTATACAGCGCTCTTGGGAGGTCAAGCAGCAAACTAACAAACAATAGCAAAGTGGAAAGCCACAGTTACTTTTAAAGTAAGACTAAATGTGGAGGTATGAAAGTGAGAGGACTGTAATTACGGAGGAGTTAGGGTTAGATTAGACAGGTTAGAAACATGCAGCCACTGTTACTCTCACTGGACGCTGGCGATAAAAAAAATGGAAACCACATTCAGCCTATGGAATATAGCTATAACAAAATAAACTGCTTTTTAAATGAAAAAAAAAACTTTTCCTTAGTGTCATGAGCAAAAAAGATAAATGTGATTAATATTATTTAACTACACAAAAGAATGTGATTAATCGTGATTTAATGCACAAATAATTAGATTTATCTTACTTATTATTTTAATCATTTGACAGCCCCAATAGTTATCGAGTCTTGTAACACTACCCGTGGTATTGGTATTGAAGTCGAAATTCTGGTATTGCGACAATCCTAGTTCAGCATTTCACCTTCTTAGTGTTTTTGATTTGATGACAAAGCACTATTCACAAACCTAAAATCAATTTGGAACATGAATGCATTTGGTGTAAGAGCTGAGTGGGTTTTAGCGCATGGCTGGGGGGCTCTGTTCAGTGTTTGGCTGTGTGCCAGTGAATAGAGGTTAGAGGGGGGGATATGAGCCTGTGTAAGCCTCTTTTAGGAGCCTAGTGTGCCTTAGACCACACAGCTAAGACAAAGCTAAATGCGCTCACTCTCTCTCTCTCTCTCTTCGCTATTAATCCAAACAAGTTTCTATTGCCAAAGCCTCGAAGGTGAGGTTTAAGAAATAATCCTACGTGGACTGGTAAGTCCGTCATCAGGCGCAGGGCACTGTATAAAGCTGCAGGATCACTATTGTGCTGTTCCCCTATTGCACAGTATAATGTTAATGTATTCATTATTGTACTCTGATTAGTCATAAAAATACTCATATTGAGAGGCTTTTGTATCCAGCAGCGTCACATCTCTCCCCGTGTAGAGTACATGTAAAGCTCTCATCTTCATAATTAATCAGCTCTCCAAATCCTCCCTTTCCGTCGGCTTTTGATCTTAACACGGGACTTAATCAGGGTAACATCTGTTTGGGTCTCATCAGCACAAAAACAAGTGTTTGGGTGTGTGTGTGTGTGTGTGTGTGGTTACATGTGTATGTGTAAGTTTGGTTCTAATGAATACGTCGCTGTTTGTGACTGCATGTCTGTACACAAACAGCAGCAGAGTAAGCTGTGAGCTGTGTGTGTGGAACAGAGAGAGAGAGAGAGAGAGAGAGAGAGAGGTTTGGGGCACCTGTAAGTATCTGTGGATGTGCCAGGAGGCCTGCTTGCCATCGTTGACGGACTCCACAGTGGTGTTGGCCAGGCCAGCCACGTCTCCCCCAGCAAATACGCACGGCTCACTGCACTGCATGGTCTCCAGGTTCAGCTCAGGAAGACCCCATCTGTTTAACCTGATGGGAGCCATGGCCTCTTTTACTGAGTAAGAGAGAGAAAGAGAGAGAGACAGACAGAGAGAGAGAGAAAGAGAGAGAGAGAGATAGATAGATAGAGAGAGAGTAAGGGAGTAAAAGAGAGAGAGTGAGAGAGAGCAGAGGAGAGAGGAGAGATAAAGAGATGAAGATGGAAAAGGAAAGAGAGAAGAGAAAGAGAGACAGAGAGAGAGTAGGGGAGTAAGAGAGAATGTGAGAGACAGACAGAGAGAGAGAGGGAGGGAGATAGAAAAGAAAGAGAGAGAGAGAATGAGACAGAAAGGGATGGAGAGAGAAAATGAAAGAGAAGAGAGAGAACGGGATGGAAAGAGAGAAAATGGAAAGAGCAAGAGAGACGAGAGAGAAGGAGAGATAAAGAGAAAGAAAAACAGAGAAAAGGATGGAGAAAGCAAA